>NC_134777.1:42948110-43028110 GCF_046742065.1 Oratosquilla oratoria | reverse complement strand
TTTATATATTTGTGCAATATAAAATGTTAGGTTACAAAGAAAGCAATGGCCTCCGCTAGCGGACCCAGGGATCTGGGTGCGCACGTCCTGTGTAATAGTAGTCCTTGGTATATGTATATATATATATGTATATATATATGTATATGTATATATATATATGTATATATATGTATATATATATATGTATATGTATATGTATATATGGTGGTAACTTTGCTATCACCAAAACCAGTGTCGGTGGGGCAGGCCACGGGTAGAAATTATAGAGTCGTGCGGGACTCTAACCCACAACCAAGCTGTTTCTGCTCTTGTGGACTGTAATTTTTGTGAACAATCTCACGCCGCTATCGTACGTCACCTTACATTTCATAATCTAGTGAACTTAGTCGAGGATGTTTAAGGCTTATTCACACATGTCAGTGCCGTATCAGTGGAGCGTCCGCTCAGTGCTTCAGTGTCAGTGAAAAAATATCGTTACTTTGAATTCGACTGACGCATTCACACATGTCCGGCGCAGTACCATCTTTTGTCTCTCTGTCAGTTCAGTTTCCGTCCCGTGAGGTTTGGTATCGTCGCCACCAATATTTTTTAGATTTTCACGGACGTCGGACGAGTGTTGGTGCGAAACCATCCTGTTTTATATGGTTTGTCACAACCTAAATATATGGATAGCAGTTCCAAGCAAGATATATGGAACAAAATAGGAGAAGAAATGAAGGTAGTTGGTAAGTACTCTTTTTATTTGATGTAGTTAAATTACACCACACCACACAACATCACACCACAGACCACATCACCTAACCTCACATCGCACATCACAACACCACGCCTTACCTAACATCGTCACACCTCACCTCGCCTTTCTTTTACTGATGTAGTTAATATACTTTTCAGTTTCTAGTCACACGAAATGTATCAGCTTTGAGTTTGCTAAGCTTTTTCCTCTCTTTCTCTGATTTAGGCTAGGTCATTTTCAAATTTGCAATCATGAAAACTGCCACGGCACAAATCCAGCTTCTGAACTAAAGTAATTTTTGTAGTTCCCTTACAGTTGAGACATCTCTTGTTGCATTTCCCCCCTGCAGAGGCAGATTTTCAAGTTTTGCTTCTGTAGTTTTAGGCACTGTTCCATTTACTTCATATGGGCGTATCTACATCATATTTTCTTGTAAATTATGCAAAATACAGATTACAAGTATCATGTGATCTACATTTTCTGGTTTTGCTTGAATTCTTCTGTTACATATTCTAAATTTTTGAGACAAAATGCCAAAAGTGTTTTCAACGACTCTTCTAGCACGTGACAGTCGGTAGTTAACGATACGCCTAGAAATATCCAAAGCTTGCCCCGGATATGGTCGCATCAAATAAGTTTTTAGAGGAAAGGCTTCGTCACCCACCATTACATACGGGGCTTCAGTATGTGTGCCTGGCAACAAAGCATATCCTGGTACTGATAATATATCCTGCTGAAGTGCTTTGCCTAGACCAGAATTAGCAAAAATTCCACGATCACTGTTTTTCCCATATGCACCTACATCAATTGCGGTGAAATTGTAATGCGCACCAACAAGCGCTAACAAGACAACTGAAAAAGCCTTCTTATAATTAAAGTACAAAGAACCAATATTTGCGGGAGCCTGAATGGTAAAATGTTTGCCGTCCAAAGCTCCCAAACAGTTAGGATAGTTCCAAATTGTTGAAAAATCATTAGCAATGGATTTTCACATCTCTGCTGAAGGATTTGGTAGCATTTCACTTATGAGGTTTTCTGCTATTATCCAGCAAGTGTCCTTGACAATCTTGTACACTGTGCAAGGGTAGCTGAATGAAATTGCCTTCAGGGAGTCCCCAGTTGCTAGGTACCTGAAAGAAGTAAATATAACTTTAAAACTTTTGTTTTTCAGGTTCATCATGTAGAAGCAGATGGAACAATATAAGGGACAATTACAGAAAATCTCTGAAGAAGACTTCAACTAAGAGTGGGCAAAGTGCAAAGAAAATAAGGCTTTACAAATTTTCGGAGCAATTAAACTTTTTAAAGACATACTTCGGCGAAAGACAAAGGGGACCATCACGAGTCAAAAGCACGAAGGAAACGATCACGTCGGTGTTGTACAACAAGAGGACGAAGAGACCACGCAGCAAGATGCAGGGTAATCAACGGTATTAGACGGAGCCCTACATGAAGATTTGCAGACACAACCCTCGCCCTCACCAAAGCCGACTTTTGAAGCTACAGTTAAGCCATCAACAGCAAAATCAGCAAAAGATAAAGTGGCACCTCAGCAAACAGCTTCTGCAAAATTAATGGAGTACCTGATCAGTAAACAGGAAAGTCAAACCACACCACACCCTGTTGACGCATTTCTAGCAGGCATTGCTCCAACTCTGAAAACTTTAACCCCTTATTATTTAGATATAGCAAAATCGGAAATATTTGCCGCAGTACAGAAATATGAAATGCAAATGCTTATTAATCAACATTCATTTGAAAGACAATCTGAGCCTTCAGCCTCCACATCATCACATTCAACTCCAAATCCCTCACCTCAGCTATTGCGATAACAAACAACAGTAACATGTGAAGATAACCATCAGGAGCAATATGCTTATACATCAATACCAAACAGCGCAAATTCTTTGCAAAATTACTTTTCAGCTTTTCAGGATAACTCTTCAATATACACCTTAAAACATTCTACTAATTGCTAACATGGATAATTAATCAAACATTAATTAGGATGAATTTAACCTTTTTGATAGATATTAATGTACTGTCACTTAGTATAAAAATAAACTTGTTGTTTGTCTGTGAAGAAAATCTCCAGCATGGGTTAAATAGATCATTGCAGTTATTAACAAACTCCAAAGACAGTGTATTATTTTACCTCAAGCAGAGTGCTAATCGTTCCTTTGGTGTTATGGCCTTTCTTCAATGGTGTCTTGCTTCTTCAGGTGAGTCTTTATTTTACTGAGCAATACCCTGAAGCAGTTTTTGGACATTCTGAAGTACCAATTTTTTTCATTATCAATTAGCTTTACACGGAATAAGTGGTAGCCTATTAGGTTGGACTAGTAATTGGTTGAATGGTCGAAAACAGAGAGTTGTTTTAAATGGAAAAACTTCTAGATGGAAAAATGTTACAAGTGGAGTTCCTCAGGGTTCCGTTCTTGGGTCACTTCTATTCATAGTATATATAAATGATATAGACCATGGACTAAAATCTACTGTTTCCAAATTTGCTGATGATACAAAACTGCGGAGTGGCAAATGATCACTCAAACCAATTAGATATTCAAGAAGATTTAGATAAATTACAGCAATGGTCTGAAAAGTGGCTAATGAAATTTAACACAAGTAAATGCAAGGTAATGCACATAGGTAAAAATAACAGTAAGTACGATTACAAGTTATTTGGAAATTCGTTAACAAAAGTGGATAGTGAAAAAGATCTCGGCGTAATTATCAGTAACGACCTCAAATCATCCAAGCAGTGTATTTCAGCCTCTGAGAAAGCAAATAATATTCTAGGACTGATTGCGCGATCTTTTGATTTAAAAAAACTCCATCATTCATTAACAAGCTATATAAATCGTTAGTTCGTTCACATTTGGAATATGCTGTTTCCGTATGGTCACCGAATCTCATTAAAGACATTGACAGACTGGAAAAAGTACAACGGCGAGCCACAAAACTGATTCCAAATATCAAAAATAAATCATACGAAAATCGACTAAAACATATGAATCTGTTTTCCCTAAAAAAGCGTAGACTCAGGGGTGACTTGATACAGGTCTTTAAGATTTTAAAGGGAATTGACATCAAAAGTGACAAAATTTTCACATTGAATGAGAATACGACAAGAAACAATGGTCTCAAACTGTCCGGAAATAGATTCAATTTGGAAGTAGGTAGAAACAACTTTGCCAACCGTGTAGTTAATGAATGGAATAAACTTCCTGCACAGGTAGTGCAATGTATTTAATTTCGAAGCTTTAAGAATCATTTAGATAAACACCTAAGTAAGATGCTGTAATGATTATAATTTATTTAATATTATTTGTTTTTGTTTTGTTATCATTTGTCTGTCTGATTTTCATTTATTATTATGTCAATTTATTATTATTTACTATTTACCTGTTTGTTTATTACTTAACTATACCTATGCATTTATTTTTGTATTTTATTTGTTATTTACATTATTATAATTTTTATTTATTATTTCATTATTATTATGATTTTTTTCGCATCCGACCTAGATATGGACCAAAAGGTCTCCTGTCGGCATGCTCCGCCTTTGTAATCCTTTGTAACTCTCCTTCAGTTTCTCTTTTCTTCCACGTTTCATGTACCCACTTTCTTTTTTTCACTTTTTGTTCTGTCTCCTCCTCTTCATCAAGAATTATGGCAATCATTGCCAAGTCCACGTCTATAAACTTCGCCATCTTGGAAATCACTGACCACGGTGTACGGCGTCACCACGGATATGTGTGAATAGACACCACGGAAGCGACACGGATATCACTGAACTGACACGGTACTGATACGGCACTGATGTGTGTGAATCGACCTTATAGTTTTGGTTAAAAGTTGATAGTAAGTGGTTGTGTATATCTGACATTCTAGTAGTGTGCCAAGGTCCCATCACATTGTATTGCTAATAAGGCAGGAGGACTTGCTAATGATTTCCCCAGATCCGCAATCAACCGTAGCCACATATTCATAGTCACTGCCTTTCGTTTCCATTTTCTATTGGATTATGCATCATGTCTATGAAATACGGAATATATATGGGACCTTAACGGTTTGGAATATGCACAAAGACAGATCAAAAGAGTTGAGGGTTTGGAGCATATGGAGTATTCAGAGAGGTTGAAATTCATTAATATTTATCTATGTTAGATTGGTTCGCAATAATCTCGTAAAATATTTGATTTTTTCACAACAGTTGTACAATAAAGTCGAATGATTCTTTTAAAAAAAAAAAAAAAAAAAGGTAATCCGCACCAAGTCTTGAAACAGTGCAATGTTGTCCAATTAAATTCGAAATATAGTTTATTCATTCGTTGTCAACTACAGAGCTTTAGAGGCTTAGGCTTGCATGGTATTGGTAGGTTAGGCGAAGTCCTAATGAAAACATTCACCATGACTATTAGATTGACGGAGTTCTCCTTTGCGGGTAGTTGATGAGCTTCTTTGCGTACCATCCTTTATATACACGGGCAGGTCATGACCCGTGCTCCTAATTGCCGTAAGGTCAAGTGTAAGGCGAGGGAAGTCGAACGCAAAAACGTTCTCAGACCGGTGACTCGTGTAGATGGAGGGTATGAGGGGGGGTATTGCACGTGAGTTCTTTCAAAGGGACTTTGTAGTGTCTCACGTGGCACTAGATAGTCATCCGGCTGGCCCCACTAGCGATTCCCTTGGGGGGCCTCGGAGGTCAAAATGTTGTGGGCAGAGAAGAGGTGAGAACGGGAGTGAGGACTAGTGAATGATGACTACTCCTAACAATCTGCATTATCCGTACTTTGCCCAAATGCCGATAGAGAGCATGGTAACTGTGACGTCAACTACGCGGTTTGCTCTTTCTTGGAAGCACTCTGTCATCGGTATAAAATTACGTATAAAATAACAAAGACTGATATATATATATATATATATATATATATATATATATATATATATATATATATATATATATATATATATATATATATATATATGTGTGTGTGTGTGTGTGTGTGTGTGTGTGTGTGTGTGTGTGTGTGTGTGTGTGTGTGTGTGTGTGTGTGTGTGTGTATTCACTTGGTCTTTGGATCACGTGTTGGACTCGTGATCGACAGCTATTTCCTTCCCGGAAGAGAGCTCAGAGCTCGTAGGTCCGATCTATGGGTAATGCTATGACCTTACACAGACACACACACGCACACCCAACTCCCCGCCCACGAGAGTCAGAGTAACGACCCGAAGCGCAGCGGTACCGAAATAATTTCGGCCCTGGGCAGGATTCGAACCAAGTACTACGGGCACCACCATGCTAGCAGTTCAGCGCTCTACCAACTGCGCCACCGAGTGTATGTGTGTGTGTGTGTATTTACCTAGTTGTATTTTACGGGAAGGGGAACTATGCTCGTGGTGTCCCGTCTTCATATCTCATTTTATCTAAACTATTTTTAAATTCATGTATTGTTTTTGCACACACCACTTTCTCATCTAACTTGTTCCAACTGTCTATTACTCTGTGAGGAAAGCTGTTCTTTTTCAGATCTCTTCTACAGCTTTCTTGATTTTCTTTCCGTGTCCTCTTGTATTTCTATCATCCCATTTTATCAGATACTCTCTATCAATAATTTCTATGCCTTTCATGATTCTGTAAATAGCTATTAAATCTCCTCTCTCTCTTCTTTGCTCTAGTGCCTGTAGTTCAAGTTTTGCTAGTCTCTCTTCATATGATAGTTTTTAGTGTTGGTGCCAAGTTTGTAATTGCTCTTTGTATTCTTTCAATTTTTTTCTATACGTTTTTTTTTTTTTTGTACTTGGTGACCACATCGTTGCTGCATATTCCAATCTTGGTCTTATCAGAGTGATTAGAATTTTCTTCACCATTTCTTCATCCAGGTATGTAAATGCCACTTTGATTGTTCTTATTAAATTATAAGTTTCTCCAAAAATCTTATTTATATGTTTCTCAGGTGACATATTATTCATAACAATGACTCCCAGGTCCTTCTCATTTTCTACTTTTTTTTATTCCTTTTTCTCCCAATTAATATAATCCTGTTATTCTGTTTTTGATTTTCCAAATTCCATGATACTACACTTTTTAGTGTTGAACTCCATCTCCCACTTCCTACTCCATTCCCATACTTTATTTAGATCACTCTGTAGTGACTCACAATCTTCTTCCGTGTTCACTTTTTTTTAATAGTTTTGCATCATCTGCAAAGAAGCTCATATAACTTTCAATTTCTTCATCCATATCATTAATATATATAGCAAACATTATTGGGGCCAGAACTGTTCCTTGTGGAACACCGCTTATTACTTCATCCCATTTTGAGTGTTTGTCTCTTATCACTACTCTCATTTTTCTTTCTTGCAAAAAGTCTTCCATCCATTTAAGCAGTTTGCCCTGTATTCCTCCTTCAGTTTCTAATTTCTTATGCAACTTCTTATGTGGTACTTTGTCAAAAGCTTTTTTTAGGTCTATATATGTATGTATATATACTTTTTTTTTTACTCTATGCTATCACCTTTTCCAATTTATATCTAACTTATCATTCTTAATCTTTAGTGTATCACATGCATTAGTTGTCATAATCACTTTTCTATTTTCATTTAGGTTTGTCTTGCCGTCCCACGAAGTCCAATTTTATTCCAATTCTGTGAGCTGAAATTCTACCATTCAGCGCTGTCACCTCTTTCATACCATCTACATGAGTTCTCTACAAATTATTCATGTTTGCCATCCTTACATTTGGTTGCTGGTCCAGATATTCGTTTTCACTCATATTATTTCCGCATTTGATTATCGGGTCAGGCTCCATGTTTCACTCGTCACAGCCATTGTTTATCATTGCTCGATCATGTCACTTCCGATTCCAGTCTATCATCGATGTCCACTTCCTCCTTTTCCCTTTCATTTTGCCTGGGCATTTTTTGTTAGAGCAAAGCACGCTCCGTGAACATAAGTTTCTCTAGCCGCTCACGCAATTAATTACACAGGACGAGCTACGCTCAGCCATTCCGTTATCAATTTTGTGTATTTACAACGGGGTCCTATTGTTTTTGTGGTAAGATGGTAGACAAAACACACACAAATCTCTTCCTCTTCGATATGTCTACCTACATATACACAAGACAACAGAAGACATTTATGGTTGTCATCGCTATGGCTGAATACAAGGAGTCTGATGATGGTGGAAAATACAGAAAGAGAAGGAAAGCATGGACTCGGCCATGGCTGACAAGACGTGCAGAAGGAAGCCAATATAACCATCTCGTTCAATAACTGGCACTTGAAGACCAAGATAGGTACATAGTTTGAATGTGGCTGGACAGAAACCAGTTTCTGGAGGTGTTGGAGCTAATGAAACCTGCCATAGCTAAACAAAACGCCAACATGAGAACTGCAGTTCCCACGCAGGATAGGCTGGCCATCACGCTTCTTTGGTAATCTTTCTTCAGAACTGGAACCGATGATCGCTCTCTCTCTCTCTCTCTCTCTCTTTTTTTTTCTTTTTAATTATTGACGTCTCTGCTTCGTTTTTCCACTGCACAGGCATAGTGAAGGATTCCGTGGTGCACGTTGCTGTTGTTTAAGGTGAAACTAAGTATAAACAACTCTTTTCGACGGATTCAATTAATAAGGATTAATAAGAAAACGTATAAAAAATATAAAACCACCAAAACATGTTTATTTCCGACCTCAATATTCCTGTATTTTACCAATGTAAAAGCAATTCTCATTTCGTCTGTCGCTCATAAAAAACCCTATTTAACACAATTTATCGATTTATTTAAGTGCATATAATTGAATAGCCTCAATATAACCTGAAGTATATCACCGTGAGCAGTGATTACGCTCGGCTGCGCACGCAGAGATGACGGAAAACCGCGTTTGCGTGAACAGTATGTTCACGGAACGTGCTGTGCTCAGGCAAAACTTGCACGTGTAATACCGGCCTCCAGCCTCGTTTACACGGGGCAAGTTGAGAGGCAAGTCAAGTGTGCAAGTTACATGAATTGGAGAGGAAAGCGAGCAAGCACATGTTTACACAGGCCAATTTAAAGACAAGTGGCCTGGGTAAACATGTAGTTCCTCGCCTTCCTCTCCAGTGTAACCTGCACACTTGACTTGCCTTTCAAATTGCCCCGTGTAAGCGAGGCTAGTAGCGTTAAACCGAGCCATCGACATCGCCAGGCACCAGGAAGCGTTAGTCTTTCGCTTGAATTAATTAGATGAAAATATATAAATAAATAAGTAAATAAATAAATAGATAAACAAAAATACGTTCCTTCCCCCGCAACTGAATGAAATCGTCTGGCACTGGCCATAATAGAATATATAAAGGAGGCCACTGTGCCAAGAAGGTAACAAGGTTAATCAGACCAGTGAATTTTTTTTTTTTGGGGGGGGGGGTGTAGAACAGTGGGTACTTGTGTCGTGCCTCCTGACGCTTCAGTACTTATTTGTGACAGCACAAAAGAAAAACCGGCGAAATTCATTTTTTGTTATATCCGCCGAACTGCCGCAAAGCGCCGCTATAACGATCAGAGAGAAAGTGGGCCTACTATTTGTACCAAATATGCAAAGCTTTGTACATACAGTAGCTTGTGTGCTCATCGGCCTGGCCAGCGAGAAAGTATAAATGAAAGAAAACTGAAAAAAAAAAAAAATCCTCCGACCTGACAACAAGGCCTCCTACAAACTTTATTTCTATAAAGCTTTTAGGAGGCCTTGTTGTGTTGGGGACAGTTTTTATTATTTTATTTTATTCATTTATTATTTTATTATTTTTGTGTTGGGGACAGTTTTTATTATTTTATTCTATTCATTTATTATTATTATTATTTTTTTTTTTTTTGCTCTCCAACCTAAGGGGAAGGATCCACGGCGCCCATAACTCAATGAATACTCGTAAAAGAAAATCTGGCCTAAATAGTGCACTGCTTGCTATTCGCGTCTTGTACACCTGTACAGACTGCCGTCAGATTATTTCATTCAGTCGGGGGGGATTCCCTGTGCAACGACGAAAGGGATTTATGGGAATGGGTAAAACATAGTGTAGATCCTGAGGCCGCAGCAAATGCTGGGCGATTTCATTCGGCTGATAGACGAGCCCCGGAGGATGTCGACCCTGCAAGTCCGGGTCCGTCCATCGGGTTCGTAACAAAATCCGACGACGACCACCTGAGTGGAGCATGTCTGGGTCCCTCCCCCCCAAAAAAAAAAAAAAAAAAATCTCACTTCCACGCAGTGGGAAGTGAGAAACCCTGGTAGGGCAATATATATATATTATATATATATATATATATATATATATATATATATATATATATATATATATATATATATATATATATATATATATATATATATATATATATATATTGGTAAGTTCAAGACACTAATTGCTGGGCTACCACTGCAATGAGTGTCATCAAGTTGTAAAGCAGATAGCTGTCTCCCTCTCGATCCGATACTTAGTTCTGACGAGAAGTCCAGCCTTCCTTCGTCTCCCGCCCTTTTCTGCCGCACCACTACGCGTAATGGCATCACCATTCCTCTTCCCCACGACGCGACGCGAAGCCGGTTCTCAGCACACTTCCTCATACGGCCACATTCAAGAGCAATTCCCCCTCTACTTCCACATCTATCGTTGACGCCAACACAGCTATCACCACCAAGACTGTCACTACCTGATTGAGGTTGATGACCACGTCGTGTTCCTCACCTCTTCTCCCATTGGTGTTCAACGATGCAATATATATATATATATATATATATATATCTATATATATGTATATATATATATATGTACACACACACACACACGTGGCACCACGAGCGTAGCTCCCCTTCCCGTAAAATACAACTAGGTAAACACACACACACACACACACACACACACACACACACACACACACACATATGATTTGATGGTGCAGTGGTAGCGTTCCCGGCCACCACTACGGTGGTCCGGATTCGAATCCCGCCCAGGGCTGAAATAATTTCAATATTGCTGCGCTGTGAGTCGTTATTTCAACTTTCGTGGGCGGGAAGCTAGGTGTGTGTGTGTGTGTGTGTGTGTGTGTGTAAGGTCACAGCATTACCCATAGATCGGTCATATATGAGCTCTGAGCTATCTTCCGGGAGGGAAATAGCTGTCGATCACGAGTCCAACACGTGATCCAAGACCATAGAGAAACACACACACACACACACACACACACACACACACACACACACAAACACATACACACACACATACATATATATATATATATATATATATATATATATATATATATATATGTATATATATATATATATATATTGAAATACGGAAGACAAATGAGTGGTGGGGTGGTGAGGTAAATACGGAGAACAGTTGGAGTTTCTATTCATTGACATTTCATCCTTACCAGGAGATCTTCAAAGGATGACCTGGTAAGGACAAAATGTCAGTGAATAAAAACTCCAACTGTTCTGTGTTTACCTCACCACCCTTCCACTCATATATATATATATATATATATATATATATATATATATATATATATATATATATATATATATATATATATATATGTATGTATATATTATATATATATATTCATATGTATACACGAGTGTTTACATATGTACATGTTACATATTCACATATCAACATATCTACATAGTTTATTCACATATTTACACATACGCGCGTGAAGAATTCCCCTGTTCGCCACAAGGGACGTACCCAGATGAAATAGTCCAGCATTGCCGAGGTAGTGACGAATGTACTAAATTTTAGTACATTGGATCGTTTCTGGTAGATTTGGCAAGTCGTTCATAAAATTTGTACAAATGAAACACCTCAATAAATTAATATTATTCATACTGAGAGGAATAATAGTCATTACACTGGCCTGCACTATTTTCAGGGTCTAACATATAATAGTTGATATTAGGCCAGGTTTTTGCATTGAATAAAAAATTTATTCTCATTTTACTCAAGCAGATCAAGTTAATGAAATATTAGCACATTAATAATATCCTAAATTCCGATCTATTTGTTTACGAATGAAACACAGTATTGAAGATATTAGACAGATTTATTCACAGAAGGCTAACAAAATATTTTGAATAGATACCAAGAGGAGTATGATGAACTAAGGAAGCTACTCATGGATAAATGGTCTCTTCAGGGACTTCCGTTTGTGCTTAGCAAACTCCACATCCCTCTTCAGGCACCAGCAGTAGTCGGCCAGGAAGTTGACATCCCATCGGCCTTGATAGCGTTCCTCCATAACACTGATATCTTTGTGAAAGCGCTCACCCTGTTCTTCACTAAAGTCTCCACAATTATCTGAAAAATAGTCCAGATGACACCAGAGGAAGTGCATTTTCAGTGACATGCGCGCACCAAGTTTGCAGAAATTCTCCATTAGTTCATCAGCCACCTTCTGATACTGGGAACTTCTGTGGTTGCCAAGGAATTTTGCAATGACTGACTAAAGGGTCTGTATGCACCACACTCAGCTGTATCAGTCATGTCACTAGATTCGGATTTAGAACTAGATTCCATGGTGACATTTGGATCAGGAACAGGAAGATCGGGGCCATGGGGAACTGGCTTTATGGCAGAAGGAACATCAGAATATTGAACATGGTGGTTGTTCTTACGATTGATGCCTTTTAAATTTGTCATACAAAAGTAGCAGTTAGTAAGGTGATCTTTCCCTTCCCTCCACATCATTGGGACACTAAATAGCATACTTTTCCTTTTCTTGTGTCTCCAATCCCGAAACATCTCTACATATGTTTTGCAGCAGATATGGGGAGCGAATGGCTTGTCCTGGTCCCCTAGTCTGACTCCAAATTAAGCTTTATATGCCTTCTTCACAAAATTCGTGATTTTTGCTTGACGGTCTGGAAGAACAACATATCCGCAGATGTAATAGAACCTATTAGGATGGTTTTTACACTTCCGATACTGAAAAGAGAAATAAAAATAATTTTTAAAGGTTACCCACAACCCGCTTTTGCAAAAACAAAGCCCATAAACGCTTGGATAATTACGATATTTTGGAAAAATATACTGGAAGAGAAAAAGGCTATATCTTAGAAACCAGACCTGGCCCAAGAAAAATTAACTGTATTTTTTAATTCAGCATACAAAAAGGGTCCTAATTCAATTGGAAAACCCTTGACCTAAAAAAAAAAAAAAAAAAATAATAATAAATAAATAAATAAATAAATAAATAAATAAATGTAGACCAGGGTTATGTTGTATTTTTTCCACTAGATTTTTACGCTCAAAAGCCTGCGGGTTTGGGTTTTGGGGTCGTAGAAATAAACAGTTACCTCCACATCGTCGTAGAGGAGAATTGTAGTTTGTGAGAATATAATTCTGTGGCTAATGTTATTGCGATAGTATTATCATTTTTTTAGTGAATAACATCACAATGAACAGTGAAATAAATATTACGTTTACATTTGTATCGGACAGTACTAAGCAATGTGAAGTCAAGGCCTATACCATTCAAGAAAGCAATGATAATGTTTACGCTCAAAAGCCTGCGGGTTTGGGCTTTGGGGTCATAGAAATAAACAGTTACTGCCACAACGTCGTAGAGAAGATTTGTAGTTTGTGAGAATATAATTCTGTGGCTAATGTTATTGTGATAGTATTTTCATTTTTTAGTGAATAACATCACAATGAATAGTGAAACAAATATAACGTTTACATTTGTATCGGACAGTCACAGTAAGCATGTGAAGTCAAGGCCTATACCATTCAAAAAAGCAATGATAATCATAATGTTTGCGATAATGAATTTTAAGAAATATTATTTCAAGATAAACTGTTTAGCTTATGGATAGTTATGAATGAATATAACAGAAACAAAGTTTATTGTAATTTTGTACGTGAAAGGTAACAGTGCCTTCGATAAGGTGCAACTGAAAAGTATTTGAAAAACCAACCGGATTTCTTAAGCTTTCTGAATCTCTCTCTTTATATAAACAATTTGTACACCTGGGATGAACTCAAATGTGTAATATCACATCACAGGAAGGAAAGAAAATGACTTATTTATTTTAATTCTGGATAAGTTATTCAGAAAACCTTTGATAAAATTGTGATATTGTGAGGTTCGTGACACCACAATACCTATATCCACTGTGAAAATAACTTTATTCCATTGGCTGCGGTAGATTGCATCAGTAATAATGGGAAGAAAGGGAAGTGTTCAGGCTGCATGTGTTCGTATGCCCTCCGGAATAAAATTTGTGAGATCATTTCCCCAAAACTAACATACATTAACTTAGCCATTCGGAATCGGGTTAGGGGGAACAAACGAATAAATGCAGTTCCAAGTCTGTACGACGCTACGCTTAACTCAACGCTATGGGATTATAAGACGCGAAAACAGCTAGATTACAAAGGTGAGTTGTTCATATACACTTTAGATATCTAGTACAATTTTAAGAATATTTGTTATGTTACTTATTTGTTTTTATATAGCTTGGGAAACTTTAGTGGCAATACATGCCCATAACGAACTCCCCTCTTTCCCATACTCCCCTTCTTCAGCTTGTTAATCCACCCCGACACAGTCAGAACTCGATCTGATCGCTTTAATAATTTATGAATACTTGGAGTAAAGGTTACATATGTTCTTTGTGTTCCCTTAGACACCATAACCAAGAGCTACATTTTTATTTATTTACAATTTATAATCACCACTGATCACAGTAGGTTGTAGGAACATTTCAGCCATATCAAGTGCAGACAGACCAACGAGTCGATTTCATGATAGTGAAATTTAATTCTTCGCTAATCACTAAAGTACAACAACCAAAACTCCATAATTTCTGTTCACTATGGTGCTAATAATGATTTCTAGCGAGTCTGGAAATGCCATTTTGCAGTGCTCCCAACTTAAAGGTTGACTAAATAATAGAACTGAAGAAGAATAAGAAAACGAGCTTGTTTATTGCTTGAATACAGTCACTTCCAAAATATGAAATTTACATAGGTCGTATATATTCAGCAATAATTGATCAAAAGATAACTATCTTGTTCGTTACTTGGAAACTAATCCGTAATTGAATTGGTCGAGCCCCGATAACCATCGTACCGCTCCTGCAATGCTGGATGCCATCGCAAATGCGTAACATAAGTTATATTGATATTTTAATTCTTAACTCTCTCACAAACTTCACATTAATTACAAAAAACTCATCACAGTCTTTAGATTTCTTAAACCTGAGTCTTGTCTAATGATCCCTCTTACACTCCTAGTAGCCTACGTATATGAAGTACGGAACAATATAGTAAAGTTATCCCTTAGCAAAAACATGTAAATTAATTTTATGAAAATATTAAATACAATTTTGAAGTACAAACGAATTTATTCTTATAATAATTATATATAACAATAAATATATACAATAATTTTCATAATTACTTGATAAGGAATATTAAATTATCTATACAATTGTATATTGGACTTGGAGTAACATATTTATTATTATCGTGTTCATCTAGTTTCGATTTTCGCGTGTTATGTTTACAATTATTATGGTGGTCCTGCAAAGTCAGTGAAATTTGAGGATTTTTTATAGCCCTAGAGGCATAATAACCCAGTGATGAAAACATTGCATTTTAACACGCGAGCAAGTTCCAAGGTGACGATGAAGTCGGATAATTCTGGAAAGGGATACTGTAAATAAGCAACTTACATTAACATTATCTTGGAAGTTAGTGGGACCATGCAAGCCATGGTTTTCTCATATTCTTCTAAGGGTTCGCGGGACGATTTATAGAGATACTTAGATGTCTAGCGAAAGATTACTTTAACATTTAAATCTGCATGTATATCTCTATACATTGTTTTTTACATTAATGCTTAACTGATGAATAAAGACATTACAATTCGATATCCATTGCGGTGCTATTGTATATTTAACTAGTTTTAATATATTACCATTCTATATTCCGTGTCAGGTTAATGGGGGTACGGGTCGATGTCCTGATGACTCCTAAGGTTCGTAACGGGAAAAGGGTTGAGAACCGTTATTTTAGAGCATGGTAATCTCATCCTAATAGGATGTGACAATCTTGAACCCCTCAATAGAAAATAGGAGGGAATAATACCAGACTGCAATATGCTTGTGGGGCATGTAGTGTGTAATACAGGTTCAGTTTCTGCGTGTAGTTAATGAATGAGGAGAGGTCAGACGAAATATAGGTAAAATTGTACATTAATGCCCGTCGTAATTCTAAAGCATCCACTGGGTGTTTTGGGTTCTTAACATTAACTTTTTAAAGTTGCAAAGGATGCTCTAGTTTATTGATTGAATAGAATTAACAGTTATCACCAGCTTCAGAACATGATTTTTACATTGGTCGTATAGTTACGTTCGTGATGTAATTTTTGGTACCTTCTCGATTTTTTACGTATGTGAAGTCAAAACCCTATTTAAACTGGTCCAATTATGCAAAAGACACGCAAGGAAATTGTTAGTGTCCAAAACTCATTGACATATATAGACAGAGACAGGGAGAACATCATGTTCATAGGTTATCTTTATGCCCACTTGCCGGACAATTTTTAAATGTATCTAAACAAGACAAGAAAACGAAATAAAACTACCGGATATAGAAGGACAAGTCCAATTGCAACAAATTGCAATCGGTAATGCCATCAATTGAAGAATTGATAGCATTACCGATTGGATCATCCTACGCCGACGTGTTCACCTCTGACCACTTTTCAAGTGAAGCGAGGGAAACAACAACAACGCAGAGACCAGAGCTGCCGTCCCGGCACGGGTTCTTCGACCCCAAACCACTACGATCAACAGCGACCTCAGACTCTAAACTCCTCCACCACACATAAACTCCGAGGGCTTCAGCGAACAACGGCACCAACTGTGCAACAACTTCAACACAAAAAGCACGGGACAGTGAATTTGTTCTTCAGATTACCACATCTAGCAATGTCACATGAAGGAACTCCTCTTGAACAGATTGAAGATTATGTCTAAAAGGGAACTATATCTAACAGTAGTAAGTGGTAGAAATAAAACACAGAAACCAACGATGCAATCTTAGAAATGGGCGTTGATGAACTGACAGTAAAACTGTCGTGCTCCCCTCTTTACGCTCGAGGTTGGCGATTTGGTAGCTGGCCAGAGGGAAGTCACGAGCATTCGTAAAGTGTGCTTGATATATCCTATTAGTTTATACCGACACTAATAGTGTTGAATGAGACTATGTTTCCTTTATACTACTCTTATTTGATATTTGATATTGATATTGTTGATTAGTGTAGAGTGGGGGAGTGCAGGACTAAGATTTTCAGATCCTTATGTACGGTTATCCCCGGGACGCAGTCATAACCCAGACTGATTCTCATAGTCTGATAACTCAGACAAGCTCTGGACTGCAAGAGTGACAAGTACAACTTGCCCACTGGACTCAGACTGATTTCTCTCTGCTTGTTAGCTTAAAACGAAACATCAGAAAGGGGTAAAGCTCCTCAAGTCTGGACCTAGTCGTCCTTAGCACTTATGACTGGCTATCTACAATTCCTTGTATTCTGCTTTAACCAGTGGCAATAGGACCTAAAAGTCCTACGACACGCCCACTCGGGACACCCGGCCCTGGCCGAATAGAGCCTTATTCATTGGAGGGTCATGCCATATATTTAGTTTTCAGATGAGAAAAGTGTGTTACTCCTACAGGTTTTAATTGTTATCGGATTTCACTCGAGTTGGGTGGGGTCCACGCGTGCGATGGTATCATCGCCAGAACATTGTGATAATGTTACGTCATCAAACTAGCATCATCACAATACAACATAATGTGTTGCAGTTGTTATTAAACAGAAGGGACGAAAAAACCTATACCACCAAACAGACCCAGATCTCATACTCTTCAACAGCACTGGTATAAAACACGACAACAAAACGAAGATTTTTGGATAAGGGATATACTGGCAAAATATGAGTGGTGAGATCAACGACGGATTAGCTATTGCTCCAAGATCAAGCTTGAAGCGAAGGGCACTACTGGACTTCGAGGATTCAATCCTAGTATAACAGATAGATGCAATCAGAGATTCTATCATAATATGTACCGTGTACCTTTCACCAAGGAGACCTTACCTATTGTCAAAGGAGCCCTGAATATTTTACCGTGATATACGAATTTTGCGTTAGAATCAACAGAATATTAAATATTTCCCCCTTATCCTTTCTGCAATAGGGGCATTAAATACAATGTCTAAAATCCGTTTAATTATTTTGCAAGCCAATAGCTAAAACAGGCTGTAAGGGATGGTGGAGACGGGAAGTGGTGATGAGGGAGGTTGGGGGGCGGTACTGAGTTTTACAGAAGAGTCATTCTGACAGAAGAAGCAGCACTCGCATTTTTAAGAGAGTACAACCTAACCAAATCTAAGATGTACTAAGTGTGTATCGCCAGAATAAATGTATGGAAATATATGATAACATGTTTATTTTTACCTTTCTTCCTTTAATATGAATGTAATTAGAAATCCAATTATCTAAGTCATTCCTAGAATGTGTGCAAATTATATGTTTATCGCTAAAATAGATATAGGGAAATGTGTGATATCCATGAGGGATGGAAAATGCAATGGTAGACCTCACGCTATATTGCTAACGGGAGGTAGATCTCACGCTATACTAGCACACACAAACACACACACACACGTGTGTGTGTGTGCAGTAGGCAGCGCATTCAGAGAAACACGAATATTTTGTAAATACCTGAATTGTGGCTATGTACTATGTCACCTTTTATTGTAATAACTTAATGAAGTACCTAACAACATACTCTCCCGGATGACGATTCAGTTTTGATACAAATTGCTTTAGGACCTATCTACTCGAAAACGCTTGAAAGTAAACGAACTAAAGACAAAACACAGCCCCATGCATGGTGGCCAAGGAGTCTACGCAAAGCCCAGACTGCCACCATTACCAATATATACCACATCGGATCAGTGAATGGTTAACCCACACTTCTGAAGAATGTAGGCTAGAAAGCATATGAATACATAAGTGGTGTCGTCCCCTGTTACCATCCCACTGTTTTTTTTTTTATTCTAACATTATTCTCCCCATAATCACTTCCTTCCTGTCATTTTTACTTAAAAGAAATTCTTTCGTTACACTAACCCTCCAAATCCCCTCTCCCCCTCTCTCCCCCATCTTACCTATCCTGTCCAATACTGCTACTATTGCTAAAAGTTAAATGTAGTTTTCTATTTTTATTATCGCAAATACATATGAAATCTATTAATACTTTCGAAATCTTCTTTCTCCCAAACTTCACAGTAATTGTAAAAGCTCTACTCCAAGACTTCAGTCACCAATGGCAGAAAGTGGAGTTGCAATATAGTAAAGTTATCCCTTAGTAACAACTTGCAAATAGATTAGATTAATATATTTATTTCTATTTTAAGCATGAACACAATTATCTTTACAATGATTAAATAAACTAATAATTATATATGATTTTTTTTTGTTTAACTTTATAAATTTGTCTAAATGCACAATTAATTGTATATCCAGTGAAGGGTAATGTTTCTTATATTTTATTGTCAAATAGTTTTTGTGTAACACGTTCAATATTACTAAAATTGTGGTGGTCCTGTAAACTTAGTGAAATTTGAGGGATTTTTCTAGGCCTTTAGGGGCTAAAATTTTTCAACATTGGAAAAATAGGGTCAATAGGAAGGCTGAAGATTAAATGAAAATAGTTGTATGCTCAATATAGTGGTTGTTTAAGTTCAGAATCTAGTCTATCTATTTGGAAGTTATGAAGTCAAGGATTGCGAAAAAAAAAGTCCAAAAGACTATAAACTAACCGAGCAAGTGGGTCTGCCCCACATCTATCATAACTCTTACTTCCTTCCATTTCATTCTTCCCTTCCACTAAACCCCCAAATCCCCCCTCCCTCCCTCTCCCCCATCTTATCTATCCTGCCCTCTAAAAAAATAAAGTAAAATAATCCAGAAAACTAGATACTGTAATTACACAGATTATATAATGTGTCATCTTCCTTCAAATTTAATGGGTCTATGTAGATTGCTATAACCCTATTATAGTTGTTCTAGACCAGTGGTTCTTAACCCCTGGGTCGCGACCCAAATTTGGGTCGCCAAGCTATTTTATTGGGTCGCTAAGGGTTTGCAGAAAATAATTATTTTCCCACTACAAATATATTATAATTACATACTGTAATAATTAAAATACATGATGCCTAGTTTTAGGATTCTAAGCAGACCATGATTAAATAAAAACTCCAAAGCAGAAAATTTATTTGAAGTGTTTTGAAATTTCAATGTAAAACCGACAATATCTATGTAGGCTTGGGTCGCGATGCTTGATTTGTGCAAAATTTTGGGTCGCTGCCAAAAAAGGTTAAGAACCACTGTTCTAGACATTTTTACCTCTAACGGTTATTTTCCCCTGAGTCGGCCACACAAGTTGAAGGCCCTTTTGGTATATGCAGCGCAAGATTGGCCACAAGGATAAAAGGGTGTGCGGTTGTTTGCTCAGATTGCTACCTCTTAGAGGAGGAATGATAGAAAATATGACATGGCATGGGGGCATGTAAGGTGCTACATAGGTTTCAGCGTGTAGATAAGTGGTTCTTGACCTTGGTGGAGGTACCAAACCCCGCAAGTTTCATCCGTGCATTCACTGAATCTCTCGTAATTGGAAAAATGAAATATGATTCCTGTATAGGGTTGCCAATTCTGTTAAGCTACAATAAAGGACATAAAAAACTTTATTGATATCTATTTAAGTGGCTTATTATAAAAATTGCATTTGCTGTTCCTTTCCCTTTTATGAAACCAAATTGCTCCCATGAAACTTGTTCTCTCACTTTATTTCTTATTCTATTTAAAACTATCCTTAATATAATTTTGGTTATTTGACTCATGATACTGACTGTGCGATGTTTACTACATTCCATTGTTCCGTTTATCTTTGGTAGTGGTATAAAAATCGAGTTACACATATGTTCCGATTATGGAGAGGATGATAGAAAAACAACAAAATGTATATGTCATATAATGACACGACGCCTACACCAAGCTAACCACGTGGTCCAGTTCCCAAGGAGGGCCGCCTTGACCAGGACGCGATTCGTTGTCACGGCGACCCGCGCGCTCACAAAGCTAACCACGTGGGTCACGGGTGCCACGCCATGCCATGCGGACTGACCAGTTGGAAGAAGAGGACGCGCGGCGTGGGAAAATTCCTGACCGCAGGCCAGTGCCCAGGCCTATGGGAAGATGTCACGTGAGTGCCCACGCATGCGCAGCACAGCCCCCTCTTCGATTCTCCTCCCCCTCCCCGATCTACAGAGGGAGGGCGCAGAGGATTTTGACTACACTTTTTCCGTCGGCCGCCCTCCGTGGCGGTCCACTTCTCCTCCTCCTCCCAGTCCTACAGGGGGAGGGTACGCCAGGAGGAGGATTCGGCGCTTGACCCAGCAGGAAATCCAGCAAGGATTCTGTGGGAGGACGCTCGCGAGGATTCTGGAGGAGGACTCGGCGCTTGACCCAGCAGGAGAGCCCACCAAGGATTCTGTGGGAGGACTCGACGCTTGACCCAGCAGGAAATCCAGCGAAGAGGATTCTGTGGGAGGACGCCACGCCATTGCAGCGAAGAGGATTCTGTGGGAGGACGCCACGCCATTGCAGCGAAGAGGATTCTGTGGGAGGACGCCACGCCATTGCAGCAGAAGTTCTGTGGGAGGACGCCACGCCGTCTGGAGCAGGAGAGCCCACCAAGGATTCTGTGGGAGGACGCCACGCCGTCTGGAGCAGGAGAGCCCAGCAAGGATTCTGTGGGAGGACGCCACGCCGTCTGGAGCAGGAGAGCCAAGCAGGAGGATTCTGTGGGAGGACGCCACGCCGTCTGGAGCAGGAGAGCCCAGCAGGAGGATTCTGTGGGAGGACGCCACGCCGCCTGGAGCAGGAGAGCCCAGCAAGGATTCTGTGGGAGAACGCCGCACCGTCTGGAGCAGGACTCTTCAGTCGCCCCAACAGGAAAGTACATTGGTATTTATACTACTATTTGTTTTGTTAGGCCATCACATTGGTCCATGTGTTGGTGTTATTTTTCTTTTATTGTTGAGATAGAACAGTTATGATGTTTGTTATTCAATAAAACCATATCAGTGGCTTGGTGTGTTTCTCTCTCGCCTCTCTTTTATATATGTACACGTACATGTATATTCTTACCGAGTCATTCTTATTTGAATTCCCGAACCTTTGACAGTATATCTTTGCTTTGTTGATTACGAGAAGGCGTTTGATAGGGTAAGACATGAGGATTTGATAAATATTTTGGAAAGAGTGGATATAAATAGCAAAGACATGAGTATCACCAGAAATTTATATTGGAAGCAGAGCAGCAGTGAAGGTACGGGGAGGAAGAATAGAATTTCAAGCTATAATATTTCTTTGTCGCGGCTCGTGCCGCTTAAATTGTTTTTATCGACTTAAGAAACCTGCACAGCGAAAGAAACCTGCACAGCGAAGCTATAGCGATAATCCCATACCACACTCCTGCTCATATGGCCACTTCCCGAAGGTTGAGTGTGGTTGGAATTTTCCGCCAGAATCATCAGAAATTAAAAATTCCCGGCTCTGTGCAGTCATGTGCATTGTCGACCCCACCACCCCCTCCCTACCCCTCCCTTCTCAGCCGGCTCGCCTGAGTCGTCACTTCAATGAGAAATGAAGGCTTCGCCTGTGGGAGGAGGGAGGGACCCTAAATCTGTGTAGGTTTCTTAAGCCGATAAAAACAATTTAGGCGGCACGAGCCGCGACAAAGAAATATTATTGGCTGAAAGAAACATGCACAGCGAAGCTATGCATGAGACGAGGACATGTGGGAGGAGAGGTGAAGCCTGATTCAAACCGTTATTACGTGTGTCTTTCCTATGGGAGACTTATTCATTTTATCACTCAGTAGAGGGGAGAAAAGAAACGTCAAGTACCCACACCGAAGAATGTGACATGCACAACATTGCACTGTTCACACAATGCGTAAATTATACGAAAATCGTATCCTGTTCAGCGGTTCCTGGGCCCCTCCCCACTCCTCGGTCGCCCTTTGCCCCCTCCACCCCCTTTTTTTTATGAGATGAGAGGGGTGGAGCCGTTTCCATGGCGACACATGGGACAGGGGCGACCGAGTGGTAGAGACACCGTGTCCCCAAGGGAGTCGTCGATATCCAGCCCCTAGGTCCCGCACCCGCTCCACAGAGTGGGTGCGGAGAAACGCCAGCGATGCCACGAAGTCCCTGATGCTGTGGGCGTGCGGGGTATGGCCCGGGTCGGCTCTCCAAAATGCGGCAAAGCAGGTGCGCCCGGGACCTCGGGGTTAGGGGAATCCTAAATTTCGAGTTGTAGAAGAGATGATCCAATCTCTTCCGTGTGCTCCACGTAGTCTTCGAACGCACGGACCGGGCGCAGCGGTTGTGGGCGTCCTCCCTCCCGGAAGGATTGTATTCTGAGAGGCCCAATCATGTCGTCCGCTCGGCCGTTCCTGGCCAGGAATGTTGGTGATGGAGAGAGGGTTAGGGCCGAGCTGTCCTCCTCCAGTTTGGAAAAGGACGGGTGGCGGGTGATTGCCGCCAGCTGTGAAGCTCTGTAGTCCGTAGTCAAGGCGAGCAGAAAGACGACACGTTGAGGGAAGTGTTCTTCCACCATAATGGCCCTTTCGAACGCCAGGTACTGCAGAAGACGATGCAAGGACCAGGCCAGGACCGGTTGATGTCTCGGCTCTCTCGAGGCGCTGATCCTCTTCATTAGGAGGGTTCGCGCCCTCTGTGGCACTCGGATGTTCATGCCAAAGCGTAGCGGATCCATGAGGGCTGTATAGTGAGGCAAGATAGTCGCCGGTGCCCTGTTGGTGGAGTCAGCCAGCCAAGTCAGGAAGTCCAGAACCATGCTGGCGGAGATGGTCACCATCGCGTGTCTCCGAAGGCAGTTTCGGAATCTCCGTCAGCAGGACCCACACTGCCGCACTGAGGACGGAAGGTGAGCTCTGAGCATCTTGTCTGCTGCATCTGTAGAGAAGAGTTGGCTGAGAGCTCCCCGTAGAAACTCCAAGTATCAAGTTGGAGTGACGCTTGGAGAGGCGCGGTAAGGCTGTTGGCTAGACAGGCTGACCCCAGTAGAAGGGGAGAAGGGCCCCATCTCATTAGCTCCCCGAACCACGGCTGGGTTGGTCAGTAGGGAGCTATCAGGAGGACCTGACCCTTGAAGGACCTGAGGGTCTGCATCACCTTTAGGAGGACCGATGTCGCTGGAGGAAGAAAATGAATACGTACTTCCAGCTGTTCCAGTCCTCCGTGAAGGCGTCTGGGCCTCCCGTGCGTTTCCTTTGGATGCAGGTGAGGTAGAGGGGGAGCTGGGTTGTGTTTGGGGAGGCAAACTGGTCCACCTCTGGGGTATCGTAGTGGAGGGAGAGCGACTCGAACACTTGTGGGCGTAGTTGCAACACCACGGAGGTCTCCTGAAACCTGGATAGAGCGTCCGCCCAGTCGTTCTCCCGGCCCGGAACATACTTCGCCGAAAGTGATATGGCCCTGCGTGATGCCTCGGCGAAGATGTCTTCCGACAGGGCTAGGAGTGGACCTGGTCGGGCCGCACCTTGCCTCTGCACGCACTGTACTGCCGTCACATTATCTATGTCCAAGTGGACGCTCGTGCAGGAGGATTCGGGGTATCGCTCGAGTCATTCTTTCACCACTATCAGCTCCCGAAGGTTGATGTGTAGTGACCTTCTATCTTCCGACATCCCCGGCAAGCTTGATGTCTCCAGCTCGACTGGAAGCTCCACCTCATGTCCGAGGCGTCCGCCGCTCCTGCCATTCGAGTTGGGGGCGGGGACTATGGGACCGACCGGCGTAGGGCCCCCGACCGAAGCCAGGGACGCAACAAGCTGTGGAGTGCTGAGGGTACCGGCCCGGGCAGGTCGCGCGGGAGGAGCAGTATGCTCCTGTCGACCTCCCGTACCAGCCGTCGGCGCCCCAAGCGGCTCAGTGGAAGGGCCGGGGTCGCGAAGTTGAGGCAACCCCCCCCCCCACACCGAAGGCGGGAGAACGTGTGAGAGAAGCACGCTCTCTTGGCGCAGTGGAGCACCCGAAGAACGCCGACTGTGTCCCACTCAATCCCGAGCCAATAAAGTCTCTGTGTGGGAGCGAGGGCAGACCCGTCCCAGTCCACCCTGAACTCCACGTCCACCAACACTCTCAGAGGCACCAAGATGTCGGCCGATGCACCCTCCCCGGTGGGCAAATGCATCAACTAGCCGTCTAGGTACATGAGTGTGGAGACGCTTGCTTCCGTCCAGCGTACGCCCACCACTCTCACTAGTTTCGTGAAGATCCTCGGGGTAAGCGAGAGTCCGAAAGGGAGTCTGGTACAATGATATGGTAAAGAGAATCAAATTAGTAGGGCAAGGTGGATTCCGATCCCCGGAGGGTGTAGTGAAGTCATAAAATCGATTGTAGAACGTATAACAACATACATGCGAGGCCAGGGTCGTTTCCGAGCGACCTCGTCCGTGGGTGTTAGTCAAGAGGCTTCGTCCTGGGTGAAGACGTTCCCTGAGCGTCTCCCGCTAAGACGGGCCTGGACCCTCGGTATGTATCCAACTCACCCCAAGTCTTCCCGCGGGAAGTCCTCGAAGCCCGTGGCGAGCGTCCTCATCCGATAGTGTGCTACGGCAGTTTGTGACGTCTCATCACCCACAAGCTGACTTCCATATGTTTAATACCCAGTGACATCATGTGATTATACTGTGACGTCACCGGATTTAATCATGGCGTCCTAGGATCGCCTCGTGACGTCACAGGGCCACAAACTGACGTCATAGGACTACATCGTGACGTCATTTTATCACATAATGACGTCATCTTATCACACCGTGACATCACTTTATCGCATATTGACGTTACATGATCACATCGTGAACTATTATCACATCGTGGCATCATGTAATCATATCGTGACGACACCAACAAAATGACGTCACAGGACCCCATCGTGACGTCATATGTTTTCATTGTAATTCCACTGGACCATACAGTAATGTTACAGAATTAGTGATGTCACATGGTCACATCGTGATGCCACAGGGTTACATCACGACGTCACAGGGTCACATTGTGATGTCACAGCATCACGTGACGTCACAGGATCACATCACGGCGTCATAGGATCACATCGTGATGTCACAAACACATCGTGACATCCAAGAATCATATAGTGACTTCAAAGGATCACTGACGTCACAGGATCACATTGTGATATAGCGAGGTGTCATTTCCTGGGTGCCTGGACACCCTAGTAGGGCGGAGTCCAGATCGAGACGTCAAATGATGTCATTCAGGTGATGAGAGGACCCCGTACTGAAGAGCGTTTCCAACAGGCGAGACCCCATCTTTGCTGAATAAAATCCATCGCCGCTACACAAGGGGGATGTATGTAAGGTCATACCATGAGAAGGGGCGGATCTCGTAAGAGTCCGTCGTGGTAGGAGGATAAGGTAAAGATGAACGGAGGTGGTCCTCCACCCCGTCCCCCAACCCGACGGTCGTCTGATTTGGGGGGGTTCCTCATGAGAGGGGCCTTTCAGTCCTATACCCGCCGCCGGCGCGGAGGGGCGGAGGGAAGGACCAGGAGGGAGTGTGGGAGAGGGGGCCAGAGCCTCCCGAGGCTCGTTAGAAGGCTGCTCTGGAGGTGAGGGATGCTCTGGTCTGCGCGGCCTGAAAGGCCGGATAGCGAGATAGGGCAGAGTCGAAGACGGGGCCTATCAGGGACGGAAGGAGGGTGGTGCCGTGACCGGGATGTGGAGGGTGTGGACGAGCTGAGCCTCCTAGGCCTCTTGGGAGAGATAGAACTCTTTCTCCAGCGGGACTTCCTGTTGGGTCTACGTGAGCGGCTCCAGGAGGAAGGTGGGCTCACGGACCCGCCCGAAAAGGCAAGCCAAAAGGTGCTAGAGGGCCACGACGGTCGGGGGTACGGGGGCCGCCGAGAGGCCCGCCGACCCCAAGGGGCGCCACCCTCCGCACCACCCGACACGCACCCCCCCCCCCGTCCCCCAAGAGTCCCCGGGCCGCCCACCCACGGACGACCCGGGGACGTCGGACGACGGAAGAGGTCAAAGTCCACGCCTAGGGTCTGACGAAGCAAGCCGTGAGGCTTTAGAGGACCATTGATGGTCGGAGGTATGGGGCTGCCGAGAGGCCTGATGACCCTCAGGAGCGCCACCCTCCGTATCATAAGACACGTCCCCCTGTCCTCCGAGAGGCCCGGGTTCTTACCACGGACGACCCGAAGACGTATGGGGAACGGATTACGAGTGGAAAAGGTCAAAGTCTACGCCTAGGGCCTGACGATGCAAGCCGTGAGGCGTTAGAGGACCATTGATGGTCGGAGGTATGGGGCTGTCGAGAGGCCTGATGACCCTCGGGGGCGCCACCCTCCGTACCATAAGACGCGCTCCCCCTGTCCTCCGAGAGGCCCGGGTTCTTACCACGGACGACCCGAAGACGTATGGGGAACGGATTACGAGTGGAAAAGGTCAAAGTGTATGCCTAGGGACTGACGATGCAAGCCGTGAGGCGTTAGAGGACCATTGATGGTCGGAGGTATGGGGCTGCCGAGAGGCCTGATGACCCTCGGGGGCGCCACCCTCCATACCATAAGACACTGCCCCCTTTTCCTCCGAGAGGACCCGGGTTGTTTACCAGGGACGACTCGGAGACGGGGACGGATTGCGAGTGTATAAGGTCAAAGTCGACGCCTAGGACCTGACGATGCAAGCCGTGAGGCGTTAGAGGACCATTGATGGTCGGAGGTATGGGGCTGCCGAGAGGCCTGATGACCCTCGGGGGCGCCACCCTCCGTACCATAAGACACTGCCCCCTTTTCCTCCGAGAGGACCCGGGTTGTTTACCAGGGACGACTCGGAGACGGGGACGGATTGCGAGTGTATAAGGTCAAAGTGTACGCCTAGGACCTGACGATGCAAGCCGTGAGGCGTTAGAGGACCATTGATGGTCGGAGGTATGGGGCTGCCGAGAGGCCTGATGACCCTCGGGGGCGCCACACTCCGTACCATAAGACACGTCCCCCTGTCCTCCGAGAGGACCCGGGTTGTTTACCAGGGACGACTCGGAGACGGGGACGGATTGCGAGTGTATAAGGTCAAAGTCTACGCCTAGGGCCTGACGATGCAAGCCGTGAGGCGTTAGAGGACCATTGATCGTAGGAGGTATGGGGCCGCCGAGAGGCCAGACGACCCCCGGGGGCGCCCCCCTCCGTACCACCAGACTCACAGCAATGGGCAGCAAATCGGACCAAATAGATTTAAGAAGGCAACAACTGGTTCACTAATAGGGTGGTCGAAGAATGGGACAAACCGGCAACCATGCAGAAAGCGCTGAAACTATCAGTTGCTTAACAAGCAGGAAACAGACTCACCGGCAAAAAAAAAAAAAAAAAAAAAAAAAAGGCCGACAGCGGGTAGACCGCTCAGTCCGTTTCCGCGCTTAGAAGTAACAACTCAGGCGAGCCGGCTGAGAAAGGAGGGGTAGGAAGGGTCGACAATGCGCATGCCTGCACAGAGCCGGGAATTTTAAATTTCTGATGATTCTGGCAGAAAATTCCAACCACACTCAACCTTCGGGAAGTGGCCATATGAGCAGGAGTGTGGTATGGGATTATAGCTACAGCTTCGCTGTGCAGGTTTCTTTCGCTGTGCAGGTTTCTTTCAGCCGATAAAGAGGGGAGTGCGTCAAGGCTGTGTTATGTCTCCAGATTTATTTTATTTATATGGGGAGATGATCCTTAGGGAATTAGAGGGAATGGAACGGATTAAATTTGGAGGATATAATATAAATCATATCAGATATGCTGATGACACGGTATTGGTGACTGACTCAGAAGAAAAACTGCAACAACTATTGAATGTAACCGTAAGAGCTAGTGAGGAGAAAGGTTTAAATGTAAATATGGGGAAAACTAAAATACTAGTGGCCAGTAAAACAGATCCACCAAGAGTGCAAGTACAAATAGCAGGGAGAAGAATAGAACAAGATAACCAAATTTTCGTACCTGGGAAGCGTATTGACAGAAGATTGTAGATGTGAAAAAGAAATAAAATCAAGGATAGCGATAGCTAAAAGCACGTTTCAGAAAATGAAAGGGTTTTTAACAAACAAGAAAATGTCTACAGATATAAGGAGAAGAACAGTTAAAACGTTTATATGGTCAACACTATTATATGGTTCAGAAGCGTGGACAATCAGCAAAAAATTGCAGGAAAACTTAGAAGCAGCAGAAATGTGGATATGGAGACGAGTATTAAGAGTACCATGGACAGCGAAGAAAACAAATGAAGAAGTATTGAGAAAAATGGAGACAGATAGGGAATTGATGACAACAATAAGGAAAAGACAGTTGCGATTCTTAGGACATACAATGCGGAGGGAAGGGTTGGAAGAGGTGGTGATGACGGGAATGGTGGAGGGAAGGAGAGCAAGAGGAAAGCAGAGGGAGAAGTATATGGACGGGCTGATGAGGGCGACGGGAAAACAACTCAAACTAGCACAGATGTTACAAGTAACTAGGGACCGTGAACGGCGGCGCTCCATGGTTGCCAAAGTCCAAGAGGATAAGGCACGACAGTAAGGTAAGGTAAATTGAAGTGGCTATAGATCATAATAGATGTCAACATTAAATGCAGTTCAAAATTACATTTCTCTTACTTAAATGAAAATAGAAAAACAAGAATGAGAAGACATTTATTTTACCTTGATTAAAGAATTTTAATCTTTAAAACTACATTTGCCCTGGGGGGACGGAGAGGGGGGGGTCGCCGATTAAATGAAGCGGCCTTGCTGTGGATGTGCTGTGTCTTGCGACACTGCTTCTGACCCAGGGCGGTGGGCAGGGTGCAGGGATGACCCGTCATCCAGGAGGTGCTCAGATGAGAGGGAGGGTGGGAGGGGTGTGGAGTGTATGTAGGGATGAAATGGGTGGGAGTGTTTTTATGCCTTTCCCTTTTTGGCTACCTCCCTTGTAAGGGGGAAAAAGCCTTGGTATATGTATGTATGTATGTATGTCGTTCTAAACGAGAAACGTTTTAAATATGGAAGAAAGCCTCGGCCGCAGAGGATTTTGAGAAGTTAGCTGAACTTACCCTAATAGAGGATTTTTATCTTAATTTATCCAAAGAGGTAGCCACACATCTTGCTGAAAAAGACTAGGACTTTGGAGGAGGCTGCCATATGTGTTAGCCCGAAAGGACGTTAATTTGCCTCGCCCAGGCAATGGGTTGGTTAGCCAACCTCAGTCGAAGGGGATGTCGGTGCCCAAGAGACAGGGCAAAGACAATTAACTTGTTCCCGCAGGTAAGTTAGAAATAATTTACAGTGTTCATACTGTAAAAGAAACGGTCTTGAATTAGATTTTTGTTGGTGAAAAATATAGGCAGGGAGAGATTTAAGCTGTAATGTTGCCCTCTAAGGCACTAGGGCTTGATGGTGATACAGAAAAGTATGTGAAGACCGTTGATGTGGTCAACAGCAGTAGTGCGAGCTAAGCACCAGACGCAGGTTACCAGAGCTTTTTGTCTGTAGGTAAGGTAACAGTAGACGAGGTCTCGAAACCCGTCACAGTTTTGCGCGACTCGGGCGCTCTACAGTAGTATACGGAGAGGAGACTGGGGACTGGGTAGTGTTGTCATCAATAGGGGGTCGGAGCAGTGTCCCCCTGGTAAAGATGCACATAAATTCCGATTGCTGTTTTGCCAGATTTTGCACGCGTGACAAGGTTTGCCCACCACTGTTGTAGACGGTCGCTGCTCATGATCTGACGTCTCACAGGATTTTGCTCTGTGTCGTAATCTTTTCCCCCTATTCATAAATGACTTAAACACACATCTCCGAAACACATGGATGTTGATGAGACTACGTTTTTCTACGCCATTCTCCAGTTGTTCTCCTCAAATTGAATTCCTGTCTTTTTAGAAGGACTACTGCAGAACACATGAGTTTTGACGTTGATGTCATTCTTGAATGGGATAGAGGAAACCTAATGTTCATCACCACCAATACTTAATTTCTCTCTTTGCTTACGCAGAGCCATTCCATTTTCTTTGAAGACACACCACTTTCTTCTGACACCCTAAGCATCGATAGACTATTGTTCCCTAATGAATTCAGCTGGAAAATTCATAATTAAGCAATTGCTAGAACAGATTAAATTAAGTGCTCTACCACTTTAGAAAATAGCTATCTCAAACTCAGCTATTTGTCCTGGAGTTCAAAGCCTTCTGCTTACACAGTTTCTTTTCTTACTGACGAACTTCAGTCTTTCCCTGCACGTCGCGATATTACCGAGATGGGAAGATTGTCCTTGAAGTATATTTGTACTTTGAATCGCCATGTCAGTTATGTATGTATGTATTAATATACAGTATGTATGTATAGATGGATGGATATACATATATACATATCTTTCCTGTCTACATTCTCATAATACATTTTTATTTTACCTCAGTAGCGATATGCTTTCCCTTCTTTTCTGTACTCATTTTCACGGCCAACGTTCGTCTGACCTCAAAGCGCCTCTTCTTCCTAGGATACTACGCAGCTGTTCGATTTTCCTAAACAATTTCTCACCAATTTTAATTTTAATTACTCCAAGCAAAAGTCAACCATTATACTTTGTCCTACCTCTGGGTGGCTCTGGATATCTCTTCTCCCTTATTCATTTCCACATATTTATGTCTTTTATATATATATATATATATATATATATATATATATATATATATATATATATATATGTATATATATATATATATATATATATATATATTGTCAATATGACCTTGGCGTATTAAAGAGAGATGCAATATCGTAACAGACGTACTACTTTAAAAATAATTAGGATTTTTGCCAGGTCTGGTGTACGGTGACAGAGAAATTAAAATGAGACATTTATACACTTTATTAATTTTTTTTTTTTTAACAATAAACTATAAGTTAACAATTTTGGCCTATTCAAACAACGGAAAATGAATTATGAAAGATGAAAATATGCAAATCAATGGAACAGTAAAAGGAAATACAAACATGAAAACTTACAAAGCGGATTAAAAGACTCCGTATATTTACTTATTGCTAAAACAACTCCTATGTTTAAGCTAAAAGTCTGGTCACCACGCGTAGCACTGAAGTACAACAAAAAGGTTAACTAGAGTAACACTTAAAACAAAGGGGTTTACCTTAAACTTACGGAAGGCGGCAGCTTCCTCTCCGGGGAAGGAAGATAGAAAAAGAGCTGAATCTGAATCTCTAGGAAAGACCACCTCGCTTGCACGGGATCGGGTTTTGTGTGAGGGGAAGAATGTCTGTAGGAAAATGAAAAGATAGTAGCGTATAAAAGAGGGCTATTGCCACCGGGCGAATTGCGAGCGATTAGGGGTTTATTGGTGGTCGTGGCTCGGGAAAAATGGACCGGGAGCTTGGAGGGCAGCGCTTGACGCCGGGGTTAGGATTAGGATCACCAACGAAAGTTTAGAAAATGGTAGGAGGCGTAGTAGTAGAGAAAGGTGGAAAAACGGAAAAATCTTTAGTGGGAGGTAAACTGAAATGAGAAGATGTAGTAGAAGAGAAAGTTAGAAAGGAAGCGAATTTTAGTCGAAGAAAAAGTAAATGTAGATGTATGTGCGTGTGTTGTGGCATTGTTCGTGAGAGGTGTATGTGTGTATCTTACGGGAAGTGAGTTGAGTTCACTTCCCGCGTGTAGAGCGCGGTCCTGATAAACCACAGGTGGGGCGAGCGTTGCCTGTTTATCCCCAGGTTGGGTTTGAAGTCCTGTAGAGCTGATCCAGTGGCGGTGCGAGGGGGGGGGGGCAGACGGGCGGTGTAAACCCGCCTGCCGACGTCAACGAAGAGATCGGTCCGTAACCAGACCGGCAGCGGCAAAGGAGATAACTCCTCGCCACCACCGCTGGCGAGCGCGTTCCTGATGAGCCACAGGTGGGGCGAGCGTTGCCTGTTTTTCCCCAGGTTGGGTTTGGGTTCCAGAAGAGTTGATTCAGTGGCGATGCGAGGGAGGGGCAGACGGGCGGGTGTTGTATGATCTCTTTCCTTCCAATCACAACTCTGAAAACAGAGAATTACGCGATTGGGAATTGTGTGTAAATGTTAGAAGTGTAAACTCGCTCACCAGCGTCAGCGAAGAGGCCAGCGTTGGGTTGCGGGCCGGTTGGACAGAGAGGTGTCCCAAGTCTCTCCGTCGACCAGCCTGCGATCAGATTAAGGGTTCTGAGTGAGACGGTTTGGGCCTCTGCTTTTGCCAGCGAGCAAGTGTGCGTGTGCCTCTTTTCTTCCAAGCACTACTCTGAAAACAGAGATTTACGTGACTTGGGAAATGTGTGTATTTGTCTTGGTGTAAACCCGCCTGCCGACGTCAACGTAGAGGTCGGCCATGCCAGACCGGCAGCAGCTAGGAGATATATCTCCTAGCCACCACCGGCCGGCGAAGATTCCTTGGAGTTTGTTGAGAGAGCTGGTTTGAAGAGACGTCCGACCTCTACGAGCGCTGTGTTGATTCTGTCTAGAAAAAGAGCCTCGAGAAACGGGCTGACCCACTCTATATAGGCTCGACAATTGACCTGATGGTCACTGGAGCCAGAGGCCGAAAGTTCAATAAGAAGTGTTTTCCTATCCTACTTCAACTGGTAGCTAACAAGCCTAACCTAGTTACAAAACTTAAAATTACACACACAAGAAATGCACGCAACAAAAATAGAAACCTTAATACTAATCATAACATAGTAGAAAAGGTTACAAGAAAGAAAAAAACACAAAGGTGGCAACTTGACATTGCGCGAAGCACACATGTCCGGCCGACAATTGATAACTGTTGCCATACGAACATCATTTTAAAAAAATCACAAATACATCAGTACGACGCAGCTTACGTCTTGACAAATGGTATCTGAGATTCAAAAAGGACCAGTTGCATGAAAAAATGGTTATATTATAAAATAAAAAAAATTAAAATACAAAGAAAGAAATATAACCACAAAGTAATAAAATAATACAAATTGGCAAAAATTACTAACGGCCACGGTTAATTTGACCTGAGCGCAAGGCCTTAAGAAAAGAATGCCCCTGACCCTGTGTGTCAAACTACACAGCTGACAGGTGGCCGAAAGGGGGTGGGGACTGTGTGCTGGCCGACGATTGACCATCACTTCAAAAGAAAACCACGTGACATCGGGATACGTGACAATATATATATATATATATATATATTTGTATATATATATATACAGTATATATATATATATTGTGTGTGTGTATCATCACCTCAAACCCACACATGGTAATGAATGAACATAAGTCCGCAACTACACTTTATTTTTACATTATTACATTGTTCTGGATTCACCAATTTCGACAACTGTCTCAGGACCTCCACATTTAATGGGTTTGACCTGAAGATATTTATAACACATTTCCCGAAAAAAGCTGTTACAGTCAATCGTCATTTTCTCTAAAGCTTGACGCTTTGCTCCTCTTTCACCAACCAATGCGTTCACCTCCCCCCCCCACGCCATACCCAAGATCATTACAAGGATCCAGATCTATAGTTGAAGATGACAAAAAAAAAAAAAAAAAAAAAAATAAGTCGTACTAGCTGATTTGAAGTTAACATGGTCTTTTCTTTGACATTTCCAGACATAGCCGACCTTGGTCTTTGCATTTTTCGTATTGTTCATATTATTACAGGTAGCACATTTGACTTCGTATTTTTTCAAAGTCGGTGTTGTTTGAGCCAATTCATTTCAGGCCAGTCCCACTGGTCAGGTCTTAGTCGCATGCCGTAGTCCCGTAATCAAGTGAAAAATATCTACCCCAACTTTGCTCATGTGACGAACGGGGTTCATATTAAACTTAGTCGTTGTTGTTGTTTTTATCCGGATTGCCCCTGTAGAGAATGTGCATGTGTGCTTCTGTTCTTCTCTTTGAAATATGAAGGTGATAGTTAAAAATTATCTCATTATTCTCCTTAAAGTATGATATTTAGGTATGAAATAGCAGCCTAAAGTTCCTTTGCAATAACTTGCAAACCCATTCAAGGGATAACCTTTATTTTGTTTAATAGATATGAACAGTAATTTTCTTGTCATGATTTTGCATGTAGATTTTAATAACATCTACTTGAATTTGTAAGAAACGTTAAATTGTATATTTAGTTGCATATAAGGTGAAGCATCGTGTTTCCAATAGCATTGTGTTGAATTGTTGTATTATTAGTAGTGGTGGTCCTGTATAGCTAGTGAAATTTGAATATTTTTTCTCTAGCCCTTAAGGCTTTGTAGCATAGGTAATAAAAATACTTAGTTCAGAATTACTTTGCATAGTAACCCACTGCATCTGGGTAAAATGTTGCCATGTGTTCCACGTTAAGAAGTTTGTATTCCTGTAAACAATGAAATTAAGGCTGTCAGTGCAGTTTACATTAGCTCATTCATTAATTATTATTCTCGGAAATAGAGGACCCGTGTAAACATATATATTCGGTCTTTTATTAAATAATGACTACAACTTATTGGAAATATAGGTGTAATTCTATTCCAATGCCGCCCGCGGTTTCGAAGATTTTTGGATAGTTGTTTTTTGGTTCTAAATATTTATGGTCATTACCAAGAGTGCAATTCTGCCGGGTCCCACCAGAAGGACATTCCAGGGCCTTGAATAGGATTAGTAGTTATAACTTCCAGAATTCATTTACAGTGATTGTATTTGGACAACAGTTTATCATAAGATAGCTCCACTGATTTCTTACGCGAGTCCTCGTATCAATAGAGGATTAAACAATGACTGTTGTTTCCGTCAGTTCTCTCTTGCTATTCCTTTCGGGGATTCTCTACTCCTGACCTTAATCTGAAGAAAAAAATCCGACGTACCTACTGGTCCAGCACCTGAAAGAGCACCAGGCATAATATAGATTAACCCTTTCTTATCTTTCACGAGCTTCTTACCCATCATGAAACCACTTCACGGCCTTACAAATTCTTTCCCCGGCGCTGGTGGCGTAATTGGAGGCGTGCTGGTCTCGCATTAGCTTAGTTGTGGTTTTGAATCCCGCACTTCTCTACGATTCCCAGCAGTGACTGTTACCTGCCCCAACAGTCTAGACCAGCGTCTCCCAACCTTTTCCGATCATAGCACCCTCTGTTGTCGTCTAAGCAGTCCAACACCCCTATCTTGTTATAAGAAGGATAAATGAAAGTGAAATTTATTGTTTGATGATTTATTTTCTTGATTCCTTAGAACTGAAACAAATTGACAATATTGTTTGTAGAAGAAATAAGAACAGCCGAGAAAAATAGAATGTCATGGAAAAAGCCAAATATGCACAACTAGGTCAATCAATGATACATACATCAATGTGATTTTTGCGTGGATCACTTCTCAGCACCCCCTATATTTGATTTCAGCACCTCCAGTGGGTGCTAGCTCCCCAGGTTGGGAAACGCTGGTCTAGACGCATAAGGCAAAAGTGACAGCTTCATCCGCAGCTACGCGACTCTTGCCGTAGGTTCCTGACTCCACTTTCATGTCTTCCCACACTCCCTAAAAATAAAATGTACAAATTGATAGAATTATCCTTTTGCAGCAACTTAATAATTGATAAAAAAAAAAATAAATGGAATTATACACAGCATTTGCCTGGTTATTAATTAATGCGCACTGATATAGATGTATCTCAAGCTTAGCATTGATTTGTAATTTTTAGATAAATGTCTCCACAAGAGACAACGAAGGGGACGACCACAAAAGGTACGTCATCTTAATTCATATATTTAGTTGTATATATGGTGAAGGGTGTTTCCACTATCATTGTGCCGAATTTACACAAATTTGAATTTTGTGTATTATTGATAGTGGTGCCAAGAGTGCAATTCTGCCGGGTCCCACCAGAAGGCCACTCCAGCGCCTTGAATAGGAATAGCAGTTATAACTTCCAGAATTCATTTACAGTGATTGTATTTGGACAACAGTTTATCATAAGATAGCTCCACTGATTTCACTGTCCACGTATATCTAGTGAAATTTGAGGAAATTTTCTAGCCCTTAACTCTTAAGACTTGGTAACATAAGAAACAAAAAATACTTGGTACAGAATTTGTATAGCAACCCATTGTATTTGGGTAAAATGTTTCATTGTGTTCCACATTAGGAACTTGGTATTTTTGTAGATAATGAAATCAAGGCTGTCACAGTTTACATTAGCTGAGGTAAATTGATCAAACCTGCTGAGAGCTTGCTCGGATGGACCGTGTGGACAAGCGACGGCGTGTGAGCAGCAACGCGCTCCTGACGTATGCAATTGATGCTGATGCTGAAAGAAATGTATTATTTACTTCTGTAATCGGTATAAGATAACGGCTAAATCATTATCATGTTGAATAAGTTTTGACTCTGGCCTAAGACAGTAACCTACAAACAACGAGAATAGAAGAAGAATATCATAGCACATTAGTAAAATGTAACTTGTAACCCACTATCAAGATGAGAAATAATTTTTTTTTGTATATTTCGATCACTCTATGTGGCGATCTCCAGCAGATGAAGAGGACCACAGAAAGTGGTCTAAATATACAGAAGTTCCTATTTCTTATCTTATTTTCTGATAGTGGGTTACAAGAGATTTGCAACGACGACCAACATCGAACCAATCATCCCAGCGTCAGCCCAAATGACGGCCACAAAAACAATTTCTACTACCATTAGCTACACCAGTCATAAATCATATGTCAACAACAACTGGAGCACCAGGGGAACTGAGAGGATCCTTTCGCACAAATAAACACTGCAGCAGAAAATTCAGTACAAGGAACCACACAGACCTACGACGTTGAAGGAAGACATCAAACAGCGAAACATAAAATAGGTTTACTAACACCCAGTGCTCACGAAGGAGCATATTTGAAATGTTGTAAACCAGGAATTTGCAAGATTAAACCACAGGAAAATGTACTCATTCTCACTTTACTAGGACACGCCAATTTTAGAAATGTTAATAAATCGTATATGTATTATAAATAAAGGAAAATTAAGAATCTAACGACTTAAACAGCTGTCTACCACCTACTGACAAAATTCATGAAAACGTTGTGTATAACTATTCTTGTGCCGTCGGCGATTGTCAGTACCGTACATCTAATACATCAGCTAAACGTTGACTATCCGCTCTTACGTTCCATTTATAAAATGGTTCCATCAAACTTAAAAAAAAAAAAAAAAAAAAAAAAAAAACACTACATCACCTTCGCTAAAAATGTGCTAAACTCGGACACCGAAACCCTCAATTTGGGAAAACGACCCCTTTCTCCTGTCCGTGGCGATAGCACTCTGCGTTTCCCGGAAACAATTTTCCATCGGTATCAAACTGATGCCCACTGCAACTGGCGAGCAGCAGAAGGTCACACCTCCAAGCTGAAAAGACAACACAGGACCCATCTCACCTGACCGACCAGACCTAACATAATACGGTGGTAAACCAGAGTTTACCACCATAAATGCACCAGCGTGTACAAGGTGGTCGATATTCTAATTTGTCCTATCCCAGTACACATTCTATGTTGTCTCTTATTTTTGTAAATCTCCCTCCTTGCGGATGATATGTTGTTACCGAAAGATGTCTAAGAAAATTAAAACTCCTTCAAATTGAAAAACTTCAGTACAAACTGAACGATGCCAGCGTTGCTACCGAGTTGTTATCTTTATATATTCAACTTTGTCGCCTTCCAGGATATACATACGAGTATATGGATGTCAAAAACCGATTACATTAAGGTAAGGGAAAACCTCTCCAGTTGCCCTGTATTACCACGATAGCAATTCCTGGTCCCGAATGAACCTGTAGTTTTTGCTTTAATATTCTAAAAACAGATTCTAGTATTTTTGACTCTCATTAACTAGGATTTCCGTTTTGGTCAGCACCAGATTCTGTTCAAAATTTGAAGACAGACGGCCCCTTCGATGTTATATATATATATATATATATATATATATATATATATATATATATATATATATATATATATATATATATATATATACTGTATATACATATATACACCAGAAGATTCCATTCAAACAAGGATGGAAGACGCGCCGACCAGAATAACGGTATGACTGATAACGTAACCAATGACGTCATCACGTTTGGTTCCGTTGTTTCCGAGCAACGACAGGGTGTGTGGGGTGAGGGTGGGGAGACACCAGCCAGGCCTGCAGAATTATGTCTAAACCGTTAAAAAAAAAAAAAAAAAAAAAAAAAAAAAATATATATATATATATATATATATACATACATGTGTGTGTGTATTATATATATATATATATATATATATATATATATATATATATATATATATATACATGTGTGTGTGTATTATATATATATATATATATATATATATATATATATATATAATATATATATATATAATATATATATATATATATATATATATATATATATATATATATATATATATATATATATATATATATAGTATTATTCCGTATAATTTCTTGCACAAAGATTGTAGTGAATCGTGGGACTATTATATCTCCCGTTAGATTGAAATTGCTTGTGGTGGGCTACGTACGACCACTCTCCAGTAATTGCAGTGCACAACTGGTTCTTTCCCCTCGGTAGCGGGCTTACTCTGTCATTCTTGGATGACAGCGCATCTGAGATAATTTCTTAGCACTGTGTTGAATCTTTCTACAGTTTTCCGCGCTGCATTTCTGCCCCACTTAGAGCCGTTTCTTTATGACTTACCATGGCAACCTCATAGATATCATGCAAGTCGCAACCCGTGAAATTTATTTTTTGTTTGTTAGCAGTATTACAAAAAAAAAAAAAAAAAAAAAAGAGCAGCTAACATGAATGATCCCATTTTGGGAGTAGTTGTGTGGAGGTCAAGATGACCAGGAATATGAAAGTAACGTTTTGGTTGTATATATTGTCACGAACCCAGGAAAAAATGCCACTGGTAAAAAGGTCATAGGTAATAAAGTCACGGAAAAAAGTCATGGAGAAAAGTCACAGAGACGAAACATTTTTTCGTTTTTGGACAAAAGAAAGAAATTAAGATTAACGTTAAACGCTTTAAGTTAAAAATGTAACAATACATACATACATACATACGTACTTACATACATACATACATACATACATATACCAATGGCTTTTCCCCCTTACACGGGATATAGAAAATAAATAAATAAAAGACACAGCAACCACTCCCACCCATTCCATTCCCTACATACTCCACTCCCCTCTACCCTCTTCCCTCCCTCTTATCTTAGCACCTCCTGGATGACGGGTCATCCCTGCATCTTGTCAACTGCCCTGGGTCAGAAGCAGTGTCGCAGGACACAGCACATCCACAGCATGGCCGCTTTATTAAATCGGCGACCACCCCCTTGCTCAGTCCCCTCATGCAGAAAGGGAGAAGACGGAGAGAAATCCTTTTGGGCTGCGTCAATTTATTTCTCATACATACTACCCCCACCCCCCATTCCCCACCCACTCCCCCTCATGCATTACAGTATCATCCATACACAACCATTCTCCATTCACCCCTATCTTCTGTCCTCTCCCGTCCTTCCTCAACAGACATTCCCCTCTTTTGTAATGCCCCTTTTACCCAATCCATCCATCTCATCCTAGGTCGCCCCTTACTAGTATAGCCACCCTTTCTCTCCCTCGTCCTCTCTTCACTCCTGAGAACCTCCTAACTACTCTCCCAAACTCACCCTCATCCCTCCCTTTGAACTTAGTTTCACTCAGTACCAACACATCCATGTTTCTTCTCACAAACATACTGCCTATCTCTTCCCACATCCACCCACAAATCCATTTTGAAGAATGGATACAACGCCGGGCAATATTGTGATGTATAAGATTACAACTTAGAAACATAACAAAAGTTATATATCTATTAGTCCAAAGTACATTGGGTATATATATATATATATATATATATATATATATATATATATATATATATATGTATATATATATATATATATATATATATATATATATATATATATATATATATGCAATGTACTTTGGACTAATAGATATATATCCTTTGTTATGTTTCTAAGTTGTAATCTTATACATCACAATATTGCCCGGCGTTGTGTCCATTCTTCAAGATGGATTTGTGGTTCATATTGTTATACGTCAGGGGCGCTGATAATTCACATTGTTACAAAATTTTGACTTTTTTCTGTCTTTGGTCAATAAATGTTATTTTCTATTTCCTTTTATCTACAAAGTTAAGAAAATAATGATTATTCTCTTAAAACTTTGATTATTCTAGACTGGCCAGCGATTTTTTTAAACTAGCCTATTATAATAAGCTAGTTTCAATTATCCCCAACAATTCAAACAAATTCCGCACTAATATGGTGGAAAAAAAAATTAAAGAATTTTCTGGATGACTCCAGAACATTCAAAACAATTCTTTCGATTCTTTCTTCCTCCCATGAGAGAACAGCAGTGTTTACAAAAGAATAGTAGTTCAGAAGAGCATGAAGACACTGATCCAGAGTTCAGAGACGCAACTGATGACAGAAATCCATACTACCCCAACCAAGAAGACATCAATGACCTCATCAGAGATCTTGGCCTCACGAAGTCAAATGGCGAGCTTTTGACGTCGAGACTCAAGCAGTGGAATTTGCTAGATGAGAGTGTGCACATATCAGGTCAGAGAAAGCGTCACCAGCATTTTTCAAGCTTTTTCACTAGTCAAGATGGGCTTTGCTTTTGCCACAATGTGACCGGTCTGTTTAAGGCAATTGGAATTACCCATAACCCCAAAGAGTGGCGACTCTTTATCGACAGCTCGTGTAGGAGCCTCAAAGCAGTGCTGCTTCATAACGGGAATGTGTACCCATCTCTTCCCCTCGCCCACTCTGTCAAGCTCAAAGAGGAATACAACAGTGTCAAGATTTTGTTAGATGCCTTGAAATATGGAGAGTACTGTTGGGAGGTTATAGGAGACTTCAAAATGCTGGCTTTCCTAATGGGTCTCCAAGGCGGCTTTACCAAGTATCCTTGTTATGTTTGCCTTTGGGACAGCAGGGATACCATGTCACACTACCTCAAGCGTGACTGGCCACAGCGAACCGAGTTTTGTGTGGGGAAGAACAACGTAAAATGGGAGCCATTGTTGGATCCCAAAAAAGTACTGTTTCCTCCACTACACTTAAAACTGGGCCTTATGAAGCAATTCGTCAGAGCTCTAGATAAAGAGTCTCCAGCTTTCAAATTTCTCCAAGATTTCTTCCCCAAGTTGTCTGCAGCGAAAGTTGAAGCCGGTGTCTTTATTGGTCCACAAATAAAAAAGGTAATGGAGTGCAAGGAGTTTCCAAAAAAACTCACAAGGACAGAGAGAGCAGCATGGGACAACTTTGTTGCAGTAGTTCTTGGCTTCTTGGGGAATCACAAGGCCGAAAACTATGTGGAGCTTGTTGAGACCTTGGTGACAAACTACGGCAAAATGGGTTGCAGGATGTCCCTCAAAGTGCATATCCTTGACGCCCATCTTCATAAATTTAAGGAAAACATGGGAGCGTACTCTGAGGAGCAAGGCGAACGCTTCCATCAGGATATTTTGGAATTTGAACGCCGCTACCAAGGGTCTTATAATGAAAATATGATGGGAGACTATATTTGGGGGCAGATTCGTGAAAGTAATCTACAGTATAAGCGTAAATCTAGAAGAACTACTCATTTCTAATGTGTCTATTGTCTCTCTATTGTAAATCTAGAATAAATAAATGCTATTATTGCATTATATCGTTTTGTGTTTGTTTTGTTCAAATCAAATTTCCAATATACCACTTTGTCCCTATGAGAATATGTAAATTTCATAAATATCATTATCCTGAACACAAGAGCAAAATTAGAAATGAATAAAAGTATTTTTTCATGTATTCTGGACATAGGCAATTAGGAAATAACAGTTTCAACTCAAAGACAAAACCTTTGTTACACGGCATTATAATGCACGGAATAATTGCCCTAAAAATAATTGTATGGTTTGGGTAAGGTTAATGAACCCTGTCGATATAATGACAAATTTTATTTTTATCTTGAATGTCGCCAGATGATTTTATTCAGCCGAATGACCTCCACCAGCTCAACTATCATGTTAAAAGTGAATAATGTTAAAAGTTGAATGTATTATGTACCGTCGCCATCACCACCATCCGCCACCTATCTATATTTTATCAAAATAAACCGATAGTGTGGTCACTCATGTAGACCATAAGACAAGAAAAGTGGAGAAAATATTCCTGTTTAGTACACGAAAAAATATAATAATTTTATTTCAACTAGCATGGTTAAATTTTTTCAAGTATTTTGGCACAGTAATAACTATAGGTGCACGCAGCAAATTGCCCATGGATAACTACACCCGTTTAGTTAGCTCTGGATTTTTTTTTCTATAAGCCCTAAAGGAATGTATATAAATATCGCTCTGCAGTCCACACACATATGGAATATAACTTTTCTTGAGCACAGTACAGTAATTGAGTATTCTTACCCCACATCTCTCTCTCCTTCATAATAATCACAACAATAATAATTATAACATTAGAATCATGATGACAGTAACAATTGAAACATGTCACTTACTTATTTTGACAAAATAATATAGAATGATGTATTTTGTAGTCTGCTACTACTCATAGATGGTACTGAACATACACACCAATATGCACGAGCTTATGTGTTCTCGCTATTATCAGAACTAGATTTTTATTGGAATTTGTAAGGACCGATCTCGGGAAGGTTCACCGCCCGGGAATGCTCGGCTGGCAATGGTCTGTGTACTTTGTTATTATAGAGTTGTTTCCAGGTCACCTCCTCCATTAGTCTACTATTCACTCCACAGATGCAGTTCTGTGTTACCGTTAGATCATCCAGAACATAACTCACTCCGAAGAAGTGTGTCTTCAGTCTCTTTCCAAAGAAAAAGAAGAAAAAACAAAAAAAATCAGCAGTTTTGACATGGTGCACATTTTCCAAATGCGTAAGACCAAGTTTCAAGTTGTAACTTGATTCATCAAGTTTACACCGTAACACTGTGTCTTAGAGTCAAGTCCGATTCAACAAGGAAGTCCTTTGATACCTCACGTTTCACAAATGTTAGTGCTTGGTATGTTATGACACAAACTGTATTGTATTCTTGTTTTCATTGGCAACCAATGTAGGTCAATGAGAGTCGGTGTTATTCTCTCTCTAGGTGACAAACTTTTGATTAGTCTCGCTGTTCTATTCATAACTAATTGCATTTTTCTCAGTAGATAATTGTGTAGACCATGTTATAAGGAATTGCGGTAGTCAAGTCTAGTAACAACATGAGTATGTACAACCATATTTGTAGTTTCGTCATCAAGATACTTTCTCACAAAGGCTGTATTTCTCCAGATATTCTCACAATACTGTTTATTTGTTCTTTAAACAGTAAGTTACAGTCCACCATTACTCCTAGGCCCTATATAACATTTGTTACTTTTCACCGTCTTATTATTGATGTTTGTGATATAGTGTATTGGCCATAGGACAAACACGAACTAGTGCAAGGCTGGAGTGCTGCGTGCCCGACCCCCAGACGCTCTCCATCACAAGGCCCCCTTCATAGATCCAACAAAGATCCTTTATGTATGTGTTCTTACAGCACCTAGCACCTTCCCCCAGGGGCGGTTGCTCTGTAGACCTCTTGGGTACTTGACGTACCCCCTCTGTACGCATAACCTACCGATTAATAAACACACGAACCGTACAACCTGTTTCACTGCTGCTCCTGCAACATGTTTGCAAAGATGGCGCAGTGTGTAGGATCTTGCAATTGCAAGCATCATTGCACCGTGCAGCGGTGGAACACGAGTGCGGCTCGGTAATCGGTGGCGTACAAGTGAACGAGTGACATTACGTGACAATACACGATCCGGTGGTGCTTACATGAACGAGGTGTTGCAGGAATCCTGCAATAGTGTGCACGTCGTACCTTGCAGTATCGTTCAGTGCAGTTCAGCAGTGGAGCCCTATCGTGCGACTCGCTTCGGCGGACCCCTGGAGGACCGAACAAAGAGGCCCTTCATCCCAACCCCTTGGATACAGCGCTTTAGAAGAGCGCCCCCGACGCGACCGAGACCCACATAGGCAACGCGGTCACATCACGCCACACCCCAGCCGACTCGCGTAGACCGCACCCCCTAGCCCGGTCCAAGGTAAAACGTTTACTATAAGGTACGTTGAGCACCCCCCCCCCCCTCCGCGCACCTCCACCGTGGCGTCATAGGAAATCCAGAGGGGAAGAGAGTGAGAGGTGAAAGAAAATGTAAACTTTAAAGAAAAACATCTGTATGAATGGTAACTTTAAAATTACACTATGATGTTCACATAATACTGAATTTACGCAGTGTCACTTTCTTATCCTCAAATTATCAGTATCTGAAATATGACCGCCAGGAAAGTTATAAAAATGTTGTCCATGCTTTCACATTAGGTGGACTATATTAATATCACAAGTTATTAGATGGGATGACATGGTAGTTTATATGTTGATCAGGTAGATGAGGAAAATACTATACTGTTGATACACACCAACTAGCTGAATATAAATCCAGTAGTAATGACACATAAAAGCATCATATGGTTTTTATTATATTACATTTTGAATTTGCGTGGGTTTCCATATCTCCTCAAGCGTGGATTTTATATGTAGACCTTTATCTTCACCAAGCTTAATTATGTTTTAACCGGATTCTTTAGTCTGTTTATTTACAACTGAATGAAAATTTCAGAAAATGTTGCTATTAAATAGTTACTTTCAAAATGACGGCTGCATACATATCCAGATGACCGAGTATTGTGTGTGCCACATAATTCAATCCATTTCTTTCTAAGTTCTTTATCTTTGGGTAGTGAAATGAAATGTATATTTTTATCACCTTTCAGTCTAACGGCATTGCACTTCTGCACTATACAAACTGTTGGCATTTTTATATGTTATTTGTCTGCCTTAGCTACTCCATTAATCAGAAGATGGAGCTTCGCTCCACACACTGGTGTGTGAGTGGCTGACAGCTCTCGACCCGCGGAACCCTGGTCTCGATATTTCCGTTGACGTCATCATCTATCTGCGCAGTGGAGAGGTTTTCTGGCTCTCCCTCATCCTCCGCTAACTAACCTTATAGTATTCGTTTTACCTTGGCCCGGTCCATGGCACAAAGGAACGATTCACCCTCGTCGTAAGACAGCGACGTCGAATTACACACCCCGCCCGCGCTCACACCAAATATGACGCTTCCGCGGGATGGCGGCAGCGACGCCGTGCAACACCTAGCGGCGAGCATAGCGGTGGTCCGAGAGGAACGGAGGGAAGACTGTGCGAAAATGGACGTAATGGCGGAGGCCCACCGTAGGAAAATGGACGAAATGGCGGAGACCCTTCAACAACTAACCCTCGTCGCCCACACGCCGCCCCTTCCATCGAGCCCTCCGCCGACTTTGCCCGTCCCGACCCCGCCTGTCGCCGGAGCGCCACTCGCCCCCCTGCCGCTGGGCAACCTGACGGTCCCACGCTCGCCACCGTTGCAGGCCGACTCCCAATTCCAGTCGTTCCTGTCGTGGCGCCGCGGCTGGGCTGACTACGCCGCCATGGCCGGCGTCAATAGGATGCCGCACGACATACAGCTTATACAACTCAGATCGTGCTTGTCTCTCGGCATACAGGCGATTTTGCGGAATTCGCTGGACATCCCCCCACGATACCCCACTCTCAGCCGACGAAGTGCTCGACCGGCTGCAATCCCACCTCCGAGACTCGCGAGTCGAGGCTCTCCACCGCTGTGACCTGTTCCAATGCAGGCAAGAGCACGGCGAGTCCTTCGATGACTTCTACGGCTGCGCCAAGGAGAAGGCCCGGGAGGTAGACCTATGTGCCGTAGGCGCCGTCGCTTGCGCGGAGGCCTAGATGAAAACGATCATACTCATGGGCGTCCGGGACGGGGAACTCGTACAGCGCATCAGCTTCCTCCCCGCAACCGCATCACTGCAGGAGGTAGTGACCCACTGCCGCTCGCACGAGTCGGCAAGGGAGACAGTCTTGGACCGCCAGGGCAACCCGCAGGTGCGCGACGTTTCGGCATATAAAAGTGCTCAACGCCAGGCGCGCACACCCCCACCTCAACCGCCTCCCGCACCCTCCTCGCGACCTGGCGACACCTGTCACAACTGCGGGACCAAGGGACACCGCCCTCACACCCGCCAGTGTCCTGCCGGGAACGCCCGATGCTACGTCTGCGGCAAGAAAGGTCACTGGGAGAAATATTGCAAGTCGTCCCAGGATCGGGAATCACCACGAGCCGCCAAGCCCCGGCACCCCTGCGCCTCCCCCTGGGAAGGCTGGCGCCTGCCAAAAGGTGTCCGACGTCTCCGGCCGCTCCCCGCCACCTGTCAACATTCGCATCCGCTTCGGGAACGTATCCTCGAGCTTGCTTATGCTACCGGACACGGGTGCGGACGTCACAGTGATAGGCGCACGGCACCTGGGCACACTGAGGATATCTAAGGCTAGCTTGCAGCCGTTAACCTCAGCGCCGACGTACATGTCCGACGGATCCAAGATACCCCCCGCCGTGGGACGCTTCCAGGCCACTCTGACGCTTGGCGACAGAAGCTGCACCGCCGACATACGGGTTCACGAAGTGGTCAAAACCCCGCTCCTCTCCTTCGGCCACTGTCGGGAGTTGGTTATCATCCCACCCGCCTTCCCGAAGCCTATCCTCGTACGCAAACAGGTGCGCCGCGCCAGCACTTCCCTCTGACAGCTCGCCAGCCGCCGCCCGCGACTACTTCCTACGGGAATTCAGCGACGGGCTGGTCTCCAAGGATGACCTCCGCTCCACCCCCTTTGGGAAGATGGTGGGTCCCCCCATGCAAATCCACCTGAAGGTCGACGCGGTGCCCTTCGCCATCCATACGCCCAGGCTGATACCGTTCGCGTTCCGGGATCAAGTGAAGAAAGAACTTGACTCAATGGTGCAGCAAGATATCACATCTGTCGACGACGAACCTTCGGAATGGTGCCACCCGATGGTCCTCGTGGCCAAGAATAGGGGCGTACGCATCACGGTCGACCTGACAAAACTCAGCTCTCAGGTAATGCGCCCCACTCACCCTTTGCTCACGCCGTTTGCCGCGGTCCGCTGCGTCACCCCCTCCGCGAGGTTCTTTATGACGGCGGACGCCCTCCACGGTTACTGGTAGATAGACCTTTCAGAAGAGGACCAGCACCTTACCACGTTCATCACCCCGTATGGGCGGTACAAGCACTGCCGGGGACCGATGGGGTTCGCAGCCACCGGCGACGCCTACTGCCTCTGGGGAGACGCGGCTCTGCAAGGCGTGGCCAACTGTGTCAAGGTGGTGGATGATATTCTTCTGTTCGACGATGACCTCCCCTCCCACTTCCGGAGGATCCACCACATGCTTACCAGGTGTCACAACCACGGCATCACTCTTAACAAGGAGAAATTCACAGTCTGTGCCTACCGCCTCTCCGCCGACGGCATATTCGCCGACGAGGACAAGGTCAGGGCCATACGGGACTTTCCCACGCCCGCCAACCTGACCGACCTACGCTCATTCATGGGCTTGGTGAACCAACTGGCGGACTTCGCTCCAGCCATAACGGCAGCGGCTCAACCCCTACGGCCTCTGTTGAGTCCCAAGCGATCATTCACCTGGACCCCGGATCACGACAAGACTTTCGCCGACGTCAAGCGAGCTCTGTCGTCACCGCCCGTGCTGGCGCCCTTCGACCCTGCTCTGCCGGTGATTATTTAAAGTGCCCTTTGCTATAGGCTTTACAATCGCTCTTTTTCAAAGACTGGAAAGACATTACTTTCAATGCCCTTACTTACAAGATCGACATAAATATTAATAATTTCACTGAAATTTCCACTGTGTACTATATCATGTACTGAAACAGGTTTTCACAATATGTACCTTTCACTCGTTTTATGATTGATTTAGCTACACTAAGACCCACTAATTAAAAAGCTTTGGAATCCTGAACACGAATGAATAGCTCTTTTCTTTGGTTTAGATTGATCACAAAGTTTCCAACAATATTTCTAATTTTATTTTATTATCAAAGAAGCCAAGGCTTCATCAATATACCCTTCCGGTAGATATTTTTTCTTTCTACTGCCTGCCCAATTATCCAGTCTCATGTATAACTTCTTTATATCAGATCTCGCTTCATTTGTCTTTTGTCTATAATATACTCCATTTTACTTTTTACTATAAGCCGCTTCTCTTTGTTTCTCGCATTTTGATAGTCCCTTCTAGAATCATTCATTCTACGTCTGCGCCATTTTCCTTTTTTTTTTTTTTTCAATTTTTTTTTTTTTTTTTAAATTTTTTTTTTTTTTTTTTTTTTTTTTTTTTTTTTACTAGTTTAATGTCATTATTAAATCACGGGACACTGTCAACATTTTTAATTGTCTTTTCCATAACGAGACACATATCCCCCCGTACTTTTGTTGAGTAATATTGTTAAATAATCATATTTCCTCCGTTCATGATCACTAGGTTCAAGTCTTCATATAGTATTGATTACTGAAGTAATTAATAGTTCTGCCTTAAAATCTAACAAATCGATATTATTTTTTTTTTCAGTTTTAATTCTTTCACAAACGGGATGACAGATGTTACTAACTTATGCACCGGTGACAAGCGACATGATTCCTCAACATGTACCTCTTGTACCAGGTAATGATCTTTATCAATAAAGACCAAGTCTAATATATGGCCACTTTCAGACGTTGATTTATTAACCATATTCATAAAATCAAATTAATCTATCATATCAATAAATTCCACTGTACTGTTAGTATTCATTATATCCGCCATTGGTTAAAGTCACCACAAATATAAATATTCACACTCACTGCATCTAATGACTACAAATATATCCTGAAGTCATTAATGAGAGTAATTATGCTTTGATTTGGAGTTCTATACACCACAATAAAAACACACATTCTGTTATTAATTTTACAACTTGTATTTGTTCATAGCTTTCATATATCACGGTAGGACAGACTTTAATCTTTGAATGGATTTGAAAAAAAAAAAAAATCCCTACTCACCCACCTCATTTGTCAAATCAAATATTGTGTAAAATGGTATATGTTATTGGAATCATCTCTATTTTTTCATTATCATAATCTTCTAACCATGTTTCGGTTAATGTTAGTAGGTCAAAACTTTCTTCACATTTTAAATCCCTATTTTCTATTGTGTTATTATCCAATATCCACCGATTGATTATTCAATACACCACATTTTATTTTCAATAAATCATTAACAGTAGCCATGGTCAGTATTACTCCAAGTCCTCTGAAGCTCAGCCATAAAGGTCAAACAGCATTTGCCACCAACTAAATGATTTACTTCAGGCTTATCAAATCGTGCATTACAGTCAACTCATGATTTTCACTAAATCTAGCAGTGTCGCTTATCACAATTTTTCTTGGCATTACAATCAGATTGTATATGTCCAGATCTCTTATGATAGTAGCATACCAATGTATGATATGTGTCTCTAATTGAATGCACACCCCCATTCCAATTTTACTTTGCCATGGTTCCTATTTATCCTCTGACTTCTGAATCTCATATCTATATGATCTGTGTACTACCTGGTACTGGTTCACTGGATATTATTTGTAGTTTATTCTTCACATCATTTATGGATTGTAAAGATTCATTTCTACCAATCAGTGTTTCAATAATTGTGTCGCTATTCACTTGTGGACATTACATATAATAAATTTTGGATTCAATTTATGCCTTTACCCTATCTACATTCTCCAATTCCTAAACTACCTCTTTTCTACTAGTTTCTTCATCAAAATTCAAGTTCATTTTCCCACATTTCGTAAGTTTGAGTAATTGATTTCAGCACCTTTTAATACCTGAGACACCTTATTCTTTTCGTCGACCAACTTCTCAATCTCTTCTGAAGATTCAAGTATTAATAAATCTTGATTAATTTTAATTTTCTTTTTCCTCTTTATAAGTTCTGACTACGAGTATACGAGTAGATCAGTCGGATCAGAGCTTGACTCGGCGATGACATACGCCACCTCCTCTTTCGTGGATTCACTCACCCCTGGTATTTCAGATTCCACTGCCATTATACGAGTATCATTCTCAATATCTTTTTTCACTCCAAGGAATGAGTTACACCATGGACATCCTTGGTGAATTATTTCTTTTAGTTCTATCATTTTTAAGGGCATATTCTGGCTTGCATGAATTACATAACCAATCCATTTTTTTTTATTGTCTTTTATTCCACTTAAAAAGGAAAATTTAATGTGAGCCCAACTTAGTTGCACACTAGTCTGTCGGCTCTGGAACTCTTCGGCGTGGCCCGGGAAACCCCACTGTTTACATATGTATTTAGCGATGACGCATAGCGATGTCTCACTGTTAGTTATAGACTTTTCTCGCTAGCATGCTACTCGCTTTTGGTACTTGCTAGCAAACTCGTGCGTATCCGTCACTCAAGGAAAGTTTTGCTGACGACTTTTTGGCTAGCGGCTAACGAAAACAAGAAAGCTTTCCACTGAGTATTCTCCTGCTATATTTACAAACGAGTTTATTATTGTTGTAGTCAAATTGAAGAAAATTTGAACACTGATTTCATATAACTTTTAATGTTTTAGTAAGTGTATGGTGACAATTAAAGGTAAAGAATAAAAAACTCACGTATTAACAGTAATATACACCCTCAATTCTATTTATATTTTATATTAAATCCCCAGGAATGATGGCTCATTTGAGCACTCGTGTAAGTAGTTGGTCTTCCCAGCAAGTTATCCACTTTTCTCGGTAGCAAATCAGTAGCATGCTACTCACTTTGGATACCAAAAATGAAAGTGACTAGCTAAAGCAAATAGTATGCTAGTGAGAAATGCCTAGGGTCAGTGAGTCTCGATAGCCGTTGAGGATGGAATCTGCCAGGTTTCAAGATCAATCAACCGGAAACCGACGTGTGGAGGTATGTCCCGATTTTTTTCCTGTTAATTCAGGAGCGAGTCAGGGGTGCGTCCTCGCTACAACAATTTTCAGCATCTACATGGGCTGGGTATTGGACAGAATTGTTAATCGATGTCGTTGCGGAACATCCATTGACAATGCGTCATTGACCTTGTTTTTGCCGATGGTGCTTTACTTCATTCGGAATCGTTGGAGGTCCTTGTTGCCCCCCCTCGCGTCACTGCGATATTCATGTAGGAGAACTAACCTCCAAATCTTCAAGTCGCTGCATGGTTGAGTCATGGGCACTAAATGCTGACCTGAAGAGGCAACTCCACATCTTTGGTTCCAGATGTTTTCGTGGAATCATGGCACATCGCCAGTGACTATGTATCAGACCAGCAGCTGCTTCGTGAGACTCAATTAAGGCATGTTACCAGCATAATTTATGAACGTGAGGACCCGTCCACACTGAGTCTCATGTTTTGCCAACATGTTAGTGGTGGTGTTGATTGTACTGTTAACTACGTCTACAGGGACATGTCGCACGCCTCCCTGAGCCCGGTCCCCCTCACAGGGTGACATTCACAAGAAACTTCCTTTGATGGAAGAAAGGAAGGGGCATCCACAGAACTCATGGCTAGGCAATCCCGCACCTGCCGAGAGTTGTTTAAAAGTACCAAGAAACGCGGTCTTCTTTAAAGATATACCAAATCAGAATTGCACAGAAGAAGACATAGTCCAATCTAGTATAAAAAACGATATTTTTTCAAGCTAAATTTGATAGGTAGAGCAAGAATCCCACAAGCGTAACTCAATTCCTCTATATTACACAGTTAAATATACCCTCGTACGCATGCAAACACGCGCACATGTATGTACGGGATAATCTATTCTAGAATCCATTCAATCCATTCCGTACGTCCTTTATAGACTTTGTTCTGGTTATAGTCAGACGAGTTTGTTCAGGGATTGCATTACCCTTGGACAAGAAAGATGTGCTCAATGCGTTTTATTCCGGCTAACGTCAGGAGGTCTCCTGAGCTCATGAAACACTCACTGCATTTCGGGGCTCGAACTCCCTGTTCTCATAGATGTAATATGTTCGGGATTCGCAATAAAAACATGGTTTGAGAAACCGTCGGTCACCGACCTTCCCGACTATATCGATTGAGTGTGATTTCTGTATTCCATCTTTTTAGGATACATGACGTGGTTTAGTATGCATAGACTTTTTGATTTTACGTGAGTGATACCACTTGATGAAATGAGACCGATAATATAATTCACCCATAAGAAAGGCGACAAATGAAATTGTTGTAACTATATGGAAATATGTCTGATTTCTGCGTGTAAGTTTTATGAGAGAATATTAGAAAAATATCGAGGACAGTGGAGGAGGCCTTGGGAAAGTGGCAGCACGGCTTGACCAAACAGATCTATTTTTTTTTATCGAAAATTATATAAAAGAAATCAATAGAGTATATCAAGAAATCATATGCAGTATTCATTGACGGAGAAATTACAGAGTACCATGAGTGATGTTTTTTTTAGGGGGGAGGTAAGATATAAAGTAAGAAACTCATTCGAGTCATGAGGAGACATTATGAAGGGTGTCAAAGTCGTCAAAAGTCCAAGGAAACTGGTATACATCACTTCCGGAGGGTAGGCAGTTTGCTGTCGCCGCTTCACTTTGTTCTGTATGTGGATGCATGTCTGAGGAAAACATGCATTCATGAAGACTCACTGCACATAAGGAAACGACGCAGCATAAATCACAGAAGATCAAGAGTTGCTGTCAGAAGAATTACAGAAATGGAATAACGTAACGAAAGTAAATAAACAAAAACTGAAATAATTGTGTGAGATGAAAGAAGACAAAACATCACTATAAAAAAGTGGAATTAAAACAAACCAGCTCATTAAATTCTTTCAGGTGGAATTGAACAAACAAGAGCTGAGAGAAGAGCTTACAAAAACAATGTTGACAAGCAATACCTAGCCATGAATAAAAACAAGGTGGCAACTAAAGTCAAAATGGCTGTATGTACTAGAATATGAAGACTAATTCTGTCCTATGGCTCGGAACGTTGGACATTGTACTCCACAAATAAGAACAAAATGGAGGAAGTAGGGATGCCCGTATTCCGCCTAACGGGAGTAACGAGGAGTGATGAATGAGGAGTAAGGATGAACGAAGAGAGTTGAGGTCCTCTTCATACTAATATACATAGAAATAAACCAGCTGAGATGATGGACATGTGAGACGTATGGAAAAGCAAAATTATCCTCAGAAACATTATGCCTGGATGCCACAAAAAGGAAACCAGTAGGTTGACCGAGAAAGATATTTGATTGATGCAGTGACCGGAGCAAACGAGAGAAGAGGAAAAACAAAACATACAGAACCTTGAGGAAGAACAAATATTAATGATTTAGCAAGATACTTTGTATCGGTACTGCATCTAATCGTGAGATAATTAATTGATGGATAATTATATCACGGACTTGTTAAAGCGTAAATTTTAATTTGCCATTTTTTCCCGGCAGATGTTCACGATCTTAGAGCACGTGTGCGCACTGCTGTTGTCAGACACGGATTACGTAATTTCGTTGCTTCGTAGAGTGGACAAGTAACTCATCCCTATGGCAATTTGCATTCGAAGCCTGCTTGTCAAATAGCGAACATCTTTCCCCTTCCTCCGCGTACTTGAAGACGAAAGCGTGTGGTGGAACACATTCTCAGCTATTCATGTAACCGAAACCCGGGGGGATATCAGGACAACAATCTTCCTACGGCATACTCGCATATCTAGCCAGAATCGCTTGTGCTTAGGGCTGGGCAGACAGGGAGTTTGGCGAAAAGGGCAAATGACAGTTGCTAGTAGTCGCTAGACAAGCAAACATTAGAACCTCAGCTCAACAGAATAAGTTCCTATTATTTTTATTATTATTTCATGTTTTGATGTTTTTCAGTATTCAGTACATATTTGCTTTCAGTTTGTATTTACCCACATCAGTTTACCATGTCCGGTCTTCATTATTATTATTAGTTTTAGGGCGAGATGCCTTTCACATTCTCCCAAGCTTTCGGGTAGAACTGTGCCAAGTCGTGGAGGACAACAGCGTAGCAAGTGTGGTACACATTGACATATACCTCACACAGTACCACTTAAATTCTCAGCACACGAGTTTAATCCCTTCGCACTAAACAGCTTTTGTTCAGACTAACGCCAAAAGACTATATTATATTTAAGGGTTGAGAGCATCACAACAAACCCCATATCTTCGTGGACTGGTTTTGCAAATTGGACTGTGCGTGGTAGAGGAACTAACACACGAGGAGAATTTTTAATTTTCAGACACTTCGCCGTCTCATGTTCGTAGATCTTGCTGGGATGGAGCATACTGATTGATTTACGTTTCGCACCAAGGTCCTTCAAGACGAAACATTAAGAAATTAGATACCTAATAATATCTTCGCCTTAGTCCCATTTGCCATCAAAGTCCAATAAACAAATTTTCCCCAAGAGAATATTTTTAGAGGTTGAAATTACACCCCAGAAAAAACAATAGGGCGTTTAGTATTTTTTCCTTTATACTTTCAGTGTATTTGCATATTTTACAGATTAGCAAACGACCAAACCTACAAGACAAGTCAGACCAAGGAAGGCTTCGATCAATCAGAATCACTTCGATTTCACCCACGAGCTGAATGATATTGTCCAGATTGTTCAACTCCACTGGGATCCCGACAATAACGCTGACGCGCTGACTCGTCAGTGTAGATGGCTGCAACCGACAGAAGGTGGTAATGAGCTCTTGGTCGCAAGATAAGAGAACAGACTGGGGAGCCATACTGATTACCAGTATGAGATTTAAACGAGGGTACCCACGCCATGGGTATCATATCAATTGCGTGTAAAGAGGCTGAGGGCCAGTGGTTCAAGCGCTTGCTTCGCATTCTGAGTCGTGAAAACGAGGTTTTAATCATTCAATTTTACTTGAGCCAGGCGCATGCATGTTTTCGAAAATTCTCCACGCCAGTACGGAGCATCAAGGGAAGTGGGAGGGGAAATTTCTGCAAACATGGATAAAAAAGGTCAATATTTGGAGAATAGTTTTTCAAAAATTTCATCTCTAGACAACGGTCACGATTTTTACTCTTTATATAAAAATTTTCTTAAAATCTTAGCACTACCTAACGTAACCAACTGTAACCTAACCAGTTCTAACCTAACATTTTCCCAATTTTATTTCGATATTTTTTGGAATACAAAAATTCGAAAAGTGACTATGGCGTGAGACATAATTTGCGACAGTTATTTACAAAGATGAGATATATTGTTTAGGTTTACGTATGACGCATGTGAGGGAAAATTCGTTGCACATGTTCATTTTCTGAATACGGAAGAAATAACGAATAAATAAACGTAATGAAAATGAATAAATGAATGGCAACAGAGGATTGGTGATTCTGGGTTCAAGGTGTTCAAGATGAAATTATTATAATGATAATGGTAATAATAATGATAACAATAATAATAATAATAATAATAATAATAATAATGATGATGATGATGATGATGATGATGATTATAATAATAATAATAATAATAATAATGATGATGATGATGATGATGATGATGATGATGATGATGATGATGATGATGATGATGATGATGATGATGATGATGATGATGATGATGATGATGATGATGATGATGATGATGATGATGATGATGATGATGATGATGATGATGATAATAATAATAATAATAATAATAATAATAATAATAATAACAATAATAACAAAAATAATAATGATAATAATAATAATGATAGTACTGCCACTACTACTACTACTACTGCTAATGCTAATAATACTAATACTAATAATACTAATACTGATAATACTAATAAATAATAATACTAACAACAATACTAATACTGATAATACTAATTAATAATACTAACAACAATACTAATAATACTAATACTAATAATACTAATACTAATACGAATACTAATAATACTAATAATACTAATAATTACTACTACTACTACTACTACTACTAATAATAATAATAATGACAATAATAATAATAGTAACAATGATGATAATAAGATTAGAATAATAACATCTCCAGTTCAAGGTCGGCAGTTTTTCAGTGCGCAAACCTATGCAACTCAAGGAATGCCCAAGCTCTGCAGAGAGAGTTCACTGTCAAGTTCAAGCTCCGCCTCATAATTCACAGTCTCCGATTTCTGAGCTTTTGAGTATTAGTTGTTTCAAGTTTATGATCCTCGCTGTCAGGGGAGGCTTGGCACTGGCATCATTATTTGGGGAAGAAGTTTATTTCACTTGTGTGTAGGTGATCAATCTTGCAAATGAAATGACGTTTACGCTTTTTATTTTTCCTTTCTCAATGAGACGTGAATATCGCAACTGTTTGAATTACATCGATGGAAAACTTCCATTTTACTGGTCGTGGAGTAAGCAGGCATTACTGTATGTCCTGTAGCAAACAGATGCGATTCTTGTAAGGGATTGAATAAACAGTCATCGACTACGCAGCTTCTAACGCGATGAAATGCAGAAGGTGGTTGTTGACACACTCCATTCACGATTAGAATCGCATGAGGACAGAACTCCAAAGGACAGGAGCACCGAATGCAACTCTAAGTAATGGGGTTAGTGATTGGAACCGCCGGGGCCATACGCGTCACAGTGCAACACCATCAATGCTGCAGTCAGTATCACCCCAGCTAGCGTGTGTGTAAGACGTGTGGGAGAGCGGTTCTGCCCCGCCACTGACGCCCCAGACCACTAACGGACAAAGTACGTACTTTGCTCTAATCCTGTGGTCCGGTCGGAGGACGCTTTCATATCCGTGGGGCGCAAAATACGTGTTTATGGTGTTGTTACGCTTATGGTTATGTTATATGTTGTCTAAAATATCCTAAGGACTCCCATCCTTGTGGTGATGTGTTACAGTGCTGTGCATTCAAGACTAAGGTGAGTAGAATTGTTTTGATAATCATAATGCACGCCGTTGCAACTCCTGGATTGTTTATGTGTAGTAGCTGTCAGACATTCCTCAAGGTGTTGTCATGTTTGTAGTAATATGCTAGAGTATTCTGAAGCTCATTAGAACATGCTTCATGGATGGTGTTATTTTTTCAATAATCATTATTGTATAATTTCGCGGAACCAGTGAAGCGTTGATGCCCCTAAACGGAAGTTTATTTATTTTATTTTTATTTATTTACTTTTGTTTTCTTTAATTGGCTGGTTATGAAGCCTTCTTCCTGTCTCTAAACAGTTCAGCATCAGGGTCCCAATAATGTTAGCCACTACCCGGCGTAGAACGGGGCACGTTACACTGGTATTACGGATTATCTTGTGATGGAGCGTAACAATGGTGAAGTGTAAATTGATGTTCGACGGGCTAGAACTGGCAAAGAAATGAGCATCGATGCTTTATACAGTTTGCGGTACTTATATTGTGGAGAATATTATGGCTTCCGAAAAATTTCCTCACCCCTTTTAATACATAATACTGACAGTGTAAGTTTAATCTAGGTGAAATTACAACATTCACATATAAAACAAAAAACTATATACTTGTGATCGGCAGGGGCTCATCGAACCCAGAAAAGTACAATTATTGCACAAACCATCATGTCTTTGTTGAATATTGTAATAATTATTTCAATTCTAATATATATTTTTTCATATCTTACTGTGTTCAATGGGCCACTTGGTTATTTTCTTCGTCTCTTTTCTGGTGGTGGTGATATGTGCGTCGGCTTCGGGCGTGGGATGAGTTATGAGTATGGGGAAAGAGGAAAGGATAATGGTATTTGTTGAGGGGAGACTGATTCAGAACGCGTCCCCTCACTAGTTTAGCACACGCTTTGTCGTGTTTCCACTTTATACTATCGTGTTTATATGAGGTCTATGATTGGGGGTAAATTTTATATCACTCCCCAATCACGAATCACAACACCTCTGGTCAGTTTCAAATAATTTCCTGAACAGCATAAAAAGGGGCCCGAACGCCTAGTGACCTTTGACTTCTCGTTGCTAAAGGTCTATGGGAGGTACAACTTCACATCTGAGGTGAAAATGTTGCACCATGTGCGCAATAGATAACCTTCATACATGGGAAATTAGTGATAAGTAACACACCAGAACCAACACTCTAGACCAGTGGTTCTTAACCCCAGGGTCGCGACCCAAATTTGGGTCGCCAAGCCATTTTATTGGGTCGCTAAGGGTTTGCAGAAAATAATTATTTTCCCACTACAAATATATCATAATTATATACTGTAATGATTAAAATACATGATGCCTAGTTTTAGAATTCTAAGCAGACCATGATTAAATAAAAATTCCAAAGCAGAAAATTTATTTGTAGGCTTGGGTCGCGATGCTTGATTTGTGCAAAATTTTGGGTCGCTGCCAAAAAAGGTTAAGAACCACTGCTCTAGACGGAGAAGTCACCAGGTGGTAAATTTCAGATGTGGGTGCGTTACCTCCGGTCAGGTAATGCGTTACCGCCGGTCATGTAGTGCGTTACCGCCGGTCAAGTAGTGCGTTACCGCCGATCAGGTAGTGCGTAACCGCCGGTCAGGTAGTGCGTTACCGCCGGTCATGTAGTGCGTTACCGCCGGTCAAGTAGTGCGTTACCGCCGATCAGGTAGTGCGTAACCGCCGGTCAGGTAGTGCGTTACCGCCGGTCAAGTAGTGCGTTACCGCCGATCAGGTAATGCATAACCGCCGGTCAGGTAATGCGTTACCGCTGGTCAGGTAATGCGTTACCGTCAGTCAAGTAGTGCGCTACCGCCGGGCAGGTTGTGCGTTACCGAAAAATCTGCGTATATGTATATACATATACACATACGCAGTAACGCGGACCGCTCTAAGGAAATGATAATTAATCGGTTACGAATTGACGGAAATGTACCCCAGATTTTTCGGTAACGCATTACCGGTCCGACAGTAACGCTCTCAGCTGACTAAATTTAAAGAAGATTAATGAAAAATATATATTGGTAAGAACATTTCTGGGGAGTGTAGTGGATCATGCTTGGTCCTATGACGTAGAGTCCCTTACATAATGTTTTATAAAAATCATAGATATACTGTATAAACAAAAATTATAGGCCTCTCAATTTAAATGGAAAACAATTTAAACGGAAAAAAGTAAAGTTGCATAATTCGTTATTTAATGTTTTTACATACTAAGCATTCTAGAATACTGATTTCATACAGCTTGATATGATTAATTGCTGTATCTCAATATTAATCCTAAATCTACAACTATCAATTCACTAAATTGAATGATATCGTAACCGCAGATGTCTATATTAATCTGCCGGGATTTATTCCCGAATTATGTAATGATGGATAGTGGAGTGGAGGAAGGGTCACGCAGTTGGCAGGGGACACGTGTTCGCATTGTGCTCCATATAAATAACGTTATACTCTCTCTCTCTCTCTCTCTCTCTCTCTCTCTCTCTCTCTCTCTCTCTCTCTCTCTCTCTCTCTCTCTCTCTCTCTCTCTCTCTCTCTCTCTCTCTCTCTCTCTCTCTCCGCTAACTTCTCAGATTCAGATTTCTTCGATTCGAATGCTGATTCATATTTCTTCGTCTGATCCTCCGATTTCTAATCTTTGAGCTTTAGTCGTTTTAAGTTCAAATGAGCCTCGCTGTCAGGGAGTGTAGGTGTTTACTCTAAAGATTCACACGGTAATATTTCCTCTTTGACTTTGGCTAATTCAGTTTCTCTATTCCAACACGATAGCTTGAAACTGCTTCACATCATTCTTTTTTTGCTTGTCTGAATGACCAACCTCGGGAGTTAGGTTATGAGAAAAAACATCTTGTTTGATGTGCACATCCTACAAGAAATTCAAATTCCTCTCACCGGTTCCTACTGACTACCCTTATTCATCAGGGTATATAGAATAAAAAAGAGAAAATCGCCATTTCTATTCTAGTTGAGGACGAAACCTTGATTGCATCGTGAAACTTTGTGGAATCAACAAAGGTTTTGTCGGTATTTGCTATCCTTAAACAGTTCTGTTAAACCCACATTTTTCCTAAGTGGGAGACATCATTTAAGGGTTGGGAATTCAGTAACATTACCTGGTAGTGTTTAGTATTTTGACTAATATTCAGCGCTTTTATCCTTGGGGACAATACCGCACCCAAAAATTGAGTCGTGGAGGTGACGAAGGAAATATTTATTTGAAACAGCAGAACAGAAGGACAGTAGAAGTTGAAAGTGATCAGCGTTCTTTGAATAGAGACTGTTCTCTAATATGACAAAAGAGTGCTGAGTGACTTGTTCCGTAGCGATGTCACTAAGTCCATAAAACATTGACTGCATAAAACAGTCTCTATATTGGGCGGCCTTACCTTATTTTTATCTTCTATATGTTTAATACTGACCCAATAACTGACAAGTCTAGTCACGACACATACATAAAAGAGGACAAAATAAAAAAAAATGTCCCTATTTACCCAGTTACATTCAACATAAGCTCTGATATACCCGATGTGGAGTTGAGCCCAGGGCAGAAATAAAAGATGTTGGCAGGACTTTATGAGTTAAACTGCGGTGATGAAAGCAAAATCTTCGTGAGGACCCGGGACAACGGCGTCTCCTCTGGATACAGAGCCAGCTGGGAGGATGATTGGAGCAGGGACAGCTGCAGTGGAGGCACGACCAACAGCCACATCTACGTACGCACAGCAACAGCTTTGATGTAGGCAGGGGCGGATAGTAACGGCTATGATAGTAGCGGCAGGACAGCAACTTGGTAACTCTTTAAGGAATCACGCTTTGTCGTCATGCATTCGAGTTTGAACAGGTCGCGATACTTCCCCCCGTGTCTTCAAATTATGACGCTTTCTAATGTGGTAATGAATTCGCAGTACTTCGGGACCTTACAGCAGTACTAATGAATACACTGAGAATCAAATCACATTTTTCTCAGATATAGAACCACAGATGTATAAATGTCAGCTAGTAGCACTGTTAGAAGTTACGTGACTGACAACGCTCTTGGATTTTCCACATATTCGGATAGAGGCACATCCGTAGCTGATGTTGGTGAAATGACAGATGAATTTCAGTTATTGATTAACTAGAATCCGTATAGAGGAGACTGACCAAAATGATACATGGGCTTAGAAATTTACCTTACGAAGACAGACTTAGGTACCTTGACTTACATTCTGGAAAGACGTAGAGTGCAAGGTGATCTAATACAGGTATTCAAATGAGGTCATGCAGACAAGGTCACCACTTTAAGAAGCAGGGGAGGACTCTTAGTAGTGGGTTAAAATTGGACAAATTTAGATTTAAAATGGAAATAGGCAAGATCTAATTTTAGTAATTTACCAATAGAGCGGTCAGGGAATGGAATAACGAGGACGGTGGGTGGTGATGGAACTGCCTAGTGTAGGCCTTATGGTCTCTTGCAATCTCCATTCTTATGTTCACGAAGTATATATGCTGGTTACAGGCCTAGACTGGGTCTCCTGGTACGGTCTCTAGTTTGATACATACACTGGGTTGTTTCCACAAGAGACAACCCTTGATGTAGGAGAGGGCTGCAAGACCCATAGCTGAGGCAAGTCGATCGAACCTGCCAAGAGTTTTTTTGCACCGGGGAACCCCCCCCCCCCCGTCCTACTTCTGCACAATAACCAGTCCATTCTTCCTTCCTGGAAAGATTTTTGTGTTGGGAATCGAGAACCGTTGCATGCTACCACGGGGTCGTGGGTTTTTACTCAGAATCTCGGGGCAACAGCTGATCGATGGTGACGGAGTAGCCTTATACTGCTGCTCGTGGGTCAAAATCGAGGAAGGGAAGTGGGCATATGAAGAAAGGGAGAGAGGGGAGGGCAAGGAAGGAGTATTGTGCTGTGACACTCCTTCGAACCAACGATATCCTATAAGGGTGCCACTAAAGCCTATAACAAACGGACTGTATAAAACTTGTGCTGCCAGTACTCCATTAGTGGAAAAAACGCGATAAAGGAGAGAGGAGAAGAAGAATAACAGCAACAACGACGACGACGAGAAAGGAAGACTGAACAATAAGTATCTGATACCAGATCGCCTCCTTCCCTGTACTAAGGGGAATTCATTATCCATCCACGTTCCCGCAATATTGCGAGTTCAGATGCGACGTATCTAAGTCGACAATTCGTCTTCAGAGAACTCCCATCGCAGAGGGTAACCTTGTGGATATAGGAATGTCAGTGCTCTTGCAAAAATGTGCTATCACCTGTGAAAGATGTTGATATCATGATCGTTATAAAGTGTTTGGTGTTTTTCTTATTGCCACAACAACGTAGCTATCGTTCACACGAAGGGAGCACGTGCCCTACGACCAAGTTTGTGTATCTGGTACAATACCATGCTACTGGTTTCCTACTGTACTTGGAGGACATAAGTCTTACGCCCGGAGGCTGACAATTTCACTGAAGTAAAAGGTCACCAGGCAGGATTCAAAACCATGCGTTTCCAAAGACGAAATTGTGGCGTTAGCCTCTTGCCCACCGCAAAACGTGTAATCTTAGGCTGCATTACTAGCGATTAGATTATGAAATTATTTCAGGGTGACGGAATGAAATGATACAAGTGCGTAGAGTGTTTGTTGAAAGAGATCAACACACCATCACCTCTAATGCAATATCACCATTGAAAGAAGTCCGTCATCGTTGCACTCTTCAGTAGCGTGGCGCACTTTATAGATTTTGTTGAGGCAAACAGAAGCCATGTGGTTTAATGGAATTATGCAAGATGGCGCTATCGTCTTTGTTGCCGGCTGTGTGATACTCTGTCACTTCTGTTGTCTTTGGTGTACCTCAATAAAATCGTCTGGCGACAGAAGAAAGGAGCCACTTAGGACGGAAGTTTTTTTTTCTTTGTGGCCAGTGGCAACATAGCAATATAACTTGGAGTTCACGTGAAGGTTCCCATTCCCACTCAAACACAACAATTGTCTTTTCGAAGGCTCAAGAGCGCTATGGTTGCGTATTGTGCTTGATAAAATAAGAAGTAGTCTGGGCAGATCATTTGCTTTTCGTAACAAAACGATAATAATCTAGGCAGTCTAGTTTACGTTTGTGCCTTTAACGGCAAATGGAACGTAATGTAAATGAAAAAAATATATATATATATTTCGGTCGGAAAGGGAGAGATTGAATAGAGTACCTTTGACATTCTTCTGAGGCGCATAACACGTCTGTCGGTTGGGGTTGGCCAAGACAATGAGGTAGGTTATTTGTATATTTGTTGTTGAAGAAAGCTGTACCAGTACACTGGCTGCTGCCGCTGTGCTCATCGAACCTGGCGAAGGCTGTCTTTTTCGAGTGTTGGAGAGGTGTGACGAAACAAGATTTGAATAAACATGTAGGACGCTGGCAAATATGGGCGGTCATTATTTTGTTATATTTTTATAGAACTAAACACCAATAGCACTGATGAATAAATAATTTGGGAAGAAAATGAAAATAGTTGTCATTTGTATTGTTCGTAGACCCCAAAGTTCTTGTAAACCCTACTAGGGACTGTGCCTGCTGTGCTTTAGTAATCATCTGGAATTGGGTGAATTTTTCTTCATGCACATTCCTTAGTCTCATATTTATCATGTATTTTATCACTTAGCTTATCTTTTATCAAATTACCCTTAACGAATTGGTGATGTGATGTGGAGCAGCTGTCGCCACTGTTCGAAAAATCATATTGCTTCCAATATGTAACTATACACACTAACACGCGCGCGGTATCTGTCTCGTTTTCGTCGTGGCGGTGATGCTTCTGAGGTGGTACTACTGATGGTAATGACTAGTTAATCAACTCTATACGACTAACTTGCTCTTATCATAACTCGTCACAACTCTAGATGGTCTCCCATTGACGTCATCGTATGGCTTTCAAATGTAGATTGTTGTTATCTCACCCGTTTCCTTTCTCCGCTTTTCGGAGAGCAAGTGGACGTGTTGGGCCCCAAAGGTCTGAGGGTTGTATATTCGGGTCTGTCTTTCAGCTTTTCATACTTTTCAGGGATTCTACTCGTCCCAGCATCTTGTGAGTACTTCATCGTGTCTGAGAGACTTGGCAGTAAGAAGCATCTTTCCAGAGAGTGTAAGAGGTGCCTAATCCTCTCCTCTCCTGTTGCGTCATTCAAAGAAATAGTTACGGGCTGCAATGGCAATAGTAATAACAACAATAAGAAGAATGATATTAACAGTAATAATTATGATAATAATTATTTTAGTAATGATTAAAGATATATTACTTATTAGTAATAATAACAATGAAAAATAATTACAATAATAGTAACAATGATAATGATGTATTTATTAACCATTATGATAATAATTATTTTAGTAATGATTAAAGATATATTACTTATTAGTAATAATAACAATGAAAAATAATTACAATAATAGTAACAATGATAATGATGTATTTATTAACCATTATGATAATAATTATTTTAGTAATGATTAAAGATATATTACTTATTAGTAATAATAACAATGAAAAATAATTACAATAATAGTAACAATGATAATGATGTATTTATTAACCATTATATTCCTACAAGTATATGAGGAGAGCCGGTATAGGTAAAAGCGCCCTGGCGTTATGAAGAAGACCGTCACATTCCAAAGCGAACCTTCACGTGAAAGGTTACGACTAAAAGAAGAGATGTGACTCCATCCACCATATTGATGTTCTTCTCAAGGACCTTCATGGTGAACTGTTCGTAGTCAGGGATGAAACAAGGCATAGGCAAATGCTTGCAGCTATACGAACGTAATCATAATTGCTTAGTATCTATTTCTATACATTAGTTGCTTTATGTGCATGCTTACAGACGCACACACACACATATTTTATATATATATATATATATATATTTGTGTGTGTGTGCGCGTGCGTGCGTGCGTGTGTCGGTATTATATGTGATCTACATACCGATATGATATAGCCTGTGAGTGGAAAAACCAGAAGTACTAAATGCGGCTGGTTCAGTGTGTGCATGGAAGTCTGCTCCTCAGTTGTGTCTGTCGATAAAAGAAGACAAATGGTGGGAACTGCCGAAAATCCTATTCAAATAGACGAGGCATGTTTTGCTGGAAGAAGAGGATATACTTGAGGTCGTCTTCTTACCAGTGATCAAAGACCCGAATCAATTGACAGTGAGGCAGATGTTGTGAATAATAGAAATCATGGACGAAGAAAAGATGGTCCATGGGTCTTCGGACTCAAAATGGCTTAGTTCGTTGCTACTTCTATGTTCCAAAAAGAGACAGAGCTACTCTGAAGCCAATTATCCTGAGAGGAGTGCAAGCAGGCTCTGTCATCCACTCCGAGGAATTACTGCAATATTTGAATCTGAATAGCTATTACATCCATTCCACTGTTAACCACCAGCAAAGCTATGTTAAGAAGGAACGCATATGCAGAACATCGAGCGGTCGTGACTAGAAGCTAAAATTCGTCTTCCAAAAAAAGTGTTCCACTGTAAACTTTTCAATCTCATTTATATTTCACTTGATGGAAGATTTTAAGATCAAAGGAGCAAAATCCCTTTATTGCATTTTAGATGATATCCGTGCTATATACAAATAGTCACAATATTCATGTTTCTGGTATGAAATAGAAATCTTTTTCTTAATGTTTAACTTACTCTTCTAACTATAATTGGAAATTTGTAACAATATTTTGAATGTAGATCACAAGCTAGTTTAGATTTAAGTTGTAGAGCACAATTGAATGTAGATCACATACTAGACCGGCGCGCGCTCACACACACATTATATATATAATATATATATATATATATATATATATATATATATATATATATATATATATATATATATATATATATATATATATATATATATATATACACTGTGTGTGATGAAAAGTGTAAAACACCAGACTATTTGAAGGGTTTATTAAATCCGAAGTTTCGATTCCCGCCCAGGAATCATTTTCAGGGTGTATAATGGGTTACATACAGTGAACTCGTTTTTGTGTGGTCCGCGAAGCAACTGGGAGATTACCTTGGTGAAGTCCTGGCAATGTTAATCATGACTAAATTTGTACCATTTAATGTAATGAAATACAGAGAATACACCAAGAGTGACACAAAAACAATAACGTAAAATGAAAATGAAACAAAAGGGTAACATGAGACAAAAAAAAAAAACAATAACATATGATAAAAGTGAAACAAAAGGATAACACGAGAAACACAAACACCGTGACCATTATCCCATGTGAAGGGATAGTGGTCACGCGTGCATATGGGTAATCATGACGAAATATGTACTATTTAATGTACTAAGATACAGAGAAAGACACCAAAAGTGAGATATTAAACAATAACATACAGTCAAATTAAACAGAGGTAAAATACAAAAATAGTAACCTACAACAAAAATGAAGCAAGAAGTAACGTGAGAAAAAACAAAACAAAACACACACATGTGAAACACAACCACCAAGGTGGCGGACCAAGTGTCCCATGTGGAGGAATAAATGGTCACGCGTGCAAATAAGTAACTATCATGTGAACCCGTATTAAATAGATCTACACAGAAGAACAACGTGTACAGGTTAAACATCGAGATATCATCTAAATGGGCGAAGAAAAAGAAATGTTGTGACTGAAAAAGGAAAGTGGCTCTTGGCTGGGAAGGTGCTTTGTGTGACCAAATGTCACACAAAGTTAAGTAAGAGAGGACCTGGTCAAAAACCAACTGCAATGAAATAAAGCACATTGATGAAATAAGAAATAGTGACAAGTAAACATGAAAAGGTATGTTGAACTGAAACATGTTAAGTGTCTGATGGGGAACTGGAAGAGTGGGAACCAAGTGATCTCTGAGAATAGGATGCCAAGTGCATCAAGAACCTACTTGAAAAAGAAGAGAAACAGAACGCAAAAGAAAAAAGAGAAAATAAAACAGAAAAAGAGGGGTAGGAAAATACATATATAACACATTGCTGAAAAGTATAAATACAAAATACTAGAAATCGTTAACACAGTAAGTCGCTGCTATGGGTGCATTCAACAGTCGTACTCCTAGTCCCTAGATAGGCAAGATTGAGGCCAATGCTCCTGTTTATGCAGTTGTATTCGGTCTACCATGCTTCTAAAATATAATTCCTTTTGTTGTTATCTGTGTATTGCTTTGGTTCCGTCTCAGTCGATGATGGGTTGGTAATTTGGTGTGATTGTATAGGGCAGATTTCGGGTCTTCCCGTTTCATTGCATCGCTAGTTTCTTCTCCGTTTCCCCTATGTACTCTATGTCACAATCAGAGCAGCCTATGCGGTAAACTACTCCGGTCCGTTGTGTGTGGTCTTCAATTTCTTTCACTTTAGTGAGGTTCTTGTGTAAGGTGTTGCAGGGTTTGTGGGCCACTTGTATTCCGTTGTCTCGTAGCACTTTGGCAGTGACTTCAGAAGCACCTTTGATGTATGGGATTGTGATTCAGTGTGCCGTGCGTGGACTGTACTTGTGTGTTGGTACGTCTTTTTTTTTTTTAGCACGGTTTTGCATTAGGTGTTTCTTTGCTTCCATCGTGGAACAGATTTTATCTGCTCTGTTCAAAAGTGTCCTGATCACACTGTTCTTGTGGCAGTCTGGATGGCAGCTGCTGTAGCCCAGAAGTGTGTGCGTAGGTTTCCTGTAAACATGGGTTACGAGGGTGCCTCCTACACATTTGACGTTGACGTCTAGAACGGAAGTTGATCGTCCGTCTGCAATTTTCTAAAGAATCTATGAGTTCACTGTAGGTTACCCATTACCCCCCGTAGACGATTCCTTGACGGGAATCGAAACGTCGGGCTTAATAAACCCTTCAAATCGAGTCTGATGCTTTACTCTCTTCACCAATATGGATCCAAGACTCCAAATATTCACTATATATATATATATATATATATATATATATATATATATATATATATATATATATATATATATATATATCTGTATGTGTCTGTCTGTATGTATATATATATATATATATATATATATATATGTATGTGTGTGTCTGTATGTATGTGTATATATATATATATATATATATATATATATATATATATATATATATATATATATATATATATATATATATATATATATATATATAAACGTGCTATTACAATATTAGCAGGAGAGAAAATCCACCAAACCAACGAACTTGATGACGCCGACCAAGCACACTGGACCACTATGAACTTCGAACCAAAATTTCTCATCGTGTAATTTATTTTTTCATCAACTCATACTATTTTATTATATCTATTTTAACTTCTCATCATTCTTCTCTCGTCGTATCACTCGTGACTTACTATCAAGTTTCTTCTTCCTCGGTCTGTCAGCTGATTTAAGGGGTGGAGGGTAGGAGAGCGTCTTCGTCTCGTGGTCAGAGTGGTCGGCTCGTATTCTGAGCCTCTCCGCGTTCGAGTCCTGAGTTGCACATTTTCATGTCTGGCTTACCATCACGGTTGTACCGTTCACTTGAATGTTTGAGACGTTACAATTGCAGTATCAAGAGGTGTTACGCAAAAGGAAAAAATAAAAACAACCAGGAGAAAATAAAGGTTAAAAAAAAGTCACATGAAGAAGTTGGTGATCTGTGTGCACCCAGTGCACGATTTGAAGAGCCCTTCGCAATCAACTTCCACTTTCACCAAGGAAATTCTCTTGCATCATCATATGCACAGTCTTTTCCTGTGTTCGGGATTATGAAGCACCATGTTGGAGATAAGTTCAGAGAAAATGAAGGAAGACATTTGAGGGAACCGCACTGGTAGCGAATTTAGAAAATAGCATTCCTAGTGCACCTTGCACAGCAACGGTTGCTACACTGCCATCGCAATAAGAGCTTAGACAGAAATAATTCCCCCCTTCGCGCTCTACCTCCACCGCGCCCCTCCGCGGACAGGATGCACAGCCAACTGTTACCTGTTCGTCCCTTTTGAACCTTGACCTCCTCGGATCGATTGCAACTGTTTCTTGCCCTCGATATGAACATGGATGCCCCAGTTTACAGGATTTCCACCGGGTGCACTCTCCTATACCCTTCCTTCCATTCTTTTCTCCCTTTCACACACTTCCTCCGTGTCGACTTCACATGTACCCTTTCCCCCCCTCTCCCTCACTCTGTCTCATCCTTATATTCTCCCTTTCACATTCTTCCTCACCTCCTTCCTCCCTACCTCACCATTTCGTCTCGCTTCACATTATCTCCTGGCACCCTCTTTCGCACTCCCGGCTGTTCTTTATTTTCCAACCCCATTTTCACCCTACCTACCTTCTCACCCTGTTTCTTTGCTAGCCCTTATCCCATCGTATCTGAGTAGCAGTGGTGTTCTCGTGGTTACAGCGGTCAGCTCCTACTCCGATATGTGCTGTTTCGAATTAGTTGACGTGTTTTTTTCTATTTCTGCTAGGAGATGACTCAGCGAAGTAGATGTCTCTAGAATGCGAACTGAGGTAAGCACCGGTGTTGTGATGATCCTGCAAAATGTGCGAAGGAAACCAACAGAGAAAGAACCATCGATTATGAGAAAAAAACATGAAAAAGCGTATAATTGACGTGAGCGATAGCGACGCTACCGTTGAAATAAGAAAGCTAAACGAAAAGTAAAGAGAGATATCCTGCTTCGCCCTCACGCCATCACCTTTTGTCCTCCCATCTTCACCCTTACAGTCGGGGTGGTCTCTGGGTTAGCTTGCCTTCTTTGGTCAGGGAAAGGCCTCGTGTTACTAGGTGGAAATCTCTGACTGTTTTGATACAGATGTCATAGCTCCTACGAAAACGACCACTGTTCGTTAACGATCCTTGTTCGTTAACTATATCATACATAGACTTGGTTTGAAGACAAGAGTTTTTTTTCGCTGTGCAACGTCAGGTTCTACGTTGTCATATTTGCGCCACGTGTTGTGATTTTATCCTTATGTCAATGTTCGTGACGTCACAAAGGGTGATGATAAGGTTTCGTTTACAAGGACAAAAGGAGCCCAGAGGTGACAGGGGACCATGAAACCCATCGATCGGCATCTGTGTAGCTTGCAGCCGACGGAAGACCTACGTTTGATTACAGGTTCTTTAAAACGTTTCACCAAGAAAAACAAATGCTGTCGGAGATGCGTCATGGAGGGAGGCGGGACTTTTTGATTAGGATTCTTCGTTCTGTAGGGTTACCAGGTGTGGAAATAAGCGGAAAGAGCTCTCTCGAATGGCCCCATAGACTGTCACATGCGGACAGGAAGGTCAAAGGCCTCCAGGAGAAAGAGGAAGAATATTACGAAAAATTTGCGAAAAGTGACCAGTCTGTATTACACGGCCCTATTTATCTGACAGTGGACAAAAATTGTGCATAGTGATTACTGCTTTAAAGGTATGTATAGTTTAATTTGATTTATGACACTTGATAAATCTAGTAGTTTAAACTGTAAACACATGAAAGTTTGGTATATCAATCAGCAAGTCAAAACGTACTGGCAATATACAGTATTACTTTACTGTATCCAAAAATTGACTTGTTCATTAATTGATATTTAAGAATTTGAAATGCCATATTTGTGCATGTCACTATGAATATTTTTAACTGAAGTCACTACATATTACGAAAAACACAAGAGTAAAAGAATTATTAACATTTGGCAAGTTTGTATAGTTCTTAGATTCTCCTTGTACAAGTACCCAACCAACCAGCCTTGCGATTCTCCTGTATCTAATAGAACACTGAACATATGAACAACTATGTATGTCATAACATCTAACGTGGAAAAGAACGATATATAGAGTGGGAGGCGCAGTGCGGGATCATATTTTCTTTGGAGTTCTATGTGAATAAATACACATATAGGTACATAACCAACACGCAAACACATTTGCTCATCCTCCAATTCTCTGTAGATCGTCGCTACAATATATATAATTTATGTTCGTGTATATATGTGTGTTTATATCTATAGGTGTCGCAAAGTTATATTATTTTGCCAAGAGATACATTTCTTCCATTTAAACTTAATGTATTTGTTTGATATTGACCGTGTGCCTTACTAGACATCTGAAAAGATGGTTTCTTACATCGCCTTCCACCTCATATATGTTCCTCTTTATTCAGTACACCATCCTCGTTGCTCTTGAGAGTTGTGGTGGTGCAAGGGATAGCTTGTCCAGCGAGCCAGCGACATGAAGTTCATGGTTGCGAGATCTTACAGGCGGACTTTCACTTGTGTAAGGTGTTGCTCACCTGTACACCCCCGGAATCCTCCTCCGTGCTCACTTATTAGGGCACCTCGATTACGTAACAAGAAACCCGCAAGGGACGAAGGTTGCCGCAAGGTTCTCGTCACAAATCCAATGTGTTCTTCACACTTCCTCGGCCTGCAGCCCTGGGTACGGTCGTCCAATAAGTGCTGCCAGAGAAAAAAAAATCTTTACATTCACCGTCGCTCTTGACCCAACATATTTGAAACTTGTGACACTGCGGTGCTGTTGTTACTGTGGCAATACTTCTACAGCAACTCCAGATTTATCGCCCCTTCCCAGCACGTAACCATCTGCGTCGAGGGCAACCCGATCTATATTGCCAGGGTTAAGCCTATGTAAACACTGGGCGTCTTACCAGAGGGCTAATTAAATGCTACTGACCTAAGGGACACAAGATGAACGACGCCAGTGTCCCCGGGGTGGGGAATCGTATTTTCATTTGGACTAAACCACACACGGCCAGGCCTCGAACTCTAAAAATAAAGGTGCAACTTCTGTAGGGAGTCTTTGTTTCACTTAAGTTTGCGGATAAGATCATGGCCCAGGCTACAGACAAACCTGCTGGCTGATATAGCATATTTAAATAGTTATAGCACATTTCACACTGCACTCGCTTCTCATGCAGATACAATGAATTATAATTTAGAAATATCTGCTTGTTTAATTTAGTTTCAAACATATAATTTGATAGTATATGTTTGGTTAATTCAGCTTCAATCCGCACACCAGCGTTCGCGTCCCCACAGCCAGGATACCGACGTCAAGGGAGTGGAGCGCGGCAACAATTATGATCGTGAACACAACATGAGTTGTATGCGCTCTTGTTTGTATTCTCCATTCTTTCCAGAATTACGTTGCCCTTATTGTTTCCGTCTTCGTCACCCCTCCATACTCCATTCTTTTAGTTTCTGAACGGCTTTGTCTGTTCCTTCATGCTTCGTGTTTGATATCGCGAGCTCGACTGGGAGTCATAAAGATCCTCTGGTTGAATCCTCCTAGTACATCAACGCAAGTGCAAAAGAGGATTCGAGTCCGCATCGTGTCCAGAGTTCTTACCCGAGCATGCTGGGCTCCAAGGTAGTGTTAAATGCTATTAAGGTAGACAGAAAAAAATAATGAAGAAGTTCATATTGACAGTATATTACGGTAATCGCATGAAATGTGTTACACCTTTCACGTGAATTATGCGAACTTCACGTTAGGAAATAGTAAAGAGTAAAAAACAAAAAATGAGCGAGAGAGAGAAAAATTAATCTCCATGTTTTAGCTTTGCACCTACTCGATTCTCTCTGACTTGCTACATTTTCTTATTCCTACGCTCTCCTTTCACCCATTAAGGAGTGGGAGGGTTTCAGAACTTAAATAGAACGATATAACGTCATTCAGACCCATATTTTCAAAGTAGACCAAATGGTTTAAGCAAAACGACGTCAACTCCTTCTCCCCACTCAACCTCTTACGCCATCGTCGTTTAACTTACCTCTGATGGTATATCACGTTACGCGCTATCTCAAGTTCCTATCCGGTTCCTATGATCTTACATCAGTCGCTCACTCCCACTTCAACCCTTCATTTTCCCTTCAACCTCTTCTGGCGGTATTTCTAGTCATACCGTTATAGGATTCTTTTTGTAGCCCTCTTCGAAATCTTCCCCATTCTCGTAATCGCTGAAAGTAAAAATAATGGAGGAAGTAAACAAAGCTATCCTGGAAAACAACATATATATTACAAAGGCGGAGCATGCCGACAGGAGACCTTTTGGTCCATAACTAGGCCGGACGTGAAAAAATAATGATAAATAAATAAATAGAATTTATGATAATATGAATAACAATAAATAAATGTGTATATATATATATATATATATATATATATATATATACATACATACATACAAGTTTGTTAGATTACCCCTAAGGTTTTAACAAGGTCCTTTTGAATGAGCCTTTGGACTCCGTTGTCCTAATACATCTTTGTAAACGGGGCAGCTGATGCGAGGAAAGCTATGCCGCCAACACAAAAAGATGATCGCGTGGCAACAAGCATAGCACCATTAGCTCCTCTTGCACAAAGAAAATAGACCTGAAAATAGATCTGTTCACCATCACTACTTACTGCAGTCTCCTATCTCCAAAAGTCAGCTCGTTCCTTTTCTCTCTTCTTCAACTTCTTCCACTTCTTCCCATGCTTCGTTTCCTTTCTTTCCCTCCTCCCTCCTCCCCCATCCTCCTTCCCCTCCTCTCACCGCCCCTTGCCTTCAATCCCACCAATTTGAATGTCTCCTATCGAATTGAATTATTTTGTACTTCCTGAACCCTGGTTATCTTCTTTAATCGTAGCACTCCATTAGTATTTATATCTCTCCTCATAACTCTCCAGTGACGTAACACATCGTCATTTGTTGCGGTAAACCTAGGGCGATTTGATTTAATTGTCGAAAGGTGGCCCGTTGCCTGAACGGGTTCTCGAGTGATCGAGACCCCGTTCATGTTGGGCTTGATATCCCTAGTGGGTATCGAGACCGGTTTTTGAAGTAACCAGAAAGACATAATGGAAAATATTGAATATATAATGCGGAAAACAAATTGACAGTTAGGAAATATTTAGTATAAGAATCATACTTTAATAATTTATTTACTGAAAATGATAATAAAAAGTCCCTAAATTTTAGCTATTTTCTCTGAAAAGTTATATCAAATGTCGCGAGCAGTGGGCTAATATTGGAGAGCGGGTATCAGGATGACTTGGATTTGAACTTTAGGGTATGAGGGTTGAAACACTAATGTCACGTATCCTGCGCAAGCTCATGTTCTTTGCACCCATTTTCTGTGAGTAACCTACATAACCTACATTGTTGGTGGAGGAGGGGCATCGGGGAAGTAAGAGGTGGTGTAGAACCATAAAGGGGGTCTATGAAAATCATACACTCGATTAAAGAGAGGAGATAGAAAATAAGTCTGAAGTGGGGAGAAATAGAGAAAGAATGATACAGAAAAAAAAAGGGAAGAGAAGGGAATTGAATAACGGATATGGGCGATTACGTAAGCTTTGCTGTAAATACTTGGTCGAGTTATTTTTCGTATCCGAGTTCAATCTGCAGCGCTGTACTTGGTTTCAAGACAAGGGTCAGTTTGTACTTTCACTACCGACAGACGTCCAAGGCCACTGAGGTGAGTTGTCTTCACAAGTCCAACCGTCAAGCATGGGGCAATTCTGTCCACTCGAAAGGTCAAAAGTAAATCTGGGAGTTTTGTTTTTATTGTCATGCCAAGTTGCATTATGAACCAGTATCCCTTCTCTCCTTTTAAAGGGGTGGTCAGGAAAAAAGAAATCCAAACACCTTGGGGATCGCCCTGTAATCTTGCACACTGAGTCAGAAGCAGTGCAATGAAATGCACGTCATGAACGCAGAACCCGACAGCCAAAGCTAGTTTAACCACACTGCTTCACTTAGCTGCGACCGCTCTCAGCATCCTCTCTTCTGTGGAACAGATACAGGAAACAGCCCTATGGGCAGCATCCGTATGGGAGTATTGACTACATAAGTTTCATGTTGTCGATACTTCAGGGACTTTGGTGACATTTCTACAGACCAGTCACACAGCATTGTTTTACTGTTACTTAAAAAATTATCACTTAGTTTCTAACACCCTTTCCCCCTATTGCCTTCTTTGAATATTTCTTTTCCGCCGCAATATTGTCAATATTGTCAATATATTGTTTGTCAATATTGTCAATATATTGTTTGTCAATAGTCAATATATTGTTTGTCAATATTGTCAATATATTGTTTGTCAATATTGTCAATATATTGTTTGTTAATATTGTCATTAATGATAGAAGAGCTCCGTAATCCACCCATTGGATTTTCTTGAATTACATTTCCAATTTTTTTTTAAATTGTGTCTTTCCAGATTGTCTTTTTCAAATTATTCTGGGTTGTTACCTATATTTGACAGTCGTTTGGTGATCTAGAATATTTTAAATGAATAGATAAGTAATAAGTAAAAATAGATAAGTAATACATGAGGAAATGTGTAAATAAATGAATGAATTGATAAATATCTTTTCTTTCTTTTCTCAATAATTTTCTGTTTATCAACCCAATATGAACGAGACTAATTCGGAGGTTGCTTTTCCTTAAATGGAATGTAACTGTGAATAGTTTTAGTGTACCAGTGTGCGTGTTCTGACATTTTCTTCTCTTCCAACACTCATTTTTTGTTTTTGTTTTATCACTTATTTATGTTGCCTTCCTGATGTTCATTCTGTCCCATGATAATGTCTTAGCCGTTAGACATTGTTCCAGGTAGTTAGCTTCAGTGCCGGATGATGTTCCTTTCCTAACGTCCATTCTGTTCTTTGAGAGTCTTAATCGTTAGACATCATTGTAGGTAGTATAATGTTTGGAGATCAATTCCTCTGACAAGTTCAGTAGCTGAATGCAGACTTTGTGACATAATGCAAAGCTTTCTCCAACACATTTTAGACTGTTGAATTGTCAAAGATGGCTTTGGGGCTGAACGGTATAATATTTTTTCCTTAAGGATTCCCTTGGAATTAAAATTTTGCGATGCAATACTGATAGTACAATGGCAAAAATAACAAGTAAATCGTAACATGCATAAATTTTGATGAAACCATAAGTACATTCTATGGATTAGTTATAAGACCTGGTAGTTACCTATAAGATGTATAATGTTAGAAATTGTTAATGGAGAAAATGCTGAATTATATATTGTTTCCAACATATACCATTTGATGTCGAAATTATATTTTGTAATGTCTCAAACAACCAAGTGACCCTTAAGAATAATATTGTTGAAAAAGTTGTAGACTCAACTGTATTTATTAACAATAAGTTTATCTTTGTGTGTATGTACTATCAGGGGCACAGAAAAAGAAAAGGATGGGGGCTGATGCTGCAATGGATTGTTCTTACAGAACAATCCATTGCAGCATCAATCTTTCACCTTTCTTAGGGCGTGCCCAAAAGCAGGGACAGCCCCCATCCTTTTCTTTTTCTGTGCCCCTGATAGTACATACACACAAAGATAAACTTATTGTTAATAAATATAAAGGAGCATAAAAAAACATAATATAAAAGGAACATAAAAAGGTAACAGAGTTGCAACTTGATTATTAAAAGAAAGGAAGCATTTGTCTCGAGTGGCAGGAGCTACAAGGGTAGCATTTCTTAACCTCGGCTGCTAGCACTTCCTGGGGGTGCTGAAATAAATTTTAGGGGGCCCAGGGAAGGGATGAATACATGCCAGTAATTTACTTCACATTCCTTTATTCTTCTTGTAATCAGATGTTAACCAGAGTTAGGGGATGATAGACTTCCTAGTCCTGGCTATAGGAGTGCTAGAGTCGGAAAAGGTTAAGAAATGCTCCACTAGGGGGTTTGGGTGACGTAGGTGGATTGAAAATGCTGATCGCCGCGGGCAAACCGCGACTTGTGGTCGGAGGCTGATGGGAGTTATATGAGGCCGTCGAATGACTTCCGAAGCAGACTTGAACTACCGACTAGCAGAGTGGCTGCCTGTCGTTGTCCTTGTGTGCTGAGAGTGAAACCGTTAGTTGTTCCTGAACTTTTACGTGCAGCGAAGCACCTCCTTTATTAAAACTATTAATGTGGCAGCCCTTGCTTATGAGTTGCTTTCCTTCCTACCTTACATCTTGAGTTTAAAGGTGTTTGTAGGCTATGGTGTACTAAAACTGTTAATGAATTTATTCATAATTGGCCATCATGAATATTCATTTCGCATAACTGCCATTATATTAATTATTTTACATTTTACACAAAAATATTAACAACAACTCATTTTCCTTACATCTCGATGCGGACCTAATAGGATGATTGATACTGTTTTTGTTGATTCATGATTGTGTGTTTTTGCGTCCTAGGATGAGATGGATGGATGCGGTAAAAGGGACATTACAAGAGAGAGGAATGTCTGTTGAGGAAGGACGGGAGACGCTTTTCTAAAACTGTGTAAGGTTACTGTTTGTCGAGAGGCACAAGAAAGAAAAGGGGCTAAGGATTGGGGGTTTAGTAGTAGAGTGAGGTAGAAAAAAAAAAAGACTGAGTGTGTCCACGTGCAAGCAGGATCCCGTTTACACCAGGGAAACGGGGTATGAGATAGTCGGGGTCGACCACTTGTCAGTCCACAGTCCACCAGCCGAGTTGACTCCATTCGAAATTGTGGATATATGGAACAGTCACCGAACATAATATAATTTGGAAAATATACTTTCTGTGATAGAGGGAAAGAAAGGTCAACGTGGTTTTGTCTATCTCTGTGTATCTATATACCAAAAGGCTTCTTCTCCTTATAAGGAAGGTAGTCAGACAAGACATGAACCCACCCCCACCCATCCCACTCCTATACATCACCCACTTGTTTGTCATGGTTTGTACCAAGTTGAATCGATCAGTGTTCCATATAGAAACACAGGATGGGTATGACCTTCATTATATGTCTGCGAAATATGCCATAAACATGCTCCTCTGGAGGAAACACACAAGTGATATCGAAATCATAACATGCATGATTATCCGAGGGAAAAATATATTTGCATACTCAGTGTATAATGGAGCATTGGAAAACTCTATACTTAGCACGTTGTAGCTGAATAGAAACGTCTGGTGGCAGAAGAAAAACAGTACAGAGGACGCACCTACAGTTCAAAGTAACGAGTCAGTACTCATTATAATTAAATCGCATTACAGACATGGATGCCGAGAACCATAATGTAGCGAGACAGAAGAATTTTGAAATCGCAACTAAACGTTCAGGTATTGTGCAACACAGTTCTAGCCTCCTTACGTCATCATGTTGATGGACACCAACAGCATTCCTGCGTAGTATGCGCTTTTTTATGGATCCGTCTTCCTTCATTACAATGGAATCCTATTGAAGAATTGGCTACTTCCAGATGATTTTGTCCCTCTGAGAGGTGGTTCTTGGACAGAAGTGATTAAATAAATGTCCATTTATCCATTGAAAACAGTAACGCACCCCGTTATCCTCTTGTGAATAGCGCCAGATAAGGGGCGGCCTCTTTAGATGATAAAACTAACTCCAATGACTAAGCCATCTGCTGTGTGAGCACAGGGCAAAGAGACGTCTTTAGTGGGAGGGAGGATCCTGGTGTAAGTTCCTTACCTGTAAATCATGGAGCTTGTGGCTGATTCTTGGGGTCTCGAATGGCGAAGGCTTTTGGTTGATGGTAACTTTAGGTCACCAATTGTTTGCTGCCACAAAATCTAGAAATGGCGTCATTTTGCCGAAAAGAAGCACAGTCGGGGGACGCCATGGGTAAATTTTCTGCAGCACGTTCCTTTAGTTACCTGTGACTATAGGTAACTCTTTCGTAGGGTCAGTAAATGAGAGATAAAGAGAGCAAAGGAATTGTACAGTTTGAAACACTTGGTAATTAATAAAACATGCTATGGTGGGAATTGTTTGTGTTCAATCTATTTATTTAGAGTTTGATGGGAATCAGTCTGTGTGATTGGTACTAATACTCATTTGAGTGTATGGATGCATGAGTGCGTGTATGTGTGTGTTTGTGTGTATTGACCAAGATTAATTATCTAGATGAGTGTTTGTGTATTGACTAAGATTACTTACCTAGATGAGTGTTTATGAAAAAGAA
>NC_134777.1:42928110-42938110 GCF_046742065.1 Oratosquilla oratoria | reverse complement strand
TGTGTGTGTGTGTGTGTGTGTGTGTGTATGGATCTTCATATGTGTATGTACACATTCCTGCATCTTTGCGTACATTTATGCAGGCTCGGATGCAGCCGTTGAGATATTGAATGGAGAGCCTTGTTTAGCGGTGCGCGCGCACACACACACACACACACACACACACACACACACACACACACACACTCACAGCCCTGACATTTCCTCCGAATTGCCTTGAGCCCCGGTTCCACAAATCTTCGTTCAGGCTCGCTGAAAGTTCTGATTCCGGCACATGGTGGCGGAGGGAATGCCCGGGATTTCCTCCCACCAATCGTGCGCCTGTGATTCACCACCGTCTTGTATCATGTGTAGGTCTCGTGATCGACAACAATTATCCTCTCGGATTAGACCTTAGAGCTCACATATCACACAGTCTAAGGTTAATGCTGTGACCAAATACACACACACACACACACCAACATGTTCGTGTATCTGTATTTATTTGCGTGTGTGTTTTGAGTGTGTATATTTGTGTGGACGCACTTGTGTGTATATTTGTTTGTGTTTGTGTGTATGAGTGTGTGATATGACACCATTTGACGGCGAATTTGAGTGTGACCCCACCTGGCAGGCTTATTATTTACACGGTACTTATGGTAATATCGTTGTCTTAAGAAAGTAAACATATATAGAAATAAACATTACATTGAATAGCTGCAAGAAGTATAAACAGACTCAAGAAAAAATTACAAGTCTTTACTCAAACAAATTGCTGTCTACAGAGGACATAATGACAGCAAAAACATTTTACTGTCCTAACAAAAAATTCCTTTATGTGTATTTGTATGCGTGTGCGCGCGCGTGTATATTTACTTAATTGTAGTATACAGAAAAACAGCAACGCTCGTTGGGTCCCGTCTCCAATTCTCTATTTTTTTTTTTTTATCATACCTAGCCTTAAAATCATGTACAGTTCCAACTTAATATATATCTTTGATTTCCAATTATCATATTTTGATTTGAACTCGTGTATTGTTTGAACTTGGGCAATTTCCTAAGCTATTCCAAGCATTTATGCATTTATATGGAAAACTGCATTTCTTCACATCCTTTAGACACGTGATCTTTCTTAATTTGCCACCATGACCTCTTAAAGCGCTCCCATCTTTCATCAGGAGAGCTCATCTACCAATGCAATCTATCCCTTTTAGTGACCTGAATAATGTAATCTTATCACCTCTGCCATTTCGATCTTTCAAAGTTGGCAGACCAAGTGCTAGTCTTTCCTCACATGGTTTATCTGCCAGGCTGGGGACCAGTTTGTTCTCTCTTTGTATTCTCCCGATCTTCTATCCTTCACTCTGTGTGGGGACCATACCACAGACACATGTTCAGTCTTGGACGGATCAGGATTTCGATTTTTTTTTTCTTCTTCTCTTCTTTCATGTAGTGAAACGCCACCATGATCCTCTGCAGTAGTCCGTATGTCTCTCCCACAATCCTGCTGATATGTCTGTCAGGTGACAGGCTGTCTTTTATCAACACACCCAAATCTTTCTCCTCTTTTGCTTTTGTAATGGGTTCACTTCATAAGGAATATTTTAAGGATGGTCTTTTGCCACTACTGCCCATTTCCAGTACTTTGCATTTGTGGTATTGAACTTCATTTCCCATTGTTAGCTCCATGCAAAAATAGTGTCTAGATCTTTTTGCAATAGTCTACCGTCTTCCTCATTTTTCACTCTTCTTATGATTTTTGCGTCATCTGCAAACATGTTAGCATAGCTTGTTGTTCCATCATGTTATTGACGTAGACAAGGAACATTATTGATGTAAGCACTGACCTTTGTGGAACTTCGTTCATTTCTGCTCTCCAGCTTGACATCTTATCCCTTACTAGTCCTTATATATCTTTCCATCAAAAAATCATCCATTCTAGTAATTTGCCTATCAGATCACCAACGTGTTCCAATTTTCACATAAGTCAACTGTGAGGTACTCTATCAAATGCCTTATCAAGGACGAGTTACACACAGTTCACCCACCCCACTCTCTCTTGCAGCACATCGATCCCTCGAGTAAAAGCTTAAATAAATCGACACACATGACCTTCCACATCTGAAGCCAAACTGACTATCTGTCAGAATGTTAATTTTTTCAAGATATTTGGTCTATCGATCCTTCACAATTCTTTCACATTGTGTGTGTGTGTGTGTGTGTGTGTGTGTGTGTAGAGAAACTCAAAGTTAATAAAACACCAGGGCCTGACAGTTGGCATCCAAGAATCTTAAAGGAAATGAAAAATGAGATTGTTGTTCCATTAGAAATTATTTTCAAGAAATCCATCATATCCGGAGATGTCCCATGAGAATGGAAGCTAGGTAATGTTACTCCCATATTCAAAAGAGGTGACAAAAAGAAGCCAAATAACTATAGGCCTATAAGTTTGACTTCAACCGTAGGAAAAATAATGGAAACTATCATCAGAGATGCTATCGAACATCATTTAGAAAGTAACCGTTTGATAAATGATAGCCAGCATGGTTTCAGACGGAAACGTTCTTGCGTGACTAACTTACTCGAATTCTACAACACAGTTATCTCGAATTATGACAAAAGAAACAATATAGATTTAATATATCTAGACTTTGCAAAAGCTTTTGATACCGTCCCACACGAAAGACTACTTACTAAGTTAGCTTCGCACGGAATAAGTGATAGCCTATTAAGTTGGACTAGTAATTGGTTGAATGATCGAAAACATAGTTGTTTTAAATGGAAAAACTTCTAGATGAAAAAATGTTACAAGTGGAGTTCCTCAGGGTTCCGTTCTTGGGCCACTTCTATTCATAGTATATATAAATGATATAGACCATGGACTAAAATCTACTGTTTCCAAATTTGCTGATGATACAAAACTGTGCGGAATGGCAAATGATCACTTAAATCAATTAGATATTCAAGAAGATTTAGATAAATTACAGCAATGGTCTGAAAAGTGGCTAATGAAATTTAACACAAGTAAATGCAAAGTAATGCACATAGGTAAAAATAACAGTAAGTACGATTACAAGTTATTTGGAAATTCGTTAACAAAAGTGGATAGTGAAAAAGATCTCGGCGTAATTATCAGTAACGATCTTAAATCATCCAAGCAGTGTATTTCAGCCTCTGAGAAAGCAAATAAGATTCTAGGACTGATTGCGCGATCTTTTGATTTCAAAAGTCCATCACTCATTAACAAGCTATATAAATCGTTAGTTCGTCCACATTTGGAATAGGCTGTTTCCGTATGGTCACCGAATCTCATTAAAGACATTGACAGACTGGAAAAAGTACAACGGCGAGCCACAAAACTGATTCCAAATATAAAAAATAGATCATACGAAAATCGACTAAAACATATGAATCTGTTTTTCCTAAAAAAGTGTAGACTCAGAGGTGATTTGATACAGGTCTTTAAAATTCTAAAGGGAATTGACAACATCAAAAGTGACAAATTTTTCACATTGAATGAGAATCAGACAAGAAACAATGGTCTCAAAATGTCCGGAAATAGATTCAATTTGGAAGTAGGTAGAAACAACTTTGCCAACCGTGTAGTTAATGAATGGAATAAACTTCCTGCACAGGTAGTGCAATGTAGTTCAGTTCGAAGCTTTAAAAATCATTTGATAAACACCCAAGCAAGATACTGTAATGATTATAATTCATTTCATATTATTTGTCTCTGCTTTGTTATCATTTGTCTGTTTTGATTTTCATTTATTATTAGTTATATGTCAATTCATTATTATTTACTATTTACATGTTTGTTTATTATCTAACTATACCTATGCATTTATTTATGTATTTTATTTGTTATTTACATTATTACAGTTTTTATTTATTTTATTATTATGTTTTTTTCGCATCCGACCTAGATATGGACCAAAAGGTCTCCTGTCGGCATGCTCCGCCTTTGTAATCCTTTGTGTACGTGCGCGTGAGCGCGCGCTTGTATGTGTGTATATGTGTGTGCGCGTGGGAACGTGTGTGTGTGTGTGTATGCTGTCTCTTGGCTCAAATATATTTCCCCGCCAATGCCCGACTGTTTCATTCAGGCAAGGTACGTTACTACGCTGAAAAAAATGAAGGATTGTTATTATGTATAGATTATGAATACCTAAATGTGCTGCAAATGTATATAACATGAAATAGAATCTTTTTGTGGGGTTGGAGAGGTGAATCTTTAAAATTTAAGATTTAAGAATAATATGTCATTCCTAGTCGTGTTCAGCTTCGTTGCAGAAGGGCAGATCGGATCTAGAGCGTGTAATCGTTGTAGTAACATTTAAGAGTAGAATCTCTTCCTTGTTACATTGTCGGTCAGGAAGAACATCGTTGAAGTTAGTCCGGCGCCACCAACCAAGGTAAAACGAATACTATACGTTTTACCTTGCCACCAACTACCCTACTTCCCGTGACATCGACAATTTTCTGGATTGTAGGGAGATATATCGGCCTGATGCTGACGTCATGACGGATGTCGTAGGTCTGTCCAGGGTCCGGCATCAGGTTTATGGTTATGTGAAACTTCTCTTCTTCCTCTTCCACCTCCAACTTCTCTTCATCTTCATCTTCCCTCCCCTCTTCTTCCTTCTCCTCATCTTCGGTATCTAAGGAAGAGGAAGGTCTTTGCAAGCATTGTTGCAGGGGCAGCAGTGAAACAGGTTGTACGGTTCGTGGGTTTATTAATCGGTAGGTTATGCGTACAGAGGGGGCACGTCAAGTACCCAAGAGGTCTACAGAGCAACTGGGGCGTGGGCGAAGGCGCTAGGTGCTGTAAGCACACATACATAAAGAGTCTTTGTTAGATCTATGGAGGGGGTGGCGCCCGAACAGGACCTGGGCAGGTGAGCGGCCGGCCAGGGACGAGGGTGTTCCGTAATTCGAGGAGACCGCGGTCGAACTCCTCGCAGTCGATGTTCCCGGTGGGCGCGGTCTTAAGGATGAGGTGCTTAGCTTCCTTAACCGCGGCTTCCGCGTGGCCATTAGACTCGGGGTAGTTCGGGGAGGTGACCAAATGGTGGACGCCCCAGCGTTCCGTGAAGCAGTTGAACCCAGCGCTTGTAAATGGGGGGCCACCATCGGTGCGAAGGCGGAGGGGGACGCCGACCTCCCGGAAGTAGCAGCAGAACTTCCGGATGACTCTGGTAGCTGTCGTGTCCTGGCCGCAGGGCACGATGACAGGCCAACCCGAGAGCCTGTCCGCTATAACCAGGAATGACTTTCTTGCGACGTGAAAGAAGTCGGCAAACACGGACTCGAAGGACCGGGTGAAATGTTCGTCGCACGGCAGGGGTTCTCGCTGCTGACTGGGGCGCAGCAACTGGCAAGGCTCGCAGGCCTCCACCGTGCTCTTGATGTCGGAGTCAATGCCGGGACAAAAGACGGTTTGTTGAGCCCGGCGCTTGGTGGCTTCCACGCCGCGGTGGCTGTTGTGGAGACGTGACAGCGTGCACTTCCGTAGAGCGGCGGGGACCACGATACGCTGGCCGTAGAGCACCAGATCCCCGTCGGCAGAGAGGGCGTCCCGGAGCTTCCAGTACGGGAGGACGGAGTTGGGTAGGGCGAGGCGGTTGAACGGGAACCCGGAGGACACGCAGGTAAGCTGGTGACCGTAGGCGGGGTCCGCCCGTGCCGCGGCCCGGAGTTCCTGGAGTGTCCTGTCGGCGTCGGGCGACGGGCCGTCCTAACGGGCGCCGGCGTTGCTGGCGACAACGCTCCTGACATGCGCGGCGTCCTTGTCGCAGTCGGTCTCGTCCTCCGGCGTGGGGCGGGAGACCGGGGCTTGTGAGAGGGCGTCGGGTATCCAGAGCTGCTTCCCTGCGCACCATTTCGCTGTGAAGACGAAGGATGAGAGCCTCTCCTTGAGCCCCTGTTGGCGGGGGTTCTCGACGGCGTCGAGGGTGTATGAGTTGAGGATGGGGATGAGCGGACGATGATCCGTCAGCAACGTGAAGTGGGGCACTCCAAACAGGTACAGTTTGCATTTGGACGCGGCCCACGTGACAGCAAGCATCTCCAGTTCAATCGTGGCGTAGCGGGTTTCGGCGTCCGTCAGGATCCGCGAGCCACGCTGGACGAGATGCAGGTGTCCCTGGCCGTGGTCCTGGAGAAGAGCGTACCCGATGCCGTATAGGCGCGATGCATCCGTCTGCAGTACCACCGGCAGAGCGGGGTCGAAGGGCGCCAGCACGGGCGGTGACGACAGAGCTCGCTTGACGACCGTTATGGCCGGAGGGAAGTCCGCCAGTTGGTTCACCAAGCCCATGAATGAGCGTAGGTCGGTCAGGTTGGCGGGCGTGGGAAAGTCCCGTATGGCCCTGACCTTGTCCTCGTCGGCGGATATGCCGTCGGCGGAGAGGCGGTAGCCACAGAAGCTGACGCTGTGGGCGGCGAATGTGAATTTCTCTTGTTAAGGGTAATGCCGTGGTCGCGGCACCTGGTAAGCAAGTGGTGGATCCTCCGGATGTGGGAGGGGAGGTCGTCGTCGAACAGAAGAATATCATCCACCACCTTGACACAGTTGGCCACGCCTTGCAGAGCCGCGTCTCCCCGGAGGCAGGAGGCGTCGCCGGTGGCTGCGAACCCCATCGGTCCCCGGCAGTGCTTGTACCCCCCATACAGGGTGATGAACGTAGTCAGGTGCTGGTCCTCTTCTGCGAGGTGTATCTGCCTGTTACCGTGGAGGGCGTCCGCCGTCGTAAAGAACCTCGCGGAGGGGGTGACGCAGCGGACCGCGGCAAACGGCGAGTGGGGCGCATTACCTGAGAGTTGAGTTTCGTCAGGTCGACCATGATGCGTATGCCCTTATTCTTGGCCACGAGGACCATCGGGTGGCACCATTCCGAAGGTTCGTCGTCGACAGGTGTGATGATATCTTGCTGCACCATTGAGTCAAGTTCTTTCTTCACTTGATCCCGAAACGCGAACGGTATCGGCCTGGGCGTATGGATGGCGAAGGGCACCGCGTCGACCTTCAGGTGGATTCGCATGGGGGGACCCACCTTCTTCCCAAAGGGGGTGGAGCGGAGGTCATCCTTGGAGACCAGCACGTCGCTGAATTCCCGTAGGAAGTAGTCGCGGGCGGCGGCTGGCGAGCTGTCAGAGGGAAGTGCTGGCGCGGCGCACCTGTTTGCGTACGAGGATAGGCTTCGGGAAGGCCGAAGGAGAGGAGCGGGGTTTTGACCACTTCGTAAACCCGTATGTCGGCGGTGCAGATTCTGTCGCCGAGCGTCAGTGACCTGGAAGCGTCCCACGGCGGGACACGTTCCCGAAGCGTATGCGAATGTTGACAGGAGCCGGGGAGTGGCCGGAGTGCATATTGTATGTTTTTTCATTCGGGCATGTTGGATCCGTCGGCCATGTACGTCGTCGCTGAGATGGCGGCTTTAAGCTAGCCTTAGATATCCCCAGTGTGCCCAGGTGCCGCGCACCTATCACTGTGACGTCCGCACCCGTGTCCGGCAGCATAAGCAAGCTCGAGGACACGTTCCCGAAGCGTATGCGAATGTTGACAGGAGCCGGGGAGTGGCCGGAGTGCATATTGTATGTTTTTTCATTCGGGCTATGAGTATCCACGAACCGGAGGTAATTTTAATTGCATAGCCCTCTAACGCCCAGATGTTGCCTCTAAGCTGAATAAAATCGTCTGGCGTTAGCCAAAACACAATCCCCATACGTGATACAGAGCCTTAAAAAGATTACTTTGCTCTTCTGTTACCTATATATTTTGTTCAGGCCGGTGTCAGGTGATTGTTTTTTTTTTTTTAACGGTCAAAAGGCAGGATCCAAACTGAGATCATCCTAGATAAAGAAAAAAGTTCATGATAAAGTTAAGGATAAAATGACTGCACTAATCCTTTTAATGCTATGTGTGGCGTTTTTCTTTGGTTCAGACCATCGCCATGCGGTTCTTGAACTATGTGGCATTATCTCCTTCCCTACCAAGTAGCATTTAATCTCCTATTATGATTGCTGCTTAATGATATTATTCAGATGTATGTCTCGCCCTCGGTAACGTGCCCACGGTCCGTGAAAATACAATAGAGAACAGGAGTAAGGAGAGCGTGAAGGGAGCAAGTCAGCGAGCTTTCAGATAAGGAATGAGAGTATCGGATCACGTGACTCGGGTTAGTTCCTACAACACGATGACGTAACCTGTGGGTTATGTTCCGGCTCAGAGCAGACGAATGAGGTCTCGATTGTTCGAGAGACCCTTCCTCCAGGAGTCCGCCTCTCAGCTACAGAATATTGTTTGCCATGAGCTGGAAGAAAATTACATCACGAATTTGAGAAGGTTGATTGGATAACTAGGGAGATGTCAGATGGTTGGATATCACTGTCCCTTTTGTCCTTTCTTCTCGTCGTTTGGAGTCTTTAGCTTGAGGACACTGTCGATATTGTTAGAAAGGTCATCATATAATTTCATTCGGCTAAAGTTCCCGAACACCCAGAGAGAGAATGCGGACGGTGGTGATCATACCAGTCCAGTGTTTCGCCTCGTACCGGATAAACTAGTTTGACGTCAGCCAAAACAAAATTTATAAGTACAGCGATTGCTCTATACACGAACATAATTTATGTCCCTGAGTCCCGATCAGGGCCCTCACATTGGGGGGCATATGCCCAGGGGCGGCACTTTGCCCCGAGGCGGCACTTAGGCTATTGTGCCGGAATAGTGCCAAATCACTGGCACCCTCCCTCTACGGACTACAACACGCAATGGCAAAACTCCCCGTAGCAGCTGGCCTTTCCGTTCCCAAGATCACGGACAACCTTGAGCACGTTCCCTTCACCCCCGTTTTCTTCTCACAAAATGACACAAAAAGGAAGCCCCATTTCTTCAGCCTGTCTACAAAAAATAATTATAAAGAATAATAACTCATTTACCCCCCACACACACACACAAAAAAAAATGAAAATCCCCAGATGTCATCTTTACAGACAGATTCACGATGTCTGTCGCAGAGAACCTTTACTCATCACCGCCAATGTGTGTGTGTGGGGGGGGTAGGAGCACTTTGCCCCGGGGCGGCAGTTAGGCATGTAACTCTGGTCCCGATCGCTAACTGAATTGTATCGTTGTGTGTGAATCTGTGCCAAGCATGGGCAGTGCAATGCCTCAGGATATTCGGGCGGGGACTAATTAAGGACATATCGAGTTCGAGACGTCGTTTTGTTTACACTTCGTGTAGCTTCGTAAAGGACTGACGTGCCTCAGACTTCTGATGCTGCGCTCATTCATTCATATTTGACGCTTATAAGCTTCGGAGTTATTATATTGTACTCACTATTGCAGGATGAATGGTTTTATACTTTGAGCCATTTGCAGGGCTTAGGATCTAAAGGTACGGTTCTAGTCGAAGAAAAGATTGCAGTCCATCTTTTGCGTTCGTTCATCCTACAACAAGTGTTTACACTTAAGTCCTGCCTTACCATGTAGAGAAACTCCCACCAATCGCGTAAAAGGACCTACAGCAAGCCCCACCCTCTATCCAGAATGAGGAATCTCATTGACAGAGCCAGTGCCTATGCCACTTTCTCAAATATTTTATCCCAAATAACTTTGAACGACTCCCGATCTCCCTAAAATGCATATTTGACGATATTTGCATATCTTTTACACACACACACACACACACACACACACACACACACACACACACACACACACACACACACACACACACACACACACACACACAAACACGCGCGCGCGCGCACGCACAGCATTACCCGTAGATCGGTCATGTACGAGCTCTGAGCTCTCTTCCGGAAGGGAAATAGCTGTCGAATCCGAGTCCAACACGTGATCCAAAGACCATGGTGACACACACACACACACACACACACACACACACACACACACACACACACACACACACACACACACACACACAAATTATCGAACACTATGCAGAAGACATGTGTCATACATAGGAAATGGTAATTGAAAGGCTGACTCAGTGAG
>NC_134777.1:42915610-42923110 GCF_046742065.1 Oratosquilla oratoria | reverse complement strand
AAGAACAGCTTCCCACACAGAGTGATAGATATATGGAACAAATTGGATGAAAAAATAGTGTGTGCAAACACAATACAAGTATTTAAGTACAAACTTGATCTTGCGAGATGCAAAAAACGGGCCACCACGAGCATAGCTCCCCTTCCCGTATAATACAACTAGGTAGATACAACTAGGTAAATAGACACAAACACACACACACATAAACACAAACACACACACACATAAACACAAACATACACACACACACACACACACACATACGGAGACATAAGTAGTAGGGCCAATCCAGTCGGGAACATCGTCACAATTCTTTATTTCAATCAGACGTTTCGCACAATTACGGTGTGCATCATCAGTGTTGTCTAAAAAGAGAATGATATTATCTATTAAATGACATGATATATATCTACCTAAATGTAAATACTTAAAGAAATCATTATGAAATTATATTCCGTACTGCAAAAACTATACTATAAAACATGATTTTACTTTAAAAACACAAACTAAACATTGCTTAGAATATACAAAAATAAAAATAAAGACAAAGAATCATTCACTAGAACAACGCGTGAAAGTTAGAGCTATGTCCATTAAGGTTGGCCGATGCATTATAATTGCTAGGGCTTCTAATAATAGTAAGTCATAGTTGTTATTTGTTTGTTCAGTTACCTTAAATTTTAATCCTTAAGCCTGTGATTGCGTTGCCAGGCATGATCTCGAATGCTACTGTATGCAGGTCTGGTCAGACCCGTTCTTGCTGACAACCCTCTGTGTTCTGACGCCCTTGTTACAAGGTGGCGTTGGCTTTTGCCAACGTAGGTGGCACTACAGTCAAAATCGACTCCACCTTGTAACAAGGGCATCAGAACACAGAGGGTTGTCGTTAAAAACGGGTGAGCAACTGACCAAGCCAGCATTCACTAACATTCTAGAACATCCATGGCAATGCAATCACAGGATTAAGGATCAAAACGTTAAGGTAACTGAACAAACAAATATCAACTATAATTTACTATTTTTAGAAGCCCTACCAATTATAAAACATCGCCCAAGCCTAATTGAACATAGCTCTAACTTGCTCACGTTGTTTCTAGTGAATGATTCTTCGTATTTATATTTTATTTTTGTCATGACTCGTGTTTTTGTGTGTTCTAAGCAATATTTAGTTGTCTTTAAAAAGAAAAATAATATTCTGTAGTACAGTTAGCTTTAGCAGTACGTAATATAATTTTACAATTACTTCTTCAAAAGTATTTACATATAGGTAGATCTATTTTCATCATGTCACTTTATAGAGAATATCATTCTCTTTTCAGACCACACTGATGATCCACATTGTAATAATGCGAAACGTCTGACTGAAATAAAGAATTTTGAAGTTGTTCCCGATTGGATTGGCCCTACCACACACACACGCGCGCGCGCGCGCGCACGCGCACACACACACACACAGGTGTGTGAAAAAAAAATACATAAATTTAAAAATAGTTTAGATAAAATGAGATATGAAGACGGGACACCACGAGCATAGCTCCCCTTCCCGTAAAATACAACTAGGTAAACACACACACACACACACACACACACACACACACACACACACACACACACACACACACACACACACACACTGTGTGTGTGTGTGTGTGTGTGTGTGTGAGTGCGTGCGTGCGCGCGTGCGTGCATGTGTGTGTGTGCTGGTATGTGTGCGCGCGCGTGTATGCATAAGCTATATGAATATATGTACACACCCATGTATGTATTATATATGAATATACCTGTATATATATATATATATAATATATATATATATATATATGTATATATATATATACATGTGTGTGTATACATACAAAAATCACCATTTTTGGTCGAGTTTATATATATGTGCGTGTGTGTGTGTATGTATTGTAACATGATAATATTGGTGCTAACCAGAATAGACTTTCTAACCTAACCACTTTGCTGGAAGGGTTAGATTTCACACCAACATATCAACCGACCTGGATAATCTCTGTCTGCATTTTTACTTGATATTTCGATCATATTCTTTCATACATGAATTGACACGGCCTGCGCATATACGTGTAGCAGAGCCTGCTCCCTCTTTCATCCTCTTTGTATTTGCGAACTTGTAGGAGAAGGGACTGAACTTTCTGCTTTTACCGTTTGTTTGTATTTATGTATTTATTTATTCATTTACTCATTTATTTGTTTACTTTTTATTATTACTTTTTTAAACTCTGGAATAGGGTGCAAACTGCATGTTGTTTCCCTGTCACTACTTTATAAGACTAGATCCACACATCATTCGTCTGTGTTAGAGTTTGAAATCTCTACTCATGAAGGAATAATTATACTTTTGCTCTATTGCTGTCCCTCCTTTATGCCGTCCCCTCGAAAAATTCTTTGCCACTTATATGCCTCTACCTCTTCCGGATCCCCCTACGGTAATGGTGGTTGGGTGGGGGGGAGAAGAATGTTGTCACTGTGATCCTACGCACATCGTAGAAGACACTAACTGTGACGGAGTGAGGGGAATAACGATCCCCCACTTTTTAGTTTTCATTATAATCATTAGGGGATTCAGAACGCTTGAATTACCTACAAAATCTGTCTTTTTCAGTACTTTTCTCATGCCGTTTCGGACAAGACTGATCAGAAAGTCGCTTTTCCGAATATAGAATGTAACTATAGATAATGAGTCTTTTGAAATATGTTTCACTTCTGAGCCACCTGGTGCCAGTGACTGACTCATTTTGAACCCCTCGGTGTGAATGGTGATAATTGTAAAAGAATCGAGTCAAATGACTCATGATTTGACGTGACTCGAACTCGTTAAACGCAGTCTAATGCATTACAGAGATATTTACATTATATACTTGCATTATATATTTACATTATATATTACATTATATACTATATATATTAGATATTTACATTATAAGAGAAACTAAGGACAGAATGATGCTTTCTTGTGTAGGGCTACCAGTTAGCAGCCAGCGGAATTCAAAGCAATAGTTATTATATTAATTATTTACTTAGTAATTTCTTTACCCATTTGTGTGTCTGTATATGTTGAAACGTACATCTACTTTTGTATTTATTTATTTTTTGATAATCTATTTAACGAGCTGCAGATTTACGAGTTTAGCACTGAGATACTTCTACTAAAAGGCCTCGTGAAGCACAGTAGAGCGTTTTCTTTGTATTCACAAGATTTTGGACACTATGTACATTTCTAAGTGGTATGAATGTGATAAGAAACAACTGGATATATTAGGCAAAAGATGTGGTTCCAGGGTGCGGGGTGAAGTCGCAAAGGATCAAGATGACGGAAAAATGGTGGAGCTCCGTGGGGTGGTGGACCGCACAGATAAGATTATAGCAAGGCCTTTTTATTGAATGATTAGTTTTGGGGATTTTTCTTTTTTGATAAAAAAAATGCCTCAAGTATTTCTAGACCCTTAAGGTTTTGGCTTTCTCCAGTAATCTTCTTTTTATCGTCCATCATTTCCCTGGGCAGGGTGACGTTGTGGTATATGATGGTGTCATTTTTTGTACAATTCTGGCGGTGGAGAGTAATCCTTCCATTGAGTTTCGTTCTTGTGTATCCTATATATGAAGAGGACAGGGACGTATAGTTTCTTTTTTTGCAAGTGGATTCATACAAAAATGACTCTTGTAGGTCTCGTGCTCGTATTCATCATCAGGAATAAGGTTGTCTTACCTTTTTTAGTAAATGATAATGTCGCGGGTAACTTAGGGTGTGGTGGGTTTGATATACTTCTTAACAGTTTGTTTCAGAAGAACGTACTAAGAGTTTAATTGTATTCCGGCCCCCTAGGTGCTTATTATCTGACCCCAGGTGACGATAAGGGTCAGGTTATCAACTCCCCATGTTGCCATATCTATGAGTTAATCAAACGTGATCAAAATGGGTTACATAAGTCGAATTGGAGGCTACAGACTCCTCCACACTATGTCACTGATCAGAATGTAGACTGAAAAGGGCTGCTGCGTGACATAATTTGGAGGATGTAAGAGATTGGGCGACAGTCCAGTATGCCGACAATCCATGGCCTCTATGTAATAAGTTTATGTCCAAGGTTGACAGTAAATCACTGAATTAATTGTTAAAAAAAATAATATAAAATTATTATATATGCAAATATTTCAAGATATTATTTTCTATATACAACCTAGGCGTCCATGATAATTGCTCTTAGTAACCTAAGAAGAAATATATACTTTTAGATAATGACAGACGGTTGTATTTTTAAAACATTAATTTTTTAATGCCATCGTTTATTATCGTAATAATACAGCAGCTATCCACCGCTGATGTGGAGAATCTGGGCTCAGTGTGCAATGACTGAATATGTGAGCCATGGCTGAGGAAATTGGGGAAGGGGCGATAGTGTGACCTTCGTATTGGATGAATCTTTTGATAGATTTATGGCGGATTGGTTTTTAGTATTACTCAGCGATAACCGATAAAATTCGTACTTTGATATGTACACCATCACCTTATGGTATTTTTTCTCCCATCAGCTTTAGTAAAATTCCAGAATGGCTTTGATGTTGTCTAAATTAGCGTGAAATATCATGCAAATTAACAATTCCAGAATGCATTCAAACTTCTAGTAAAGCACACATGCGTGTGTGTGTGTGTGTGTGTGTGTGTGTGTGTGTGTGTGTGTGTGTGTAACGTTGATGTGGAAGACTGGTGTATGATGCATCTTATATACGTAGTGCTAAAGCATAATTTAAAGAATCAATTCTAATGGGTCTGTAGCTTTGCACTTCGGTTAATAGTAATTCTAAATACATGTTTAAAGGCAAACAGAGTTATCTATTGTTTTAGGCATGACAGACATCGTAATTGTATTTCTACAAAGTGTGACCAAATATTATCAATCCAATAATTTAGAATTTCGGGGATGATGTACACAACCATCTTGGGCCTTTGAGTTGTCCCATGATCTGGGAATGTTATAACAGGTCATTGAGCCCAGACTTTGTCGTACAAGATCAGATTCGGGCTCACCGCGCATGACGACTCACGGCGTGCCGTTGGGTCAGGAAGTTGTAGCGACGATGCCACTGCGAGAAGAAAAAGAGGTTTAATAAGTTCGTCTCCTTTATTATTAAGGTATAACTGAATTTATTCTAAATGCGGCCAGGAACCTATATGTATACCGCGTGGGTAGTCACCCGTGGTGCATGATTACATAATTGCACTGGATTGTCTTAGGTCGGGTCAGTCAGGCAAGTGTGCGTGGCTGGCGCGTCAGGTCTAGTTGTGTAGGCGAGACAACGTGCACTCCACGCCATGTAGTTGTGATTTGTACAGTACTCCCCTCTTAAGATGGCCTTGGCTTAAGGGGACATTCAGCATGTGAGGGGATAGCCTCTGGCTATCTTCGCTGGAGACATATTGAGGTTGCCTCAGGTGACTCGATGAACGATGGGCGTAAGAATTTCTAGCGTCGGTGGCGGTGGCCGTGGTTGATTGCGATGCGGTTTCCAGTGGAGTCGAGATGAGCCATCTCTGCTGAAGAGAGGTTGCCCCAGATGGCTTCGGCGAGTGTTGGGCGTAGAAATGTCTAGTGTCGATGACGGATGCCGTGGTTGATTGCGATGTGGTTTAGAGGGGCTTCGAGGCGGGAGCTGTTGCGCAGACTAGACGGCTGTTGGCGACGTTGACCAGTAACCTGTAAAGAATGGGAATCTCAGCACCGAGGAGAGACGTCCTGACGTCTACCAGGACGAAGCTCCAGGAGTCTTGGCGACTCTCGAAGGTGAGATGCAGGTCTGAAGTGCGTCAGATCGCAGTGGTGTTGGTGGTGGTCCGGCGTCGTTGTTGTTGTTGGCGCCTATTGAATGGCGCTGCTGCGGTGGTGATTTCGTCCTTGATGTTGCCAAGGACGGATAGAACGGGCGCTGGGAGGCTCAGGAACCACGTCTGACCGAGCATATCGATGCTCCTCCTGGTTTCCGTCGGTTGTGGGTAGGAGGCGGGTGTTTGATAGTATCAAGACGTATGCTGCACTTGGTTTAATGGCTCCCAGTGGCTATTGGAAGAGTTGGAGCGGTGGTGGGGGTAGCAGCAACGGGAGACGGGTACATTGTCCTTACTCGGGTCACCAGTGTAGTCGCTGTGGGCTACGGTGAGGTGAAAAGTGGTTAGATGAGTTCGCCTCCTTTATTATTAAATTATAACTGAAATTATTTTACATGCTGCCAGGAGCCGATATAAATACCACGTTGGTAGTGACCCGTTTTGTGTAATTACATAATTGCACTGGATTAGGTTAGGTCGGGTCAAGTAGGGTCGCACTGCCATAGGCAGGTGTGCGTGGCTAACGCGCCAGGTCCAGTCGCGTGGGCGAGACAACGAGAGATGTAGTAATGCACTCGCTAGTATGTTCTGAAACAGATGAGTATTTTTTTATTTTATTTTATATCTGTATGTGTGGCTGCTTTGTCATCTTCAACACAGGTTTTTATTTTATTGGAGAGTAGAGGCGACTGTATATAGCTGATGTGCGAATGTGAAAGTTCGAACTGCGGCCTGAAGGAAGTATACATCAATTTATCGATATCCTCAGGCGCAAGGTAGTTTGCTCATCTGCAAGAATTTTCCTGTCATTTAGCTGGAAGAAAATCGTTGAAGTGTCACGTTATTAAAGTGAACAGGTAATAGCTGGGTAGCAGGGCGCTCCTGCATTTCGTAGAGATGAATTTGTTCTTCACTGTAGTTCCAGGTGTAGAAAACAAAGTTTATCTTTGGAGTTTGAGAAGGTTGGTGGCGAAAGTGCATGTGATCAGGATAACCTCGGGTGTCCTTTTCAGCACCTCAAGGTGCAAACGTACACCATACCCGGCTAGTACGCGCTGATCGTCTCGTTTATTGTTATAAACCACACAAACTGTCACGAGTTCAGCACACTGGTTATCCAGTTATTCGAGGTGACAAAAAACGCAAGCTATCTGCGTAGTGGCAACTCTCCTTTTCTTCCCTTCCCACACATCTCTCTCTCTCTCTCTCTCTCTCTCTCTCTCTCTCTCTCTCTCTCTCTCTCTCTCTCTCTCTATCACACACACACACACACACACACACACACACACACACACACACACACACACACACACACACACACAGATACACACACTCACATAGACTCGATGATAGTGTGGTGGTACCGCGCTCGATCGCTAAATCAACGATCCAAGTTCGAGTCTCACTAAAGGCCTCAGCATCATAGAAAGCTCCACATGATAACTCCCGCTCCTGAGCTTTCATCTTCAAGTGATCAGGGATGAAATTATATGAAAAACGATAAAAAAATATATATATATGTTGGGGAACCGTCCCAGGAACCCTGTGAACTTAAAAGTTACTCGCAAGATACTTTTACGCTGTGAATCCTATAAGGTCAAAAGTAGATGGAAAGTATGCTGGTCAACCTCACCAGAAGATATACAAATTTT
>NC_134777.1:42863110-42908110 GCF_046742065.1 Oratosquilla oratoria | reverse complement strand
ATTTTTCCTTGTTGGTACTAACTGGACGAAATGGATGGTGTCTCTTGGTGGATGTAAAAAGCTCTCCTGTGTACAGATGCCCACCTGTCAAGATACCATGTCCTTGTGCAGGGAAGGAAGTTCAATGTCACGCCTTAAGTCCGGGTAGATAGCATCTTATCTTAACTCTTTGAGGGGTTGGAATACACACACACACACACACACACACACACACACACACACACACACACACACACACACACACACACACACACACACACATATATATATATGTATATATATATATATATATATATATATATATATATATATATGGATAAGTATTTTAGACAAATTATTTGGATGATGGAGAAAATAAACACAGGGGAAGGCTCGGAACCCTAAACACTCTAACGTTTCGTTCGCGTAGAACTTCTTCAGAGAGTATATGTAGAACTGCAATTGAAGTTTATGTACTAAATCTAATTACCTTTTCGGACACTTGGGAAAGGTCGTTTTTCTGGCGTGTTTTAGAATTAAAATACTAGTTTCTTTAGCTAAATTGATAAACCCTCCTCGATGATTCGATGAATTGTTAGTTGAAATATATGCTGATTCAACAATTCTTCTAGTGAATTTATCAAAACCTTTATGTAGCACTTCAGCTTCTCTCCAGTTTGGTAAATGATCGAATTTTTCCGCATGAACTACTAAAGAATTAGATGTCCTATGTGCTTTTATGTCGTTTTTATGTTCATAAATTCTTTTTTCTAATCCTCTTGACGATTCGCCAAAATAAGCCATTGAGCAACTATTGCACGGGATTTTGTATACGACGCTGTTTTCGGAATTGGTTCTCTTTTCGGAAGTCTTTATTAAATCACCTATCCTCTTGTTAGTTATTTTATCGCTAGGACTTAAATTCGACACTGGTATTAACACAAGGGGATTCACAGATTTTATTACGAGAAACTATAGATGGAGTGACAACGATATTGAAAAAGGATTCAAACAGGGGATTGTTACATGTTACCAAGCGTTAGCCATTAAAAACGAATGCGTCATCCCCAGAAGATTCAAGAAAGCTTTAATAAATCTAGGCTTAGACAAAGACATAGTAATCACCAATGCAGATAAAGGAGGTGGTATCGTGATTTTATCAAAAGAGGACTATATCAGTAAAATGTTAGAGCTCTTAGATGACGACAATACTTATCGCAAAAAACATATAGGTTTCGCAACGAATGAAGCAGGTATATTAAAAAAACATGCCAGAAAAAATCTTAATAAAATTGAAAAAGGAAAGAAATTAATGGGACTTCTGGAGGAATACCCCAATCCTCCCAGAATGTGCGGTATTCCAAAAATTCACAAACCCAACGTTCCAATGCGACCCATAACTTCAGGGGTTGGCAGTGCACCCCACAGACTAGCGAAATGCCTAGCCAAACCGTTATTACAGGCAATGGGATCGATCAGCAATACACATTTGAAAAATTCTAACGATCTTTTGACAAGACTAAAAGATTTAGATTCCAGGGGAAAAAGTTAGTAAGCTATGATGTAAAGGCGTTATATACAAATGTTTCCACTGACGGTGCGTTAGAAGCAATAAAGAGAGTAATAAAAGATATGAACGATACTGACCTACCCATAAGAAAACAAGATTATATAGAATTGATAGATTTATGCGTAAATTTCGGTGCGTTTACTTTTAATGGTGACGAATATGAACAACATAGAGGTCTTGCTATGGGTAGTCCTTTAAGTGCAGTGATGGCCTCTCTATACATGGAGTTATTAGAAAAAGAAAACTTTATCAGAATCAATGGTAGGGGATCACACTGGTTTAGATATGTAGACGACGTCCTCGCAATCATCCCCGAAAACAACAATGTAAATAATAAAGTGAGAATGCTTAACGCGGTCAACAGCGATATTCAATTCACCGTAGAAGAGGAACAAAACGGACAATTGCCCTTCCTAGATACGTTAATACGACGAGTGGGAAAAACTGTAACTTTCTCAGTATACAGAAAGGAAACAAACAAAGAGGATTTAGTACATTACTTCTCCGCACATGATGATAGGACAAAGAGTGGTATAGTAATAGGATTTTTTCTCAGGGCACTACGAATCTGTAGTAATGAATACCTAGAAGGCGAATTTGATTACATTATGAAAACCTTTGACAAACTTGGATATCCAGAGGGAATGTTGAAAAGAACAAAAAGAAAAGCAATAAATATTCACAATCGCGGAAAGAAAGAGAGAAATGATAAAAATAATACAAATTTTATATCAGTACCTGGCTCAGAAACGACACCAATAATAGACAAATATTTAACAAAATCAGGTATAAACATAGCTAAAATAACTAACAAGAGGATAGGTGATTTAATAAAGACTTCCGAAAAGAGAACCAATTCCGAAAACAGCGTCGTATACAAAATCCCGTGCAATAGTTGCTCAATGGCTTATTTTGGCGAATCGTCAAGAGGATTAGAAAAAAGAATTTATGAACATAAAAACGACATAAAAGCACATAGGACATCTAATTCTTTAGTAGTTCATGCGGAAAAATTCGATCATTTACCAAACTGGAGAGAAGCTGAAGTGCTACATAAAGGTTTTGATAAATTCACTAGAAGAATTGTTGAATCAGCATATATTTCAACTAACAATTCATCGAATCATCGAGGAGGGTTTATCAATTTAGCTAAAGAAACTAGTATTTTAATTCTAAAACACGCCAGAAAAACGACCTTTCCCAAGTGTCCGAAAAGGTAATTAGATTTAGTACATAAACTTCAATTGCAGTTCTACATATACTCTCTGAAGAAGTTCTACGCGAACGAAACGTTAGAGTGCTTAGGGTTCCGAGCCTTCCCCTGTGTTTATGTTCTCCATCATCCAAATATATATATATATATATATATATATATATATATATATATATTATTCTATACACACACACACACACACACACACACACACACACACACACACATATATATATATATATACACTATAAACCCACTATCGGAGAGATAATATCGGAAGTACAGGAAAACTGTATATTTCGACTACTATCTGTAGTCCTCTTCAGCAGAATAGTTACAAGAAATAAGAGTACAAGTATATATGAGGTAGTGAGGGGTACAGAAAAGGGATGATTAGCAGTCAACAAATTAATGTCAAGAACGGTCGGACAAAATACCACCAACTGTCCTTCCTTGATTTAACTATATCAAGGGCATGTAACCTGAGTCCCCACACTTTCCCCATTCCCTTTTCTGTACCCCTCACTACCTCATATATACTTGTACTCTTACTTCTTGTAACTATTCTGCTGAAGAGGACTACAGATAGTAATCGAAATATACAGTTTTCCTGTACTTCCGATATTATCTCTCCGATAGTGGGTTTATAGTGAACATTTACAAATGTGTCATAACATACCAGTTTCCATATATATACATATATATATATATATATATATATATATATATATATATATATACATACAGTATATGCATATATAGTATATATATAATATATATATACATATATATATATATATATACATATATATATGTATATATATATGTATGTATGTATATATGTTACAGTAAGAACACGTACCTAGGGATTACGCGTAATCCCTGAATGTTTCAGTGAATACGCGTAATCCCCGTTTCACTAACCTAACCTAACCTTAGGTTAGGTTAGGTTAGGTTAGGTTAGTGAAACGGGGATTACGCGTATTCACTGAAACATTCAGGGATTACGCGTAATCCCTAGGTACGTGTTCTTACTGTAACATATAGACACTATTAGACAATGGAGCGCTGAAGAATTGATTTCGAGTCAAATTGTGTAAAAGTACTCAGTTAAACAGTAACGTAGCCGAATGGCCGTAATGTGAAAGACAATTATTTTGAATATGAATATTGATTATACATAAGTTCTTCTATTTAAGGCAAAACTGTCCAGTATTAACTTTGTAATTATAAGTTATGATCGTTTGTATCAGTACATGATTGAATTTACCAATTGAATATTCCTCGAGCCTTATTTACCTGTGATTATATGAGTTCATGATTACTGCATGGTGACAGATGCATACTATTACTGCACAATATTGTTTTCATAACCACTCATTATATTTTGTAACTAATATAAATATATTCTGCTAAACATAGAAACCCAATAAAATGTAACAGTAAAATATATAATCTACTACACACAAAAATCCAAAATCATGTAGTATCTGACTATGCAGGCCTTGATTGATGTAAGCGTTACTTTCTGTTATATTTGAAGCGCCCTGTCCGGTCGCATACTTCTCCCCTCCTCCCACACCAGAGATCTGTGGATTCACCGATGGTACTGAATCACACTGCATTTCCATACTTATAGAGTGCGTGACACACGTTTTGTCAGGAAAAGCATCATGTGAGGACGAAGGCTATATTGTTACCACATTTCGTACCTGAAAAGCTCGAATGAGCGAAACGTTGCATCAATAAATATGGTACTCGCATGGTGCTTCACCTGACTTCTCTGTCGGCAGTTGCTTTCCTGTTTCACGCTCTAACTACATGGGCGCGATGCTTGACTTGTGAGGAACCCTCTTAGATAATTTTTTCTAACTGCCACAGGACGATTTTATTTCCCTGAAGTTCACTTCCCTCCTCGTTAGGGTTAATTGAGAATATAGTCATACGTCTGCATTCGTGTGCACGTGCATCTGACGGTCCGGCGCGCTCCATGTCAGTCTCCCCTAACGTATGTGCACAACAGGGCTGCACGTGGGTGTCTCTGTTACGATCACATGCACATAACACATGTGCATAAGTATGCATGATGTGTGTCTCATCGACTGATGCATGGAGGACACGATCAATTACAAACAATAGCGCTCATGCAAGTCCTGGCTTGTTACACTGCACCTGGACCTACGCGTGAGTCTCTCGGCTTCGTCTCCTCCGACAGCCTTACCTAGACAAACGACCACCGCGGACCCTCCCGTCTTATCCTGCCTTGGACCACCCTTCCTTCTGTACCACAGCTGATTTTTTCCCATGTCTGTTTTTGTTCACCTCCAGTCCACGGATATCAAGATGCCTAGAATCTTAGTTATTTCCTGGGCCATGTCAACATCAGTGAATAGTCGCACTTCACGAAACTTGATTGCTCTTGTTGATTTCGATTTTGCCGACGTGGTGTCATACTTCGTCGCTCGTTATTTACCATACTCATCTGTGCTTGCAGGCCAGTTATGAGATGCTATCATTTCATTGCAGTGAGTGGCCAAGGTATTTTTAAGGAGCGAAGAAGAGGAAGCAAAGTCAGCCTTTGGGTCACTGTTGGTAACTTCTTTCGCGTTCGGCTTCAACGTCAAATGGCGCATCGCTCGCAGGACTTCGAGGTGGGCGGATGAGGGGCACACAGGCGAACACACCCAACCGCACGTGTTCTTGCATACCCCATCCTCCCCCTCCCCCCCACTCGTGTGTGCTTGCTCACATAAGTGTTGTGGAACTGAGGGAATCTATTACTACCCTGCATTTATTCTTATTACAAATAGAAGCAGGACTTACTTTGAAGTAATTTCAATGGGGATCACGTTTCCATTGGCCATATGGGTACTCGCCTTGACGTTTACCGCAAACAGAATTCTGTGTGGTGTGTGTGTGTGTGTGTGTGTATGTGTGTGTGTGTGTGTGTGTGTGTGTGTGTGTGTGTGTGTGTGTGTGTGTGTGTGTGTGTGTGTGTCCACGGAAGCGTGTTTCTATTTGTGTGGGTATATGTGTGTTGACATATAATCTGTTTGTCTTGTTTAGAGGTTGCAATATTTAATTCCTGTGTATTCATGTGTGGGTTTACGATTCGGTTTTTTTTTATATATTTAGTTGCTGTTGGGGCATCCTACTCCCCCTTCTCTCTCTCTCTCTCTATCTATCTATCTAACTATTTATCTATCTCTCATTCTCTCTCTCTCTATCTCTCAGTCTCTCTCTCTCTCTCTCTCTCTCTATCTCTCTCTATCTATCTCTCTCTCCCCTCACGACTTGTACCTTCTTCATTCTGGTTACCTACAGAAGTATATGCATATGTATTTCTATGTAACATATCTATGAATAGTTTAAACGAGATGTGAACAAGTAGATAATGTATCTTCATTTATTTCCTAGTATTAGCCCCATCCCACCGTTGGTCTTTTAGTCTGTAGCCTATTGTCCACAGTTATTTGGGCCAAATTCGTAGAACACCTTCTTCCCGCTGTCATATTAAATCCCAGTAAACAGTGTGTTGAGGTGATTATGTGTGTTGGTATGGGCATGTGGATGTGTATGTACTTATGCATATTAGAAAATGTGTTTTTTCATGTTTCTTTTTTCTTGTGTGGCTATTATGTGAATGTTCATACCTATACGCGTGTGCGTGTTTGTATCCCTCTCTGGGATGGTTTCCGTAACTAAATTACGGTGAAAGTGGGTGTTGAGCCTCGAGGGTTCAATTCAGGATTGCCGGCCTATCCCCAGGGGATGGTACAGCCTCTGTACCCCACTACGGTGGCTTATTCTGACTTGGTTAGTTTGTATGGAAGGAATTAAATGCATGTGAAGTGTCCTATGTAAGTGTAGGGAGGAAGAATGTACACCAAAATTCGAGGCAGCTTATGACACTCAGAGGTGGGGTGGTAACACCAACAAAAGCTGGTGGGTGAGGAGCCTACGCCAGGAGGCGCGTAGCTGCGGCCGGAGTCGTCACCCTAGGGGCTTGGAATGTTGGGATAGGTAACAGTCAATGCTGGGAATCGAAGAGGAGTTCGAGATTCCAACCCATGACCAAGCAGGTGCGAGACCAACACGCTTTCGATTACGCCAACTGCGAACAATAAGACGATAAGTGATGGTCTTGCGAGACAATGACGATGTGGCAGGTCAAGTCTCGGGCTCACATTCTAAACTAAGTTCAAAATGGCCCAACGCAGGACCGGCCTATTCCTGAGAGAATGATATAGTCTTTATACCTTATGACGGTAACTTAATACGGCTTGATGTATGTACATTATGGTAAGGAGTGTATGTAGATTGTGTGTGTGTGTGTGTGTGTGTGTGTGTGCGTGTTTTTACCTTTTTGTATCTTACGAGAAGGGAAGCTATGCTCGTGGTGTCCTGTCTTTGTATCTCGCAGTGTCTAGTTTGCTCTTGAATTCGTGTATGGTTTTTGCACACATTAATGTTTTGTCTAGTTTGTTCCAGATGTCTACCACTCTGTGTGAAAAACTGTTTTTTCCGGTCTCTTCTATAACTATCCTTTTTTTTTTTTTTTTTTTTTTTTTCTCATGTCCTCTTGTGTTTCTCTTGTCCCACTTTAGTAAGTCCTCTATCAAGGACTTCCGTGCCCTTCATGATTTTGTATATGGTCAGTAGGTCGTCTCTTTCTCTTCTTTGTTCAAAAGTCAGTAATTTCAGTTTAGCCAGTCTCTCCTCATATGACAGGTTTGAAAGTGCTGGGGCCATTTTCATGGTTGCTCTCTGGATTCTTTCAATTTTCTTTATATTCTTTTTGATACTAGGTGACCATAGTGTCGCAGTAGACTCTAGTCTAGGCCATATTAGTGTGACTAATATTTTTTTTAACCATTTCTTCGTCTAAATAGTTAATAGCCACCTTTATTGATCTAAGCAAATTGTAGGATTCTCCAACAATTTTGTTTATTTGTTTATCAGAGGACAAGTCATCTGAGATAATTACTCCTAGGTCTTTTTTCAGATCCCACTTTCTTCACTTCCTTTGTTCCAATTGTAAATTGTCCTTATATCTTTTTTTTTTTTTTTTTTTTTTTACCTTTTCCGAACTCCATTATGCTACATTTCTTAATGTTGAAGTCTACTTTCCATTTCTGACTAAATTTCCAAAACTTCTTTAGGTCATTTTGTAGCGATTCACAATCCCTGTCGGTTTTCATTTTCTTCAACAATTTAGCATCGTCTGCAAAGAAACTCATGTAACATTCCACATCTTCATCCATGTCATTCACATAAATAGCGAACATTATTGGAGGCAATACTGATCCCTGTGGGACTCCACTAATCACCTCCTCCCAACTTGAACACTTTTCTCTGAGCACTACTCTCATTCTTCTACCATGCAGGAAACCTTCCATCCAGTTTAGTAGGTTACCTTGTATCCCTCCTATGTTTTCCATTTTTTTTTTTTTTTTTTTTTTTTATATATAATTTTGTGTGGTACTTTGTCGGAGGCTTTTTGTAAGTCTAGGAAAGCACACTCGGCCCATCCACCCCTTTCTTGTATTATATCTATTAGTCTTGAGTAGAAACGGATTAAATTTGTAGCACATGATCTTCACTGTCCGAATCCAAATTGTCTCGAGTTTATTATATTGTTTTCTTCCAGGTGTTTTATCGATCTATTCTTGATATTTTTTTCACATATTTTGGCTACAGTACTTGTAAGGGAGACCGGCCTGTATTTTGTTGGTTCTTCTTTGTTTCCTCATTTATATATTGGTACAATGTTGGCATTTTCCAGTCCTTTGGTATTTTTCCTTCTTTGAGTGAGCAACTTATTATGTTATATATTTTGCCCATTGATTCTTCCTTACATTCTTTTATTATCCAATTTGTAATTCCGTTTGGGCCATGTGATATCCTAACGTCAAGGTTCGTTAATTGCTCCATTATTTCTTTTAGTGTTATTGTTGTTTCCCTCTTGGGGGAGATCGCACTAAACCTCTTCGTCTCAGTGCTGTACTTTTTCTCTAATGAAAACCGACTTGAAGTGATTGTTCATGGCTTCAGACATTTCTAGATTCTCTGTATTCTGCATTTCAGTGGTATAGTTTCACAATTTCCTGTTTACTTTTAAGTCTACCATTCACATATCTATAGAATAGTTTGGGTTGATCTTTAAATTTTTCTATGATGTCTTTTTTGTAGTTTATTTTTTCCTCTCTGCTCACTTTTACATATTCATTTCTATAGTTTATATGTATTTACCATTTTCCAGTTTTTATTTCATTTTTTTCTCCAAGCTTTATATCTTCTATCGCCTCACTGCATCTTCTGTTGAACCATCACTTAATATACACCTTTTGTTTCTGTCTTGGTACGTATTTATTGACTCTGTTATAGATTTCCGTCAAGATCAATGTAGAATTATTCCCAATTAGCATTTTGAAAGAATTTCTTAAGTTTCCACAAGTCCGTTTTGTTGTACATCAATCTTCCTTTTCTGTATTTATCATTTCTCTCTATATTTCTTCTCTTAGTTCAACCTCTATTAGTATGTGGTCACCCTTTCCAAATGGTGTCTTGTATTTAATTTTATCCACAATTTCAGTTTCTGTTGTAAATACTAAATCCAGTCTCGACGGTTCTTCATTACTTCTGTATCTGGTATTTTCACTTACCCATTGTTTCATTGTATGTTCTATGGTCATGTCAAGTAGTACATCCCCATAGATCCTCTCCGCCTTTCACTGTCATCCCCTCCCAACAGATTTCTTTCCAGTTAAAACCCCCCATAAGTACCAGGTTACCTCCATCCTTCAGTATCTCATTTAATGAATGCCCTGTATCATCTAATATTTTTTAATGTTCGCTCTCTTTCCAAGATCCCGTTTTAAGGGGGCACATAAATCACCACAAACTTTCTATTTTTCATGCCGCTGTCTTCAACTTTTATCATAATCATTTCCACACTGTTTTTACCCTCAGTAACCTTCGTCACATTTAAGTTTTTCCTGGCCAAACACATGATTCCTCCCTGTTTCTCGTTTCTGTTTTTGTTCCAATAAATGTATAACCCATGTCCAACACTATTAGGCGGTAGTGGACCCCTTAATTTCGTCTCCACAATTCTCATTATATCTGGTTTTTCTTCTGACTGGTAGTCATTTAGTTCATTCAATCCTGACATTAATCTATAGGCCTTTTTTCATTTTTTCCTTCTCCATCCTGTTTTCTGTTCCTTTTGTTTCGCTTACCTTGATGTATGTGTGTGTTTGTTTGTTTGTGTGTGTGTGTGTGTGTGTGTGTGTGTGTGTGTGTGTGTGTGATTTACCACGGTCTTGGATCATATGTTGGACTTACGATCGACAGCTATTACCCTCTCTGTGTAGAGCGCATGACCGTATGAATATTTTTTGACCTTCTATACAGATGCACGTGCACACACACACACACACACACACACACACACACACACACACACACACACACAACTCTTTGCAAACAGAACAGGGTGCCGGCTTGCAGTGTTACAATGCTTTTCAGTCTTGTGCAGGGGCGGAAATCAAAGCCGTTTAGTCAGCAGGCGAGCTCGGTACTACTTTGCCAGCATGCCTGCACGAGCGTGTCTGTAAAATAAGTTTATTGCCATTATCTACAGATACAAGCATATAAAGACATAACAATAACACAGAGCATGGTACGGTCTGTCGAGTCGTAACTCCTAAAAGATGTTTAGATACAATATCAAATTGTGTCAAGATGAACAGGCAAATGAAAGCATTGCTTAATGAGTATAGATTTTCAGTCAAGGCATATGGGTAAACTTAACAAAACACAAAATGTTAGTCAGAATACAGAAGGTACACTACCACCACAACAATTACAACGAAAAAATTATTATCAAATTCCTGACGTAATAAGAGTGCATCTAAATATGTACATGTAACAAATAGATTTTAACTTCTTATTAGATTTGGTTAAATTACCTCCTTTAAACAGAACTTTTATATCCCGAGGCAGTCTATTAAAAAGTTCTGGACCAAAAATGATAATACTATTTTTAAGTGGCTTAGCCCTGAATACAGGTAAAGAAATGTCTGTGTCATTACTATTAGTATTACGAAAACGCTCTCTAAATTTGAACATTGGATTGACTTAGCCTATTAGCGCAATGGACTAAGTCACTGACACTTTGTCACGTCCGAGCTGACTTTGAGTTCTCGGCTCACCCACGTTTCAATTTCCAACATATGCTTCCTTCGAGCTCCTCGTCAATCTCGCTGCGATGCGATGGAATTAAAAGTTATCTGTGGTTGAAAAGCTGTTAATATATATACATATATATATATATATATATATATATATATATATATATATATTTTTATGATGATGGAGAACATAAACACAGGGGAAGGCTCGGAACCCTATGCACTCTAACGTTCAGAGAGTGTATGTAGAACTGCAATTGGAGTTTATGTACTAAATCTAATTATCTTTTCGGACACTTGGGAAAGGTCGTTTTTCTGGCGTGTTTTAGAATTAAAATACTAGTTTCTTTAGCTAAATTGATAAACCCTCCTCGATGATTCGATGAATTATTAGTAGAAATATATACTGATTCAACAATTCTTCTAGTGAATTTATCAAAACCTTTATGTAGCACTTCAGCTTCTCTCCAGTTTGGTAAATGATCGAATTTTTCCGCATGAACTACTAAAGAATTAGATGTCCTATGTGCTTTTATGTCGTTTTTATGTTCATAAATTCTTTTTTCTAATCCTCTTGACGATTCGCCATAATAAGCCATTGAGCAACTATTACACGGGATTTTGTATACGACGCTGTTTTCGGAATTGGTTCTCTTTTCAGAAGTCTTTATTAAATCACCTATCCTCTTGTTAGTTATTTTAGCTATGTTTATACCCGATTTTGTTAAATATTTGTCTATTATTGGTGACGTTTCTGAGCCAGGTATTGATATAAAAAAGTTAGTAAGCTATGATGTCAAGGCGTTATATACAAATATTTCCACTAACGGTGCGTTAGAAGCAGAGAGTAATAAAACACGCCAGAAAAACGACCTTTCCCAAGTGTCCGAAAAGATAATTAGATTTAGTACATAAACTCCAATTGCAGTTCTACATACACTCTCTGAAGAAGTTCTACGCGAACGAAACGTTAGAGTGCATAGGGTTCCGAGCCTTCCCCTGTGTTTATGTTCTCCATCATCCAAATAATTTGTCTAAAATACTTATCAATATATATATATATATATATATATATATAATATACATACATATATATATATACATATAAATATATACAATTCAGTAATAGATCAATTATTTTTATTTAATAGTATAGAATTGTCTTGAAATAGAAAATTAAATTTATGGAATTTATATTGTGGCAATAATCAAACAATCGTTTGAATACTGCTGTATTAAAACATTGGTAATTTTTCTTACGCGCGAAAATTATTCTCACCATTTGGTCGATAGCTACACTTTTCGCTGTGATGGAGTGGAATACTGAAGTTATCCATGCTAAGTTATTTGGGATAAAATATTTGAGACAGTGGCATAGGCATTAGCTCTGCCAGTGAGGTTCCTCATTCTGGATAGAGGGTGGGGCTTGCTGTAGTTCCTTTTACGTGATTGGTGGGAATTTCTCTACACGGTAAGGCTGAACTTACGTGTAACCACTTATTAGGACGAACGAATGTAAAAGTTGGACTCCAAGCTCATCGACGAATAGTGTAAGCACCTTTACATAGAGCAAGTCACCCGGCATGATAAGCCGAGTATCAATCGAGCTCCTTTTGTACGAAGGTAATTTTTGCTGCAAGGAGGAAGGCTGGCGCGCGCGTGTCATAGCGCCATTTAGGAAGACCCCATGTTCTCTTTGGGTCACTTCCTTACGCATAAGATCGGGAACCTCCGGGTAAGGAGCCATCTCCTTCCGTATCGAGTGTCTTTATTTATTTATCTGTTTGTGCATTTGTTTATTGATATTATTATTGTCTATTTAATCGTTTATCTTATTTTGTTTGTTTATTTGTTTTTCAATTTTTATTTCTTAATGATTAATTGATCAATTTATCTATTATTTTCGTTTATTTATATATACTAATTTATTTTGTATTCATTTATTTACATGTTTATCATTTATTAATTTGTATATATAGTTTTTCTTTCTGGGGTATTGGGTATTATTGTAGCGAAGTAGCATGCAGCTGATACTTAGAGGTCTATATGGAGCGCCCCTGCGGACCAGAGCCACACATTATTTTGTCTGTGATAGAGGAAATCTCTGTTCATAGAGAAATTATGACACTTTTATCATACTGTTGTGCTGTCCTCCCACCCCTTGTTACCCTCCTGTACCGTTTCTCTAGATATTAATTTCCTTTTGTCGCCTAACCCTGTGGTGGGGGAAAAGAATGCTACCACCATGTCTTCCCACTTGAGTCGTGCAAGGCGACAAAAAAGGGGACGGGGATAGGACTAAGAATCCTGCTACCTGAAGCCCCAAAGGGGGCATTCCTAAAATAAATAAATAAATAAATAAAAATAAAGGCATAAGAGGATCTAGGAGTTTTCCCATCAGTACCCTAAGGTTTGGGTCTTTTAATGTGCGTGGATGTGATACAGATGAGAGTAAAAGGGAATAGATCGGCAGTATGTTTGTGAGAAGAAAGATGGATATGTTGGCATTGAGTGAAACTAAGTGTTGAAAGGGAGGGGCGAGTGTAGTTGGGAGGTTCTCAGGAGTGAAGAGAGGACGAGGGAGAGAAGGGGTGGCTATACTAATAAGTGAAGAGATAGGTAAGCTTGTAGTGGAAGGGTGGAGTGGAAGTGGGTTTCTTCAAGGTTAATGGGGATTTTAACAAATACTTTCTCTCGATATTTACTAATGAGAGGTTTGATAAAACACCTGACTGCGATTCGATTTTCATTGGGGATGAAGAAAGTAGTTTATCTAATATCAGCTTTAGTAAAGTAGTAGTCAAGCAGATTGAAAGACTTAAAGCTACAAAACCCCCGGGACCAGACGAAAATTTTCCGAGAATGCTTAAGGAGTGTAAATTTGAAATCTGCGACCAATTAACTGAAATATTTAATAAATCGGTAGACACTGGTTTTGTGCCTACTGCTTAGAGGCAGTCAAACGTTGTTCCTCTTTTTAAGAAGGGATGTAGATCGTCTATATGCAACTACAGGCCAATCAGTTTGACATCGGTTATAGGAAAAATGCTTGAATTAATAATAATAAATAGACTCAGAGAACACATCAAAAGACATAATTTACTTCGTGATACATGCATGGTTTCTCCAAGGGTAAGTCATGTGTGACTAATCTTCTATCCTTTTACACTAAGGTATATAAGGCGTCAGATAACAATGATAATTACGGTGCTATTTACCTTGACTTTAGCAAAGCGTTCGATAAGGTGCCACTCTAGAGACTACTAAATAAAATCAAAGCCCATGGCATTGGAGGAAAAGTGTTAGAATAGATTAGAGCTTGGATTAGTAACAGAAAACAGCGTGTCACCATAAATGGAGTAAAATCTAGTTGGGGCAATGTTACCAGTGGGGTCCCCCAGGGCTCGGTTTTGGGTCCCTTGTTGTTCATTATGTACATAAACGACTTAGACGATGGAAAAAATAGTGATGTTAGTAAGTTTGCCGACGACACTAAAATAGGACGCCAGATTAGGTCAGGAGACGACGCAGAGATTCTGCAGGATGATCTTACCAAATTTTCACATGGTCGGTGAAATGGCAAATGAACTTCAATATTTCTAAGTGTAGCGTGTTAAACGTAGGGGTACACAACCCCGAAAATAGATACAGCTTAAATAACACGCTTTTAGAGAAAACTGAGTGCGAGAGAGACTTGGGAATTCTAGTGAGTCCTTAAAACCTTAAAACCAGGAAACAGTGCATTAGCGCCAGGAATAAAGCTAACAGAGCATTAGGTTTCATTGCTAGGACGGTAACGAATAGAAATGCAGAGGTAATTATCAAACTCTATCTAGCGATAGTTAGATCCATCCTTGACTATGCGGTACAGCTTTGGTCTCCGTCCTACAGAATGGACATCAGTTCCCTAGAATCAGTACAGAGAAGAATGACCAAAATGATACATGGACTCAGAAATTTGCCTCACGAAGAGAGGCGGCACCTTAACTTACATTCTCTAGAAAGACGCAGGATGCGGGGTGATCTAATAGTGGTGTTCAAGTGGATCAAAGGCTTTAAAAAGGGCGATGCAAACAAGGTCATCATATTAAAACAACAGGGTAGGACTCGCAGTAATGGATTTAAACTGGACAAATTTAGATTTAAGAAGGAAATAGGCAAAAAATGGTTTACTAATAGGGTGGCCGATAAATGGAATAGACTTAGTAACCATGTAGTAAGCGCTGAAACTATCAGTTGTTTTAAGAAATGATTAGACAACTTTATGGATGGTGATGACAGGTGGTGATGGATACGGAGGTGCCTAGTGTAGCCCTTATGGTCTCTTGCAGTCTCCTTCATTCTTATGTTCTTATGCTCTTTTCAAAGTATATTGTGTCGCACCATCTTGAACGATTTAAGTTGTGTTTTTATGGGTTATTTTTATTTTTGATATTTGTTCTTATTGGCTAGGTTATGACTTGGTGTATGCTATCATTTAGATACTCAGTTTTAGGTGTGCATTGAAAAAAACAGTTGCTTTCTGTGCATGGATATCTTTAAGTACTGTGATTTATTATTATTATATTTTTTCCAATGACGATAGCATATGATTTCATTGCCTTTGTCTGCCGAGCACAGTTGCCATTCAATAACGTCATGCAACCTATTGACTTTGTTATGTGACAATAGCATGCATTACCACGCATGCCCTGTTCATTATTGGGATGCTTGATAATAATTTTTCTCACTTAACATTTTCTTCCTTCGGGTAATTGTTGTATTCTTTTAACTATAAATGCATGAATCTGAATATTCTTATTTTGCAAAAGTGATTTTACTGATCTTGTATATAAAAGTTCTTTTGATTAATTGGTGATATGTCTCGCCTGTGATTTATTTCATAGCCTGTGAGAATCCGCAACTAACTGCAAGATCCTTCCTCCTCCTCCTCCTCCTCCTCTTCACCATCATCATCCACCCCTTTCCTTCCGGGATGACCAGCATGTTAAAGCAAAAGGGGCTTCCACGAATCGTCGATGCTAAGGGTAAAGCAACAATAACAAAGACATTGTTTTCTCTAGTCTTCCCTCTCCCCCCTCCATACCTGAAATGAAAATGAACCCCGGGAGACTGCTATAACGGTGTAAGTGCATTGTGCATTTTAACACAGTCTCTGCATGGCGAAAAAATCGAGGGTAAGTAATAGTCACTCGCTGTTTTGCAAGGATTTCCTAACATTCTATCTCTGGTGCTCGCACTTCCTAAAATTTGTTTCTTTGGACCTGTTATGAAAATTGGTTTTGACTACAATATCAAATATATTTCATCTCAAGTCAGACAGAAGTTATATCCTGATCCCGATCCTGAGATTTTGTCTACGTAATCATATGCAATGATAAAAATGACTACAAGTGAATTCAATATGAAACAGTATATACACATTAGTGTTTCCTATGCATCCTTGGTCAGGGGTGGGCAACCCTTAACACGAATTTTCTCCAGGTTCACCTAAGAAAATTACTAAGTAAATGTCTCCAACTTCTTCGCTAATTTTGTCTATTTCAGTCGAATAAAATATACATATACAATATATATATATATATATATATATATATATACATACACACACACACCCATATATAGTATATGCTTCTAGAAACGATCAATTCTAAGCTTTGATATTCCTCCTGTGCAGTTGTTCCATCATTACCAGAGGGCCAAACGCTCCTTTGCCATTATTTTATATTTTCTTTCATGAATCGTAAAACAAAAAGTATCGAATGAAATACAAATTCAGTTAAATGAATGCTCAAACTTCAATATAAGCTAAATTCAAATGACACACAACAAGGGGCTGTGATAATTATAGTAATTATTTGGTTTTCAGTGACCACATTCAATATCATATGATTTACAGTAATCACACTTGAAACACCCTTGAATTTATTGCTTCTGAGTTATTCTATTTTGTATTTTTTTTTATTCATTGTTATCTATATATACACATATATATGTGTACACACACACACATATGTATATATATATATATATATATATATATATATATATATATATATATATCTTGGTGTAGCTAGGTAGAATATCTTCATGTAGGCAGACGAGGTTGTAGGATATTGAAGATTAATTTTTTATAAGTTTCTTCCATATATTCTCTTTACGACGTACAGCTGACTTATCTTGTTCAATAAGTTTGTGCAGTAATTCTCTAATTGTGGCCGACGTTTCGGAACTGTCTTGCTCCATCTTCAAGGACGAATGCTATGGGCTTTGGGCTACCTAGGACAGACCACCCGCTCGTTCGGGATCGGTGTGTGTGGGAAGAGAAAAATGTCTGTAAGAAAATTAAAAGATAGTAGTGTATAAAAGAGGGCTATTGCCAGTAAGCGTTTTTGCATGGGTGATAAACTAAGGGGGGATTGATGGTGGTGGCTCGGGAAAAATGAGCAGGGAACTTAGACGGCGGCGCCGACGCCTGGGATTAGAATCACCAAAAGTTAAGAAAATGCTAGGAGGCGTGCTTCTACCAACCACGCTATCGAGATTAGAACGGCAGTTAGCAGTCGACTTGATTCCTGCGGGTGTAGATTAACCCCGAGGTTGAAGGATTTTATAGCCTCGATAGCGTGGTTGGTAGAAGCATAGACTTGCTAACGTACAAGCCCTCGGTTCGAGTCCTGGGACAACTGTCGGAAATTATGTGATATATATATATATATATATATATATATATATATATATATATGTGTGTGTGTGTGTGTGTGTGTGTGTGTGTGTGTGTGTGTGTAATATACGTATATGTATATATATCATATATATATGTATATATATATATGTACATAATATTATATATATATATATATATATATATATATGTATATATATACACATGCGGAAAAACCACCAAGGAAAAAGATAAACTGATGACCAAGCGCTTTCGTCTATTCAAACATCTTCAGGGTACATAGAAATGAAAAAAGGACACAAGAATATATACACTGAGTATAAGGTCAGGAAGGGAACCGGAAAGGTTGTGAGGCTCTATTGTCAACTTGACCCGTTCGCGGCAGCGGACGTTTGGGCCACTACCTTTTTCACAATAAAATTGTCCAGTTTGTACATACTATGACTTAATTTTAAGTTATTGGTTTTCCGCATATATAGAATCACGAGTTTATGTGATTTCTCATGATATATATACATGGGAATTGCAGTTTCCTTCCGATTTCCTTAGTGGGTACCAGCAAAATTTGTGGATCACGTGTTGTTTAGTGATCTTTCTGCATATATATATATATATATATATATATATATATATATATATATATATATATATATATATCAGTATTTAAAGGATACGAAACAATTTTATCTTCACAAAATTTTTGGTTGGAATGTGAGAAATTGTTGTATTAGATATTTGGCCGAATTTGGCGCGCACATTTAAAAAGGTTGCCCATCCTTCTCTTGGAGAATCAATGCTCTTTACGCTTTATTATTGATTGATACGCCTTAGATTACCGGTAGCGTTTTAGAAGTATCCAAAGATATATACCAGAGTTCTCAGGATTCTGGAGAGGCTTTCGGAAAGGATTTTTTGTTCTGAATGTAAGAGACCGTAATTCTAGCGATTGCGAATAGAGAGCGCTGAGGTCTAAATGATAAACTGCCAAGATGGAGGCATTACCGTAGAGTATAGTTTGAAATAACACAGATTCTATAAGACCTAAATACATTAGACTTGCAGTGTAGCTTGCTTTCATTCTAGATAACTCCCAATGATCCTGATCTTTACGCGTCTACTTATTCCAGAAGGACTCCACGGCCGTTCCCTATCCGAGCCCGTCCGCCAGACGATTGCCATGAAGGCGAGACTACCCAAGAAGTCCTTTATTTATGTCTTCACCAGTCTCATCGTTCTGCTTCTCCTCTACAGTTTTGGACTGAGTCTTCTCGGTGAGGTCCAACCCATGTGTTGCCATGTTTGTCTCTCTGTTTGCCTGCACATCAGGAAGTAGCCTATTGTAGAGACTGTGTTAACGGATGTTGTTGGTGAAAGGATAAGGGAAATGTTGAAAGATTACAGAAAGGATTAATATCCCTGGATAGTCATATGTTTGTCAGAGAGGGGATGATTGTGATGGGTGTGTGTTAGGTAGTTGCAAGATAATTCAGATTTCTGAGGGTTGTCATGAACATTTGCTCACACAAGGTTTCATATACCCAGTATATTTTCCTATTACTTTTATTTCAAATGTGTGAGTGTAGATATAAAGATGATTACATGTCAATGGAAACTGCGTGTATGTCACTGTTGCCGCTCGGCGTTGCCACCTTCATAAAAAATAGGACTAACTTGATGTGCATTGAAAGGGATTATGAATGTGTTTATATGTTCGTGGAAATGAGCATCTGTGACTCTGTTATAATATAAGGGTAAATCTGCCCCAAAATTATTAATTCTCACGTGTGATCTAACGACACAGTTTTGTCCACCGCTCTCCTGCAGACACCAGCGGGCCTTCAAGAATATTGCCGTTGAGGGGCTCCATGACCGGCGCCATCGACTACTCCATCCCAACGCCAGTTCCCGCCCGGAAACCCAAGTTGGTGCTACTTCTTAGTTCCTATGGCCGAAGTGGATCAAGCTTCATGGCCGAAATCCTGCAGTCTGAACAAAGCAATCTTTATTTCTTCGAGCCTTTGAAAATGCTTCGGGAGCGTGGCATCGTTTTGACGGACGACAACATCATCGGCCTCTTGAAGAACCTTTGGAACTGTCAGATTTACCCGGACTTCATGTCATGGATTGAAGAGCAGAAACGCCCGACTCTTTTTGTAAGGCACAAGAGCTTCCAAACATGTAAGGACTGCCTCCACCAGACTCACCTTGAGAAGGCGTGCCAGCAAGAGACATACATCATTACGAAGACCATTCGAATGCGCCTCAAATCCACCAAAGAACTTGTGTCGGACCCAACAATGGACATTAAAGTGATTCACTTAGTCCGGGACCCGAGGGCCTCCGACATGTCAATGGTACACCTCAAGTGGAACACGAATTCAACGAAATTCTGTCCATTGGCTACAGAGGTGGGTTTTGTGATCTAGAGTGTGCTCTTTTTTATATTCTTATTATAATTTTATTATAGTTTTTATTATACTGTAGTATAGTTATGCTTTACAAGGGAAAAGGGGACAAGTGTGAGTGGAGGTTTCAGAGAGATCAGTTTGTTGAGTGTAGTTGGGAAGGCGTATGGGAGGGTTTTGAATGAGAGGATTAGGAGAGGAACATAGGACATGATTGGTGAGGAACAGTGTGGATTTAGGACAGGTACGGGTTGCGTGGATCAGATTTTTGTGGTAAGACAGATATGTGAGAAAGCTTTAGGAAAAGGTACATACATACATACATGCATACATATACCAAAGGCTTTTTCCCTCTTGCAGAGGCAGAAGGTAAGAAGGTACTTAGAGTGAACTGCTTAAATGAGAAAGAAAAGGAGAAGGAGTATAAGAAGAAGCTGAGAGAGGAGTGGGAGGGAGTGAAGGGTAGAGTAGAACTAGGAGTGGAGGAGGAATGGGGATGGTTCAAGGAGGGAGTCATAAGGTGTGCAAAGGTGGTGTGTGGAACAAGGAGAACGGGAGGAAATAGAAGGAAGGGTAGTGAGTGGTGGGATGAGGAAGCAAAAAGGGTGTAGAAAAAAAGAAACAGGCATTCATAGATTGGCTACAAATTAGGACGAGGGAATCGTATGAGAGGTACAAAGTAAAGAGAAGGGAAGTTAAACATAAGATAAATGAAGCAAAGAGGAGAGCAGATGTGAAATGGGGTAAGAGTATGACAGAAAATTTCGAAAGTAATAAAAAGATGTTTTGGAAAGAAATTAAAAGAGGAAGAGGAGGCGAATCAAGTAGAGAAGAAAAGGTAAAAGGTGCAGATGGAGAGATGATAATGGAAGAGAAGGCAGTGAGAGGAAGGTGGGCAGAGTATTTTAGGGAGTTGCTAAATGTGAAGGAGGACAGGGAGGGAAAGGTAGTTGCAGTGGGAAGTGCTAAGAAAACGAGAGTGATGAGTGAGGAAAATGGAGGAGAAATAGGGAAGTATGAAGTGAAAGCAGCTGTTAAGATAATGAGAGCAGGTAAGGCACCTGGGTTGGATGGATGCCATGCAGAATGTCTGAAGAAAGGAGGTACAGTTGTGGTGGACTGGCTGGTGAGGTTATTTAATGTTTGTTTAAGAGAGGGTAGAGTGTTGGAGGACTGGAGGCGTGCCTGTATCGTTCCGCTTTACAAGGGAAAAGGGGGACAAGTGTGAGTGTAGTAGTTACAGAGGGATCAGATTGTTGAGTGTAGTTGGGAAGGCTTATGGGAAGGCCTTGATTGAGAGGATTAGGAGAGGAACAGAGGGAGTAATTGGTGAGGAACAGTGTGGTTTTAGGACAGGTAGGGGTTGTGTAGATCAGATTTTTGTGATAAGACAGATATGTGAGAAAGCTATAGGAAAAGGTAAGGATGTATTTTGGCCTTTTATGGATCTGGAAAAGGCTTATGACAGGGTAGACAGAAAGGCACTGTGGGAGGTACTGCAGATATATGGGAGGTGAGGAAGTATGTATGAGAAAAAAATTGACGCAGCCCAAAGGGATTTCTCCCCGTCTTCTCCTTTTCTGTATGAGGGGACGGAGAGGGGGATCGCCGAATTTATGAAGCGGCCTTGCTGTGGATGTGCTGTGTCTCCCACCCACTCCCTTTCATGCATCACAGCATCATCCATACACAACCCTTCTCCATCCACCCCTATCTTCTGTCCTCTCCCGTCCTTCCTCAACAGACATTTCCCTCTTTCCCAATGCCTCTTTTATCCTATCCATCCATCTCAATCATGGTTACCCCCTCATGTTCACTTCTTCCACCTCTGCCTTCCACACCTCTTTTACTAATCTTTCTTCTCTCATTATTCCCATGTGTCCAAACCATCCCAATACTCTTTCATCAACCATATCTCCCAACTCCCTTTCCACCCCCGTTCTCCTCCTCCACCTCGTTTCTCACTCTATCCAGCCTAGGAAGCCCTATCATACTTGTCAGGCACCTCATCTCAAACCCATTCAAACTCTTTCTCTCTTCCTCTCTTATGTTCCATGTTTCTACCTCATACAGTGCTGTCAACACAATCACTCGTTCATACAATCTCCTCTTAGCATCCATTCCCAAATGTCTATTTCTCATTACACTTTTTAATCCCCTAAGGTATGTACTTGCTTCTTTCAATCTACATTCTACGTCCACCTCCACTCCTCCCTTTCCCGTCACATTTATCTTCAACTTCCTTCTTTCGCACACTCTCCCAAACTCTGTCACTAACTTCCTCAATCCCTCCTCTGATCTTGCTACAAGCGCAGTTCCGTCAGCAAACATCAACTGGCTTATCTCCCACTTTTCTCCATTGTCTTTAACCATCTCCAATCCCCGACCCACTACCCTTGCACCGCCCCATCCATGTATAAATTGAACAGCCAAGGCCACATAACACATCACTTACCTTTATGGATTTGGAAAAGGCTTATGACAGGGTAGACAGGAAGGCACTGTGGGAGGTATTGCAGATATATGGGAGAGGAGGAAAGCTGTTAAAAGCAGTCAAAAGTTTTTACGGGAGTAATGTTACGAGAGCCTGTGTTGAATATAAAATAGACACCCAACATTAGCTTTAGCAAAATCATCTGATGTTTTCCGACACAAAGTCTAAAATTGCACCAGTTGTATTTTTACCCTCACTACTAGTGCTCAGTCTTCATATTATTTGCATTAGGACGGTTACGAATAAAAGTGCAGAGGTAATTATTAAACTCTGGCGTTAGTCAGACCCATCCATGATTATGTGTTACAGTTTTGGTCTCCGTCCTATAGAATGGATATAAATTCATTAGAGTCAGTACAGAGGAGAATGACCAAAACGATACGTGGGCTCAGAAATTTACCTTACAAGGACAGGTTTAGGCATCTTAACTTACACTCTCTAGAAAGACGCAGAGTGCAGGTTGATCTAATAGAGGTGTTCAAGTGGATCAAAGGTTTTAACAAGGGTGACGCAACCAAGGTCATCATATTAAGACAACAGGGCAGAACTCACAGTAATGGTTTTAATTTGAACAAATTTAGATTTAAGAAGGAAATAAGCAAGTACTAGTTTACTAATAGAGTGGTCAACGAATGAAATAGACTTAGCAGCCCTATAGTGAGCGCTGAAATTATCAGTTGTTTTAAGAAAAGGCTAGACAATTTTTTGAATGGGGATGACAGGTGGTAATGGACATGGAACTGCCTAGTGTATGCATCATAGTCTCTTACAGTCTCCTTCATTCTTATGTTCTTATGTACGAGTATATATGGATATATATATATATATATATATATATATATATATATATATATATATATATATATACATACATATACCATGGGCTTTTTCCCCCTTACAATAGAGGTAGCCAAAGTCAAAAGGCATAATTCCACTCTCACCCATTTCAGCCCCACCCACCCCACTCCCATTTACCACCCTTCCCTCCCCTCCCCCTTCTTTTCTTAGCTCCTCTTGAATGATGGGTCATCCTTGAATTTCGCCTGTTGCCCTGGGTCAAAAACAATGGATGAAGACACAGCACATCCACAGCAATATGACATATAATATATATATATATATATATATATATATATATATATATATATATATATGTGTGTGTGTGTGTGTGTGTGTGTGTGTTCATCACGTGGTCAGTCGATGCTCTGATTTAGTCATCGCTGAGATTGATGCTGGTACTGCACGTGCGTTCCTCAAGAAGGTTTTGTCCTACCCGTGGGCCCCAAGGAAACTTTGGTCGAGTCACGTGCCCAAGCGGCACGTGATTCACGCGTATGGGCCCATGAACGATTCCTTTGAGAGCCTCCTGGGTCAAAAGTCGTGGGACGGTCCAGAGAAGAGGCGAGGACGGGAGGAGTGAAGACTAGAACTGAGGGCAATTTTCTAACAATATCCAGGTGAGGGAGATATGGCCTTTCCCGGACGGGCTCTGTACTTTTCCAAGCGTGATTTTGTATATGAATATCTGCAAACGATGGGTATTTCTATAGGGTTGGTAGAGAGAGTGAAGAAATGGATATGTGGTCGCTTGATGTTTATGTATAGGCCGGGCTTTATGTAGTGATTGTGTGCAAGATGTCAAGTGTAATGGCTGTATTAGGCTTCCGGATGAAGGTCGGAAATTCAAGCTCCAGTATTCATCGTGGGTAGTTTGACATTCATGGTTTTAAAATGAATGTTCTCTTTTATGGTGTTTGACTTTAAATTCTAAGATGTAGTTGGAATGGTTGAGTGTGGCAAGTCTGATGACTGAGTAGGTAAGAAGTTGCGTTGGCGGGGGGGGGGGCGAGGTATGTAGGTGATGGCTACTGTGGTGGGCCAGTCTAATGTGATGGTCCATGAGTTTGTGTCGAAAGTACTCTTGGTTAGAAATGTTCATTCCGTCGTGTTGTTACAGAGAAATCTAGATCAGATATATGAATGGAACCAGGAATGGAAAATTAATATAAATATAAAGAAATGGAAACTACTAGAAATATGCAAGTGTGAAGAAAGACCTATAAGCTATAAAAAAGTTTAGGAAAATTACCTAGAAATGTTGATTGCGGAAATTTTGCCTTCGGAAAAATAATTAAGAGTAAACTTATCTTATACAGGTAGATGAATTGATCCGTAAAATTAAATGAAAGAAAAATAGTACATTTAGATAAAATAAAGAAATCTAAACACACCCACACACGCACGAGCCCAACACGTGATCCAAGACCATGGTGAATCACACACACACACGCACACATCATTCTCATTGTTTAAGAGGGGTAGCAATGGCTTGTAGATTTTTTTATACGTCGGGAGCACGACTGAAATTGGAGATCTCGTGTTCAACACCAAGACGCATGAGCGCGCGTGTGTATGTATATAATATGTGTGTGTGCTTTCATGCGTGAGTTTGTGTGTGTGTGAAAGTGTGTAAGTGTGTGCGTAAGTGTGTGTGCGTATGTGTGCGACAGTGTGAAAAAATATAAGCATTATTTTATTTTCATGCAGCTGCTCGCCTTTCTTCCGGCTCCCTAATGAAGGCATGCACGAGCAGCAGATGGCTTCTCAGTTCTTTCTTTTGCTGCAATGAAATTCCTTTAGTTGAACGACTTTGTTCGACCTTGGGAAGAATAATATTCCTAAGGGAGGTCACTGTACTGACAGAGCCCATTGCTGTGGGAATGGCCTCCGTCAATTAGATTAAAAATATTTTGACATGAAACCTTGACTTAGCGTCCGACAAAGTAAAAGGATATTATTCCTGGCACGTCGTTATCTACAGGTGGATTCTGACAGGAGGTTTCCTAGGGAACAGGATATCCAGGGCAGAGGGTAGTAATAGTTTAATCGTAATTCGTTCCATACGCTTATGTTGCCACGAATGTATCATTTGCTTTCGTCTCTTTCAGGATTTCTACGTTCGGCGGCAGATGGAAAAGGAGTTCCCACATAAGTATCACTTTGTAAGGTAATAGTGTGATGTCATACAAGCAGGATATGATAATTATTAGATTAATTGTTACTCCTTTCAACGCAGTGGCGTAGGTTGTAGATTTTGCTCCTGCCAGGTTTGCATTTGAGAGATAGATAAAGGAAGGAAGAGGACACAGACTTGAAAAGGGGGTCTCAGTCCTTTGAGACACCTTTCAGACTTGTAACGTTCCCTTCAGGGGTAGAAAATCGCCCGTCCACAACTGGAATAAAATCCATTCCGTGCGTCACCGTGTTGAGAAGATTATACACAGAAGGTGAGAGGCATTCAGCTCCACTTGGCTGAAGACACGAACTTAAAAAAAAAAAAAAAAAAAAAAAAAAAAAACGCTGCTAGTCAGACCTGGTGCAAATAGTTTAATTCGTTTCCCTAAAACTGAGTTCAAAGGATCACCCTTGCGCATTTATGTACAAAAAAACCTTGTGTGCACGTATACACATCTATATATAAAGAACCCATGAATGTATGAGTACTTGTGAGTACGTGATATGTGCATGTCAATATTAATTCACGTAGTAACACAAATAAAGAATAACCACCAGGGAAATTATAAAAACGATGTAACAACTAGTAGTATAGTGATGACGATAATGATGATAACAATGATAGTGTTGTAACTTCGATATCAATAAAAACATTGCCATCTTTCAGGTATGAAGATCTGTGCCGGAACCCCTTTCGCATCACGGCGAACATCTTCCGGTTCCTGTCCGGTGAGACAACCTTCCACGACGGACCCATGTCGGAGAAGAGCATCCAGGAGGACATCCCCCGAAACGTCCAGAACTTCCTCAGGAAGCATACCAATTCCCGGTGGTCCAAGCGTTTGCAGAGGGACCCCTACGGGACGTTCCGAGACACTCTCAACAGTTGGCAGAAATGGCGGATGACAATGGACCGAGACTTTCTTGAAAGGAATCAAAATGTTTGTCGTGAGATCATACAAGAGGCTGGCTACAGAATGTTCTCTTCTTTAGAAGAACTTAGAAATCTTAGTGTTTCGTCTTTAATGGGGGTCTCGTAACGCAGGCCTGCTCGGAATGTAGCTGGAGCGGGGCAGATGTTGTACATTAAATTCATTACAGTTCTATTATAGAGGACCTGCCTATATTATATATGTATATATATATATATATATATATATATATATATATATATATATATATATATATACATACAGAGCTGGGCGCGTTCCTCGATTTTTGGTAGTGCGTCAACGTTCCTGCATTCCTCCGGCCCCGGTAAGTGCGTTCCTGGAATTGTTCCTCAAATGTTTTAGCTCAGTGTGTTCTTGCATTCCTGCGTTAGCGCTCCCAAACTATTAAAGCGTCCCTCAAAAAAGTAGTGCGTTTTTCAAAAAAATTGAAAAGAGAAAAAATTCGCTCCTCAAAAACACTACTGTGCGCATCAAAAAAACTTCCGCAACTCAAAAATAAAACAAAATACAAGGTAACAATACATCAAAATTTCATGCAGTAAAATATGTGTATATTTGAGACAACAAGACAAGTTACAAAAAAAATCTAAAGTTTTTAAAGAATTAAAATTACTGCCCCTCCTACTCCACTTCCTTCTCCTCCTCCTTGTCCTGCTCCTGCACCTACTTGTACCCAAGGGGGTGCAAGTTGCCCCTCACAGATACCAGCTGTTCATAGTTAATGTTGCTCAGGCTGGACCTCTCCCCCCCCCTCGCAAAATGTTTCCCGATGAGCTAAACAGCCTCTCCACTGCTCCACTGTGTGTGTGTGTGTGTGTATACAATGAAATATATATATATATATATATATATATATATATATATATATATATATATATATATATATATATATATATACACACACAGTATATAAAAGTTTGGTGATATGGTAAAACATTGGTAAAAAAGTAAATATATTACAGTTTGGTGATATGGTAAAACATTGGTAAAAAAAAATTAACCCAATATCGGAGAAAAATAAAATCAGAAATAAAAATTTAGTATATTTCGACCACAACATGTGGTCCTCTTCAGCATATGGATACAGTAGGCATTGAACAAGAATATATAGACATGCGAGGGTACAATAGGGGAACGAGGAAAGACATGGGCATGTGACATATGTCTGTATATATTTTTGCTCACTACGAGTACCTACTGTACCCATGTGCTGAAGAGGACCACAGATAGTGGTCGAAATATACAGATCTGTTTTTTTTTTTATCTTATCTTTCTTCAATAGTGGTTTAAAAGTTTTATTTCATATTATATATATATAAGTATATATATATATATAAGTATATATATATATATATATAAGTATATATATATATATATATAAGTATATATATATATATATATAAGTATATATATATATAGAGAGAGAGAGAGGTGGACAAATGCGTTCTCTTAGTGTGTTGCGTTCCTGCGTTCTTGCGTACGTACGCAGCCTTATTAGGAACGGAAGAACGCAGGAACGCAAAAAATTCAAAGGAACTCAAGTAAAAGGAACGCACCGTCCGATTTTTAAAAACGTTCCTGCGTTCCGAGTGTAACGAAGCGTTTTTTTTTTTTTTTTTTTTTTTTTTTTTTTTTTTCAAAACGTTTTCAATGGAAACAACAAAAACGATATTCACTACGCGGAAACATTGTTGTGTACGTTCAGGCGGGAGGCTCTCCCATTGGTCAGCGGCAAAGACGACCAAACCTTTAGTTGTTTACGTTTAGGCGGGAAGCTCTCCCATTGGTCAGCTGCTAAGACGTTTTGTTCGCCATTACGACAGTGCGTACAAATCACTCGTTGTGTGAACCCGTATATACCCATCTAACCTACTAATTTTGTATTTTTTTCAGGACAAGGATGAGGAGTAGGAAATGGAATAGGAGCAGTAATTTTGATTCTTTAAAAAAAATTAAAAAAATTAACTTGTCTAGTTGTCTGAAATATACATATATTTGAATGTATGAAGCTCTGATGTGATATTAATTTGTACTTTGTTTTATTTTTGAGTTGCGGAATAGTTCTTTTGATACGCACAGTATTTTTTTTCTTTTTTCTTTTTTAGGAACGCAGTGGGGTTTTTTTTCCAATTTTTTGAGGAACGCAGTTTTTTTTTTTCAAAATTTTGAGGAACGTACTATTTTTTTTGAGAGACGCTTTAATAGTTTGGGAGCGCTAACGTAGGAACGCACCTAGCGAAAACATTTTGAGAAACACTATTCAAGGAACGCACTTACAGCGGACGGAGGAACACAGGAAAGATAACGCACTACTCAAAATCGAGGAACGCGCCTAGCTATATATATGTATATATATATATATATATATATATATATATGTATATGTATATATATATATATATATATATATATATGTATATATATATATAAATATATATATATACAATATATATATATATATAAAAATATATATATATATATATATACCGTATTTTACGGCTTACAAGACGCGCTTTTTTTGTTTTTGTTTTTTTCCTAAAAAATACCCTGAAAAATACTAGTGTGTCTTCCAAGACGAATGTTGTATTATAAGGCAACACCCAGGCTCAAGTGAGCTTGGACACTTGACCGATAGTGACCTGGATTTATATGTTGAGCATCAACAAACCATTGAAGAATAACATGCGTGCAGAATGGTCTAAATGAATGGCAGAAGGAAGACATGAAATAACACCGTGTGGAAGAATGAAACCCCCGTCAATAGCTCAAGTGTGTGAATGGGTGTTGACATTTTGGAATGCTATTAATACTGAAGTTGTTGTAAAGTCTTTCAAAAAATGTGATATAAGTAATGCCATGGATGGTAGTGAGGATCATTTATTGTACATGACTGACAGTAGTGATAACTCTGCAGATGAGAGTTCAGAACTTTTACACGAATCCAGTGGTGACGAGTTCTCGGGATTTGAGGATGAATAAATTTCTTTCAAGTTTTATATTTCTACATGCATATTTTTTTTTAATTTTAGTTTATTTTCATGAAAATAAAACCACCCTTGGACAATGAAAAATATATTGAATATTTACTAATCACCAACTAGTATCATCGCCATACAAACAAAATCGGACAAGTGATTTCGTAATGTAAACAATACGTCCAATATATGTCGTCGCCCGCCCAGCAAATTTGTAATGAGTGCTGAGACAAGAGTGTCTTGCAGACTCCTTGCTTATGTTTTTGGGTTCAGTGGTCGGGTATATGGTGAATGTGTTCTTGTATGAGAATGCCTTTTTTTTTTATAGAAATTTCTTTCAAATATTAGGGTGCGTCTTCCAAGATGCAGCGTCTTGCAAGCCGTAAAATACGGTATATGTATATATATATATATATATGTATATATATATATATATATATATATATATATATATATGTATATATATATATATATGTATATATATATATATATATGTATATATATATATATACACTATTAACCCACTATCAGAGAAAAAATGACGGAAGAGGACTACAGATTGTAGTCGAAATATACAGTTTCCCTGTACTTCCGTCATTTTGTCTCCGATAGTGGGTTAATAGTGAACTTTTACATATGTGTTATAACATACCAATTTCCATATATATATATATATATATATATATATATATATGTATATATATTTATATATATGTATATATATATGTATATATATATATATATATATATATATATATCTTCTAAGCATATATTCACATGTCCATGTATTGAACATATATTTTTGTGGTGGATATTTGTTATTTTCATAAGAAAAAATAAAGATAATTGAGTACACATATATTGCACTTTATATGATTAGGTTTATATCCGAAGATTTTTTCTTATTTATTTATTGATCTTTGCCGCATTTTGCAGTGGTATGAGAAAGTAATTTCACAGTATTTTCATACTGTTGATAACCAGATGGTTTTATTCAGTTTTAAGATACGACTATCGAAGTGTTTCAAGTTGGAAAATATTGAAGTTGATGTGATATATTCTATTCCGAAAGTCCCCCCACTCCTGTTGGACTAAAATGGTGTTACATAAAGAAATCATATTAACTCGCTCTAAATTTTTCGCATTTTATAAGTACTGGCTGAGGACAGGAGGTGATTTTATGTAGTTGAGGGTGTCGGATTATGACCTGAAAGGTGTTCCTGGTTAGTCATTACAGCGTAAAAATAACTCGCTCCGGAAAGATACTCTTGTAAATCATTCTGCTTAGAGATGTACTAAACCAAATGTAACCCAGAAAAAAAGTGACGTTAAAAGCGTCCTCCAGTGAAAAGACTCGAACCCATATCTGCCACATTTCACTATTTCTAACAAAGCCAGTGCCATATCTATGGCACAGAATGAAAATAGAAATACCCTCAACCCCTGTTTCAACGCCAGAATCATGAATTGTCATTCCATGACGTTATGTCGCATTCTAGTTTTGTTTATCCAAAATGGCCTCTTGTTTCAATGAATTTAAGTTTCCTTATCAATGTTCTCCGTGATATCGATACCGTATTTAACGATTTATTGCTCTATAAACTGCAGTGCTGCTATCTTCATTCGTATTCGCCTGATTGCTATCCAACTACTAAAACTGTCATCGAACGAGTCATTTCATCAGCAGCGGCCGTGCATGCGAAGGGTGACTGAAAAATTCGTGGCCTATGGTAGGACACGAGACTTGTAGCTTTTTCACACAAAATCTAAACTTTCATAAGGCGGTATAAGATTTTTCAAGTCTTTAATGTGATTCTTTTTTTTTTTTTTTTTTTTTTTTTTTTTTTTTTTTTCAAATGATTGATTTGGGACAGTAAGGTATTATAGAGAAAATGAACAAAATTCATCATAGGGCAGTCATTCAATACCTCTACATCAAGGGCTTAACTCCAAAGGAAATTCACGAGGACATGGTAGCTACTATGCGAGACAACGCTTCTTCATACGGCATGGTTAAAAAAATGGGCGGCTGATTTCAAGCGGGGCAGTGACAGCCTGGAAGATGACCCTCGTCAAGGAAGGCCTGACTGCCATTGTCACCACTCAAGAAATTATCGACAAAATCCAGGACATGTTGCTCACAGATCGGCGTTTGACCAAACGTTTTATTGCGACAGGGTTGGGCGTCCCCCAGAAATGTGTTCATGCAATTATCCACAACCATCTTGAAATGACGAAGATCTCAGCTCGATGGGTCCCAAAACTTCTTGGACCTGATCAGAAGCGGCTGCAATGCAACATGCCAAAGAACAATCTTGCCATTTTTTTTTATGCTGATACATAAAGATTTATCCGGCAATTTGGGGCCATGGATGAGACTTGGGTTCGACCTGAGTCGAAAGAATAATCAACACAATGGAAGCATCATGGATCTCCAGCTTCAAAGAAGACCAAGTCGGTGATCTCTGCAGGGATAGTGGTGGTTTCCATTTTTGGGGAGATTCTGAGGGGGTGCTACTGGTGGATTATCTGACAAAGGGTCAATCCATTACTGGGCCATACTGTGCCAACTTAACAAAGCAGCTACGAAACGCGGGTCTGTGTGGCTGAATGTACATACAGTTGGACCCTCCATGACCCCTCTTTTAGTACTCTTGTAAAAATGTATAGGAAAAGGAGGAATACATGAAATAATTCGCAAAAGAAAACAGTATGAAGAATATCATCATATTTTTAGTGATCTCGAAAGGGGATCGAGAATGGTTTTTGGATATACACGGATTACCCAAGACATTTTTGACTACATTCGCAAGAAAATCAAGCACCGCCTGGTTAAGACATGGTGTAACTGGCACAGACATCCTATTCTACCAGAAGAAAGCCTAGTCGTCACTCTCAGGTGAGCTGAAATAAAATTCCTGAATGAATCTAATGTGGTACTAAGTGTATATAATAAGATTTCTTGAAACTTAATGATTTTCCTTTTATTTTGAGTTACAGTATGTACTGTAGTGGTACTGATAAACACTAAATTGAACAGGCCATAGATACAAATATACCTGATATAATAGCACAAAATAATCCTTCTGTTTACCCATATGTGGTATGAAGAATACTATTCTTGGACACATATGTATTGTAGCTATCAGTGGCTACATTTTGAGACTCCAAAGAAGAATGGGTGTAGGAGTAATCTTCCAAAGGAGAGTGGGGGTACGAGTGAGGAGACACTTGTGGAGTGGAAACCAACTGGGCAAAGGATCCATAGGTATATGACGGGGGACACGTTATTGGAACTTGATATGCAAACTGCTGTACAGTTTGTTGTATGTGGTACTGAATGTCAACTTCTGTGGAGCTGAAATTCTTTAAACATGAAGTAACAGGCTCTTGAAGAACATTAGATCCTCGTCGTCATCTTATGTTTGTGACTTGATTTTTCCATTAGATACTGATAGTTCTGCAGCCAAACAGCGATTTATGCCCTGATCGTGCATGGGAGTCCGCCCAAAGGTTTATGACTGTTTCTGATACTAGGGGACTTACTTATTCAAAATCTGGTTCATGCCACTCTGGCATCTTTGGGGAAATCAAAATATTCAAGATGGCTGCCAAGATGATTCCCGCTAATCTGTTTTTTTTTTTTTTTTTTATATATATATATATATACATATAAAATAGTCATAACTTTATTATGAATCAACTTAGAGACATACTTTTTGCGTCTAGGTATAGGTTTTGGCACCAAAGCAACGTGATAGAATGTATCTTTATAGCGAACAATGCATGCAAATCCAAGATGGCTGCCAAAATGGCTGCCGCGATAGTGATGAACATTGAAAATTCCATATCATTACTTCTATTGTATTTCATTCTGCATCTTTTATCTATTTGCAGGTTTTGTCTTCCACTGAATATGACTACAATTATTACTATATGGCTACTGTTTGGCGCTTAAGTACCTATTAATTCTCCTTTCTGTATTTCAGATAAATAAAAACTGGTCACAGTTAAAGGCGTCTAAAATGGAGGAGGTGAAGGATGAATGCGTCATTTGTGGTACCAGGACTGCAAGAAATCTAGTTGCTGCAAAAGATGCTCGTATTGAGAAGATAATTGAATTCAGCCACCAAAGAGGTGATTACATCCATGTATCTCTGCAACGTCAATATGAAGCGGACAAGGACATGGCCATTACTTGTCACTACAATTGTGTCTCGACGTACACATCAAAGGAACACATACTACACACACACACACACACACACATACATATATATATATATATATATATATATATATATATATGTGTGTGTGTGTGTGTGTGTGTGTGTGTGTGTGTGTGTGTGTGTGTGTGTGTGTGTGTGTGTGTGTGTGTGTGTGTGTGTGTGTGTGTGTGTGTGTGTGTGTGTGTTCAAAGGGGTGCGGAGGAGACTTGGGAACAATGACGATAAAACTACCATTGTCACTGAATCGTCCCACCCAACGCTTCAAAGCTTCACAGCTTTTGTTCTGACTAGATACATCTGATTTTATTTAACTTAGGGCCGGGCCCCAGACGAAAAAAAAAGAGGTCGTCAGATGGGTCATGGCTCCTTACCACTTCACAGTTGAATGGCATTGTAGAGCTAAAACAACGATATCTATTAAATATGTCACTGGGGTGGGTTATTTGGAATTTTTCTGCCAAAACTTTCTCAGGTTTCGTAAAGAAGAGATCTGTTCGCTGCTGAGCAATCTGTCCACTCGCATGACGCCACTAAAAGACGTAAGAAAGTGTGCAATTCGTAGAAGCAGGTCAGTTGAATGTACAGTGAAAGTCTTTGGTTTTCAGATGACGTCAGCAGAGGTGCGCATCTGCAAACCTTTTCTCTGTAGCACATATGTGTTTTATGTGGTCGATATTCTAAGGACTTCAATGACATCCTTACAAACCAAGTCACTCGGAATTCTTTTGTGATTGGAGACTAATCTTCTATGAGTAAAAATTGCTGATCACTTTGAACTTCTACTATCCCTCTTATCTGCTACCCTCCATAAATATTTCCTTTGCCATTTCTTTGAAAACACCTCTTCGGTGCGATATTGTTCTCAAGTACAGAAGCGTTGTTTATTTACCAACAAAACACAATAACCTTAACGTATCCACTCTCTTCCCTCTTCAAATCTCCCCCGAATAATTTCACAGTTCACCATCTGGTCTTCTCTTGCTTCCCGTTGCCCGGAAAGGTTCATCGGACGGTTGGACAAGACACAGTCGATCTGCTCTTCGGCTGACTGACCCTTGACCCATGAGGAGATGGAGGACGGAGATAGGTTGGAGTACAAATGGAATATTTTCTGGTACTTATCAAAATTCCTTGAGGGAAATGGAACTCGTTTTCCACGCTCTAATGCAGTCACGTATTTCTTGTTTATTTATTTGTTTACTTATTCGTTTTTAAAGCAAGTGATGTATGATTTGCTTTCGGAGAAATGATATTAATAGAAAGAAAATGTATATAGCATAAACGAGATAAGCAGTTCTTTGTACATCAAAAAGCTGTTCATTCATGTAAATGTAAGTGTATGAATAATTAATCAATGGCCAATGCGCACACACACATAAGTAAACAAACACACACATACAAACGCACATATGAAGATAAAACAAATATAAAAAATCGTGAGTGTACTTGCGTAGGTGTGTGTGTGTGTGTGTGTGTGTGTGTGTGTGTATGTGTGTGAGGCACACATACTCGTATGTGTGTTGTACAAATATTTTCCCACGTTCGTATACTTACCCATTGTACTATCATAGTGGAGATGGGTTGAACGCAGACTTTCGTGTATGTGTATATAACTCGAGCATACAAATATGTAAGAAAAGTTGCGCTCAACTTAAATCTCTCTTGATGGTGTAGTGGTTAAGTCACTACAAGCACTGGTAACGTGCTAGCCGTTGGTTCGAGTCCTCGGGCGTACCACGTTTCAATTTCTGTATGTGCCTCCACGGTTCTTCTGATGTTGATAGTTTAGAATTAAAGTGCATTGTGATTGATAAAAATGTATCTCTAGTCACTGGGACCCATTCAGCTCTGAGCTCTCTTCCGGAGGGAAATAGCTGTCGATCACGAGTTCAACCCGTGATCCAAAGACCATGGTGACACACACACACACACACACACGCACACGCACACATGCACACACACAAAGCGGCGCGGTTGGTAGAGTCCCCGACTGTCACTACGGCGGTCCGGGTTCGAATCCTGTCCAGGGCTGAAGTATTTTCAGTATCGCTGCGCTTTCACTCGTTACTCCAACTCTCGTGGGCGGGGACTTGGGTGTGTGTGTGCGTCTAAGGTCACAGCATTGCCCATAGATCGGTCATACGAGCTCTGAGCTCTCTTCCGGGAGGGAAATAGCTGTCGATCATGAGTTCAACCCATGATCCAAAGACCATGGTGATACACACACACACACACACACACACACACACACACACACACACACACACACACACACACACACACACACACACACACACACACACACACAAACTGGAGTCATAATGATTGATGAACCATTCGGTGAATGTTAGCCACATCTCCTTTCTAAGCGAAGACAGCCTCATAATCTTCAATTTCTGTTTGGCTAGGTAAAGCTTACTGAACTATACATTCTGTCCGCTATTGTATCACTCTGTGCGTTACTCGGAAGTGCTCCCCGACACTGGGAAGAGATGGGATAGGAAGAAGAGCAGGAGAGGAGGGTAAAAGAAGGGAAAGAGGAATAGAGGACAATAGAAGAAAGAAAAGAGGGGAAGCGGAGAAAAGGGGAGGATAAAAGCATGGAAGGAGGTGAGGTAGAGAAGAGGGGAGGATAAAATGAGGGAAGGAAGGGAAATGGAGTGAGAGGAGGTGGTAAGTAGGTAAGGTGGAAGGATGGGAGGGGCGGATAGGAGGAGGGAAGGAGGGAAATTGGGGAGGGGGAATAAAGAGAAATGAAGTGGGGAGGAGGAGAGAATAAGAGGGAAGGAGGGAAATTGGCGAAGGGGAAAGGGGGAGGAGGAGAGATTAGACGGAGGGGAAAAGGGGAGGGAGGAAATATGGAGGATGGAGTTGGAAGAAGAGGGCAACAACCCTAGTTATTCAGTGAGTCAGCCCACCGCATTTGGGTTAGGTAAATAAAAGAACAATATGGAAGACAAGTGCAAAGCAATAAAGCTCCCCGGTGTACGATGCGATCTTTGTGTTGCAAACTGCCTTGGTATCCATGAGAACCACGGTGATATTGAAAGAGGTGTTAGCACAAGACAATGCAGAATAATATGGTTGCATGCAGCGTGCTTGCCTAATGCAACCGCGTAGCTCCGTGTTTTTTTTTTTTTTTTTTCTTTTTTTTACAGAAAATAACCAATATTTGAATAAAAAGTCCCCAGAAACACTTTCTCAAATCCTCATATATCCATGAAATTCTTAAATGTCCAAAGTTTGGAACGGAGAATCTTTTCAAAGATCCAGATGCAGATATTATATGTGTTTGTCTTAGGAAAAAAATAATGAATCGATAAATAAAAAATAGATAAGTAAGAAAATCTGACAATGTTCTGGTAAAAGTGACTGCTTTCTATGGAGCTTAACAACTGACATAAGTTGCCAAGGTTGTACGCTCCAATGTTTATTGATCAGTGGTGAAACCTGAAAGTTCACTGTGAGTTTTCGGTCCTTTGGTCAAGCAAGCAAATCAAGCAAACCATTGAAAATAAACGCAGAATATTTAAAAACAGGAAAACATAGATTAAAGATCATACATCGAGAAGAAAAAATTGTGAATTTCACTAACTCATGAACATACTGACTCTAGATTTTGAAAAAGCCTTTGATCGAATATCCGGACCAAATATTTGGAATGTACTGGCAAACCCATAATACAACATTCCTCATAAACTTCAACGAAACATTTAACAATATATCGAGCATATAACAGCAACGTAATATCTTCCTACGGGGGTATCAACTGGTTTGACGTAAGCAATGGGGTTATGCAGGAATGTATCCTGTCCCTGATATTGTTTATTTTGTATATGGGCTCAAAGGTAAGGGAACTAGAGGACTCCTCCTCATCGTACATATACGCTGATGTCATTGCGACAGTTAAACTTACCGCTGAGTAGCTCCTTATTGTTGTTGATGACCAGAATGAGGCGATCACAAGGCATGACGTAAAACTAGATATTAAATTAGACGTGATGATTATATCGAAGCATCCAAGACACTTGAAAATAACTCTCAATTGTCAGAAAGTGCCTCAAAATCAAGAGAGTATCTACAGTAGGTGCGCAAACTTGTACTAATTGTAAAATAATCATGAATTTACGGACATGATTAAGAAATTCTTTGAAATATTTGGTCCACTTTATCTGCTGTTTTCAAGTACCTATATTTCACGTAGTCAAAGTAAAAATATATATAACTGTCTTATGCCCGGTTCTCTTGTACCAGAATGAGATATGGACCACCCCTATCAAATTGCTTTTCAAGGTTCAGGCTGCTGAAATGGGGGTCCTTAAAGCCACGAGACAAAATCGTATTTGCAGCGTCACACATTAAAGGCATTAACAATATTATTAGAAGAAACCAGCCAAGATGATATGGTCATCTTAGATGAGTGACCTACTATTGCCTTTGAGCGAATCTTCACTTCCAAGAAGATCATCCGGAAGACCAGTAGATGAGTGGACAACATGCAGGGGGAACTAATGAGCACGGAGACACCAAGGACAGAAGTTGAAGATATTGGAACCAACATAGACGGATATAGATGGAGGAAGCTCGTTAACCTGGACGGGTTATTGACCTATACCTGACGATGGTGAGCAGGTCTTCAAGCACGACTAGACTCTCCGGTTATGAACCTTCGGCTGGCCATGCGGTACCATGCCAAGCGGTTCCTTCTTCTAGAAGAGGTGTATGTGTGTGTGGGGGGGGGGGGGAAGTGACCTGCCATTGCTCCATTTACCCAAATGACTTCAAAGTCAGCTCATGACCCATAGAGCTTATGAAACAAGACCTTGAAGCGCTGCTAACGGGTACCCGGCCGGCGGCTATAACCCCCCCCCCTCCCCACCAATACCCTCTGTGCCTGTTTGACACACAGGGCCAAACATGATTGTGGGGGACGTTGCTGGGGGGGGGGGGAGTTCTAAGGTCGGTTAGTTTGACCACCTGTGAGCTCCTTCAAGGAGGCATGTACTGGTGACTGGTCTATAAAGTAATAAATTTTGTATTCTCACTTTACCTTGCGGAGCTGTCGCCCACAGGACCTTGCCGATTTTCCATCTTTGGCGAGGTTGCTTATTATATACTGGAAGCAATATATCACCCTCCGTAAAGTTTCAGCAAGGATCTAGCTTTCTTCGAAACACCCTGAGCTTGTGGGGTATTCTCCTTTCATCGTTTCCAGAATTGCTCCTGTAAATAGTAGTGTTCTTCCATCGGAGCCCCTCTCCAGGTGGGAGCATGTCCGTAGCCTGTACTCTAAGGTGTTCTGAAAAAAATATTTCTAGATCTTGACAGCTGTTAGAAACTATGGTGATTGGTCTGTAGATGAGGGTAGCTTCGACCTCGCAGGAACAGTGTCTGCAATCTCTCGTCGTCTATTTTCTGAGTGTCTACCACGGCGAATAAGGTCTTTCGTGCAGAGAGGATTTATCGTTTTCTGACGCCACCAATGTGGGAAGCAAACGGAGGTTGGGATATCCATTGTATGCCAAGTTTCTGTAGATTCCTTTCGATGACGTGACCTTTCATCGAGCTCTCTGCGTACCGTTATCAGAGAAAATTTTCTCAGGTTTCCGGCGATGAGCCGGGAATGTTGCCTAGGCATTAAGGAAGACGTCGGAGTAAAAGAGTTGTAGAATGTCTATGTAGAAATCTCGGATAGTAAAAGAGTTGTAGAATGTCTAATGTCACTATCTCGGATAGTGAGACGATGCAACCATATATCTTCACTGTTTTATTTTAATGGGATACGTAGAACAGACCAAAGCAATCCAAGCCAATAAAGATGAAGGCGATCCTCTGAACTAGTAGTTCACCCTAGTTTTGTTAAACTGGACTGTTGACCTTGCGACAGGTCACACAGTCCTTGAGTATCTTGACTAGCAGCGGTCGACATGCTGATACCCAGTAGGTCGAGTGAGTTTCCCCAAGAATAAAGTTGGTGAAACTGTGGTCTCTTGGGAGAAGGATGGATCTTGATTTCGCGTCTCTATCGCGGGACTGCGTGGCAAATTCACACATGCACAGAAGACCATCTTCATCTATCCAGGGTTTTAATCGATAAATGGAACTCCGTCTCAGTGAAGTTCCTCGTAAAGGGCTTAGATTTACTCACCTTGCGTTGAGGTCGCTGCGTGGTCTGGTTTGGGTTTCTAGATGCATCCAGTGGGGTGGACCCGTGTAATGCCCGTAGATTCGTCTTGTGCCAAGCCTCCAGTGTTTTAAGAGAAGGTTAGATAACCTTATGGTGGTAATGGACATGGAACTGCCTAGTGTAGGCTTTATGGTCTCTTGCAGTCTCCTTCATTTTTATGTTCTTATGTTTTTATGTTATTGGGTTAATCAGACACGATGTACAGAAGGCCGGCGTATAGGTCATTGGACAAAAATGCGATTAGATCGAAGAGTTAGGTTAATCAGCACAAAAGACCAGCGAATGAGGTCGATGACCGAAGACGTGAATTATACGAAGAATAAACCACAAAAGGTGATTGGGTTAATCAGGCATGATGCAGAGAAGCCTGTCATCTGGGTTTGTTGGACAGCGGCGAAGAGTTATTGGTCAAATCCCGACGGGTTATTGATTTAATCAAGCGTGGTGAGAAGAGGACCGTTGTATGGGTTCGTTTGACAGCGGCGTAATTAAAACGGGGAGTTATTGGGCAAATTTGAAGAAGTATTGATTTAATCATAGGTGATGCGCAGAACATCGTCATATGGGTTCCCTGGACAACGCCACATGACGGTAAACCTACAAAGGTCTGGGTGAGGCCTAAAGGGCTGTGAGGCAGATTGACGCATGTTTCTTTGGGTGATAGTTTTCGAAAAGCTGAAGGATCATTCTAAGCCAAGGTTGTACGTACTGGTGTTTGTTGTTTCAGTGGTAAGACCTGTACTAAAATAGAATTAATGACAGTGTGTAATAGACTGTTGTATTCCTGTACTTTTTATGATGTGTATTGCAAGACGCTCAGCTTACTTGGTGGGTCTATAAATTCACCGAGTTATCTGTCATTAGGTCTTCAAACACGACCAACTTCTCCAGCTTCGAGCCTTCGACTGGCCCTGCGATGCCTGATAGATGGTTCCTTCTCTAACACGTGCTTTTTTTTTTTTATTATCTATTTATTTATTTATTATAATTTTTTAGGTGTGTGCTTGTTGAGTCTTCCACGTACCATTAACCCGAAAGCCCTTAAGGTCGGCTTGTAACCCATGGGGTTTATGAAACGAGACCTTGTATTGCCACCGGTTGCCACCCCTTGATGGCCCCGGTGGTAGGCGGCTACAGGGTGCGTGGTACAAATAATTGACTGACACACAGCGGAGTAGATTTCTTCATCTACGTTAATACCCTGCAGTCTTTTGTTTTGAGCTTCTACATCTTCAAATACTGAGATACCGAAGAGATAGATCGTCTCCTCGATATAAGACAAGCCTTCTGACTGAGCGAGTTCTGAGAGTTCGGGCCCTGAGAAAAAAATGAAGATACTCTTCACACCTAGCGTCCTCCACTCGCCGGAGTTCGATCAGTTCTTCCATAGCTGGACCAAGTGTCTGAACCATGGTCTTCGATCAAGTGCTGTTCTTGTGACCGACAGATCTTACTTCTGGATGAGAGGTCAGAGTTCATATATTACCCGATCTATGGGTTATACTGTAACCTTACACACACACCCATCCCCTTGCTAAACGGAGACAGTAACGGTTTGTAGTATCAGTGAAACCTTCTCAAGTCGGGAATATGGCTCGATCTCGGAACGTTAGGCTTGGAAACCAAGAGCGTTCACCACTTCACCAGCAAGCCGTTGTGTGTATGTGTGTGTGCATGTATGTTTGTGTGTACGTGTGTGTCTGTGTGTGTGTGTGTGTGTGTGTGTGTGTGTGTGTGTGTGTGCGTGTGTGTGTGTATGTGTGTGTGTTTGTGTGTATGTGATGTGTGCGTGTGTGTGTCTGGTGTGAGCGTGTGTACGTGTGTGTGCGTGTGCGCGTGCGTACGTGGGTGTTTTTGAGAGTGTGCGTGCGTGCGCGTGTGTGTGCGTGCATATGTGCGTGTGTATGTATGTGAGTATGTTTATATATGTGTGCGTATATGTGTGTGCGTGCGTGCGTGTGAGTGTAATAATAATAATAATAATAATAATAGTAATAATAATAATAATGATAATAATAATGATAATAATAATAATAATAATAATAATAATAATAATAATAATAATAATAATAATAATAATAATAATAATAATAGTAGTAGTAGTAGTAGTAGTAGTAGTAGTAGTAGTAGTAGTAGTAGTAGTAGTAGTAGTAGTAGTAATAATAACAATGATAGTAATAATAATAATAATAATAGTAATGATAATAGTAATAATAATAATAATGATAATAATAATAATAATAATAATAATAATAATAATGATAATAATAATAATAATAATAATAATGATAATAATAATGATAATAGTAATAATAATAACAATAATGATAATAATGATAATGATAATAATAATGATAATAGTAATAATAATAATAATAATAATAATAATAATAATAATAATAATAATAATAATAATAATAATAATAATAATAATAATAATAATAATAATAATAATGATAATAATAATAATAATAATAATAATGATAATGATAATAATAATGATAATAATAATAATAATAATAATAATAATAATAATAATAATAATAATAATAATAATAATAATAATAATAATAATAATAATAATAATAATAATAATAATCGGTTTATTGGGTATAGCAGCATTACTGCTGAAAATATACATCCTACACAATTGTAACAATATAAATCTATGACAGTGAAAAGATGTTATTGCAAGCATTCAAAAAACAAGATAAAAATAGTAAGCTGAGGAATAGGTGTGTAGTACAACAATGTTAATTCTTGTTGTTAAGTCCACAGATGTCGGTATGGGGCTCTTCTTACACCGGTCGGTGTGTGTGCTCTGATCGGCTTGATGGTATTATGGTGCCGTACCTGCAACCGTGGTCGTGGTACCTGTGGAGGTAGCAGGTTTCGGTGCCGAGGATGTTTAACTAGAGTGACCGCAAACGACCTCAGACTCTGAAGATAGCGGTCAGCAAGGGTGGGTAGTCCTAGTGTGATGAGAGCGTGCTGATAGGTGGTGTATTCTTTGTCAAGGATTGTACGCCAGGCTCTTTTCTGCACTTTCTCCAGCTGTCGCTGCTCCGTGATTGTAAGTGAAGAGGCCCAGGAGGGTGATGCATACATCAACTTGGGTAAAATGAAGGAAGTGTAGATGGTCTTGAGATCTTCAGCCTGAGCCCCTAATGAAGTCAGTCGACGCAACATATACAGTTTGTAGGAGGCTACCCTGACGGTGTTGGCGGTGTTCTCCTTCCAGGTCAACATATTGTCAATGGTTATTCCCAGCAGCTTAGTTGACTGGATCACTTGTAGGGGTTGGCCGTCAATTGTCAGCAAGGGAGGTGGGAGAACGTCATTGAATGTGTGTAAGTGCATTACCACAGTTTTCTTGTGGTTGATGGAGACTTTTTTGTGCACTGTCCATGTGTGTAGCTTATCCAGCGTGTCCTGCAGTGGGTCGTAGTTCAGGTCAGTGTTGGACACAGGGATCCCCACCGTGCAGTCATCAACATATTTCCACCTATGCGGTGTGCCTCCCAGGGCATCGTTGATGAGTATCAGGAAACACAGTGGCCCCATTCTTGTTCTCTGTGGTACCCCACAGGATAGATGCTGGACTGCAGAGACGTGTCCCTGATACCTGACAGCTTGACAACGGTCCGTCAGGAAGTCAGATAGCTAAGCCGTCAAGGAGGTAGGAAGGCCAAGCTTTAGTGATGATAGTGGTATGATCAACAAGATCAAAGGCTTTCTTGAAGTCAATGAACACCACTGCAAGTAAAGTCTTACGCTGCTCGATATTTTTATAGATAAAGTCAAGGAAGGTAATAAGATAGTGAGTGGTGGAGGATGTTTTTCACGTTACCAAACTACTGGGGATCAATGACTTTGCTGACTTTGGAGTATGCCCACTCGAAGACAAAATACTTACAAATAAGACTAGGATTGGGAGTGATAGTAATGGGTCAGAGATCAATAAAGGATTGGGGATTGGAAGATTTGGGGATGGGAGTAATGAAGCCTGTCTTCCAATCCGTGGGATATTTGGTCTGCTCAAGTGAGGCACTGACTATTGAACAGATCGGAATGGCAAGTTCGCGAGCAAATTCACGATCAAGTTTGATGGGTAAGTCTACGGGTGAAGAGGACCGCTTTGACTTGATGCTAGCGAGCTTATTGGTAATCTGAAAAACATGTACTGTGAGGGGGGAAGGAAAGGGGAGGAAGTCAGGGAGGAGAGAGAGGTTAATACCGGGCAGCGTTTGACAGATGGATGCGAAGTGGTCATTCAATTGCTCCGCCGCAAAGTCTGGTAAAAATTGTGATAGGAGGGGGATGTCAGATGCCTGCCTCATACCACACAAGCTTTTTAAACCACAGGCTGCTGTTCTACTGTAAGTGCTTGATCTTGTTGGGGTAGTTTTCTTGGCTCTTTTGATTTCCCTTATGACTTTGTTCCGGCATTATCTAAAAAGGTTTATATCAGTATAAAAATATTTAGTACGCTGCTGAATCAGTCTCTTAATCCTGGGAGTTATCCATGGGGCGTCGGCTGGGTGTGTCCGCGTCTGCTTCAAAGGGAAGTAATGATGGAAGGCCTGCGCAATTATATTGGTATAGATGTCCCACTTCTCCAGAACTCCTTCCACTGCGAGCACCTCTGTCCATGGATGCTGAGTAATCCATTGTCCAAATTCACGCAAGTGTGAGACGGGTATGGGCCTGTGAAAGCGATTGGTGGTGCTATGTGCCAACGAGGTCGTGGTGGCCGGCGACCACAGGATGGAAATGTGGGTAGAGCGACCAATTAGGGGGAGGGGTTGAGGGAGGAGGTAAAGTTTACTCATGTCATTTAGGATGAGGTCAAGCGTGTTAACGCCATGTGTGGGGAAGTTGACGTGTTGTGATATATGTAGATGTTCTTGAATATCACTGGTGTTTAACTCACTGAAATACCCACATAGGACCAGCCTAGTACCGGGGTATTTGGGCCCGAGACTGTCTGCCGCACTAACAATGTGTTCAACCAAAGCGTCGGCCAATGGAGCTCGTTGGGGGGGCGTACACTACACACAAAATGATGGAGGCTCTGTGGAGAAGGTAGGAGTGGGGTTA
>NC_134777.1:42854662-42862610 GCF_046742065.1 Oratosquilla oratoria | reverse complement strand
ACTTGACATTTTGTTTTCCAACTCTTCAGATGCCAACATCTCTCTTATTTGTGGCCCAATAAAAATGCCACCTATGACTTTGGCCTCAGATAAGTTTGGGAACATTAAACGTATATGTTTAAAGGCTTCACTTTGTGGGCTTAATGCTTTCATGAATTGTTTCATAAGCCCAAGCTTTATGTGCATTGAAGGAAGCAATATTTTCTCTCTTTGAACAAGAGCATTGTTAAGTACATTATATGTACCAGGAGTTAATTCACTTCTGACAGGCCAATCTCTCCTGTGATAGTGTTCTGCATCTGCTCTGCTGTCCCACAGACAGAGGAAACAAGAATACTTTGTATAACCACCCTGTAGTCCAAGCAGGAATGCTAGCATTTTGAAGTCCACATACATCCCAATTGTGTTGTGTGTAATTGATCATGTCTATCAAAATCTTGACATTTTCATAGTCTTCCTTCATGTGAACAGAGTGTCCTACCGGAACTGATGGATGTTTGTTGCCATTATGAAGCAATACAGCCTTAAGACTTGTGGTGGAGCTGTCAATAAATAAACGCCATTCAGAAGAGTTGTACTCAATGCCTATTTCACCAAAAAGACTGGCAACATCAGAGCAGTAACAAAGCAAATTGCCTTCCAAAACTTTGTAGAAACTGGAAAAAGTTAGATGCCTTTTCCTGTACACAGAAATCTTGCAACTAGGGTCTAATAAATTCCACTCCTTTAAACGAGATGTCAAGATCTCTGCTTTTTCCTTGGTAAGGCTTAAATCCCTGATTAAGTCATCTAGTTCGGGTTGTGTAGGAAAATGTGGGGAGCTGCTTAATCCTGCTATATTGAAGGTATCATTATCGCTATCTTCAGATTCATCAGTTTCTGCAATCACGGATAAGGAAGGAGGAGTTGGAATAGGTAAATCTTCACAATGTGGCACGGGAGCAATAGAAGATGGAATGTTCGGATATACAACAGCAGTTCTTCTATCCTTACCCTTCTCGTACTTAGATATGTCGACAATGCAAAAGTAACAGTCATCATGGTGGTTAGTTGGTTCTCTCTAAATGCGAGGAATTGCGAATGGCATACACTTGCGACTGCCACGAAACCACCCTTCCAAGGTTGACCGACAACTTCCACAGCATACATGAGGTGCCCATGGTTTGTCCTGATCACCCATAGGCATGCCAAAATAAGCCTCATAAGCAATGAAACACTTTGATCCCTGTACAATCGTGTGTTTGGTCTGCTTGGGGCTGATGTAATATCCGCAGACAAAACAGAAAGAGTCTGGAGACAAACGGCAAGATCTGCTTTTGGTAGCCATAGCTATACAATCTGAAAAGACAAAAACACGTGCTATAGCAAAGGGAATTAAGCATTCATTTGCTAACTAGATTACACAGTGAAATACCTAAGCATTTACAAATATAGTAACATAACAATAGAGAATCGAACATATGATCCACAAAAAGTAACGTAAGCACGTCTCAACGCAATGCACCTCACTCTATGACAGTTCAAGCAACACTGACGCTGCAGTGACGCGTTCCTGTGTGTTGCAGCTGTGCTCGCTTCATAATCAGCATGTCAAAGTTACTATATAAACATATAAAACTCACAAACTGTATGCGCAAAGTGGCAAATGTTCTTTTTAGAACAGAAATTCCGAAAAATTACCCTATAAATATGAAAATGTGTGATATGTCATTTATAAAAAAAAAATATTGACATTATGGCAAAACCAAGGTCATATTCGTAATCAGCATGTCAAATTTAGTATATAAACATACCAAACTACATAAACAAAAATTTGTTGCACAGTGTAATGCAATGATTGATCACGGGTAAGTTGTGTTTGCTCTGATCCTTTCATCAATGGTGATGGGATTCAGGGATTGCCAAATGATGGATAATGCATGAAAAACGTGGAATCTTGCCGCGAGTGTTTTTTTTTTGGGAGGGGGATCGCTCCCGCTATTGGATTTACGAGAGCAACATTGAAACTTTCCCGAGCGAAATCGCACGTCGCCCCCGTGTATTTTTTTCGCTGCCCCTTATGGTCTCGGTGTAGTTCTTGTAGCAGCTGGTCATAATCTCCATGTATGGATCTCCTCGCCAGCCATTCCCGGCACCACGTCGTTCTTCTAGCTCTTCTGCTTGTGCCATCGGTGCCACAGGTGGATCCTCTGGTCGTTCTTCGGGTCTTGTCCAATACTTCTCGATGATATAGGCAGCAGTTACCAAAAGAATACTGGCACTCATGGTCTCTGCCTCCCGTCTTGTGTAGTACTCTTGATCCATCTTCTATGGTGGTCAGTAGTAGTGACTTCCCCAGGCTTCGAGCACTATATATATATACCCCTGGTAGCTTGGGCATTTTTTATGTGACACTTCGTGACACTTCGCAGATACCTCGCAACACTGCGTAATTACGTCGCAAGGGTGCGTAAACGCCTCGCCTCATCCCGTGACACATCGCAAGGAAACACCGCGTCCACGTCGCGGCACTGCGCAAGACATCGCAACACAAACTCGTGCCATGCCGCAAGACCTCGCACTCGCGTCGCAACATGTGTAACGACGTTGGCACATTTTGGGGTGTTTCCACCACGAGGTGGCACGACCCCACGTCGCAACAAAAAAGTGCGTAGGTGTCAACCTACCTTAGAGTTTCTCCTGGATTCCTCTGGCAGCAAGAGTGTCCTAAATTGTAGCTGGGCTAGCTAGCTCAAATGCCTTTTCTAAGTCGAAGACGACGACCATGGCGTGACCTTGCTCCACATGGCTCAGGAGTGTCGCGATACATTGAGCCGTGCCCACCTCTCTGGTGAGGTTCTCTGGTATGGTCCTAGTTTCCACAGGAGTCCTCGAAGAACTATCCTCTCCATGACCTTCCCCAGGCAGCTCGTCAGGGAGATAGGACGGTATTTTCCGGGCTCCCTGGGCTTAGGGATAGGCACGATGTCAGCCTGGTTCCAGTTGGAAGTCATTCACAGGACCAACTACTGTTTAGCACCTGGAGGAGTGCTTGTTCACCAGCCTCCCCCAGGTGTGCAATCATGGAGTACGTCACCAGGTTGCTCCCTGAAGCAGTGTCAGTGGCTCTCCTAAGTGAGGCTCGTGGACGGTGAATGGCGTGTCCGCGTCACCCAGACAACCCATGGCAGCTTGTACCCAGGCCCCTCTTGGCTGGTGTAGCATAGCCTGCCTGCCTCTGCTGGAGCTCGACGGGTAGCGTGGTTGTGTTCGTGCGTTTGGCAAACTTTTGCGCCAGACTTTCTGCCTCGCACTGTGGTGCACTGAGAGCACGGCGAGGTGGAGTACGACTGGTAGCTATGTGGAGTTTCCTCCACAGATCCTTTAGCGTAGTGGACTCGCTAAATCTTTGGCACCATTCCAGCCACTTGTTGCTACGCACACGTCGAGCTGTCTCTTTGGCCTCTTCGACGGCACTCCGAAGGTTGGCCAGGTTGGCAGGGTTGTGGTGTCGGCGCAGGATCTTACGTAGGAGGTTGACCCTGTGGTTGGCATCCTTGATCTCCTGGTTGTAGTACCAACCATCACGATGTCTCCTCCTGTTGAGGGCGGTCTTAGGAATTGCCTCCTCTACCGCTGCATGAATAGCAGACCAGTGAGGCCTCCGTATCATCCAACTCCACCATGGCCAGAGCGTCGGTGGCGACCTCGTGAGCCACTTTGTCCCTGAACAGCGGCCAATTGGCATTGCACGGGTTCCACCTTCATGCTCTATGGGCCATTGGAAATGGCGGGGCTACGGTGCTTAGGGGCCTTGTAAATGTTATACACTGAACTACGAACACCTGCACGACTTCCCCACATTCTATTTGTGGTTCTACTCTCGAACATGGGATGAATGCATGGACGAGGGTCATACAATCTCTGCTTGTGTCCGTTTGGGGTAACACGAACACGTGGTATCCGGAGATCCTGATCTCTTCCTCTCCCACCAGGGTCTCCTGCAGGAGGATGACTTGCTTTTCCTCCTGCCTTGTGATGGCTTGCAGAAGTGACTGTTTCGCTCTGTATCCGAGGATGTTCCATTGGAGGAAGCGAACAGTCCGGGTGGTCGAGCGGTGCGTAGGAGTATTATCCATGGTGTTCGCTGTCTTCTGAGGATTCCGCTGATGACGACGGGCTTGACGGTGGAGAAGAGCCCTCACTATTAACGTCAGTGTCCGTATCCATTCCTGCTTTTTCCATAGGTGCGTCAGGGAAACCAGCCACAAACGCTGCGCCTTAGAGAAGGTAACTTCTTGCCTCATCCGATTCCGTGTGATTCGGACTGGGCCCTCGGGCAATTTAGTGCGAGTCGCGGCTCCTGCGGCACTCTTGGTTCCTGATTTGCCTTTTTGGACCGGATTAACAGGCATCGATGGCTCTGTGCAGACTGGGGTGGGCGCTGGATCCCCCTCGTGTGTCTGGGCACTGGGGGAGGCTGAGCAGAAGATGGGGTCACTGGAGGGGTCTTGGACACCTGGGTGACACCTGGTGCAGCAGATGGAGACGTGGAGGTCTTGGTGGCAGATGAGCTCTTCTTGGTGGCGACCATAGCCTGCGTTATGTCCTTGGAAGAAGCCCGTAGCTTTCTTGACCTGGTCCTCCGAGTTCCCCAGGTGGCGGGCGAGCGCAGCCGCGGCGGCCATGACAAACTGCATCAGTTCGTCGTCCTGAAAGGTCGAGACCCGTGAAGGGGCTTGCGCCGGTTGCTGCTCCTTTTGGACAGGAGGTTCTGCCAGGGGGCTGCGATCCTTGTCTGTTGTGGAACCGTGACCGCTGAGGGAGCCCAGCCTCTGTTAGCGCAGGCGACAGTGTTGAAGGGTGCTGACGGGATTCCCTTGGTTGCCGAGGGTGTTTCCACACCGAGGGACGAGGGGCGGGGGCGGGATGTAGTCCTCCCTGGCTTTGTACACCTCTCTCGTAGCTTTGGCCTCATCTCTGTGGATGCCGCAGGAAAAGTTCCAGGCGTGATGGGTCTTGCCGCAATTGGGACACTTGGCCGTTGTCTCCTCATTATTTTTGTGCTTCGTAATGCACGTTTCGGTGATGTGTGGGCCACTACAAATGCTACACTTGAACGAGCGCTTGCACTGCCTCTGGTGATGCCCATATTGTTGGCAGCGGAAACACCTCATAGAATCCGGCACAAAGGTGCGTAATGGGAATGTGCCCCACATACCAAAGTCCAGTTCCTTCAGTGTAGGCCCCCAGAGGGTAACCACAACGTGCCTTGTCTCTTCTTTCCTCTAGGTGGATCTTTCTGCCTTGATCACCTGTGGTTGCTCTCTGATGGCGTCAAGGGTATTGTTCGGTGACCATCCCTGCAGCAGTATCTTTGTCTCCTCTGCTCCTCCCACTCTCTGGAGGTTGACCCTCCTTCCGTTGACCTCCTTTAGCTTGGCAAGGGCAGAAGTGGCGGCCTCGTCCTTAGGAGTGATGAGAATCTCTCCGGTCGGCAGGTATTTAAAGGTGATGTTCCAGTTCCTATGTCTTTTCTCGATTTCTCGAGAAAGCGCAAAGGCTGACTGGCAGCATTCAGGGAAATTTGAGAACGTGTGTTTGCTGCCTGGGTGGTGCAGCAAAGTCGCGGTCCTTCGCCCACTCCTCGTTTAGGTGGGGGTCCCAGCGTCCCCTGGCGACAGTCAGGGCCTCCGAAAAAGTGGTGTAGCGCTGATTTTTTTAAGTTCATGCGCTATTCTTTCTATTGCCACTTCTGGGCACCTAGGATAGGCCGCAGTGGTTTCCGCAGCAGTTCACACAGAATAGTTGCTGGTCCTTGGAATCCTGTGTGGCGTGGCGTTTGCCGGATTTGGCGCACCGGGGAGCATTGCTGCGACATTCCTTTTTGGAGTGCCCCAGCAGTTGGCATCTTGTGCACCTCCGCACGGGGGCAATGTAGGGGACCACTTAGTGTAGTGTGTATCCTTGCTTCACGGTGGAGGGGAGGGCGTCCATGAGGAAGGCCACTCTCACTGAACCGGTAGCCGTGCCGTCCCTTGTGGAGCCTTTTGATGTCGACTGGGAGGCCCTGGGTGGCTGGGCCTCCCAATCAGCTTTCGGTAGTTTCTCGGCATCTTCCTCGAGGAGAACTCCTTTGACAACTCCTACTACGATTGTTTTCGGTATTCTTGTTAGGATTTTGATTGGGTCAGCGTGGTCAGATTTGAGTGCCTTGGTGCGTAAGAGACGGCCTTGCTGGCTTTCTGATAAGCAGCTGATGAGCCATCCGCCTGACGGTGTCTGGCGAATGCCGTCGACAGGCCCTACCGCGTTCTTGACAAGCTGCTCCTGTCGCCAGGATCCTAGCTTGTGGAAACGTGCAGGATTTGCATCCGGCATAATGAGTACCGGAAACTTCGTAGGTCCCACGTCGGGTTTGGGCTAAGTGGGGCGTTTACGGCGGGACGTAACAACCCACCATTCACCTTCTGTGGATGCAGTAGCCACAGAGGCATACGAAGGGCGCGGCGGGTCGTCGCCCGTTGCTTTGGCTTCCTCGATCACCTGCGAGGTGGAGGGTGGCCGTACGACTGATGTTCGACGGGAGGGCAGTTGTCATTGCGGGGACAGGGGTTTGCCTCCGGTCCCGGAAGAGGGGCACAGGTGCCGCTGGTTAGTGCGTCTTTACCCAGGGAGGGTTTGGTCCTGAAGCGCTTGGATCGCTGGAGGTAATTTGCCACATTGGGGTGCTCACTCTCCTCGTAGCTGAATATGGAGATGCTGCTGCTTGTCCCTGTCGTGCTCGGGGCCGGGTGACCACGGGGGGACGCTCTCCTCTTGCTTGATGTACAGTTGGTTCGGTGGTGAGAGCAAAGACTTTTCTTTTGTTCAATTCACTCTTTTAGAAAAAAAAAACCAATGGCGCAAGAGTTGTGCGCTTTGAAGGCCTGGCCGCACCATAGGCCGGCCCCATCCCCGCAAGGTACCCTGAGAAATGCAGGGGTGAGTACGCCCCCTGGTAGGGGACGTACAGGAATGAATTAAAAGTCAATTTACCACGGAATGTCTAGCGCTCTGATCCGTTCTTCTATTCGGAGTGCTCAGTAGAGCCATCGTGACGAGACGCATGGTCTCCGATATTATTAAGGGGTCTCCTCGGGGTAGCCATCATAATGCTTTTAAATCAAATCAGGCGTATACAGACAACCAATAATTGGGGAGCCAAGCCAATTATTCAACTCGTACTCCGTCATGTATACAACGTAGAAAAATATACTTGAGTAAAATAACAATAAAACAGAAAAAACAATATGAGGGATAGAAATGCTTCAGCAGGAGAAAAGATAACTAAAAGGAAAAGATAAAACCATCCTTTTGTATCAGTCACTCGTAAAATAAAATGAATACAGAGAAAAAACGGGTAGAACAAAATAAAAATTAAAACTAAAAAACCGCAGCCACCTTAGAACCAGGAGATGCCGAAGGAAAGCGGGAGAGTAGTGAACATGAGAACATAAGAATGAAGGAGACTGTAAGAGACCATAGGGCCTACACTAGGCAGCTCCGTATCCATCACCACCTGTCATCCCCATAAACAACTGATAGTTTCAGCGCTTACTACTTAGTTACCAAGTCTATTCCATTTGTCGACCACCCTATTAGTAAACCAGTTCTTGCCTATTTCCTTCCTAAATCTAAATTTGTCCAGTTTAAAAACCATTACTGCGAGTCCTGCCCTGTTGTTTTAATATGATCTTATTTGCATCACCCTTATTAAAGCCTTTGATCCACTTGAACACCTAATAGATCACCCCACACTCTGCGTCTTTCCAGAGAGTCTAAGTTAAGGTGCCTAAGCCTCTCTTCGTAAGGCAAATTTCCGAGTCCATGTATCATTTTAGTCATTCTTCTCTGTGCTGATTCTAGTGAATTGATGTCCATTCTGTAGGACGGAGACCGAAACTGTACCGCATAGTCAAGGATGGGT
>NC_134777.1:42847162-42849662 GCF_046742065.1 Oratosquilla oratoria | reverse complement strand
CGTTGCGTAGCCTACCACCTAGTAATACGATACGGTGCAACAGGGTATTGCACCCACTTGTTGCGTATCCGCCTGCTGTATAATCGTTCCGTGGTGCAACAGCATGATCCAGTTTCTTCCTGACCACTTACCATGAGTGCAAATGTGCAGTTGGCTGCGGCCACCTTTATTTGTATTCACGAATATCTCGTCAGTAAAAGGAAAAAAAAGTCATGGCGTTGGTGGATTTCTCCACTCTATGAAAGAAGGGAGGAGATGTGCAATGGAACAACAGTACCAGTGCTCTTTTTCATTTTCATTTTCTCCCTCCTCCTCAAGGCTGCCAAAAGATATTCCATCTTCTTCTTGCACACATTTGCCGTTAATCCCATTTCCTTGGCAATTTCTTCCCATTCATCTTGTTTACGGTGTTAATTGAAGTGATGAACATGTTTTGGGTCCTAAATCACTCCCCTCTTCTGGTAAGATTCTATCAGACGTATGGCATCCTCCTTACTCACATACATGTTTTAGTACCTAGATCATTCTTCACACTAAAAATGCATACATACATACATATATGTATGTGTATATAATGACACAATCACGGGCAGTCACACGCGATCAGCTACAACTATACTGCTCGTGGTCGTCGCTACAAGACTGAACGTGAAACTGAACGATGCCACGCTTCCCGTCCACACGAGGGTAGATGAGTTGCGTATCATTCCTTTGATGTGACGGCAAAAGACCGACAAATGGTGGATCAAGCCCGTTGCGTATCTTTTTATCATATTTTGATACGCAACGGTGCAACGCTTTCCCGTCCACACTGCTACGCAACGATGATACGATACATGGAAATGCAACAAGTGTGGACGCTGCTTTATACGTGTGATGCAGTCTGCGTAAATTATGTTCTGACAGTGTGTGATTGGCATAGGCAGGTCTTTAAGTTAAATGGTATAGAGCGTTGGGCTTAATACGCTCCCCTGTGGTACACCACACAGTGCAGCGAAGTATGGTCCATAGCGGTTTTTTATGCGTATGCAAGCGGTTCTGTCTGTGATGAAATTAAGGTGTTCTTGTGAAGATTGGGTGCATGTTAATATGGATGAGTTTGTTTTAACCCAAGCCACCATACCTTGTCGAAGGCTTTACTCACGTCCCGCAAAACTAGATTAACCTGCATTTTGCGGGCTTTAGCAGCGGCAATTGCCGTGTAAGGCTCTAAAGCAGTGTTGTTTAGGAAGCAGTGTGTCATTGGTTCTGATTTGTGCTCGGAGGCATCGCCTAAGGATTTTTTTCAAATACCTTCCCATGTTGGAATCTCGCTGGCTGAACGGGTTAGGGCGTCGTTACTTGCGGCGAAGGCCGAGGTGAGGGCGGTTCGAATCCTGCCACCAGCGAAGTTGGACCAAGGGCATGGTTCATTAAAGTCCACGCTGCAAAGCCCTCTGTGAGGGGCACCGTCCTAGCCTCCCGATAGGGGGAGGGGAGTGTGTGACGTTAAACCATATCACCTTCCCATGTAATTCTAGTAGTGATATGGGGGGTTGGTGATGGAATATATATTCGTGCCTGTCATAACCGCCGATTTGAATGCGTCGGGCGAGAGCGGTGCTAAAATTTTCCACTAAATATGATAAAATGACTTCAGGGGCGTTAGCAAGCATAGACTTGGTTATTTGGGTCCTGCCCGGATTTTTATTGCCGATAGGTGATATTACGCACTTAACCTCCGAGACAGTGACTTTAGATGCAGCCTCCCTCGGGTAGGCGGGATATGCGGGCGGGAGGGGGGAGGTGAGAGGTGATGGAGGTGTGACGTCTCGTGTCCCTCGTAATGTAGTCATCATTGTCTTGCTCAAAGTCCTGATCTTGTTCAATTGGTAGGTGAAAGACGGGGTACTTGTACTCGAATCATACCTGACTATTTGCCTGGAGGTCACGGGGGGGGGGGTGTTGGGAGGAGGGAAAGGGAGGGGTAAGGAGGACCTCGATATAACGTCATCTCAAGCGCGTCGTTATAGAGGGGAATGCTGGAGGTCACATTGGATTGGGTGTTTACTGAAGGTACATTATTTCTAATATGAAATCCTCTAAAAAAATTTAACCTTCTTGGGTCCTCATTGTGTCTGATGACTTTGGGACACTTAATCAGGGGGATGTCAAGAACAGGGTCAAACTTTCCAAGCAGCTCCACAAGACCTAAAGAGTTACCATTGTGCACACACTCGTTACTAACATTTTTTTGTTCCTCTAAATGCTAAATTTCTCAGCAAGAAACCACTATTGCTACTAACCTTTTGAATATTAGCTGCCAGAGCTTTAAATGTTCAATATATATATGTATATATATATATATATATATATATATATATATATATATATATATATATATATGTATATATTTTGTTCTTTATCAATTGTCTGTCCACTACAAAGTCTTTGGTGTAACTGTAGTGACACGTCAATACCTCTGTTTTCTGTGGCTAAGTTTCCCTCGTATTCTGTTGCC
>NC_134777.1:42824662-42839662 GCF_046742065.1 Oratosquilla oratoria | reverse complement strand
ACGAAGGGAGGTGGGGATTAGATTAGATTTACAAGATTTATAGCCTTTAGCCAAGCGCCCGAAGCCATAAAGCCATTCAGCGCATATTTATCAGTTTAGTCTTCTTATCGACTACTACTGTATTAACATATACATACGCATACACACACACGTTTTAAAATTTTAATCTGTTCCACTGCAATATGTTCGTTTAAAGTTTCTACCAAGGACTTATCCGATAGTGTAGTCCTATATTGGTTTCCATAAAAGGGACATTCTACTAAGATATGTTTAACTGATAGGTCAACATGACAGGCAATGCACTGAGGAAACTGCCTCTGTGCCCCACTTGTCATCAGATACTTATGGTTTGCAGAAGTATGACCGATCCGCAACTTAGTGAAAATAATGCTAGACCTTCTGTTCGTTGGGCAGTGGAGCCATGACTGTACTTAAAGGTCTAATACTCTTTAGTTAAAGATTACTTGTCAAACTAGATCAGTGGTCTTGCCACTGGTCTCTCCAACAAGATATAATCATTTTAAAATCTGGAATGGGGATTGCTGGAACAATGGTCAAGTCTAGTTGCTGCCTTGACTGCTACATCAGCCCCTTCATTACCGGCGATTCCAACGTGGGACGGAACCAACAAAATTTTACATTTACTCTTCTTCTACCGATTAACAGGAAAATCCAATCTTTAATTTCTTGGACCACATAACAAGATGGAAACGACTTCCCTAAAGATAAGAGACTCATCGAGTCTGTATACAACAAAACTCGTACCATGGCAGCACCTAGAAAATATATATTCTAAGGCATTTAGAACTGCCAGAAGTTCTGTTGTAAAAACGGAGGAAAATGCAGGTAATTTATTTTTACTTACGATGTCCGGCATCACCAGAACAGCCTACTCCATCAGTTTTTTTTTTTTTTTTTTATCCATCTGTGTATATGCCGATGGCGTTCGAGTGTTCAGATGCATGTTCAACAAAATTTGCCTCGAGCTGAGCATCCAAATATCTTTTCTTCTCATATCGTGCTGTGCATATTAACGTTTTTATTTTCCAAGGGGAATATTTAGGGATGTCAAAATCTGCCACTGCTGAAGTCCTATCTTATTGGCAGAGTATGCTAGACGAACTTCAATTGGCTTTGGCAGTTTTGGTTTGTGGTGTCCTATCAATTGGTCGTTTTACGTATTTGTACTTTGGATTGAACTTATTAGAAAGTACTCTTGATAGGTATCACAAACCTCTTTCCCGAGAATAAATAGTGGAGGAAATCCAGCATCTACATCCAAGCTCTCCACAGAAGTGTGGAAAGCTCCTCTGCATATACGCAGTGACATATTATGAACCTTGTCCAGCTTAGCTAATGTTGTCTTACTTGCTGATCCATAAATCTGGCATCCGTAATCTATTTTACTAAGACACAAGGCCTGGTAAATTCTTAAAATTGAACTTCTATAGGCTCTCCAATTAAAACCAGAAATTTCCTTTAGGCTATTTAGTCGAAGCTTTACATTACTTAGTTTCATTGATGTATTGAGTAAAAGTTCATTTCTTGTCAAAAACAACACCAAGATAATTTACACGATCTTCATATGGAAAGATAGAATGATTTAAAAATAATATAGGAATCTGCGTCTTAATCGACAAAAAATAATGTCTTTGGTTTTCTCAGAGGAGAATTTTAAATTAGTACTTGGCAAGTACCATTTAGTCGCCTGAATCTTGTGGGAAATTTCAATAGCTGTAGATGCAATACCAAATACTGCATAGTAATCTGCAAATAACTGTCCTTGTACTCCAACAGTGACTCTCGAGTGGGCTACTTATGGCTATATTAAATAGTGTTGGGCTAAGAATGCTTCCCTTAGGATCCCTTCTTCCTGAAGGTAGGCAGCTGTAGCAGAGCCTATTCTCACTTTTAAGTAGCGTTCTGAAAGAAAATATTTCAAGGTATAGAACATATTACCAACAATACTCCATTCAGTAAGTTGCAACAAATTGTCAGTTCGCCAGGTAGTATCGTAGGCCTTCTCTAAATCGAAAAATACCGCTATAGTCTGATTTTGTGCTGCAAAAGCATTGTGGATCTCCCTAGAGAGGATGATTAAGGGTTCAATGGTGTTTCGATTTTTTCGAAAACCAAACTGCCTATTTGATAAAAGGCCTTTAGACTCAGTGTATTTATTAATCTCTCGTAGGTCTTGCTAATACAGCTCGTGAGAGCTATGGGTCTATAATTATGAGGAAGACTGGAGTCTTTAGAGGTTTTAAAATGGGGACAATTATTGAAATTTTCCATGATTTAGATTCCGGTGCTCAAAAATAAAATATTCAAAATATCTAAAAGGATTTTTTTTGTTATTTGGCGGCAGGTTTGAATTCATGGGATCAATAATATATTTGGAGATGTTGGTAAAGATAAAGATATTGCGTGCTCGAATTCGTCAAGGGTGAATAAAAGATTATATTCCTCCGAGTTAGAGCTAGTAGGAAGAACAAACGTGCTATTGTTCCTGATGGTTTGAAATGAAGGAGAGTGAAGGGCGCTTGATATATTTGCAAAGTGCTTGGCAAAAGCTTCGGCTATCTCCCCTGTATTAGATATTTGTGTGCCTTGTGCTTTCAGTATAAATATATTGTAAATGGTACAAATTTACCTTGCAATTTCCGCATTCTATTCCAGACCAGAGAAATGGGAGAATCGTATTTAATCCGCTGATATATCTAATAAAGGATTCCCTCCTTGCTTCTTTAAATGTTCTCTTGTTTTGCAAGACCTCTTCTATAGGTAATTTTATTAACAAGACGAGGGTATCTACGATATCTTTCGTAACAAGTTCTTGTTATTTTCCGGATCAATGCACGAGAATCGTTCCACCAAGGGACTGTAGGATTACGAGAATTTCCTAATGTTCTAGGTATAGTCTTCGTGGCCCCATATATCAAAATACTCATAAGATGTTTAAATGCTGATAAAGGACTTTGAAATTGTTTGATGTTACGATCAACTTTAGTCGAACTATAGAACAGACCCTAATCTTCCACTTGGGTAAAAATGGAGATGAAGTATTCTGCCGTGATTATTTTCAGTCACTGACCACTGCAAGTCTAACCTCAAAGTTGAAGAACAGATTGCAAGGTCGATAGCAGAGTCCCCGCGAGCCCCTCTCCCCCGAGAAGCTACCCCGCTCCCTGGGTGTAAACTCTTTGAAAGCTTTCATACTATTTTTGGCATTTGAAAAGATTATCCAGGTTTCAAAATACATTTCTCTCCACGTCTATTTTGGAACTTCTTGCTCCATACTTAAATTCTCTATAAATAATATTAAAGCTCCAATTCCATGCAACCTTTAAATCAATCAATCAAATCAGCCATCCTGAGTCCACTGCTGAACAAAGGCTTCCTTCATAGCATTCCATGATTCACACGGCCGCGCCAGCCTCTGCCACGTCACTCCTGCAAACTTCTCGATCTCGTCTCTCCACCTTCTGTCTGGTCTCCCTCTTCCACGTTTCCCATCTCGCGGCGTCCACTCAGAAACACATTTGCTCCATTGCTCATCAGTCGTTCGCACTTCCTCTCTTTTACTGCTTCCACAATATCTTTCACTCTAGTCTGCTCTCTCACCCAACTTGCTCTCTTTCGGTCGCTCAGCGTTATTCCCATCACTGATCTCTCCATTCTCCTCTATGCTGTCCTTAGTTTTGTTTCCATTGCCTTCGTTAGTTTCCAAGTCTCACACCCGTACATTATTGCTGGTAGAACCCATTGATTGTAAACTTTACGTTTCAAACACAATGGTAGAGAGCCTCTCAGGATCTTATCATACTTACCAAACATTTTCCAACCAATTGTAATGCGTCTTTTTATTTCATTATCATGATCTTTCGTCACTTTCACCATCCGAAATGGCCAACAGGGAAACTCCTCATAGATATATGGGGTACCGTCATAATGACGGCGTGGACCATTAGGCACCCTATGGATATAGGGCTTCACAAAATATAATGAGTAAGGTGACACCTGAGAAATATCTCACCAGAAACCAGTTGGCACGGAGGTGAGATTACTGCCAACCCCCCTTTATAGCCAATATGAACACCACAACCAAAACAAAACCGGGCGTTCCTGTTCGATCATCGTCTCCTAAAGGTCCAACCGCATTGCCTCGTGTGCTTAAGGGCAGTGTGCCACCGAATGTGAGTAAGCACTGTCCAAGCAGATCCAAGTCTTGGACATTAAGCATGAAGAAAATGAAGATCTATACTTACAATGTAAGAAGTCTCTCAGAAGATCACAGGCTGGAGAGTTTAATGGAAGAACTAGAAAACATCAACTGGGACATCGTAGGACTGAGCGAAGTCCGAAGAGCGGAAGAAAAGCTGACACAATTACAAGATGGTCACCATCTGTTCTACTATAGAGGTAAGGACAAAGAAAGATCTAGTGGAGTAGGATTCTTGATAAACCCAGAGGTTGCTGGTAACGTAGTCAAATTCAGTAGTTTGTCAGACAGGGTACCTTGGATTGTGATTAGGCTGTGTAAAAGGTACACTCTAAAAATAGTTCAGGTTTACGCACCAACTTCACAGAGTTCTGACGATGAAATTGAGTCGTTCTATGTTGATTTATGTCAGGTAATGGATCAAGAAAAAAGTAAGTACACGTTGGTAATAGGCGACTTTAATCCTAAAGTGGGGAAGAGGATGGGCGATGAGACGTGCATTGGTAAGTTTGGAGTAGGTGAAAGAAATGACAGAGGCGAGATGTTAGTCAATTTTGCAGAGAACTACAACATGAGGATAATGAACACTTTCTTCCAAAAGCGTGTAGGTCGTAAATGGACGTGGAGAAGTCCAAATGGAACAACAAAGAACGAAATAGACTTCATATTAGGAAATGACAACAAAAGCGTTAACAATGTTACAGTGATAAATAAAGTCAACATAGGTAGTGACCATAGAATGGTAGGTTGCACAGCTAAATTTGATTTCGGAGCCAGGAGAAATAAGCTAATTCTAAGAAAGAAAATAAACCTTGCAAAGGTTAAGGATAAGAAATTTCAGTTAAAATTAAAAATACATTCGAAGCTCTAGGAACTAATGAGGACACCGTGGAAGATATTAATTTGAATTTAGTGAATATCATTAGGGAATCTGCACAGAAAGTAGGAAGTACAAAAAAACATTAAAGAAAACAAATACTCCCAAGCTACAAATGACCTAATTAAAAAAAGAAGGACCATGCAGATTAAAAGCAGGAGAGACGAAATAGAAAGAGTAGAACTAAACAAGCTTATCAACAAAAGGCAGAGATTAGAGAAAAAAAAAACATGGATGAAACAGAGGAAACCAAGAATTTTACTCGTCGAAGACCGTAGATGAATCAGTAAATTCGTGTGTAGACGTTAGTAGTGTACCAGAGATTATTGGCATGATGCCACTCCTCGACATCCTTGTTTGTTCTTATGGGTAACAAAAATACTCCAAGCAGCAGGGGCCAATCGTTGCTGACAATCCAGGTATCTTCAATGTAGCAAACGAGACGTTCCAGTGCAGGTGAATTTGCCTTTGTCTTGAGATCTTCGAAAATTCTTGGGATGTGTTCCGACGGTAGGAACGGTAAGGCCATCAGCTTCTTGGTGAATCCATGCACTGCGTTGTCGTTTATGAATGCATGTTGCAGGCCGATTTCCTAGGCCTTTCGCCATACTGACTGCGTCCAGTGAAAAAGACAGCCGGTAATCTTGACCCCAGGAAAAAACTCGTGGAAAGGCTGTCCACATTGCAATCTCGAAGTCAATCACAAGATTGCGAACATGGACAGTAACTAATATATCCTTAAGTTTCTTTAGTACGCCCTTGTAATCCTTTTTCTTCTTCCGGACATCAGTGCGAAGGCAAGTGGTATCTGTTTCGTGTTTTCCCCACTTTTTACGAAGGCGTTGATGGAGAACAGCTGCTTGAACGGGTCCCGATACAATCTGAACATTCCATCAGCGTACCATGTTTTCGCGTTACGCAGTAAATTCAGCTGCTCATCCGTAGCAAATATCAGATGGCGGCGGTCCTTTACTTTAACATCTCCCTTTAAAAATTCTACCGGTATATGGTCGTTCTGCAGTTTAAATTGGAGGTCTTTTGGATCTTTAGTCATGTTCTTCTGTCGGAAACGGTTCGTTCCTCTGGTCAGGTTATCGGTTTTTGGAAGTGTTGGACAAGGGGCCTATCCGATATTCTCCAGCAGAACTTCTGTCACGATTGCCGTTGCTGTCTTGAAAATTTTTCTTTCGCTTTCGCCTTCATTGACGCCTTGACTTTTGTGACAATTCCTGTTCCGGGTTGTCCATGGTAATTGTGATCGTTTTCCCCCAACTATGAACTGGTCCCACTTCTGAATGACGCTGGCGCCGCACGAATTCTCTTTGGGTCGCACTGTACATTTCCAGTCCGTAGTGTAATTTTTCTTGCGTCTCTGGACATTGTACATGTAACCGCGACTGTCTACCCGCTTTTCCTTCGACCTTTTTGTACCATCTGCCCGAGGGTGTGGTGAATGCTAAGTCAATGGTGGATTTTGAGAGGAAGCTTGATTCGAGTGTGGAAGAACCAGGAGCAGAAATATGATTTTGAATCGTTAATTGTTAATATCCGCCTCGACCACAGTGACCACTAGACCATGATACAAGAGGATAGTTATTACCAGCTGGAGCCACAGGCACATTAGCCTCTTCCAGAAGCCCTCTGTATATCTGTATATCTGTTAACTGGAAGTCTTCTTCTGCAGCCGAAATGACAATGGATGACAGTGGGACTATAAACGACACGTTGATTCCCTCGGGCTGGGTATTTCGTTCATGGCGTCTGGTGATGGCCATTGGCCTACATCTATAACTACTGGCTAATCTGATGATGGCTGTTGGGTTGGTAGGCCTATCCCATCTGAAACTACGGGCTCATCTGATGATGGTCATTCGGCTACAACTAAAACTTCATCTGACAATGAATATTCCAGTGTGCGGTCTTCTGTTGGACTACGTTTTTGTTCCTGTGATACCTCTAGGAACGGCACAAAATGATTCGGCGTCCAAAATCTTCGACTGCCTCCGGTGCTGCCGAAAAGGGTCCACATGATATTCATGGAATTTGACCTGCCTCGCTACCGTAAACCCCGAGGTACAAATGCTGTACTCAGCCGACTGGCACAAGGATCCTCAAGACCATTCAGTGGCGGATACGTTGCAAAAATCGTTGATTTGACCACAGTAGACAGGGCGTGAATAGTCCATCGCGATAAATAATTTCCTTGGAAGCAATGGGCACAAGCGTCTTCGTATAAGGGGGTCATCGCTTCCCATTCTGGATCATCATTCTGCTGCTGGTAAAAGTCTCGGTAGCAAATCATTTCTATCGCTGTCCTGATTCTTAATTGCGCTGAGAGGCCTGTGTGACCACAAAGAGCAACAGACACAGAATGGAAAAGACAGTCACCATCACCAGCAACAGCAATCGGTCTCCTGCCCTTCATTCTTCCGAACTTCGATAGAATCGCCTCGGCATGTTCGTCTACTTTGTGGAGGCGTCTTCAGGAGTTCGATGTTATGAGCGACGTCACGTAGTCTCTGGCATGATAGCATGTAGTCAAAGTTGTCGGGTGCATGGGTTTGTCGGACGCATTACTGGCACCAGTATCCGAGAGGCATCTTTCCCAATTCCTCAAACATGGCTTGCGAAAGTTCTTGACATGTCCTGTGGTACCATGTATTACAACCCTTGCACATGATAACAAATGACCGACACTGACGCTTGCAGTCGCCCAATGAATGACTTTCGCCTTGGCATCTTCTTTGGTTTGACGATGTTTTCCAACGAATAACAAAATAAGCCTAATCGTAACATTAGCTAATGGGCCTAAGTGGATGGGCCTACAACATTGCAATGCTAAACTAAATGACTTTAGGACTCCACTTGCTCATCACAAAACTATTAATAACAGAAATATAAGGCCTAATTCTTACTGGAAAAAAAATCTGGGATACGAAATTAATAACAGAAATAATGTTTACCAGATAGGTAAAAATCACCAAAATATGGAACACGCAATTCTTGTGAATAAAAATCAAACCGAGTAAGTTTTCCAGCGAATAGCAAAATAAGCCTAATCGTTACACTAGCTAATAGGCCTAAGTGGATGGGTCTACAGCAATGCAATGCTAAATGAAATGAATACAGTACTCCACTTGCTCCTCACAAAACTCTTAACAGAAATATAAGGTCTAATGTTTACTGGATAAAAATAAATCACCATAATATGGGATACGAAATTAATAGCAGAAATAATGTTAACCAGATGGCCCTAAAAAAATTGTAGTTGTGTCCAAACAGGCATATTGTACTTTAACGGGTGCTTGTCCGTCTAGACCAAAGCATATTTCTTCTCTGTGCGATGACAAACCAATTTCTTTTCTTTGCAACAGACCAATTTCTTTCTTTGCAATAAAAGGTGCTTCATCCCCGTTTGAAGTGTAAACTATTCATTTTCATTTCTAAGTCAATTTGTTAATCTTATCTCTCGCCAAATCGCCTGATTATGCAAATTCTTCTGTCTCCTACCGGACTTTTATTTCGGAATGAACCGGTTTCTTAAGCTTTAATAGTTTGGGAGTGCTAACCGTGGCCAAACTAATGAGGGAACAAACCGAGGAACGCGCCCAGCTCTGGTAATGTTCATAATAAGTCACTGTTTCGGTCGTTTCGCTACATTGTTCAGTCGTTTCGCTACATTTCACAACACTTTTTTTTATCGCATTTGAGATACGAACATGATAAAAAGATACGATGTGTGCAAATTTATAAAGTAACTTTGTAGGCTATGGAAGTAGAATTCGCCTAATGAGGAGATTTGGCGACAGATAAAATTGTTTTTATTGGGCCTTGTTTTATGCAATCGTCAGGCAGATTATCCGACAGATAATTATAAAAAAAAAAAGTGACTTATCATGCACATTACCAGAGCTGGGCGCGTTCCTCGGTTTGTTCCGCTTTAGTTTGGCCGCGGTTAGCGCTCCCAAACTAAGCGATATAGGTGCCGGTACAGTATGTGGCGTACGAAATCTTTCTTTGGTACAGTATGTGGCCTACCGGACTTTTATTTCGGTATGAACCTATCTCTTAAGCTTTAATAGTTTGGGAGCTCTAACCGTGGCCAAACTGAAGCGGAATAAACCGAGGAACGCGCCCAGCTCTGGTAATGTGCATAATAAGTCACTTTTTTAATTATCTGCCGGATAATTTGCCTGACGATTGCATAAAACAAGGCCCGATAAACGCAATTTTATCTAACGCCAAATCGCCTCATTAAGCAAATTCTACTTCTGTCGCTTACAAAGTTCCTTTATAAAATTTCACACATTGTATTTCTTATCACGTTCGTATCTCAAATGCGATAAAAAAAAGTGTAGGGAAATGACCGAAACAATGTAGCGAAACGACCGAACACTGTAGCCAAATGTAACAAAATGACCGAACAATGTAGAGAAATGACCGAAAGAATGTAGGGAAACAACCGAATCGTGTAACGAAATGGTTGGTAGCGAACTGGCCATGTAGTGAAACGACCGAATAATGTAGCGAAATGTTTGGTATCGAACTGGCCATGTAGTGAAACGCCCAAAGGGTTATAGCTACTTTATAAACTTACAAACATTGTATTTTTTATCATATTCGTATCTCAAATGCTAAAAAATGGTGTAGCGAAATGTAGCGAAACGACCGAATCAATGTAGCGAAACGACCGAGCAATGTAGGGAAATGATAGGTAGCGAACTGGCCATGTAGCGAAACGACCTGTGGGGAGCAGTCTTCTGCTGAGGAGAGGCTACCTCCCTTAAGGTAGCTAACACTGATCAGTGGTAGCAAAACCCCTCCTACCGTCGGCCCCGGGGCCTGGTGCTCCCCATTACCCACAAATACAGGAGACTTGTAACTGGATTCCTGGAACCCGACTCTTGACAGACCTGAAGTCTGCACCTCCAGGGGCCTGTCAGGGGGTGAATGCATCTAGAATATTGGGTATCCAGTTCCAAACTGGAAGACAGGCCATGGCCATCAACAAACCAAAAGCTGGAGGGAACAACGAAATAGTCTGAAGAAATAGGCCTCAATACAATTTGTTGTGCCAGCAGCCGAGAAGCAAGGTCATCAAAAGAGAACTTGTCAGTGTCCCGGCGACATCGCCTCCTTGGCTGTCGTCACCTTTGGCCCCCAACGGCGTCAACGGGTTAGAGGTGATGGGAGGTGGGAGACGGTTTTGACAAAGCGATGGTTGGGGGGGGGGGTGCAAAGCTATCGGTTGCGGGGGACACGGTAGCGATATGGGAGGGTGGGCAGAGGGAAACTAGACGGGTGTCAAACTAGATGGAGGTGGGGGGATGGTCGACACTAGGGGAGGAAGCCAGTGCAAATTCCCGGGTCAGGAACAGGGGGGGGGGGTACAATATTTGGGTTATGGATAGGAATAAATTGCAAAACATTATGAATAAATATAGAAATAACAAAAAGGATGAGGGATACGGCCATTAGTGTTGAAAATCAAGAGTTAAATTCTAATTAAAAAGTGTTGGGGGGGGGGGGTTAGAGGTCGTGTAGTATCCCGATGGTTACACACTGGTGAAAGGCTATTGTTCAATTTGTAGCACTCTTCTTTTTACTTGACAGCCTCACACTAACGTAGAAGTTTCTTGAACGCATTGAAGTGAGCCATATAACTCGAGTGTACACCCTTACCTATGTGCTGATGCTCACGCAAAGTTATAATACTACTCGTACAAGGAATTACAAGGCAATACGTTTGAACTTACAAATGTTACCTGCGATTTATTCAAATTCATCTCGAACATGGGTAATAACTGCAAATGCGTTTATACGTTCAAGGTAGGAGTTGATACTAATACTGCTCGGAGCGATAGGGGGGGGAAGGGCGGTAGAGCACGAGGCGACGGAGGTCAGTGGGGTCACGAAACTTTGGTGGGTCGGGTAGATTGGAGCAATGGTGAAGGATGAATTGACCGAGGAGGGGGGAAAAGTCACCGGGTGTGGGGGACACGGGAGGGCCGGAAACTAGAGGAGCAAGCCACTTAATTTCCGGGTCAGGAGCACGGGTGGGGGGTAGAATCTTTATGTTATGGGCAATAATAAATTGTAAAACAGTGCAAATTATGGAAATCCCCCCCCAAAAAAAAGTCATGTTGAAAATTAGATTAATTCTCGCTCAGTGTTGAGAAAGGGAGTGGGAGTCTTTTAGAGACTAGCGTCTCGATGGTTACACTGGTGTAAGGCTATTGTTCAATTTGAACTCTTTTGCACAAACATTAATCCTCATGGCAGCCTCGTGTTAACGAGAAAATTTAGTTAACATATTTCCTTAAAGGCTCGCATAGACGATCTCGCGTTGCCCGACAGGCACTCAGGCAAATTAGACGGGCAAATGACTGTTTTGCCCCAGCGTTACTTCACCCACATCAGACAATGCCTGTCGCCCGAGGTTTTGCTGTCGACCACCGCTAGTTGACGAGTCCCCGTACGTGATTCTTGCTAATCACTACTCGTGTATACGACACACGGACTTTGCCAGGTAGACGGACAATGATCGATCGTGCGTACAGGCTTTTATGACCTTTGAAGCGAGCAATTGAACAAGAGTACATCCTTGCCTACGTGCTAATGCACACGCCAAGTTGTAATATCAGCAGTAATGAGAAAACTAGTTTGAACTTAAATGTTACCTGCGAACAAACTTTGACACGATTATACAACTTAAACATCTGATTGGGGCAATAAATGCAAAGTTTATACGTTCGAGATAGGGGTGGATACTACACCGGTCAAGCCGCCGGGTTGAGGGTGGGGGGCGCTAGAGCACAAGGCGGTGAGGTTACGAGGCATTGCCAGAGATGAAGTAAAAATGGATATGAAGTATTCTGTCGTGATTATTTTCAGACACTCACCAATGGAAGTCTAACCTCAAGGTTGAAGAACAGATTGCAAGGTCGATAGCAGAGTCTGTGTTGAGTTGAATATCAGGTCTTGTAGAGGACCCATCATTCATTAAATTTGCGTCATTATTGTCTAGCACCTTTTCTATTAAATACCCGCCAGCGATCACAGTGGGATTCTCCCCAAAGCGTATGCTTTGCATTAAAGTCACCAATGAGAATGTAGGTTTGGGGTAGTTAATCAATTAGGGACTGTAAATCACTTTTTAGGGGACGGGGACTCCGGGAGCCTCCCCCGCGAGCCCCTCTCCGCCCGAGGGGCTCCCCCGCGAGCCCCTCTCCGGCCGAGGGGCTCCCCCGCGAGCCCCTCTCCGGCCGAGGGGCTCCCCCGCGAGCCCCTATCCGCCCGAGGTGCTCCCCCGCGAGCCTCTCTCGCCCGACTTACTGTAGTGAAAGAAATTAGATTTAACTATAGTCGAGTACCAACTTTTGACAAGCTTCTTGGCGTGGTCCACGGTGATATGCTCATCTAAGTAGTTTATTAATGCCTCGTCAAAGTCTTCATTTTGAAGAAATTTCCACCATCACTTAGTTATCATTTGCCACCTAGGTGGATCTTGGTAGAACTTTTTTTTTTTGTCTGGAAATTTGTATATTTCTAGATACATAGTACGAGAGTCTACCAGGTAACACGAGATTTCCATATATCTGGGTATAAACTCTTTGAAAGCTTTCATACCAATTTTGAAGAGATTACCCAGGTTTCAAATTACATTTATTTCCAGGTCTATTTTGGAACTTCTTGCTCCATACTTAAATTCTTTATAAATAATATTAGAGCTCCAATTCCATGGAATCTTGTTTACCAACAACAATTTAGAATTTTGTTAAAATCAGTTGTGTATGGTTTCAGAGTTATTACCGATTCTAAGATATTTCCCAAGTAATTCTCCTTTCCAAGTTTATTAACAAGAGACAGGGTTTTAGGAATCCCTGCTTCATCAAGAGAAGTTGTCGTGGCAGTAAGTCTAAAATAGTGTATTCCTTTGAGGATTGCAGTCGCCCTATCCTGCGAGACTCGAAACAGGAAAGATTACCTGTGGGGAGCAGTCTTCTGCTAAGGAGGGGCTATCTCCCTCAAGATGGGCAAACCCTGATCAGTGGTGACAAAACTCCTCCTACCGTCAGCCCCGAGGCCTGGCGCCCTCCGTTACCCACGAATACAGGAGACTTATAACTGGATTCCCAGGACCCGACTCTTGCCAGACCGAAGTCTGCACCTCGAGGGGCTTGCCAGGGTGTGAATGCATCTAGGATATTGGGTTTCCAGTTCCAAACTGGAAGACAAGCCAAGGCCATCAACAAACCAAAATATGATGGAAGGAAGAACGAAGTAGTCAGAAGAAATAGGCCTGACTACAATTTGTTTGTGCCAGCAGCCGAGAAGGAAGGTCAACAATACTGAGAGAACTTGTTAGTGTCCCGACGACATCGCCCCCTTGGCTGTCGTCACCTATGACCCACCACCGGCGTCAGCAACGGGTCAGGGGTGATGGGAGGTGGGAGACTATTGCCAAAGCGATGGTTGGGGGGGGGGGGTCGAATTACCCTAGGAGGAAGACAAGGCTATCGGGTGCGGGGGACACGGTAGGGATATGGGGGAGGGGGGAAGGAAAATTAGACGGGTGTTAAACTAGATGGGGTGAGGGGGGATGGGCGACACTAGACTAACAGGCTTTTGTGGCCATTGAAGCGAGCAAATGAACAAGAGTACATCCTTGCCTACGTGCTGATCCACTCGCCAAGTTATGATATCAGCAGTAATGAGGAAACTTGTTTGAACTTAAATGTTACCTGCGAACAAACTTTGCCACGATTACACAACTTAAACATCTGATAAGGGCAATAAATGCCAAGTTTATACGTTCGAAATAGGGGTGGATAATACACCGGTCAAGGCGCTGGGTTGAGGGTGGGGGGTGGGGGGGCACTACAGCACATGGCGATGGGGTCACGAGGCGTTGCTGGGTGGGGACGAATTAACAGAGGTCACTGTGTGGGGGGGAACTGTGGGTCCCCCCGGGGGGGGGGCAGAGGGAACCTAGAGGAAGTGGGGAGGGGTCAAACACTAAGTAGAAGGGGGTGGCGAGTGAGCGAGACTAGGGGGAGTAAGCCAGTGTAGTATTACCGGGTCAGGAGTAGGGACAGAGGATTCACAATCTTTAGGTTATGGCTACTTATAAACTGCAAAATATGAACAAGTATGGATATTGCAATAAGAGAATAGTAACAAGGCGAGTAGTGTTGGAAATTAGTTCAATTTTCTAATGTTGGCGGGGAAGGGGGGGGAGCAGGAGTTTAGGTACTGCAGTGCCATGATAGTTACACATTAGTGTTAGAACAATTTCCACAAGAAACAATCTCCGTGGCTGCAAAACATCTTATCGAGCTTTGTTGAACAAGTTTCCTTTATGCGCATTAGAGTGAGCAATACAATTTGCTCAGAGCTATTCCTAGACTACGTGTTTATACACAGTTTCCTTTTGTTTGAGCAATCTTGCAAAACGAGTCTATATACGTCACTCGTATCATTTCTGACAACCACATATATATACATATATATATATATACACATACATATATACATATATACATATACATATATACATATATATACATATACATATATACATATATACATGTATATATATATATACATATATATATACATATATATATACACACATATATACATATATATATATATACACACATATATATATACATATATATATACATATATATATACATATATATATACACATATATATATACATATTATACATATATATATACATATACATATATATATACATATATATATACACATATATATATACATACATATGATTAATTTTCTTTCTTTTATTCGAAATGTGCTTATTACAAAATAATGTATTTTGTTCGGTTTCAATACACGTAATTGTAATTTGATAGGCCGCGCCTATACCATA
>NC_134777.1:42789662-42819662 GCF_046742065.1 Oratosquilla oratoria | reverse complement strand
CTCGGGAGGGAGCCCCCGACAAAGGGGGTTCGGGAGGGAGCCCCCGCCAGAGGGGGCTCGGGAGGGAGCCCCCGCCAGAGAGGGCTCGTGAGGGAGCCCCCGCCAGAGGGGGCTCGGGAGGGAGTCCCCGCCAGAGGGGTCGGGAGGGAGCCCCCGACAGAGGGGGCTCGGGAGGGAGCCCCCGCACAAGGGGGCTCGGGAGGGAGCCCCCGCACGAGGGGGCTCGGGAGGGAGCCCCCGCAAGAGGGGGCTCGGCTCCCCCGCACGAGAGGGCTCGGGAGGGAGACCCCGCACGAGGGGGCTCGGGAGGGAGCCCCCGCACACGGGGGCTCGGGTGGGAGCCCCCGCACGAGGGGGCTCGGGAGAGAGTCCCCGCACGAGGGGGCTCGGAAGGGAGCCCCCGCACGAGGGGGCTCGGGAGGGAGCCCCCGCACGAGGGTGGTCGGGAGGGAGCCCCCGAACGAGGGGGGTCAGAAGGGAGCCACCGCACGAGGGGGCTCTGGGAACTCATTGAAAAGTACCGGAGAACAATCAGAAATATAAAGAATAGGTTCCTAGGAAAAACATTGTAATTTCAGGGTTCCTTCCCCAGATTCAAGAGATGGGATCAATTTTTCAACACCGACAGATTCTACAACATCGCATTCAGTTCGAACTACAGATTAGAATCCCTCTGTCAAAAAGAAAAAGTGCACTTCGTCAATTTCTGGGACAACTTCTACTTTGTTTAAAAATGTCTCCACTTCAATGCGGCCGGAGCAGCAAGGTTAGGTAGGCTGCTCAACAACACCCTGGCCGACATCAGAAGAAGTAAACTCCTTAGCGGAGCCCCCATCAACACCTCCGTAATAGAGCATAAAAGAAAAGGGACAGATATCAACCTCTCTTACGTTAATGCTCGCAGCGTACCAAACAAATTCCAAGATTTACAAATCCCCGGAGCGACAGGTAACTACCACGTGATAGGAGTAACAGAAACATGGTTGGACACATCAAGTCGAGATTTTATTAAGGAATACGGTTTGCTGTAAATATCTGTGTTCCCTATTGTCAGAGGCGTCCGGCAACAAATAAACCAAAGTGGTGGAATAGGCAAATAAGTAACAACCTCTCTCGTAGAAAGCGTGCGTACAAAAAATATTCATCAACTAAAAGCCAAGACGATAAACTAACACTAGACAGAATTCGCCGCGAAACCAAAACACTCATAAGGCGTAGTAAGAAAAATCTTGAAGAGTATACTGCTGAGGCATTCAAATTGAACCCTAAACAATTCTATAGTTATGCGAATAAGAAGAAAACTCTTACCTGCTGCAATGGACCACTATACAACGATGAAGGTAAACATACGGATGATGAAAATGAGATGGCCTCAATCCTTAATCAATTTTTTGCATCCTTCTTCATAGACGAGGACTGCTCAGTGTATCCAACAGAGCATAAAATGTCCCAAAACGTCTTAAATGAACTCATAATTACCGAAAGTGATGTCGCACAAGTGATTGATAAGCTCAAAATAAATAAAGCCCCGGCACCTGACAAAATTTCTCTAGAATTCTTCGAGAAGTCAAAAATCAAATCAGTAAACCCTTGTGCATCCTTTTCAACAAATCTTTTAACACTTGGTAAAGTCCCATCAGATTGGAAATGTGCTAACGTAACACCAATATTCAAGAAAGGGGCAACTACAGACCGATTACCCTGACTTCCATTGTGTGTAAACTGCTAGAGACCATCAATACAGTGTAGTGACATTTCTAGAAGAAAATTAAATTATGAAAGATTCACAACATGGCTTCCATAGCAAACGCTCATGTTTAACTAATCTCCTCGACTTTTTTCATGACGTCTTTAGCAAATACGAGGAATGTAGATCTGTTGATATAATTTATCTAGATTTTCAGAAGGTTCTGCGCCGTTACTCGGGCCTTTTTTTCTTTTTTTTTTCCTTCTTACACCTAACATAACCTTACCATTAATGTTTCTAAACCGGATATTGAGTAATAGGTGTCTCGTTAGGAGTTCCTCCCAATATTTCTTAAACCAAGATTTATATGGACCATATACTAGTGTAGCAGTCTGGTGAAGGCCGTGTGGGGTGGAGCCATCGACTCCAAGCTGACCCACGAGCTGATTTGTGGGCAGTATTGACATTCTACGGAAATTTGTCTGCTAAGCACATTAACACCTTACAAGTCACGTGACCAGCGGGAACATTTCCTTAATGCGCTTTCTGCCTATTTTATGAACGAAACGAGCAATAAATGAAGACCATTTGTCAATTTCAACCGCAACCGTGTTTTACTTGCAGATTTAACATTAGTTGCTAGTGTCAGACAGCACAGCCTATGTCTGAAATTGCCTGCAAGAACCGTCTGAATAGATCGACTTCTTCGCAGTTTCACCGGGTTCCTGCAGTGTGAACATTTTGACGAGTCATATTATTACCAACGGGTGCTGTATCTTACGTGAGCGTTATCCTGTACTATTATAGTAAGATTATCCCTTTCAAATATAACTAAAGAGGTATGGTTAAGTCACCCTTCAGGTTCTTTGTCACTTCAGGTTCTTTGGAGATAGAAAACGAAGTGAGAACACGTCCACAATTTTCATGTATGCCATCCAGTAATCGTACATAGTGGAACTAACCTTAAGTATTTATCTCCACAGTTATCATGTCTACACGTCATAGTTCAAGAAATATGGCTGTCAAACGACTTCTTTAAAACATGGGTGGCTAGAGTTGGAGACAACAGAAAGTCTTGTGTCTAGTGTGTCACAAATATTTGACAACAAAAATTAGTTGCCTCAAGCGTCATTATAAATCAAAGAAAACAGCGGGAATATTACGTCAGTGCCAGCTACAAGAAAGTAGCAGAACTGCTTGTCGGCTCATTCATCGCCTGGAAAGCCAACATGGGATGGCACCCAGCAAAAGACAGGAGGTGGGGCACGCACCAGATGGAGTTCCTATCGGTATGGAGAGGACATATTGAGAGTACGAAGAATACTCATGTGGTGGTGATCCGCAACCTCGTGAAAATAATGCTAGACCTCCTGTTCGTTGGGCAGTGGACCCATGACTGTACAGGTCTAATACTCTTTAGTGAAAGATTACTTGTCAAACTAGATCAGTGGTCTTCCCACTGGTCTCTCCAACAAGATCTAATCATTTTAAAATCTGGAAAGGGGATTGCTGGAACAATGGTCAAGCCTAGTTGCTGCCATGACTGCTACATCAGCCCCTTCATTACCGGCTATTCCAACATGGGACGGAACCCAACAAAATTTTACATTTACTCTTATTCTATCGAATAACAGAAAAACCCAATCTTTAATTTCTTGGACCAAGTAACAAGATGGAAACAACTTCCCTAAAGATAAGAGACTCATCGAGTCTGTGTATACAACAAAACTCGTACCATGGCAGCAGCTAGAAAATATACATTTTAAAGCATTTATAACTTCCAGCAGTTCTGCTGTAAAAACGGAGGAAAATACAGGTAATTTATTTTCAATTACGATGTCCGGCATCACCAGAGCCCCCTACTCCAGGGTTTTTATTTATCCATCTGTATATATGCCGATAGCGTTCGAGTGTTCAGATGCATGTTCAAGAAAACTTGCCTCGAGCTGAGCATCCAAATATCTTTTCTTCTCATATCGTGCTGTGCATATTAAAGTTTTTATTTTCCAAGGGGAATATTTAGGGATGTCAAAATCTGCCACAGCTGAAGTCCTATCTTATTGGCAAAGTCTGCCAGACGAACTTCAATTGGCTTTGGCAGTTTTGGTCTGCGGAGTTCTATCAATTGGTCGTTTTACATATTTGTACTTTGGATTGAACTTATTAGAAAGTACTCTTGATAGGTATCACAAACCTCTTTCCCGAGAATAAATAGTGGAGGAAATCCAGCATTTACATTCAAGCTCTCCTCAGAAGTGTGGAAAGCTCCTCTGCATATACGCAGTGAGATATCATGAACCTTGTCCAGCTTAGCTAATGTTGTCTTACTTGCTGACCCATAAATTTGGCATCCGTAATCTATTCTACCAAGACACGAGGCCTGGTAAATTCTTAAAAGTGAACTTCTATCGGCTCTCCAATTAAAGCCAGAAATTACCTTTATGATATTTAGTCGAAGCTTTACATTACTTACAGTTTCATTGATGTATTGAGTAAATGTTCATTTCTTGTCAAAAACAACAATATACTTTACACGATATTCATATGCAAAGATAGAATGATTTAAATATAATATAGGAATCTACGTCTTAATCGACAAAAACTAATGTCTTTAGTTTTCTCAGAGGAGATTTTGAAGTCTAGTACTTGCCCAAGAATTTGCAGCATTAATAGTCGCCTGAATCTTGTGGGAAATTTCAATAGCTGTAGATGCAGTACAAAATACTGCATAGTCATCTGCAAATAACTGTCCTTGTACTCCAACAGGGACTTTCGAGTGGGATCAATAATATATTTTGGAGATGTTGGTAAAAATAAAGATATTACGTCTTCGAGTTCGTCAAAGGTGAATAGAAGATTATATTCCTCCGAGTTATAGCTAGTAGGAAGAACAATCGATCTATTGTTCCTGATGGTTTGAATTGAAGGAGAGTGAAGGGCGCTTGATATACGAAAGTGCTTGGCAAAAGCTTCGGCTACCTCCCCTGTATTAGATATTTGTGTGCCTTGTGCTTTCAGTATAAATATACTGTAAATGGTACAAATTTACCTTGCAATTTTCGCATTCTATTCCAGACCAGAGAAATGGGAGAATCGTATTTAATCCGCTGATATATCTAATAAAGGATTCCCTCCTTGCTTCTTTAAATGTTCTCTTGTTTTGCAAGACCTCTTCTATAGGTAATTTCATTAACAAGACGAGGGTATCTACGATATCTTTCGTAACAAGTTCTTGTTATTTTCCGGATCAATGCACGAGAATCGTTCCACCAAGGGACTGTAGGATTACGAGAATTTCCTAATGTTCTAGATATAGTCTTCGTGGCCCCATATATCAAAATACTCATAAGATGTTTAAATGCTGATAAAGGACTTTGAAATTGTTTGATGTTACAATCAATTTTAGTCGAACTATAGAACAGACCCTAATCTTCCACTTGGGTAAAAATGGAGATGAAGTATTCTGCCGTGATTATTTTCAGTCACTGACCACTGCAAGTCAAACCTCAAGATTGATCAACAGATTGCAAGGTCGATAGCAGAGTCCCCGCGAGCCTCTCTCTGCCGAAGGGCTCCCCCGCGAAACTAGACGGAGTTGGGGGGGATGGGGGGGGGAGGGGCTCGCGGGGGAGCCCCCCGTGGACAAGCTTCTTGGCATCGTCCACGGTGATATGCTCATCTAAGTTTATTAATGCCTCGTCAAAGTCTTCATTTTGAAGAAATTTCCACCATCACTGAGTTATCATTTGCCACCTAGGTGGATCTTGGTAGAACTTTTTTTTTTCTTGTCAGGAAATATATATATTTCTAGATACATAGGGAACACGGCATTTCCATATATCTGGGTGTAAACTATTTGAAAGCTTTCATACCAATTTTGAAGATATTACCCAGGTTTCAAAATACATTTCTTTCCAGGTCTATTTTGGAACTTCATGCCCCATACTTAATTTTTTTTTATAAATATTAAAGTTCCTATTCCATGGAATCTTCTTTACCAACAACAATTTAGAATTTGTTAATATCAATTGTGTATGGTTTCAGAGTTATTACCGATTCTGAGATATTTCCTAAGTCATATTCCTTTCCAAGTTTATTAACAAGAGACAGGATTTTAGGCGTCCCTGCTCCATCAAGAGAAGTTGTCGTGGCAGCAAGTCTAAAATAGTGTATTCCTTTGAGGATTGCAGTCGCCCTATCCTGCGAGACTCGAAACAGGAGCAGTGTGGGGAGCAGTCTTCTGCTAAGGAGGGGCTACCTCCCTTAAGGTGGGCAAACCCTGATCAGTGGTGACAAAACTCCTCCTACCGTCAGCCCCGAGGCCTGGCGCCCTCCGTTACCCACGAATACAGGAGACTTATAACTGGATTCCCAGGACCCGACTCTTGCCAGACCGAAGTCTGCACCTCGAGGGGCTTGCCAGGGTGTGAATGCATCTAGGATATTGGGTTTCCAGTTCCAAACTGGAAGACAAGCCAAGGCCATCAACAAACCAAAATATGATGGAAGGAAGAACGAAGTAGTCAGAAGAAATAGGCCTGACTACAATTTGTTTGTGCCAGCAGCCGAGAAGGAAGGTCAACGATACTGAGGGAACTTATTTCTGTCCCGACGACATCGCCCCCTTGGCTGTCGTCACCTATGCACCCTAAAGGCGTCAGCAACAGGTCAGGGGTGATGGGAGGTGGGGGACGGTATTGACAAAGCGATGGTGGGGGGGGGGTCGAATTACCCTAGGAGGAAGACAAGGCTATCGGGTGCGGGGGACACAGTTGGGATATGGGGGGGGGGAGGAAAATTAGACGGGTGTCAAAATAGATGGGGAGAGGGGGGATGGGCGAGACTAGACTAACAAGTTTTTATGGCCATTGAAGGGAGCAAATGAACAAGAGTACATCCTTGCCTACGTGCTGATCCACTCGTCAAGTTATAATATCAGCAGTAATGAGGAAACTTGTTTGAACTTAAATGTTACCTGCGAACAAACTTTGCCACGATTACACAACTTAAACATCTGATAAGGGCAATAAATGCCAAGTTTATACGTTCGAAATAGGGGTGGATACTACACCGGTCAAGGCGCTGGGTTGAGGGTGGGGGGTGGGGGGGCACTACAGCACATGGCGATGGGGTCACGAGGCGTTGCTGGGTGGGGACGAATTAACAGAGGTCACTGTGTGGGGGGGAAACTGTGGGGGGAGCAGAGAGAAACTAGAGGAAGTGGGGAGGGGTCAAGCACTAACTAGAAGGGGGTACCGAGTGAGCGAGACTAGGGGAGTAAGCCAGTGTAGTATTACCGGGTCAGGAGTAGGGACAGAGGATTCACAATCTTTAGGTTATGGCTACTTATAAACTGCAAAATATGAACAAGTATGGATATTGCTAAAAGAGAAGAGTAACAAGGCAAGTAGTGTTGGAAATTAGTTCAATTTTCTAATGTTGGCGGGGAAGGGTGGGGGCAGGAGTTTAGGTACTGCAGTGTCATGATAGTTACACATTAGTGTTTGAACAATTTCCACAAGAAACAATCTCCGTGGCTGCAACACATCTTATCGAGCTTTGTTGAACAAGTTTCCTTTATGCGCATTAGAGTGTGCAATACAATTTGCTCAGAGCAATTCCTAGACTACGTGTTTATACAGTTTCCTTTTGTTTGAGCAATCTTGCAAAACGAGTCTATATACGTCACTCGTATCATTTCTGACAACCACAACGGGACTTGATCGAAACATCGTAATAAATCGTCTCTAAATGAACTGTCATTCCGTCGCAAGTAAGCCACAAATTTTTCTCACTGTGAGGACTACATTACGCCAATGTTTAAGATCGTATTGGGGCTATAGTCAGATGTAGTTTCTTGGACCAGATAACATGATGGAAACAACTTCCCTAAACATAAGAGACTCATCGAGTTTGTATAAAACAAAACTCGTACTATGGCAGCAGCTAGAAAATATATACATTTTAAGGCATTTAGAACTGCCAGCAGTTCTGCTGTAAAAACGGAGGAAAATACAAATAATCTATTTTTAATTACGATGTCCGGCATCACCACAGAGCAGCCTACTCCAGGGGTTTTTGATCCATCTATACATATGCCGATGGCGTTCGAGTGCACAGATGCGTGTTCAAGAAAATTAGCCTTGAGCTGAGCATCCAAATATATTTTCTTCTCATATCGTGCAGGGCATATTAAATTTTTCCTTATCCAAGAGGGATATTTAGGGACGTTAAATCTGCCACTGCCGGAGGAAGAAGTCCTATCTGACTGGCAGAGTCTGCCAAACGAACTTCAATTGGCTTTGGCAGTTTTGGTCTGCGGTGTCTTATCAATTGGTCGTTTTACGCATTTGTACTAGTGGAGGAAATTCACCATCTACATACAAGTTCTCCACAGAAGTCTGGAAAGGTTCTGTGCATATACGCAGTGACATATTGTGAACCTTGTCCAGCTTAGCTAATGTTGTCTTACTTGCTGACCCATGAATCTGGCATCCATAATCTATTCTACTAAGACAAAAGGCCTGGTAAATTCTAAAAAGTGAACTTCTATCGGCTCTCTAATTAAAGCCAGAAATTGCCTTCAGGATGTTTAGTCGAAGCTTTACATTACTTACAGTTTCATTGATGTATTGAGTAAAAGATCATTTCTTGTCAAAAACAACATTATAATTTACACGATCTTCATATGTAAAGATAGAACGATTTAAAATATAGGAATCTACGTCTTAATCGATAAAAACTAATGTCTTTGGTTTTCTCAGAGGAGATTTTGAAGTCTTTAGTAAGCCTACTTGCCAAGTATTTGCAGTATTAATAGTCGCCTGAATCTTGTGGGAAATTTCAATAGCTGTAGTTGCAGTACAAAATACTGCATAGTCATCTGCAAATATCTATCCTTGTACTCCAACAGGGACTCTCGAGTGGGCTACTTATGGTTATATTAAATAGTGTTGGGCTAAGAATGCTTCCCTTAGGATCCCTTCTTCCTGAAGGTAGGCAGCTGTAGCAGAGCCTATTCTCACTTTTAAGTAGCGTTTTGAAAGAAAATATTTCAAGGTATAGATTACATTAACAACAATACTCCATTCAGTAAGTTGCAACAAAATGCCAGTTCGCCAGGTAGTGTCGTAGGCTTTCTCTAAATCGAAAAATACAGCTAGAGTCTGGTTTTGTGCTGCAAAAGCATTGTGGATCTCCCTAGAGGGAATGGTTAAGGGGTCAATGGTGCTTCGATTTTTTTCGAAAACCGAACTACCTATTTGATAAAAGACTTTTAGACTCCAAGTACCATACTAGCCGTTTATTTATTAATCTCTCGTATGTCTTGCTAATACAGCTCGTGAGAGCTATGGGTCTGTAATTATGAGGAAGACTGGAGTCTTTTAGAGGTTCTAAGATAGGACAATTGAAATTTTCTATGATTTGGGTTCCGGTACTCAAAAAATATTCAAAATATCTAAGAGGAATATTTTGTTATTTGGCGGTAGGTACGAATTCATGGGATCAATAATATCTTTTGGAGATGTTGGTAAAGATAAAGACATTGCATGTTCGAGTTCGTCAAGGGTGAATAGAAGATATTCCTCCGAGTTTCAGCTAGCAGAAAGAACAACCGTGCTATTGTTCCTGATGGTTTGAAATGAAGGAAAGTGAAGGGAGCTTGATATATTTGCAAAGTGCTTGCCAAAACCTTCGGCTACCTCCCCTGTATTAGATATTTGTGTGTCTTGTGCTTTCAGTATAAGTATACTGTAGATGGTACAATTTTACCTTACAATTTTCGTGTTCTATTCCAGACCAGAGATGGAAGAATCTTATTTTAATCCCCTGATATATCTAATAAAGGATTCCCTCCTTGCTTCTCTAAATGTTCTCTTTTTTTGCAAGACCTCTTCTGTAGGTACTTTTATTAACAAGACGAGGGTATCTACGATATCTTTCGTAACAAGTTCTTGTTATTTTCCGGCTCAATGCACGAGAATCGTTCCACCAAGGGACTGTAGGATTACGAGGATTTCCTAAAGTTCTAGGTATAGTCTTCGTGGCCCCATATATCAAAATACTCATAAGATGTTTAAATGCTGATAAAGGACTTTGAAATTGTTTGATGTTACAATCAACTTTAGTCGAACTATAGAACAGACCCTCATCTTCCACTTGGGTAAAAATGGAGATGAAGTATTCTGCCGTGATTATTTTCAGTCACTGACCACTGCAAGTCTAACCTCAAGGTTGAAGAACAGATTGCAAGATTGATAGCAAAGTCCCCGCGAGCCCCTCTCTGCCGAAGGGCTCCCCCGCGAGCCCCTCTCCACCGAGGGGCTCCCCTGCGAGCCCCTCTCCCCTAGGGGCTCCCCCGCGAGCCCATCTCCCCCAGGGGCTCCCCCGCGAGCCCATCTCCCCCGAGGGGCTCCCCCGCGAGCCCCTCTCCCCCGAGGGGCTTGCCAGGGGGTGAATGCATTCAGAATATTGGGTATCCAGTTCCAAACTGGAAGACAAGCCAAGGCCATCAACAAACCAAAATGTGATGGAGGGAAGAACGAAATAGTCTAAAGAAATAGGCCCGACAACAATTTGTTGTGCCAGCAGCCGAGAAGCGAGGTCAACAAAACAGAGAACTTGTCAGTGTTCCGACGACATCGCCCCTTTAGCTGTTGTCACCTATGACCCCCAAAGGCGTCAACGGGTCAGAGTCTGGGAGGTGGGGGACGGTATTGACAAAGCGATGGTGGTGGGGGGGGGTGAATTAACCGAGGAGGAAGGCAAAGCAATCGGGGGCGGGGGACATTGTAGGAATATGGGGGGGGGCAAAGGGAAATTAGACGGGTGTCAAACTAGATGGGGTGAGGGGGGATGGGCGATACTAGACTAGGGGAAGAAGCCAGTGCAAAATCCTGGGTCAGGAGCAGGGGGCACAATCCTTAGGTTATGGATAAGAATAAATTGCAAAACATGAATGAATATGGAGATAGTAAAAAGGATGAGGGATATGGCAATTAGTGTCGAAAATCAAGAGTTAAATTCTAGTTAAGAAGTGTTAGGGGGGGGGGGTTAGAGCTCGTGTAGTGTCCTGATAGTTACACACTTGTGAAAGGGTAATGTTCAATTTGCACTTTTTTTTTCCTTGACAGCCTCACACCAACGTAGAAATTTCTTGAACGCATTGAACTGAACCATATAACTTAAGAATACACCCTTACCTATGTGCCGATGCTCACGCAAAGTTGTAATACTACAAGGAATTACAAGGCAATGCGTTTGAACTTACAAATGTTACCTGCGATTTATTCAACTTCATCTCGAACATGGGCAACAACTGCAAATGCGTTTATACGTTCAAGGTAGGAGTTGATACTGCTACTGGTCGGAGCGATAGAGGGGAAAGGCGGTAGAGCACGAGGCGACGGAGGACAGTGGGGTCACGAAACTTTGGTGGGTGGGGGAGATTGAAGCAATGGTGAAGGATAGATTAACCAAGGAAGGGGGGGGGGAAGTTACCGGGTGTGAGGACACAGGGTGACGGAAACTAGACGAAGTTGGGGGGGATGGGAAGAGACCAAACTTGGGAAGCAAGCCACTTAATTTCCGGGTCAGGAACACGGGTGGGGTGGGGTGGGGGTTAGAATCTTTAGGTTATGGGCGTTAATAAATTGCAAAATAGTACAAAATGTGGGGATGCCCCTCCCACCCCCCCAAAAAAAAGAGCAAGTTATGTTGAAAATTAGATTAATTCTCGTTCAGTGTTGAGAAAGGGGGTGGGAGTCTTTTAGAGAGTATTGTCACAATGGTTACACTGGTGTAAGGCTATTGTTCAATTTGAACTCTTTTGCACAAACATTAATCTTCATGGCAGCCACGTTAACGAGGAAATTTCTTTAACGTATTTCCTTAAAGGCTCGAATAGACGATCTCGCGTTGCCCGAGGGCAAATGATTGGATTGCTCGTGTCCGTACTTCAACCACATCAGACAATGCCTGTCGCCTGGGGTTGTGCTGTCCAAGGTAAAACGAATACTATATGGTACGTTGAGCACCCGCCTCCGCGCACCTCCACCGTGACGTCATAGGAGATTCAGAGGGGGACAGAGTGAGAGGTGAAAGAAAACTTTGAGGAAAACCATCTGCATGTATGGTAATCTTTAAAATTATACTATGATGTTCACATAATAGTGAAATTACTCAGTATCACTTACCTTCAAATTATCAGTATCCGAGATATGACCGCCAGAAAAGTTATAAAAATGTTTTCCATGCTTTCACATTAGGTGGATTATATTAATATGACGAGTTATTAGATGGGATGACATGTCAATTTATATGTTGTTCAGGTAGCCTAGATGAAGAAGATGTTATACTGTTGATACACACCAACTAGCTGAATATAAACCCAGTAGTAATGACACATAAAAGCATCATATGGTTTTTATTATATTACATTTTGTATTTGCGTGGATTTTATATGTAGACCTTTAATCTCCACCAAGCTCAGTTATGTTTTAACCGAATTCTTTAGTCTGTTTATTTGCAATTGAATCAAAATGTCAGGAAATGTTGCTAATAAATAGTTACTTTCAAAATGATGACTGTATACATATCCAGATGACCGAGTATTGTGTGTGCCACATAATTCAATCCATTTCTTTCTAAGTTCTTTATATTTGGGTAGTGAAAAGAAATGTATATTTTATCACCTTTCAGTCTAACGGCATTGCACTTCTGCACTATACAAACTGTTGGCATTTTTATATGTTATTTGTCTGCCTTAGCTACCCCTTTAATCAGAAGATGGAGCTTCGCTCCACACACTGGTGTGCGAGTGACTGAGCTCTCGACCCTCGGAACCCTAGTCTCGATATTTACGTTGACGTCATCATCTACCTGCGCAGTGGAGAGGTTTTCTGGCTCTCCCTCACCCCACCCCCCCGCTAACGTACCTTGTAGTATTCGTTTTAACTTAGTTCTGTCGACCACCGCTAATTGACGACTCCCCGTACGTGATTCTTGCTAATCACTACTTGCTAATCACGGACTTTGCCAGGTAGACGGACAATGATCAATCATGCGTACAGGCTTTTATGCCCACTGAAGCGAACAAATGAACAAGAGTACATCCTTGTTTACGTGCTGATCCACACTCCGAGTTGTAATATCAGCAGTAATGAGGAAATTTATTTGAACTTTCAAATGTTATCTGCGAACAATCTTAGCCACAATTGTACCCACTTCTTACATATCCGTATACAGCAGGCGGATACGCAACAAGTGGGTACAATACCCTGTTGCACCGTATCGTATCACTAGGTGGTACGCAAAGATGATACGATACGTGGAAATGCAACAAATGTGGACCCGGTTTTGGATAGCGTTCTAAAAGAACATCTTTCAAGGTATAGAACAAGGGTGAATAGAAGATTATATTCCTCCGAGTTAGAGCTAGTAGGAAGAACAATCGTGTTATTGTTCCTGATGGTTTGCAATGAAGGAGAGTAGTGAAGGAAGCTTGATATATTTGCAAAGTAATTACCAAAATATTCAGCTACCTCCCCTGTATCAGATATTTGTGCCTTGTGCTGTCAGTATAAGTAAACTGTAGATGATACAAATTTATTTTGCAATTTTCTATTCTATTCCAGACCAGAGATAGAATCGTATTTTAAATCGCTGATATATCTAATAAAGGATTCCCTTCTTGCTTCTTTAAATGTTCTCTTTTGCAAGACCTCTTCTATAGGTAATTTTATTAACAAGACAAGGGTATCTACGATATCTTTTGTAACAAGTTCGTTATTTTCCGGATCAATGCCAAAGAATTGTTCCTCCAAGAATCTATAGGATTACGAGGACTGCCTGATGTTCTAGGTATAGACATCGTGGCTCCATACATCAAAACATTCATAAGATGTTTGAATGCTGATAAAGGACTTTGAAATTGTTTGACTTTACAAACAACTTTAGTCGAGCTATGGAGCAGGCCCCAATCTGCTTTGCCTGTCTTCCACTTAGGTAAACACGGAGGAGGGCACCGCCCGAGGAGACTCGGGGAGGAGCCCCCGCCAGTAGGGGCTCGGAGGCCTCGGGAAGGAGCCCCCGCCAGAGGGGGCTCGGGAGAGAGCCCCAGCCAAAGGGGGCTCGGGAGGGAGCCCCAGCCAGAGGGGGCTCGGGAGGGAGCCCCAGCCAGAGGGGGCTTGGGAGGGAGCCCCCCGCCAGAGGGGGCTTGGGAGGGAGCCCCCCGCCAGAGGGGGCTTGGGAGGGAGCCCCCCGCCAGAGGGGGCTTGGGAGGGAGCCCCCAGCACGAGGGGGCTCGGGGAGGGAGCCCCCCGCCAGAGGGGGCTTGGGAGGGAGCCCCCGCACGAGGGGGCTCGGGGAGGGAGCCCCCGCACGAGGGGGCTCGGGAGGGAGCCCCCGCACGAGGGGGCTCGGGAGGGAGCCCCCGCACGAGGGGGCTCGGGAGGGAGCCCCCGCACGAGGGGGCTCGGGAGGGAGCCCCCGCACGAGGGGGCTCGGGAGGGAGCCCCCGCACGAGGGGGCTCGGGAGGGAGCCCCCGCACGAGGGGGCTCGGGAGGGAGCCCCCGCACGAGGGGGCTCGGGAGGGAGCCCCCGCACGAGGGGGCTCGGGAGGGAGCCCCCGCACGAGGGGGCTCGGGAGGGAGCCCCCGCACGAGGGGGCTCGGGAGGGAGCCCCCGCACGAGGGGGCTCGGGAGGGAGCCCCCGCACGAGGGGGCTCGGGAGAGAGCACCCGCACGAGGGGGCTCGGGAGGGAGCCCCCGCACGAGGGGGCTCGGGAGGGAGCACCCGCACGAGGGGGCTCGGGAGGGAGCCCCCGCTAGACGGGGCTCGAGAGGGAGCCCCCGCAAGAGGGGGCCCGGGAGGGAGCCTCCGCAAGAGGGGGCTCGGGAGGGAGCCCCCGCAAGAGGGGGCTCGGGAGGGAGCCCCCGCACGAGGGGGCTCTGGGAAGGGCCCCCGCACAAGGGGGCTCTGAGAATTCATTGAAAAGTACCGGTGAACAATTAGAAATATAAAGAATAGGTTCCTGGGAAAAACATTGTAATTTCAGGGATCATTCCCAGATTCAAGAGAAGGGACCAATTTTTCAACATCGACAGATTCTACAACATCGCATTCAGAGCGAACAACAGAGTAAAATCCCTCTGTGAAGAGGAAAAAGTGCACTTCGTCAATCTGTGGGACAACCTCTACTTTGTTAAAAATGTCTCCACTTCAATGCGGCCGGAGCAGCAAGGTTAGGTAGGCTGCTCAACAACAGTATAGACACGTCACAAATCACGTGACAAGCGGGAACATTTCCTTAATGCGCTTTCTGCCTATTCTATGAACGAAACGAACAATAAATGAAGACAAATTGTCAATTTAAACCGCAACCGTGTTTTACTTACAGATGTAACATTAGTTGCTAGTGTCAGACAGCACAGCCTATGTCTGAAATTCCCTGCTAAAACCGTCTGAATAGATCGATTTCTACGCAATTTCACCGGGTTCCTGCAGTGTGAACATTTTGACGAGTCATATTATTACCAACGGGTATTGCATCTTAGGTGAGCGTTATCCTGTATTATTAAAGCAAGATTTTCCCTTTCAAATATGGCTAAAGAGGTATGGTTAACTCACCACTTCAGGTTCTTTGAAGACAGAAAACGAAGTGAGAACACGTACACATTTTTCATCTATGCCATCCAGTAATCGTACATAGTGGAACTAACCTTAAGTATTTATCTCCACAGTTATCATGTCTACACGTCATAGTTCAAGAAATATGGCTGTCAAACGACTTCTTTAAAACATGGGTGGCTAGAGTTGGAGACAACAGAAAGTCTTGTGTCTAGTGTGTCACAAATATTTGACAACAAAAATTAGTTGCCTCAAGCGTCATTGTAAATCAAAGAAAACTGCGGAAATATTACGTCAGTACCAGCTACGGGAAAGTAGCAGAACTGCTTGTCTGCTCATTCATTGCCTGGAAAGCCAACATGGGATGGCACCCAGCAAAAGACAGGAGGTGGGGCACGCACCAGATGGAGTTCCTGTCGGTATGGAGAGGACATATTGAGAGTACGAAGAGTACTCGTTTGGTTGTGAACGGAAGTGGGTGAGGTGAACTGAGCGATGATTTATACATGGAAGCACGAGGTGATGAGACGAAGGGGACGGTGGAGGAACAGGGCGATGGGGGACGGTAGGACACGAGACGAAGGGAGGTGGGGATTAGATTAGATTTACAAGATTTATGGCCTTTAGCCAAGCGCCGAAGCCATAAAACCATTCAGCGCATATTTATCAGTTTAGTCTTCTTATCGACTACTACTGTATTAACATATACATACGCATACACACACACGTATATACCTATATATGTATATATACTGTATACACGTTCCCATGCGCAAATACTTGTACATATTGGTATGTAGAATACATTTAACCCTAACTGTACTCTCACTTTATAAATAATGCAAGATTATGAATAACGATTAAAATTAGTCCAGCTAAAATTAAATACTATAGAACAGATTTATTTCTTTTAAAAATTTAATCTGTTCCACTGCAATATGTTCGTTTAAAATTTCTACCAAGGACTTATCCGATAGTGTAGTCCTATATTGGTTTCCATAAAAGGGACATTCTACTAAGATATGTTTAACTGATAGGTCAACATGACAGGCAATGCACTGAGGAAACTGCCTCTGTGCCCCACTTGTCATCAGATACTTATGGGTTGCATAAGTATGACCGATCCGCAACTTAGTGAAAATAATGCTAGACCTTCTGTTCGTTGGGCAGTGGAGCCATGACTGAACAGGTCTAATACTCTTTAGTGAAAGATTACTTGTCAAACTAGATCAGTGGTCTTGCCACTGGTCTCTCCAACAAGATATAATCATTTTAAAATCTGGAATGGGGATTGCTGGAACAATGGTCAAGTCTAGTTGCTGCCTTGACTGTTACATCAGCCCCTTCATTACCGGCGATTCCAACGTGGGACGGAACCAACAAAAATTTACATTTACTCTTCTTCTACCGATTAACAGGAAAATCCAATCTTTAATTTCTTGGACCACATAACAAGATGGAAACGACTTCCCTAAAGATAAGAGACTCATCGAGTCTGTATACAACAAAACTCGTACCATGGCAGCACCTAGAAAATATATATTCTAAGGCATTTAGAACTGCCAGAAGTTCTGTTGTAAAAACGGAGGAAAATGCAGGTAATTTATTTTTACTTACGATGTCCGGCATCACCAGAACAGCCTACTCCATCAGTTTTTTTTTTTTTTTTTTTATCCGTCTGTATATATGCCGATGGCGTTCGAGTGTTCAGATGCATGTTCAACAAAATTTGCCTCGAGCTGAGCATCCAAATATCTTTTCTTCTCATATCGTGCTGTGCATATTAACGTTTTTATTTTCCAAGGGGAATATTTAGGGATGTCAAAATCTGCCATCTGCAGAGTATGCTAGACGAACTTCAATTGGCTTTGGCAGTTTTGGTTTGTGGTGTCCTATCAATTGGTCGTTTTACATATTTGTACTTTGGATTGAACTTATTAGAAAGTACTCTTGATAGGTATCACAAACCTCTTTCCCGATAATAAATAGTGGAGGAAATCCAGCATCTACATCCAAGCTCTCCACAGAAGTGTGGAAAGCTTCTCTGTATATACGCAGTGACATATCATGAACCTTATCCAGCTTAGCTAATGTTGTCTTACTTGCTGATTCATAAATCTGGCATCCGTAATCTATTTTACTAAGACACAAGGCCTGGTAAATTCTTAAAATTGAACTTCTATAGGCTCTCCAATTAAAACCAGAAATTTCCTTTAGGCTATTTAGTCGAAGCTTTACATTACTTACAGTTTCATTGATGTATTGAGTAAAAGTTCATTTCTTGTCAAAAACAACACCAAGATAATTTACACGATCTTCATATGGAAAGATAGAATGATTTAAAAATAATATAGGAATCTGCGTCTTAATCGACAAAAAATAATGTCTTTGGTTTTCTCGGAGGAGAATTTTAAATCTAGTACTTGGCAAGTATTTGCACCATTAATAGTCGCCTGAATCTTGTGGGAAATTTCAGTAGCTGTAGATGCAATACCAAATACTGCATAGTAATCTGCAAATAACTGTCCTTGTACTCCAACAGTGACTCTCGAGTGGGCTACTTATGGCTATATTAAATAGTGTTGGGCTAAGAATGCTTCCCTTAGGATCCCTTCTTCCTGAAGGTAGGCAGCTGTAGCAGAGCCTATTCTCACTTTTAAGTAGCGTTCTGAAAGAAAATATTTCAAGGTATAGAACATATTACCAACAATACTCCATTCAGTAAGTTGCAACAAATTGTCAGTTCGCCAGGTAGTATCGTAGGCCTTCTCTAAATCGAAAAATACAGATAGAGTCTGGTTTTGTGCTGCAAAAGCATTGTGGATCTCCCTAGAGGGAATGGTTAAGGGGTCAATAGTGCTCCGATTTTTTTTTCAAAAACCGAACTGCCTATTTGATAAAAGGCTTTTAAACCATACTACCCGTGTATTTATTAATCTCTCGTAGGTCTTGCTAATACAGCTCGTGAGAGCTATGGGTCTATGATTATGAGGAAGACTGGAGTCTTTAGAGGTTTTAAAATGGGGACAATTATTGAAATTTTCCATGATTTAGATTCCGGTGCTCAAAAATAAAATATTCAAAATATCTAAAAGGATTTTTTTTGTTATTTGGCGGCAGGTTTGAATTCATGGGATCAATAATATATTTGGAGATGTTGGTAAAGATAAAGATATTGCGTGCTCGAATTCGTCAAGGGTGAATAAAAGATTATATTCCTCCGAGTTAGAGCTAGTAGGAAGAACAAACGTGCTATTGTTCCTGATGGTTTGAAATGAAGGAGAGTGAAGGGCGCTTGATATATTTGCAAAGTGCTTGCCAAAAGCTTCGGCTACCTCCCCTGTATTAGATATTTGTGTGCCTTGTGCTTTCAGTATAAATATACTGTAAATGGTACAAATTTACCTTGCAATTTTCGCATTCTATTCCAGACCAGAGAAATGGGAGAATCGTATTTAATCCGCTGATATATCTAATAAAGGATTCCCTCCTTGCTTCTTTAAATGTTCTCTTGTTTTGCAAGACCTCTTCTATAGGTAATTTTATTAACAAGACGAGGGTATCTACGATATCTTTCGTAACAAGTTCTTGTTATTTTCCGGATCAATGCACGAGAATCGTTCCACCAAGGGACTGTAGGATTACGAGAATTTCCTAATGTTCTAGGTATAGTCTTCGTGGCCCCATATATCAAAATACTCATAAGATGTTTAAATGCTGATAAAGGACTTTGAAATTGTTTGATGTTACAATCAACTTTAGTCGAGCTATAGAACAGACCCTAATCTTCCACTTGGGTAAAAATGGAGATGAAGTATTCTGCCGTGATTATTTTCAGTCACTGACCACTGCAAGTCTAACCTCAAAGTTGAAGAACAGATTGCAAGGTCGATAGCAGAGTCCCCGCGAGCCCCTCTCCCCCGAGAAGCTACCCCGCTCCCTGGGTGTAAACTCTTTGAAAGCTTTCATACTATTTTTGGCATTTGAAAAGATTATCCAGGTTTCAAAATACATTTCTCTCCACGTCTATTTTGGAACTTCTTGCTCCATACTTAAATTCTCTATAAATAATATTAAAGCTCCAATTCCATGCAACCTTTAAATCAATCAATCAAATCAGCCATCCTGAGTCCACTGCTGAACAAAGGCTTCCTTCATAGCATTCCATGATTCACACGGCCGCGCCAGCCTCTGCCACGTCACTCCTGCAAACTTCTCGATCTCGTCTCTCCACCTTCTGTCTGGTCTCCCTCTTCCACGTTTCCCATCTCGCGGCGTCCACTCAGAAACACATTTGCTCCATTGCTCATCAGTCGTTCGCACTTCCTCTCTTTTACTGCTTCCACAATATCTTTCACTCTAGTCTGCTCTCTCACCCAACTTGCTCTCTTTCGGTCGCTCAGCGTTATTCCCATCACTGATCTCTCCATTCTCCTCTATGCTGTCCTTAGTTTTGTTTCCATTGCCTTCGTTAGTTTCCAAGTCTCACACCCGTACATTATTGCTGGTAGAACCCATTGATTGTAAACTTTACGTTTCAAACACAATGGTAGAGAGCCTCTCAGGATCTTATCATACTTACCAAACATTTTCCAACCAATTGTAATGCGTCTTTTTATTTCATTATCATGATCTTTCGTCACTTTCACCATCCGAAATGGCCAACAGGGAAACTCCTCATAGATATATGGGGTACCGTCATAATGACGGCGTGGACCATTAGGCACCCTATGGATATAGGGCTTCACAAAATATAATGAGTAAGGTGACACCTGAGAAATATCTCACCAGAAACCAGTTGGCACGGAGGTGAGATTACTGCCAACCCCCCTTTATAGCCAATATGAACACCACAACCAAAACAAAACCGGGCGTTCCTGTTCGATCATCGTCTCCTAAAGGTCCAACCGCATTGCCTCGTGTGCTTAAGGGCAGTGTGCCACCGAATGTGAGTAAGCACTGTCCAAGCAGATCCAAGTCTTGGACATTAAGCATGAAGAAAATGAAGATCTATACTTACAATGTAAGAAGTCTCTCAGAAGATCACAGGCTGGAGAGTTTAATGGAAGAACTAGAAAACATCAACTGGGACATCGTAGGACTGAGCGAAGTCCGAAGAGCGGAAGAAAAGCTGACACAATTACAAGATGGTCACCATCTGTTCTACTATAGAGGTAAGGACAAAGAAAGATCTAGTGGAGTAGGATTCTTGATAAACCCAGAGGTTGCTGGTAACGTAGTCAAATTCAGTAGTTTGTCAGACAGGGTACCTTGGATTGTGATTAGGCTGTGTAAAAGGTACACTCTAAAAATAGTTCAGGTTTACGCACCAACTTCACAGAGTTCTGACGATGAAATTGAGTCGTTCTATGTTGATTTATGTCAGGTAATGGATCAAGAAAAAAGTAAGTACACGTTGGTAATAGGCGACTTTAATCCTAAAGTGGGGAAGAGGATGGGCGATGAGACGTGCATTGGTAAGTTTGGAGTAGGTGAAAGAAATGACAGAGGCGAGATGTTAGTCAATTTTGCAGAGAACTACAACATGAGGATAATGAACACTTTCTTCCAAAAGCGTGTAGGTCGTAAATGGACGTGGAGAAGTCCAAATGGAACAACAAAGAACGAAATAGACTTCATATTAGGAAATGACAACAAAAGCGTTAACAATGTTACAGTGATAAATAAAGTCAACATAGGTAGTGACCATAGAATGGTAGGTTGCACAGCTAAATTTGATTTCGGAGCCAGGAGAAATAAGCTAATTCTAAGAAAGAAAATAAACCTTGCAAAGGTTAAGGATAAGAAATTTCAGTTAAAATTAAAAATACATTCGAAGCTCTAGGAACTAATGAGGACACCGTGGAAGATATTAATTTGAATTTAGTGAATATCATTAGGGAATCTGCACAGAAAGTAGGAAGTACAAAAAAACATTAAAGAAAACAAATACTCCCAAGCTACAAATGACCTAATTAAAAAAAGAAGGACCATGCAGATTAAAAGCAGGAGAGACGAAATAGAAAGAGTAGAACTAAACAAGCTTATCAACAAAAGGCAGAGATTAGAGAAAAAAAGAAAGAAACATGGATGAAACAGAGGAAACCAAGAATTTTACTCGTCGAAGACCGTAGATGAATCAGTAAATTCGTGTGTAGACGTTAGTAGTGTACCAGAGATTATTGGCATGATGCCACTCCTCGACATCCTTGTTTGTTCTTATGGGTAACAAAAATACTCCAAGCAGCAGGGGCCAATCGTTGCTGACAATCCAGGTATCTTCAATGTAGCAAACGAGACGTTCCAGTGCAGGTGAATTTGCCTTTGTCTTGAGATCTTCGAAAATTCTTGGGATGTGTTCCGACGGTAGGAACGGTAAGGCCATCAGCTTCTTGGTGAATCCATGCACTGCGTTGTCGTTTATGAATGCATGTTGCAGGCCGATTTCCTAGGCCTTTCGCCATACTGACTGCGTCCAGTGAAAAAGACAGCCGGTAATCTTGACCCCAAGAAATAACTCGTGGAAAGGCTGTCCACATTGCAATCTCGAAGTCAATCACAAGATTGCGAACATGGACAGTACCTAATATATCCTTAAGTTTCTTTAGTACGCCCTTGTAATCCTTTTTCTTCTTCCGGACATCAGTGCGAAGGCAAGTGGTATCTGTTTCGTGTTTTCCCCACTTTTTACGAAGGCGTTGATGGAGAACAGCTGCTTGAACGGGTCCCGATACAATCTGAACATTCCATCAGCGTACCATGTTTTCGCGTTACGCAGTAAATTCAGCTGCTCATCCGTAGCAAATATCAGATGGCGGCGGTCCTTTACTTTAACATCTCCCTTTAAAAATTCTACCGGTATATGGTCGTTCTGCAGTTTAAATTGGAGGTCTTTTGGATCTTTAGTCATGTTCTTCTGTCGGAAACGGTTCGTTCCTCTGGTCAGGTTATCGGTTTTTGGAAGTGTTGGACAAGGGGCCTATCCGATATTCTCCAGCAGAACTTCTGTCACGATTGCCGTTGCTGTCTTGAAAATATTTCTTTCGCTTTCGCCTTCATTGACGCCTTGACTTTTGTGACAATTCCTGTTCCGGGTTGTCCATGGTAATTGTGATCGTTTTCCCCCAACTATGAACTGGTCCCACTTCTGAATGACGCTGGCGCCGCACGAATTCTCTTTGGGTCGCACTGTACATTTCCAGTCCGTAGTGTAATTTTTCTTGCGTCTCTGGACATTGTACATGTAACCGCGACTGTCTACTAGCTTTTCCTTCGACCTTTTTGTACCATCTTCCCGAGGGTGTGGTGAATGCTAAGTCAATGGTGGATTTTGAGAGGAAGCTTGATTCGAGTGTGGAAGAACCAGGAGCAGAAATATGATCTTGAATCGTTAATTGTTAATATCCGCCTCGACCACAGTGACCACTAGACCATGATACAAGAGGATAGTTATTACCAGCTGGAGCCACAGGCACATTAGCCTCTTCCAGAAGCCCTCTGTATATCTGTATATCTGTTAACTGGAAGTCTTCTTCTGCAGCCGAAATGACAATGGATGACAGTGGGACTATAAACGACACGTTGATTCCCTCGGGCTGGGTATTTCGTTCATGGCGTCTGGTGATGGCCATTGGCCTACATCTATAACTACTGGCTAATCTGATGATGGCTGTTGGGTTGGTAGGCCTATCCCATCTGAAACTACGGGCTCATCTGATGATGGTCATTCGGCTACAACTAAAACTTCATCTGACAATGAATATTCCAGTGTGCGGTCTTCTGTTGGACTACGTTTTTGTTCCTGTGATACCTCTAGGAACGGCACAAAATGATTCGGCGTCCAAAATCTTCGACTGCCTCCGGTGCTGCCGAAAAGGGTCCACATGATATTCATGGAATTTGACCTGCCTCGCTACCGTAAACCCCGAGGTACAAATGCTGTACTCAGCCGACTGGCACAAGGATCCTCAAGACCATTCAGTGGCGGATACGTTGCAAAAATCGTTGATTTGACCACAGTAGACAGGGCGTGAATAGTCCATCGCGATAAATAATTTCCTTGGAAGCAATGGGCACAAGCGTCTTCGTATAAGGGGGTCATCGCTTCCCATTCTGGATCATCATTCTGCTGCTGGTAAAAGTCTCGGTAGCAAATCATTTCTATCGCTGTCCTGATTCTTAATTGCGCTGAGAGGCCTGTGTGACCACAAAGAGCAACAGACACAGAATGGAAAAGACAGTCACCATCACCAGCAACAGCAATCGGTCTCCTGCCCTTCATTCTTCCGAACTTCGATAGAATCGCCTCGGCATGTTCGTCTACTTTGTGGAGGCGTCTTCAGGAGTTCGATGTTATGAGCGACGTCACGTAGTCTCTGGCATGATAGCATGTAGTCAAAGTTGTCGGGTGCATGGGTTTGTCGGACGCATTACTGGCACCAGTATCCGAGAGGCATCTTTCCCAATTCCTCAAACATGGCTTGCGAAAGTTCTTGACATGTCCTGTGGTACCATGTATTACAACCCTTGCACATGATAACAAATGACCGACACTGACGCTTGCAGTCGCCCAATGAATGACTTTCGCCTTGGCATCTTCTTTGGTTTGACGATGTTTTCCAACGAATAACAAAATAAGCCTAATCGTAACATTAGCTAATGGGCCTAAGTGGATGGGCCTACAACATTGCAATGCTAAACTAAATGACTTTAGGACTCCACTTGCTCATCACAAAACTATTAATAACAGAAATATAAGGCCTAATTCTTACTGGAAAAAAATCTGGGATACGAAATTAATAACAGAAATAATGTTTACCAGATAGGTAAAAATCACCAAAATATGGAACACGCAATTCTTGTGAATAAAAATCAAACCGAGTAAGTTTTCCAGCGAATAGCAAAATAAGCCTAATCGTTACACTAGCTAATAGGCCTAAGTGGATGGGTCTACAGCAATGCAATGCTAAATGAAATGAATACAGTACTCCACTTGCTCCTCACAAAACTCTTAACAGAAATATAAGGTCTAATGTTTACTGGATAAAAATAAATCACCATAATATGGGATACGAAATTAATAGCAGAAATAATGTTAACCAGATGGCCCTAAAAAAATTGTAGTTGTGTCCAAACAGGCATATTGTACTTTAACGGGTGCTTGTCCGTCTAGACCAAAGCATATTTCTTCTCTGTGCGATGACAAACCAATTTCTTTTCTTTTCAACAGACCAATTTCTTTCTTTGCAATAAAAGGTGCTTCATTCCCGTTTGAAGTGTAAACTATTCATTTTCATTTCTAAGTCAATTTGTTAATCTTATCTCTCGCCAAATCGCCTGATTATGCAAATTCTTCTGTCTCCTACCGGACTTTTATTTCGGAATGAACCGGTTTCTTAAGCTTTAATAGTTTGGGAGTGCTAACCGTGGCCAAACTAATGAGGGAACAAACCGAGGAACGCGCCCAGCTCTGGTAATGTTCATAATAAGTCACTGTTTCGGTCGTTTCGCTACATCCTTTCGGTCGTTTCGCTACATTGTTCAGTCGTTTCGCTACATTTCACAACACTTTTTTTTTTATCGCATTTGAGATACGAACATGATAAAAAGATACGATGTGTGCAAATTTATAAAGTAACTTTGTAGGCTATGGAAGTAGAATTCGCCTAATGAGGCGATTTGGCGACAGATAAAATTGTTTTTATTGGGCCTTGTTTTATGCAATCGTCAGGCAGATTATCCGACAGATAATTATAAAAAAAAAAAGTGTCTTATCATGCACATTACCAGAGCTGGGCGCGTTCCTCGGTTTGTTCCGCTTTAGTTTGGCCGCGGTTAGCGCTCCCAAACTAAGCGATATAGGTGCCGGTACAGTATGTGGCGTACGAAATCTTTCTTTGGTACAGTATGTGGCCTACCGGACTTTTATTTCGGTATGAACCTATCTCTTAAGCTTTAATAGTTTGGGAGCTCTAACCGTGGCCAAACTGAAGCGGAATAAACCGAGGAACGCGCCCAGCTCTGGTAATGTGCATAATAAGTCACTTTTTTAATTATCTGCCGGATAATTTGCCTGACGATTGCATAAAACAAGGCCCGATAAACGCAATTTTATCTAACGCCAAATCGCCTCATTAAGCAAATTCTACTTCTGTCGCTTACAAAGTTCCTTTATAAAATTTCACACATTGTATTTCTTATCACGTTCGTATCTCAAATGCGATAAAAAAAAAGTGTAGGGAAATGACCGAAACAATGTAGCGAAACGACCGAACACTGTAGCCAAATGTAGCAAAATGACCGAACAATGTAGAGAAATGACCGAAAGAATGTAGGGAAACAACCGAATAATGTAACGAAATGGTTGGTAGCGAACTGGCCATGTAGTGAAACGACCGAACAATGTAGCGAAATGTTTGGTAGCGAACTGGCCATGTAGTGAAACGCCCAAAGGGTTATAGCTACTTTATAAACTTACAAACATTGTATTTTTTATCATATTCGTATCTCAAATGCGAAAAAATGGTGTAGCGAAATGTAGCGAAACGACCGAATCAATGTAGCGAAACGACCGAGCAATGTAGGGAAATGATAGGTAGCGAACTGGCCATGTAGCGAAACGACCTGTGGGGAGCAGTCTTCTGCTGAGGAGAGGCTACCTCCCTTAAGGTAGCTAACACTGATCAGTGGTAGCAAAACCCCTCCTACCGTCGGCCCCGGGGCCTGGTGCTCCCCATTACCCACAAATACAGGAGACTTGTAACTGGATTCCTGGAACCCGACTCTTGACAGACCTGAAGTCTGCACCTCCAGGGGCCTGTCAGGGGGTGAATGCATCTAGAATATTGGGTATCCAGTTCCAAACTGGAAGACAGGCCATGGCCATCAACAAACCAAAAGCTGGAGGGAACAACGAAATAGTCTGAAGAAATAGGCCTCAATACAATTTGTTGTGCCAGCAGCCGAGAAGCAAGGTCATCAAAAGAGAACTTGTCAGTGTCCCGGCGACATCGCCCCCTTGGCTGTCGTCACCTTTGGCCCCCAACGGCGTCAACGGGTTAGAGGTGATGGGAGGTGGGAGACGGTTTTGACAAAGCGATGGTTGGGGGGGGGGATGCAAAGCTATCGGTTGCGGGGGACACGGTAGGGATATGGGAGGGTGGGCAGAGGGAAACTAGACGGGTGTCAAACTAGATGGAGGTGGGGGGATGGTCGACACTAGGGGAGGAAGCCAGTGCAAATTCCCGGGTCAGGAACAGGGGGGGGGTACAATATTTGGGTTATGGATAGGAATAAATTGCAAAACATTATGAATAAATATAGAAATAACAAAAAGGATGAGGGATACGGCCATTAGTGTTGAAAATCAAGAGTTAAATTCTAATTAAAAAGTGTTGGGAGGGGGGGTTAGAGGTCGTGTAGTATCCCGATGGTTACACACTGGTGAAAGGCTATTGTTCAATTAGCACTCTTCTTTTTACTTGACAGCCTCACACTAACGTAGAAGTTTCTTGAACGCATTGAAGTGAGCCATATAACTCAAGTGTACACCCTTACCTATGTGCTGATGCTCACGCAAAGTTATAATACTACTCGTACAAGGAATTACAAGGCAATACGTTTGAACTTACAAATGTTACCTGCGATTTATTCAAATTCATCTCGAACATGGGCAATAACTGCAAATGCGTTTATACGTTCAAGGTAGGAGTTGATACTAATACTGCTCGGAGCGATAGGGGGGGGGGGAGGGCGGTAGAGCACGAGGCGACGGAGGTCAGTGGGGTCACGAAACTTTGGTGGGTGGGTGGGGGAGATTGAAGCAATGGTGAAGGATGAATTGACCGAGGAGGGGGGAAAAGTCACCGGGTGTGGGGGACACGGGAGGGCCGGAAACTAGAGGAGCAAGCCACTTAATTTCCGGGTCAGGAGCACGGGTGGGGGGTAGAATCTTTATGTTATGGGCAATAATAAATTGTAAAACAGTGCAAATTATGGAAATCCCCCCCCAAAAAAAAAAAAAGTCATGTTGAAAATTAGATTAATTCTCGCTCAGTGTTGAGAAAGGGAGTGGGAGTCTTTTAGAGACTAGCGTCTCGATGGTTACACTGGTGTAAGGCTATTGTTCAATTTGAACTCTTTTGCACAAACATTAATCCTCATGGCAGCCTCGTGTTAACGAGAAAATTTAGTTAACATATTTCCTTAAAGGCTCGCATAGACGATCTCGCGTTGCCCGACAGGCACTCAGGCAAATTAGACGGGCAAATGACTGTATTGCCCCAGCGTTACTTCACCCACATCAGACAATGCCTGTCGCCTGAGGTTTTGCTGTCGACCACCGCTAGTTGACGAGTCCCCGTACGTGATTCTTGCTAATCACTACTCGTGTATACGACACACGGACTTTGCCAGGTAGACGGACAATGATCGATCGTGCGTACAGACCTTTATGACCTTTGAAGCGAGCAATTGAACAAGAGTACATCCTTGCCTACGTGCCACACGCCAAGTTGTAATATCAGCAGTAATGAGAAAACTAGTCTGAACTTAAATGTTACCTGCGAACAAACTTTGCCACGATTATACAACTTAAACATCTGATTAGGGCAATAAATGCAAAGTTTATACGTTCGAGATAGGGGTGGATACTACACCGGTCAAGCCGCTGGGTTGAGGGTGGGGGGCGCTAGAGCACAAGGCGGTGAGGTCACGAGGCATTGCTAGAGATGAAGTAAAAATGGATATGAAGTATTCTGTCGTGATTATTTTCAGACACTCACCAATGGAAGTCTAACCTCAAGGTTGAAGAACAGATTGCAAGGTCGATAGCAGAGTCTGTGTTGAGTTGAATATCAGGTCTTGTAGAGGACCCATCATTCATTAAATTTGCGTCATTATTGTCTAGCATCTTTTCTATTAAATACCCGCCAGCGATCACAGTGGGATTCTCCCCAAAGCGTATGCTTTGCATTAAAGTCACCAATGAGAATGTAGGTTTGGGGTAGTTAATCAATTAGGGACTGTAAATCACTCAGATTTTATTTATTTATTTTTTTTTCTAGGGGACGGGGACTCCGGGAGCCTCCCCCGCGAGCCCCTCTCCGCCCGAGGGGCTCCCCCGCGAGCCCCTCTCCGCCCGAGGGGCTCCCCCGCGAGCCCCTCTCCGCCCGAGGGGCTCCCCCGCGAGCCTCTCTCGCCCGACTTACTGTAGTGAAAGAAATTAGATTTAACTATAGTCGAGTACCAACTTTTGAGAAGCTTCTTGGCGTGGTCCACGCTGATATGCTCATCTAAGGAGTTTATTAATGCCTCGTCAAAGTCTTCATTTTGAAGAAATTTCCACCATCACTGAGTTATCATTTGCCACCTAGGTGGATCTTGGTAGAACTTTTTTTTGTCTGGAAATTTGTATATTTCTAGATACATAGTACGAGAGTCTACCAGGTAACACGAGATTTCCATATATCTGGGTATAAACTCTTTGAAAGCTTTCATACCAATTTTGAAGAGATTACCCAGGTTTCAAAATACATTTATTTCCAGGTCTATTTTGGAACTTCTTGCTCCATACTTAAATTCTTTATAAATAATATTAGAGCTCCAATTCCATGGAATCTTGTTTACCAACAACAATTTAGAATTTGTTAAGATCAGTTGTGTATGGTTTCAGAGTTATTACCGATTCTAAGATATTTCCCAAGTAATTCTCCTTTCCAAGTTTATTAACAAGAGACAGGGTTTTAGGAATCCCTGCTCCATCAAGAGAAGTTGTCGTGGCAGCAAGTCTAAAATAGTGTATTCCTTTGAGGATTGCAGTCGCCCTATCCTGCGAGACTCTACACAGGAAAGATTACCTGTGGGGAGCAGTCTTCTGCTAAGGAGGGGCTATCTCCCTCAAGATGGGCAAACCCTGATCAGTGGTGACAAAACTCCTCCTACCGTCAGCCCCGAGGCCTGGCGCCCTCCGTTACCCACGAATACAGGAGACTTATAACTGGATTCCCAGGACCCGACTCTTGCCAGACCGAAGTCTGCACCTCGAGGGGCTTGCCAGGGTGTGAATGCATCTAGGATATTGGGTTTCCAGTTCCAAACTGGAAGACAAGCCAAGGCCATCAACAAACCAAAATATGATGGAAGGAAGAACGAAGTAGTCAGAAGAAATAGGCCTGACTACAATTTGTTTGTGCCAGCAGCCGAGAAGGAAGGTCAACAATACTGAGAGAACTTGTTAGTGTCCCGACGACATCGCCCCCTTGGCTGTCGTCACCTATGACCCACCACCGGCGTCAGCAACGGGTCAGGGGTGATGGGAGGTGGGAGACTATTGACAAAGCGATGGTTGGGGGGGGGGGTCGAATTACCCTAAGAGGAAGACAAGGCTATCGGGTGCGGGGGACACGGTAGGGATATGGGGGGGGGGGAAGGAAAATTAGACGGGTGTTAAACTAGATGGGGTGAGGGGGGATGGGCGACACTAGACTAACAGGCTTTTGTGGCCATTGAAGCGAGCAAATGAACAAGAGTACATCCTTGCCTACGTGCTGATCCACTCGTCAAGTTATGATATCAGCAGTAATGAGGAAACTTGTTTGAACTTAAATGTTACCTGCGAACAAACTTTGCCACGATTACACAACTTAAACATCTGATAAGGGCAATAAATGCCAAGTTTATACG
>NC_134777.1:42734662-42784662 GCF_046742065.1 Oratosquilla oratoria | reverse complement strand
AATATTCATCAACTAAAAGCCAAGACGATAAACTAACACTAGACAGAATTCGCCGCGAAACCAAAACACTCATAAGGCGTAGTAAGAAAAATCTTGAAGAGTATACTGCTGAGGCATTCAAATTGAACCCTAAACAATTCTATAGTTATGCGAATAAGAAGAAAACTCTTACCTGCTGCAATGGACCACTATACAACGATGAAGGTAAACATACGGATGATGAAAATGAGATGGCCTCAATCCTCAATCAATTTTTTGCATCCTTCTTCATAGACGAGGACTGCTCAGTGTATCCAACAGAGCATAAAATGTCCCAAAACGTCTTAAATGAACTCATAATTACCGAAAGTGATGTCGCACAAGTGATTGATAAGCTCAAAATAAATAAAGCCCCGGCACCTGACAAAATTTCTCTAGAATTCTTCGAGAAGTCAAAAATCAAATCAGTAAACCCTTGTGCATCCTTTTCAACAAATCTTTTAACACTTGGTAAAGTCCCATCAGATTGGAAATGTGCTAACGTAACACCAATATTCAAGAAAGGGGCAACTACAGACCGATTACCCTGACTTCCATTGTGTGTAAACTGCTAGAGACCATCAATACAGTGTAGTGACATTTCTAGAAGAAAATTAAATTATGAAAGATTCACAACATGGCTTCCATAGCAAACGCTCATGTTTAACTAATCTCCTCGACTTTTTTCATGACGTCTTTAGCAAATACGAGGAATGTAGATCTGTTGATATAATTTATCTAGATTTTCAGAAGGTTCTGCGCCGTTACTTGGGCCTTTTTTTTTTTTTTTTTTTCTTCTTCATACACCTAACATAACCTTACCATTAATGTTTCTAAACCGGATATTGAGTAATAGGTGTCTCGTTAGGAGTTCCTCCCAATATTTCTTAAACCAAGATTTATATGGACCATATACAAGTGTAGCAGTCTGGTGAAGGCCGTGTGGGGTGGAGCCATCGACTCCAAGCTGACCCACGAGCTGATTTGTGGGCAGTATTGACATTCTACGGAAATTTGTCTGCTAAGCACATTAACACCTTACAAGTCACGTGACCAGCGGGAACATTTCCTTAATGCGCTTTCTGCCTATTTTATGAACGAAACGAGCAATAAATGAAGACCATTTGTCAATTTCAACCGCAACCGTGTTTTACTTGCAGATTTAACATTAGTTGCTGGTGTCAGACAGCACAGCCTATGTCTGAAATTGCCTGCAAGAACCGTCTGAATAGATCGACTTCTTCGCAGTTTCACCGGGTTCCTGCAGTGTGAACATTTTGACGAGTCATATTATTACCAACGGGTGCAGTATCTTACGTGAGCGTTATCCTGTACTATTATAGTAAGATTATCCCTTTCAAATATAACTAAAGAGGTATGGTTAAGTCACCCTTCAGGTTCTTTGTCACTTCAGGTTCTTTGGAGATAGAAAACGAAGTGAGAACACGTCCACAATTTTCATGTATGCCATCCAGTAATCGTACATAGTGGAACTAACCTTAAGTATTTATCTCCACAGTTATCATGTCTACACGTCATAGTTCAAGAAATATGGCTGTCAAACGACTTCTTTAAAACATGGGTGGCTAGAGTTGGAGACAAGAGAAAGTCTTGTGTCTAGTGTGTCACAAATATTTGACAACAAAAATTAGTTGCCTCAAGCGTCATTATAAATCAAAGAAAACTGCGGGAATATTACGTCAGTGCCAGCTACGGGAAAGTAGCAGAACTGCTTGTCGGCTCATTCATTGCCTGGAAAGCCAACATGGGATGGCACCCAGCAAAAGACAGGAGGTGGGGCACGCACCACATGGAGTTCCTGTCGGTATGGAGAGGACATATTGAGAGTACGAAGAATACTCATGTGGTGGTGATCCGCAACCTAGTGAAGACAACGCTAGACCTCCTGTTCGTTGGGCAGTGGACGCATGACTGTACAGGTCTAATACTCTTTAGTGAAAGATTACTTGTCAAACTAGATCAGTGGTCTTCCCACTGGTCTCTCCAACAAGATCTAATCATTTTAAAATCTGGAAAGGGGATTGCTGGAACAATGGTCAAGCCTAATTGCTGCCTTGACTGCTACATCAGCCCCTTCATTAGCGGCGATTCCAACATGGGACGGAACCCAACAAAATTTTACATTTACTCTTATTCTATCGATTAACAGAAAAACCCAATCTTTAATTTCTTGGACCAAGTAACAAGATGGAAACAACTTCCCTAAAGATAAGAGACTCATCGAGTCTGTGTATACAACAAAACTCGAACCATGGCAGCAGCTAAAAATCGTACATTTTAAAGCATTTATAACTTTCAGCAGTTCTGCTGTAAAAACGGAGGAAAATACAGGTAATTTATTTTTACTTACGATGTCCGGCATCACCAGAGCTCCCTACTCCAGGGTTTTTATTTATCCATCTGTATATATACCGATGGCGAGAATGAGAGAGAGAGAGAGAGGCGAGAATGAGAGAGAGAGAGAGGCGAGAATGAGACAGAGAGAGAGAGAGAGAGTGAGGCGAGAATGAGAGAGAGAGAGAGAGAGAGGCGAGAATGAGAGTGAGAAGGAGAGAGAGAGGCGAGAATGAGAGTGAGAGAGAGAGATAGAGAGAGAGAGAGAGGCGAGAATGAGAGAGAGAGAGAGAGAGAGGCGAGAATGAGAATGAGAGAGAGAGAGGCGAGAATGAGAGTGAGAGAGAGAGCGAGAGAGGCGAGAATGAGAATGAGAGAGAGAGAGGCGAGAATGAGAGTGAGAGACAGAGAGAGAGGGAGAGAGAAGCGATAATGAGAGTGAGAGAGAGAGAGAGGGGCGAGAATGAGAGAGAGAGAGAGAGGCGAGAATGAGAGTGAGAGAGAGAGGCGAGAATGAGAGAGAGAGAGAGGCGAGAATGAGAGAGAGAGAGAGAGGCGAGAATGAGAGAGAGAGGCGAGAATGAGAGTGTGTGTGTGAGAGAGAGAGAGAGAGAGAGAGAGAGGCGAGAATGAGAGTGAGAGAGAGAGAGGCGAGAATGTGAATGAGAGAGAGAGAGGCGAGAATGAGAGTGAGAGAGAGAGCGAGAGAGGTGAGAATGAGAGAGAGAGAGACGAGAATGAGAGTGAGAGACAGAGAATGAGAGAGAGGCGAAAATGAGTGAGAGAGAAAGAGAGAGAGGCGAGAATGAGAGTGAGAGAGAGAGAGAGAGAGAGAGGCGAGAATGAGAGAGAGAGAGAGAGGGGCGAGAATGAGAGAGAGAGAGAGAGAGAGAGGCGAGAATGAGAGTGAGAGAGAGAGAGAGAGAGAGAGGCGAGAATGAGAGTGAGAGAGAGAGAGAGAGAGAGAGGCGAGAATGAGAGTGAGAGAGAGAGAGAGAGGCATAGTCCTCTTCTTGGGATCTGCCCAGTCGTACACTTCAGCCAAAGGTATTTTCTTGATGGCATGCGGACCTTAAAGGCTTTCATTGCGGCTCTTTCTCCTAAAAATAAATAAGCTATAGTGCGGCCCTCAAAGAGAGAGAGAGAGAGAGAGTGTTACCAACTAGAACCCACTGAAAGTTTGACTAAATTCATATTCTTGTGTACCAATTTTACCATATTTTTTCTATTTCGTTCACTAAGGAAAAGATTTTAATTATATTAGAACAGAAAATAACATATTACTTGAAAATTTTAATTATTAGATTGAGTGATCCTTGGCTGTCTTTCGTTTGCTAATTAATGGTCAGAAAAATGTCTGTGTTTGATCATTCTTATGTTAATGATCCCAGTCAACCTATATTAAGTAATTATTTATGTTTGTACATTATAAAAATAAGGTATGGTAGCCTTTCATTTGTTCATATATAGTAAGGAAGATAAATTTGTTTCGGACAATTCTTATTTTTGTGATCCCAATTTAAATAAAATCAGTAACAAACTATTTATCTATCTTTATCAATATAATCTCACATATTACGTCTTCGATCGTAGTAAATAACATGAAATAGTTAGGTTATGTGGCCCTCCATACCAACAGAGTCGTGACTAGTGGCCCTTTGGGAAAAAAGGTTGCACACCCCTGCTCTAAGGTCTTTTTCCGAGTTTACACACACACACACACACACACACACACACACACACACACACACACACACACACACACACACACACACACACACACACACACACACACACACACACACACACACACACACACACACACACACACACACACACAGACTTACACACGCGTGCGCACGCACTCTTACATACGCATACACACAAACACACCCAAATAGGCACATATACGGACACACACATGCACAAACAAACAAATAAACAAAAAAAAACAAATATACACACGCAAACACACACACACACACACATGCACGTGTACACACGCATTTAGGAAATCACACACGCGTGTGTACGCATATATTTGTATATGCGCGCGTGTGTACGTGCGTCTGTTTGTTTATACATACACACACACACACACACACACACACACATATATATATATATATATATATATATGTATATATATATATAATATGTATATATATATGTATATATATATATATATGTATATATATACATATATATATATATGACGTAAGTGGAGTAGGAAACACAGGAGTCTTCAGTCTGAGTTTATTTCTGACAAAAAGATCAAAGAAAATTACTTGGGTGAATAGAAGATCTTACATAAAAGGCAGCTGAGAAGCATTTGAATATAACCAGCTCCCAATGATTCCATAAAAAAAAAAAACATAGATAATTAGAGAGATAAAAATAAAGGAGGGCAAATGATCGAAAAATAGGAGATAATGGGAGAATGAGGAACAATGCTATCCTGACCACTACGATCAAAGTAATATTACTATACTCGAGGAACAAAAAAAACAAAAAAAAAACAAAAAAACAGAAGAAACAAGATAATGAAGACCAAAAATCTGTCGAAGAATTAGTTGACACAATCAGACAAATATGAAAAATGAAGCAGACAGGTTGTGATGATGTGTGTATGTGTGTGTGTGTATATATATATATATGTATATATATATATGTATATATATATATATGTATATATATATATATATATATATATATATATATATATATTCAAAATTCTATAAAAACACTCACAAAAACACAACTATAATCCCTTTACCAATGTTCTGCTGAGGAGATAAATGAAGTAGCCATAAGAAAAATGTCACCCAATGGGGAAATATTTGACAAACATGAATTAGAAGTGGAACGGAGGTAAGGGCGCCTGATGACAACAAAAAAGAAAAAGAAAAGAGACATTATGTACGTCAGGGGCATCTGTGTGACAATCTATGCTGTTATTTGACCCATGTATTTTTCCATATTTAGTATAGGTATTTTTTTTTTTTTTATTCAGCTGAGGGATTTTTGTTGTTGTTAATTATTTATTTATATTAATTTTCATTTCTCATTTTTTCTTTTATCTTTTACATCTCTTTATCATTATAATTCTTACTCCTTGAGTATGTCTTCTGTTACCTCAAGACTTATTTACATCATTTACTTAACGAATTTCCAATGTATTTCTGTTTCTTTTTATCTTTTATTCATATTTAATTTCTAATTCTTATATAAATTGATCTTATATATTTCTTAGATTGTTGCACGTATTGTACGTAGACTTTTTTCGTTCTAATTTTTTGTACTGTTTGTATATGTAGCAGTCACTTCAGTAAATGTTCTCATTAAAAAAAAATTGAGATCTTTGTCTCGTAATGTACCCATACTGGTTATAATTATTCCTGGTGTAGTTGTTTTTAATCTGATTTTGAAAATTATATGCACCTGGATTTTGATGTCGATAGTAATAATAATGGTTGTTGTAGCTTTCTTCGTAAGGCTCTTGGACGTAATAGTATGGATAATCATAATAATTTATTTTTGATCTGATATTGTCTTTTGTCGCTGAAGACACTTCATATCCTCTTTGTCTCGCTTTTGGTGCCTGTCTTTGCCTTGTGCTATGGTTTCTGTGGCAATCATTACACCTATTACCTTGGGAAGGCCTTTGTTGGTAATGGTTTTGGTGTCTGAGATTGTATTGGTTGCTCCCCTTTTGGTCGGCTTTTTGGATTGGCTCTCCTGGAAAGTTTCTGCTTTCCTGAGTTTTTGTTGATTTGGCCATTTTCCTTTTTGCCTTTCTTTGGAGGGCGGAGTTGGACAGCTCATTCCCGAACTCTTCTTGCTGAACTTGTGCCAGGTACATTTTGTATTTTTGAGTTCGTCTCTGTTTGTGTGTGAGAGTTTTGCTTTCTGCCCCTGACTGACAAGTTTGTGTTGATTGACTTTTGATCAAAGGATTGTCAGTTAGAGGTGAAGAAAGCTAAGGCACATTATTATCTTTGGTTTCTGGGTCTTTCTGTTGACCCTCGCAAGATTCAGGAATTGTGTCTTCAAGTTTAATATCATCTTTCTTAACCAGAAAAGATAAACTCGAATCATCAGAGGGAATAACTTCTTCTGGAATTGCTAGTTCATGGATATAGTCTGGAAGGCTTTTTACATTATCTTCGACGAAGTCTGAATCCTTTTCGTGCTCTGGAAAAGTCATCAATCCCTCTAGAAGGTTGTGCTTTTCTTTTTCTAATTTTTCCACTTTCTCTGGAAAGCTCTTTCCCTCTTTGGCTTCCTGATTTCTTTCATAATCTCCCTTAGCCTCCTATGGGTTGTCGATGGAATCAGCTTCATTAATTGTGTCTTCCTGTTTAATATCATCTTTCTTAACCAGAAAAGATAAACTCGAATCATCAGAGGGAATAACTTCTTCTGGAATAACTGATTCGTGGATATAGTCTGGAAGGCCTTTTACATTATCTTCGACGGAGTCTGAATCCTTTTCGTGCTCTGAGAAAGTCATCAATCCCTCTGGAAGGTTCTACTTTTCTTCTTCCAATTTTTTCACTTTCTCTGGAAAGCTCTTTCCCTCTTTGGCTTCCTGATTTCTTTCATAATCTCCCTTAGCCTCCTATGGGTTGTCGATGGATTCAGGTTCTTCAAAACCTAACGGCATTTCTCTTGAGGTTTTGACTCCATAGTTGTTGAAGGTTCGCAAAGGTTCCCGACAACATTCCAAAACCGCCCAGAGGGCTTTGCCGAAGCCTCGGACTATGCGGCTGATCATTTCAGGTGCAGCTGAAGATCCAGTGGACGATCTTCTTTTGTTTTTCCAAATGGTGGTCTTCGTCAGTCTGGTGAGTTGGTGAGGTCAGATTGTGACATATCATTCCTTAGAGCTCTTGCATACTTTAAAGATAATATAGAACTTACTGGTGTGATTTGGACAAGGCTAAGGATTCCATTTCATTCAAAATCACTAGTTTTCTGGAGAGGGGAGAGTAGGCGAGCTATGACAGGTCCCAATTCTAATGAAATCGGCACAATATATAGGAACGCGTATGTTTATGTTGGTGTATACATGACATTCATACAAGAAATATATTTTATCACAACGGGCACAAGTTTTACGGCTGTGGCATATTCGTTAAAGTTGGGGATGATTCGAACAAAAAAAAAAAGTCTTTCAACTTGTTAAGGTTCGTGGTATTGAAAAAAGCTTTATTTGCAATCAGAGGTAAACTTGATATGATTTAGTTTGATTACGGGACTAATTGTTTTACGCACCCGAGTGGAAAGAGGACGCCCTTCTGAAGAGGATCTCCAAGGATCGAGACCCACTGCCATATCCGTTTTGAAGAATTGAAATAAATCTTCTGTACCGGAGGAAAGTATTTATCTTGTTTGTCCTTACTGCTGATAAGTCATTTTATTAATATCCATGGCACTTACTGAGGCAAAGACACTACATTCTTTTTCATAGCGGTTGTCACTTTTTTCCTAATGGCTGCCACCTTGCGATTGTATTCATGTCTGTAGCACTCTTTGGAGAGCGAAGGGGTTTGAAAGATATTTGAGATGCTCAAGACCCTGAAAACTCTGTCACTCAGACACAGGTCTGAATAGATCAGTTGAGGAAGTTGAAAGAACGAGGAAGTGTTGAAGGATTGACTCTCGAATGATGGTGGAGGGAGGGGACGTGGGGATAGTGTCAGGAAGGAGCATAAGGCTGCGCAGGAAATATGAAAATGATGGGAGAAAGATGAGAACATTTTGTGAGTGTGTGGAGTTGGGGTGAGGCGTAGTGATGGACGTGAGGGGGTTGGCGTGCCGAGAGCCTGAAAGGGGGGGGGGAGGTTGAATGTGGTTTGGTCAGTTGTGTGGAAGGATAATGTGGATCCGCGGGACTGTTGTATTTGTGAATTTGGGCAACCCCCAAGCTTGTGGACGTGTTTGTTTGTGAAGCACAGTAGCAATGTTACTCACGTGTCAGGAAGCTCTGGTGATCATCCTGAACAAAGTTGAGGTGATATTCTCAAAACCCGGTAGTGTTATCGATATTTTGTTTATTGTGTGTGTGTGTGTTTGTGTGTGTGTGTTTGTATGTGTGTGTGTGTGTGTGTGATTTACCATTGTCTTAGATCATGTGTTGGACTCGTGGTCGACAGCCATTTCCCTCTCGGAAGAGAGCTTAGAGCTCATATGACCGATCTATGGTTAATGCTGTGACCTTACACGCACACGCACATCCAACTCCCCGCCAACGAGAGTTGGAGTTGAAGCGATACTGAGAGCAAAGCGATACTGAAATTTTTCAGCCCTGTGTGTGTGTGTGTGTGTGTGTGTGTGTGTGTGTGTGTGTGTGTGTGTGTGTGTGTGCGTGCGTGCGTGGAATCGAACTGATTCCCAAGGATAGGAAAGATCACTAATCTGCGACCCCAATTCCTGTTTTACACAAGGCCCAAGTGCACCAGTTGGCAAGGGGTAAGGATCGGAACAAATCCCTTTCGAGCTTTTCGCCATTGTAACTATGAGAGATATTCCCTAGTAAAAGCCATGAAACCTGGAATCGAACTGATTCCCGAGGATAGACTCTGTGAAGGTGATCTTACGACCGATAGCAGTGGGTTCGAATCCTGCATGCGACTGTCATAAAAGTTATCGGATTGATGCCGCTGTTACTAGCGAATTTTTCTCATAGTTACAAAAGCGAAAAGCGTGAAAGTGGTTTGTTCCGATCCTTACCCCTTGTCAACTGGTGCACTTGGGCCTTGTGTAAAACAGGAATTGGGGTCGTAGATTAGTGATCTTTCCTATCCACGGGAATCAGTTTGATTCCAGGTTTCAAGGCTTTTAAGTGTCTGTTGGTGTAGTGGGCTAAGGCTCTGTGAAGGTGATCTTACGGCCGATAGCAGTGGGTTCGAATCCTGCATGCAACTGTCATAGAAATGATCGGATATATATATATATATATATATATATATATATATATATATATATATATATATATATATATATAATTTGTATATATACGAAATATCAACGCCACAGCAGGTGCCCGTCAGCGAAGGAGGCTTACCCTCACCAATTTATTCACATGGCGACCCTACCTCCGCGTACCCTTTTGCAGAAATAGAGACGGGAGTAAATCCTGCAGGGACGCAACAACTTATCATTAATTCGCAACCATCATCCACCCACAGTTATCTCTTGCTTCTTACCTTCTGTGCTTAGCAGCTTTTCCCCATAATCTCGATGACCCCATCACCCCATCCATCCATCTTATTCCTGGTCCTCACCTGAAGCTCACTCCATCCACCTTTGTCATCCACACTCTTCTTGCTAACCTTTTTTTATTCATTCTTTCCATATGTCCAAACCTTCCTAGTATTATGTGATCAACAGTCTGCCAGCTCCCTATCTATTTCTCACGCCTTTCCTCACCCCCACATATCTTACACTATCCATACTCACAACCCTACCGTACCTCTCAAACACTCCATCTTAAACACATTCAAATATATCCTTTCTGTCTCCTTTACTTTCCAGTTCTCTATCCCGTGAAGTGTCGTTGGGATAATCTCCCTTTCATACAATCTTCTCCTTGCGTCCATCCCCAGATATCTATTTCTCATGACACTTTTCAATCTGTCCAGCTAATAAATAGAAACCTTTGTCCATTTTTTAAATCCCAGAGGAAATTATATCTACCAACCATTTCCAATAAAGTGAAAGAAAATCTTTTGAATATCCGACATTCTTTATCCTCATTCAAAATTGAATAATTTGGTAATGAAGAAGCGTTCTCAGGATCTTATTAGTGTCGGTCTCAGGAGATCATTGACCCACAAGTGGCATGACCTTCATTTTTCTTTCTTGCTCCTGCTAATATGTTTTAGGTCATATGGGCAATAGTACAGTGATATATATATAGACATATTGATGCTAAGGCATAGACATGCATATAAACACACATACACATACACACAAACACAGGTACACAAACACACACACACACATACACACACACACACATACACACACATACACACACACACACACACACACATACACAAACACACAACCAGACACAAACACACACACACACACACACACACATATATATATATATATATATATATATATATATATTGCTTGTAGCGACGAGGAAATGAAACAACGGAATATTGAACGTTTTCGTCTATTTAAGACATTTTCAAAGTACTTCGAAAATGTCTTATATAGACGAAAACGTTCAGTATTCCATTTTTTTATTTCCTCGTGGTTTCAAGCAAAATATCTTTATTCATATGTTTTACGTGATTACTGTTGCATACACACACACACACACACACACACATATATATATATATATATATATATATATATACATATATATATATATATATATATATATATATATATATATATATATATTCACACGCACACGTTATCAATGTAGTTTTGAAAGTAATCTTTTGGGTGAATTGTTTTACACTTTTGCTGCTTTGTACGGCTTTTCTCGTCAGCTCCATCTGTCGCCGGGTGATTCTATTCAGTTAAGGAGAACTTTCCTTGTAACGAAAGGGTTAAGAATTGTCTCGAACTAATCCTTGTTAAGCTTTTTGGTGTGTTTTACGAGTTTAAACCCTGATTCTAACTGCCTTCAGGTAATCTTATTATATAGTGTAACCGATAATGGTTGTGGTTACATAAGATGGACTTAATGCGGACGAGATAAACTCCAAACCGGGAGTTTTCTTCTTCTATTTATTAACAATGAAGAAATCTGGTTAACAAACTACAAATGGGCCCTGTGGGCAAAATACAGTACGTGCCAGGCTTTGACCTAGGGCACACCTGGCTGGCTGGCAGGCAGGCTTGAACTGCTCAGCTTTCTGGCTGGTAGGCTCTCGACCTGCCCAGCTCTGGCCGGTAGGCTCTTGACGTACCCAGCTCTGGCGTTCGTGACATAGGTGTCGTAGGTTGATATAAGAGGTTAGTGGGTTGTTGTAAGTAAAGGCGTTAGTCTCGCTATTCTATACATTGGGGCCAGTTTTATATATGAGGGTTAGTCGTATAGTTGGTGGGTGTTGTTAGGTATGTTATATATATGTTAGCTTATGAGTAATATAATAGGGCATTTATGATAAAGAATTTGTAATAGGTTAGTCTGGTGACATTGGGTATCTATATCTTGTTTGTCTTGAAATGTGCTGCGTTAGATGTATGTTCTGGGAAATGCAAGGTAAGCAAGAGGGGAGTTTCGCTATGTTGAAAGCATGTGGATCACGTGCGTGGTAGGTGATGGTTAGTAATGATTACAATAGATCGAAGCCCCATTAACTTCGATATTGTAAGGAGTTAAGTACTATCATTATCAATTAGGAATTATCTATACAATTGTTTCAGAGAATTTATTCTCACTAGCGTCATTCAATTTCATTCAGCTAAAGAAAGAGAAAAAATTTGTTGCGGTAAAAGAATAAAATGTGATTTAGTGCATCCTATCTGTACTGGGAACCACCACCATTAGTTACATTTTCTTAAAAAAAGAAGAAAAAGATATGTATTCATACATACATACATTTACATAGAGTAATTACGAATTCCTTTCTCACTCTATACACATGTCGATGGGTAAAAACAAACTCGTCCATTTTTATTACCATTATTTACTATATTTCGCAAATGTTCTTCCTACCCATGGCTACCAACATTACCGAGCAGACACAAGCCGCAGTATTTACTGCCGCATTCATGCCGAGTGCAAACAAAAATAGAAATAATGTTTTCATGTTATCAATTTGTAGATTTGAAATAGATATAGGAAGCCACAGCTTTACTAACTGCGACTCAGATGAATGAAATAAAAATTCTAACAAAGTTTTGTGATCAAGTTCGAAAAGCACCTAAAATATTCACTAATATTTATTAATGAGGATTCTGGAGGTGGGTGGTTCCTCCGATTAATCGGAGATTGGACATAAAATAGGCCAGTGTGATAACCTGTTTATGCTTCCATACCACAACAAATCCTCCTCGAGAGGCTGGGGTTGGTGGGTGGGGGGTCGCGGGCTGAGGGAGGGAGGGGGGAGGGAGAGAGAAGGGGTCGAAGAGGAGGAGTGTAAGGGGTGAAATTGGAAGGAAGTGGAAGAAAGAGGAAAGGAAAGGTGAGGGGAGAAGGAGGGGGGGTGAGGCGTGAGGCACACCCCAGGCGAGAGGAGGGGAGGTAAAGGGAGAGAAAGATAAAGGGAGATAGCGGAAGGTATTCATATTTCGTTAGGAATAACCAGCGCTTCTATTCTCGGGGACACCATCCCACTGAAGAGGCGGAGTCTGAGAGATAGCAAATGAGGGATTCAAAGGGAAAGGTTGCGGAAAGGAGGGAGAACAGAAGTTAAAAAGCTATCAGCCTTTTTTCTTTCCGGGGAGAATAGTCTTCGATAACTATATATATATATATATAATATATATATATATATATATTATGTATATACAAATACATATATATACAGTATAGATATAGATATATAGTATATATATATATATATATGCTAATAAGAACACGGGTACGTGTGTTCACTTATGCAAAATAGACCACTTGGAAAAAGAAACTAACGAAGTAGAGCGCTTTAGTATATTACCTCTTGAGACTGTAGATGTAATATACGAAAGCGCTGTGCTTCGTTAGTTTCTTTTTCCAAGTGGTCTACTTTGCATATATATATATATATATATATATATATATATATATATATATATATATATATATAAATATATGGAAGTCAAATGTGGAGGGAGTGAACATGAGGGGACGTCCTAGGATGAGGTGGATGGATGGGGTGAAGGGGGCTTTGGGGAAGAGGGGAATGTCTGTTGACGAAGGACGGGAGAGGACAGAAGACAGGGGTGAATGGAGAATGGTTGTATATGGATGATGTGATGCAGGAGGTGGAATGGGTGGGGGGATGGGGGGTGAGGTAGTATGTGTGAGCAAAATTTGACGCAGCCCGAAGGGATTTCTCTCCGTCTTCTCCTTTTATGGGTGGGGGGACGGAGAGGGGGGGTCGCCGATTTAATGAAGCGACCTTGCTGTGGATGTGCTGTGTCTTGTGACACTGCTTCTGACCCAGGGCAGTGGACAAGGTGCAGGGATGACCCGTCATCCAGGAGGTGCTAAGAGGGAGGGTGGAGGGGTGTGGAGTGTATTCAGGAATGGAATGGGTAGGAATGATTTTATGCCTTTTCCTTTTTGGCTACCTCCCTTGTAAGGGGGAAAAAGCCTTGGTATATGTATGTATGTATGTATGTATGTATATATATATATATATATATATATATATATATATATATATATATATATATATATATATATATATATATATACACACATATATATATATGTATTTACATATATATATACTGTATATATATATTTATTCATATATATATATATATATATATATATATATTGTGTGTGTGTGTGTGTGTGTGTGTGTGTGTGTGTGTGTGTGTGTGTGTGTGTGTGTGTGTGTGTGTGTGTGTGTGCGTATGTGTGTGTAAACCTCAAATGAATGCACGCACATGCACACACACGCATACGCAGTAGGGTCCAAGACCGGCACCGAAATGTCACGTGTGAGTCTTTCTGTGGAAAACACAGGAAAGTACAAATTGAGTCTATATGAGTAATTTAGATTAAAAACGAAGAGAACCTTTTAACTGCGGTGCCGAAAAAACCTTGCGTGGTGTTACAAAATTTAACATTTGCAGTTCAATCAAGTTCGATAGCAGATTAATTGTGAACATGGAAAGAAATGTATCTGTCTTTCATGAAACTGATCTTGCAAAAAGAACATATATATCAGGAACAGGAAGAACACTTACGTATACATACGAGCGCACATAAATACATGCACGCAAACATAAACACACACATACACTCGCACACATACACATACACGCACACACACACATACACACACGTATGCACACATACACGCGCGCACACACACACACACCTGCACACCAACACAACACACATACGTATACAGTCACACAGACACAACCAACACAAACACATATTATATATATATATATATATATATATATATATATATATGTATATATATATATATGCACATCCATACACACATACACACCAACACACACACACGCACCAACACAGACACATATACACACACACACACGCACACACACACACAAACACACACACACACACACACACAAACACACACACACACAATATATATATATATATATATACATATGTGTATATATATACATATACATATGTATATATATATACATATATATATACATAAGAAAGATCCTGGTGGAAAATACAAAGATCATCGACTCCGCACATAACTTTCATCGTCTGGAGATCCTGGAGGCCCTCCATATTCGAGAGAAGGCTCCATCCATAAATGTACAGGGAGGTGCAACCTCCGTAGCTCTAGCTTCACTGGGTCCACTGGATGGACAACTGACCCTCCCAGCACCCCCACGGAGTGCCTCGGACATAATTCCCACATAAGATCTTTGATCTTTCTTCACTATTTTGTATAAGCTTTCCCAGTTCACCTATTGTCATATATATAAATTGTTTCTATTACCATTTAGATGTACTTGAAAATGCTCTAAGAAAGGCGAAACGTCGTACAATACACAATATGAACTTCGGGAAAGAAGCACTATTAGAAAGGTTGAATCCTTCAACAAGAAGCTTATTCTTGCACAAGCAGCGGTCAAATTTAATTCTATATATATATATGTATATATATACATATATATATATATATATGTATATATACATATATATGCACACCTACACACACATCAACACAAACATACACACCATACACACATACACATATTTGTTCACACACACACACACACACACACACGAGGGGAGCGCGGCGGCCGAGCGAGTCGGGGCGCCAGTGTGTGGATTTTGAAATTTAAATCACCGAAGTCTAGTAATTGTATTTTCTTTTTATCCTTTTCAACTGCTGGCTTCCTTCACTGATTTTTCATATAAGCATAAATTCTTCTCGTCTAACACTGTTTCCTCTTATATGGTGACTAGAACAGGGATATGTGTCTTTAGAAGTGGACATTTAAAGGCGCAGAACATTACTGATAGGTCAGAGTCTGGCAGCGCTCTCCGAAGCTGCAAGTGACTCGGCCGTGAACTCTCGGTGGATTCAGCATTATTACCTGAGTTAGATCGAAAAAAAGATAAATGATAATTTACAATTCATTTCTCTCACCCACCTCTCTCTCTACCTACCTACCTCTCTCTCTCTCTTTTTTCATCCATACGCAAACGGACACAATCTTTCAGACCATACAGATCTTTGCATACAGATGCAAGCGCAACATATGGTGCACAGGTGTTCACCCATATCTGTGGTGTCAGTTTCTCTTACAGCAAGGGCCTGGAACGTCTAAGGACAATGACCAGTCAGGAGCTATGACGACGCTGATCGACTACGAGGTGTACGAACCTTTGGGACAAGGAGGCTTCGGTTGCGTCTACCGAGCCAAGAGGGTCGTCGATGGCCTTCAGGTCGCCCTCAAGCAGGTCCCATTGGCGTCCGTCAAGTCCTGGGGCACACACCAAGGGAAAAGTGTTCCCAAAGAAGCCGCCCTTCTCCAAAGGGTCCAACAAGTCCCGGGCGTCATCAAAATCATCGACTCCTTCAGCAGCGAGGACAGTTTTTACATGGTCATGGAACTCATTCCCTCTGCCATGTCACTTTACGATTATATCGAAACTTCCAACCAATTACCCATAGCCCAAGTCAAGAGGCTATTTACCAAAGTAGTAAAAGCCATTCAAGGATGCATCGACGTGGGAGTATCACACAAAGATATCAAGCCTGAGAACATTCTGATCTACAGGGATGACTCAAACAGGTTTGATATCAAGGTGATTGATTTTGGAAGTGGGGAGCTCATTACGAGTTACAATGGGAAAAAGACAGGCGGAACGCCTATATATTGGCCCCCGGAATATATCAACGGCGGCAAGTTCATACACGTCCCTGCAACGGTCTGGAGCCTGGGCACGCTCCTTTACTACCTCGTATGCCGCGAGGATCCCTTCTACAGTGACGCATCCATCCGGAGGGCCAAACCGCCATTCCCCAACAACGTCCCCAAATTAGGCCGCGACCTTATCCTGCGTTGCTTTAAGAAAGACCCGTGGAGCCGTCTCTCTCTTCGCGGAATACTCTCCCATCCATGGCTAACGGGCCTCCCATGCAGCCCCTCTACAACAACAGAGGATCAGATGGATGTCCACATCCATTTACACCTTGAAACTGCCCAAATCTTCAGGAAAAAACATCCAAAGAACAATCGTCGGGTTAACCAGGGACAGGAAGGTTGCCCCTCCAAGGCAAACAAGAAAGGCAAGTAAAGAGCTCCCTCTCAAGTGGAGAACAACGACGCCAAAAGTCCAGAAACAGACCCAGCAACAAAGAAGCCACAACCAAAGTCATAGAGACAAGAGGGAACATGCAAGCGCCCATCTTACAATGGCCATTTAACGAGAGCAAAAACAATACAAAACTGCCCACACCACAAGGACGCTCTCTCGTCTTTTCCTTCAATATTGCCAGTCCTTTCATCCAAAGTGAGACCCTTCGACATCAAGTTGTCATCAAGAATGTCGCCACAGAAAGCAAAGAAACCGATGCACCAAATGCCCTAAGGATACCGCATTTCTTGTGCTGCGTCGGCACACCTTCTTCGAGGGACCTCCCTTTTGTGAGTCTCAGGGTGCAATGCGGCTTTAGGGAATAAAGCCGGTCATCTCGCTTCCTCTCGCTTCCATCGTCACAGAACAGCGTTCCATAATTCCACTGGAACCGGATCATTTGGTCTTCAACTAAGGACCATCTCCCTTACTCTACGGACTGTTCGACTTAATCGACAAAGAAGATGAATCAGTTACAAAGTCATGGTGTCTTTTGTAACAACACAGCTTTCCACACTTCGAATGCAAATGGATCATTCGCTACTTATCTGAAAACCTTCTTCACTCCATGGACTGTACGACCGGGTCGACAAAATTCAATCGTATTGAAAGTCATCTTATAGTCAATTGGAAGCTTAAAAAAAGATATACACAAAGGAACAAATTCCTTATGAGTTCGTAACATAGACGGGCAATATTTGGGCAAATTCTAGGAAAGCACTTATGGAAGTACTCAAAGAGAAGAATGATGAAGCCTGACAGTAAAAAATTAAGATTATAATCTTCGGCGATCCCATTGGAATTATGATGAAACATAGATGTCTCTGGTTCCTCCAAGCAACGCAAAAGTATTCGAAACGGGCAATGTAACTTTCAAGATTTCGATGTCGTTAAGACTTGAACGGCGAGGTTTCCCCTCAGCTGAATAAAGTTGTCTGTCACTAACTATAAAATATGTAAAAGTCCAGTCATCGTCGTCCATGTTTTTTTTTTTGTTTTTTTTTGGGGGGGGAGAAAACAAGGGAGGGAGGACGCTTAATCTGCACTGGGAGCAAATGTTCCTCATTACATCATCAGCTGCCTATACCGACCTACCTCGCTAGACATGCAGGTAACCGGAGTTTATAAAAATCCTTCTTTTCTCTTATTTCTCGCCTCAACATACATGAAAATAAAATTCCCGTTGACTTAAAATGCTCCGTATATTCTCTTTAGTTTACATAATAAAAAAAGAGAATCATGAATATATATATATATCAAATGAGTATAGGAGACTAATCGACAGAAAATAGAATAAAAAGGAGGGTTCCTGAAATACTCATCGTGGCAGTCAAAAAATAAAATAAATCAAAATAAAAGAGGGAGAAAATGTACATGTGAAAATATCTAGAAAAAAGAAAATCGTACGATAATTCCGAAAATGACGGGATCTGTCTTAAGCCGTGTCCAGACGATCGGGCGTATTCGTCGGGCAGCGCGGTTGGCGGGCAAATTCTGCCGGGCCTGACCGTCAATGTTGTCCACACGACCGAGTTGATGAATAGCTGGGCGTGCCCGACCATGCCAGCAGCGTGCAGAGTGCGTTGCAACAATCATGGCGCCTACCATTGTCAACAAGATATTGTACACCATGATAATTGACATGGCAAAATGTGAACTGTGTTACAATGACGTGGGATGTGGGAAGGAAGCCTGCTGTGGGTTCATGATATTAAATTGCATCTGGCAGGGTCGAAGGTCCAGTTACCGAGCACCGCCTTAGTGATTTCGCTCCACTAGCACTCGGGCAATTTGACCGTTTACTCGTCAAATGTGCCCGTTGACGGGCATGCCCGCCCGCCGATCAGGCCCGCTCGTCTGGAGAGGCCTGGTAAAGATCAACGTATCTAGATAAAAGATAATCGTGCGATAATGTTGAAAATTATAGGAACTGTCTTATATTCCATGGCAAGACTATGGCAGAATCCAGCACGATGCAGATATTAGCCTAGAACACTTTCCTCCTTAAAGTCTGGCTCACAGGTAAAGCAGACTAAACAGAATAAACAGAATAAATTAAATGAGGGGGGGCAAGACGATTCGACTATTTGCATCGATGAAAATTCTTAGATTTTATGAAAATAGATACAGTATAAGACAAATGTTGTTGCCTTTCCTGGCATATAATATGTGAAAAGAAGAAAAATAAATATTTTTGGACTGAATGAATAGAAAGGATAAAATGAAAAAAGGCCACGCAAGATAAAGAAAAGAAAATATCAATGTCAAATAAGCGAACTCCTCATAAAATATGGAGCCAAAGACAAGACTGTAAATCATCTCGCCAAACTACTTTTTGCCAAGCAGAATGATAATAATCTATTTCATTCTTTTTTTTACGAAAAAGGAGAGAGAGAGAGAGGAGAGAGAGACAAAGAGACAGAGTGAGAGAGAGAGGGAAGAGAGAAGAGAAGAGAGAAAGAGACAGACAGAGAGAGAGAGAGAAAAGAGAGAGAGAGAAAAGAGAGAGAGAGAGAGAGAGAGAGAGAGAGAGAGAGAGAGAGAGAGAGAGGCCATCATTCATAGCTCATGATTCGACTCTATTACACAGAAATAACGAGTTGAGAGAGAGTTCACGGCGAGTTCAGCTCCAGGTTCTAGTACATGTAAATGTCTTCGCTGTCAAATTTTCTCTCCAAAATAAAAATATTCCCTGTTCCTGATATCAGTGGACAGGCAACAAGGGACAGTGTTTCATGACAAGAAAAGATCATTATAATTAACGAAGTGAAGGAGAAAAAAACAACGATGTGTTGGGGGAGGGAGTTATGAAGAAAACCGATATACGTATTGAATAAGGAATAAGGAAGTGAAGTAAGGAGACAAATAGGAAGAGAACGTAATAAAAAATAGTCCCGAAATCCATGACAACTAACCCACTACAAGATCATTTTTAATACTTTGATGACGGAGATTTCCAAAGTTGATTGAAACTGACTGACGGCAGCCTGAACAGGGTTTATTAGTCGCCTTCGGTAGTGAAGAGGTTCAGATCCTCTTACCCACTATCCGATGCTGCCTGTGATGTGGGAAAATGCAATGCCGTCTGGGATTAGCCTCTAAATATATTGTCTTTCAATATTGGTTTTGCTTCATTCCGACTGACTCAAGATGAATGGCCTCTTTTAAAACAGATTTTGTGCCAAATAACTCCAAACGGGATTTCGTTCCACGCCTCTTACCAAGTACCATCCTCATCCATAAAGTGATTTAACCATCTCTAAAAACAACCAATAGTTTCAGCACTCACCACATGATTAAACTCTCCCGTCTAAGTCGGTCTGCAGTTGGTGGTTATGAGTTGGGAATAAACAATCCAGAAAGATTGATATGAACGGACGAGTTCTGGAAGGCTTTCGTGAGTACGAATAAGCTGCGCTTTTGCTGATTGTATACTCACTTGTATGCCTGTGTGCACCTCGCCTGAAACATCACAGTCTAAACGAACACATATTACTCTAACTCTCCCGGACACCTACAGTCATTTTCTTTTCTTTGGCATCCCGAACACAAGTTCCTATGGTTCGTTATTATACACCCTCCATCCACCTGTTTTGCTTCCCTACCTGCTTTACGTGTTCACTTTCATTCTTGCTGTCAACCTTTACTCTTACCCGATTGCTTACGCGCCTTATTATTATCTTCATACCGTCACTCTGATCATCGTTAATTTGTTTTAAAAATTTCTGATATATATATATATATATATATATATATATATATATATATATATATATATATATATATATATATATATATATAAAGACTTACTCGAGAGGAAACCAGCAGATATATCTGCGGTGAAGACGACTAAAATATTTCTGGATTTGCCTCAGAATGTCGATGCCGACTCCGTTTAAGAATGAAATTGGTTGGTTAGTTAGCACAAATCTTCCTGTCCCTCACATTCGGCATCTAACTCTGACATATGAAATGTCAAAATGTAGCAAATAAAGTGTGGAGACTACAATAGGGGTGGTAGGTTGTGATCTTTGACTTGCTCGATCCATCTCAAATGTGGTTAGGATTCCTCAACAAGCTAATCATTACTATCCTCAAATATGACTAAAATAGAGGTCCATTTAGTGACATCGTCTTGAAGGCCATCCCAGATACTACAGGATGATTTTGTTTCATAAACTTTACAAAAGTAAAAACAAGGATGAAAATTTATAAGTCTGCATAACCTCATCCATCTCAGTTCAATGGCTTTACAAAGAATGCGTGTGAGTGTGTGTGTGTATGTTTGTGCGTGTGTATGTTCGTGTGTGTGCGTGTTTGCGTGTGTGTGTTCGTGTGATTCACCATGGTCTCGGATCACGTGTTGGACTCGTGATCGACAGTTATTAACCTCTCGGATGAGAGCTCAGAGGTCGTATGACCGATCAAATCTCTGATGATAGTTTCCATAATTTTTCGTACGGTTGAAGTCAAACTTATAGGCCTATAGTTATTTTGTTTCTTTTTGTCACGTTTTTTGAATATGGGAATAACGTTAGCTAGCTTCCATTCTCTTGGGACATCTCCAGATATGGATTTCTTGAAAATAATTTCTAATGGAACAACAATCTCATTTTTCATTTCCTTTAATATTCTTGGATGCCAACCGTCAGGCCCTGGTGTTTTATTAACTTTGAAATTCTGTGTACACCTTTTAATTTTTTCTTTTGTTATATTTACCGTATTGAGGAAGTTCACCCTAGACTTTTCACAGGTTTCAGTTTGGAGTTGACTTTGAGGTGTTTCGTTTACGATTACTGAGCTAAAATATATAATTGTTTAAAATATCACACATTCCTTCACTTGAATATTCAAGTTGACCGTCAGCAGATAATAGTGGGCCAATGTGATTTCTAATAACCTTTTTATTTTTAATGTAATTATAGAATTCTTTTGGATTCTCTTTGGATTTATCAGCGATATTCATTTCATACTGTCTTTTTCGTTTTTTTATGGTCGTTTTTTTTTTTTTTAATCTTTCTATTATCATTTAACTTCGATAGTCATTAGGTGCACCCGAGCATTTGTATTTCTTATAAACCTGTCTCTTTATAGCGATACATTTTTGTAGTTTCTTTGTCAAGTCATTTTGGGCGAGCCTGATTTGGGGGGCGTCTGTCTTTAAATGGAATGTAAGTATGAATCATCCTAGTAAGCAAATATTGAAATATCTCCCACATCTGTTCTACAAGTCTTTCGCTTAATTTAGCCTCCCAATCTGTAAGCTGAAGCTCCTGACGTAGTCCTATGAACTGAGCTTTACTGAAATCAGGTGTTTTAGATACACAAGTATCTATTCTAATTTTTTTTAGTAGATTGTATCTAAGTTATGATCGCTATTTGCAATAGTTTCACCAACTTCTACATCGGTTATCATGCTTTCGCGGCTAGTGATCAAGAGATCGAGTAAATTTCCCTGTTTTCTGTGCTCTTTCACATACTGAACTAATTGCCACTGAGAAAATTTATCAAGCAACTATCTATATGGCCATGTTGGAGGGTCATCCAATCAATGTCAGTAAAATTGAAATCACCCATTATCAACAGGTTCCTTTTTGCAGAAACTAGACAGTTCTTGAAACAAAAGTTTGTCGTCTGCTAATGATAATGTTTTCGGCCTACATGTTACACCTACATTCATTTTTTGTCCATTTGTTTGGGTTAATTTCACCCACAAACTGTCATATGCATCCTGTTTCGGCATGGACAGGCATGGACATTGCTTTTAACGTACAACAGAATACCCCCACCTTTCTTGTGGTCTCTATCTTGATGAAAGATGTTTAAATCCCCACTATTTAACCATGTCTCGGTTATTCCTATCATATCAAGATTTTCGCTTTTGACATACGCCTGGATTTCTTGGAATCATTTGAATGTATATTGTATTTTTGTGTTACTACTATTGCCGAGAGCTTTTATTCAGCTGCAAAACATATTAGTTCGAAACCTTTGTAGTCAGTGAATAGTGAGTGTCCCAATGGGCCCCCGGTGGTTACGTGTAACACGTAAATCAGCCTTATTACACGGAAAGGTACCAGTAAACCCGTCCACTGAATGAAATCTGTTGATGTCTTCGTTACAAAGCAATATACAATATATATCACCTTATTAAGAGTGGGTGGGAGGAGCGTTAGAGATAATCTCATCACATTCATACCAAGACCCTTCATCAGTTGAGTGAATTATTTAGAAAGAGATTATCAAAACAATTTAGGTATTTTCATGGGAGGGGCATTCTTTGAGGTGAGTAAAATCCCTGGCACGTCTTTACATAATCAAACTTTATGTCTGTGGGCGTATATATTGTATTGCTAAATACGTGAACGTACAATTTCTTCCTACTGTCCTTTGTGTGCATCTTCTTCTTGAGTATTGTTGACAGCTTCGGTCCCACTGCCATTTAAAGTAAATATAGTCCTCAAGTTGCACCCGTGATGTAACATTAAACCCATAAAAAGTCATTACAGATATCAAAATATATCGTTCGAAAATGCGAGTGAAAATATATATATTTCTAAATGATTGTTACTATTTTCACTCGTATTTCGAACGATATATTTATATATATACATATACATATATATATATATATATATATATATATATATATATATATATATATATATATGTATATATATATATATGGAAATATACTCCACTGCAAGGACTCGAACCTTTGCCTTAGCAACTGCTTGTTATGAAGCAAAGACGATAACTTTGAGCCAGCCATAATAATAAGCAGTCACTATGGCAAACGTTCGAGTCCTTGCGGTGGAGCTTATTTCCATTTGCCAGGACGATACACACACACACACACACACACACACACACACACACACACACACACACACACACACACACACACACACACACACACACACACACACACACACACATATATATATATATATATATATATATATATATATATATATATAAAACCAGTCGACCCACACACCTAGGACAACCATCTTTCCAAGTAGCCCAAAGTCCGCCCGTGGCGAGCTTCTTCGTAGATCAAATGGGTCTTTGGTCTTGATAATCTGAAAAGATAATTTGAAAAGAATAGAATAAGTAACATTTCTAAACTAATCCCGTCTAAAAGAATTGTACTAGATAGGTACTGCAATGCAACATGATACACGTTTTAATTTATTTTATTTTTCTGGAAGGGGGCAGTAAGATTGTAACTATTTCTTTTAACCCTAGAGCATTCAAAGTAGAACTATAAAAAATCAGTCTTAAAAGATGGAAAACTAACATAGGAGCCGGGGTTTCTTAGAAGTCGGGGTTCCTTGGAAGCATTGTCCAGGTAGGTGCACTGGTTGCAACGTTCAAAAACCAGACGCACATGCAGACATTTTGTCCATCCCATTACTTGGAGCGGCGAGACTATAAGCCAAAATATTGCATAGAAGCACATGTAGGGGGCTATGGACAAAGAATGTGTAGAAATAGCTGGCATTCGGCCTTGTGTGGGTTAAGTCCATATTACGCCTGTACTACAGACATTTGTATCCTCATGAAAGCACAACCTAGGCCCTGTCGAGCCATCTTTCGGCCAGGAGGGGTCGTTTGCTACTTTTGCGTACGCTAAGTGCGTATATAAGGATGCCAGATTTTTGTGTCCAGCGCAGTTCTTTTCTGTACTCGTCACAAGCAGAGCGCGACCCAGGTCACTCTGCGGTCACTTTTGTGTTTAGGGCGGGTTCTCCGAGCCCTGCCCGCGTCGACCCAGCCTAGGTCGACACTCGCGCTAACCAGAATAAAGCCACCAAACTCACTCGAGTTTCCTTCACTCCCGCGGCACCAAAGCATAAGTAATACCGCGTAATGTTACAAAGTTCCACGAGGAGGAGCTCACAGGACGTTCTTCGCCGAAGGACGCTCTCGTTCCTTCCTCCAGGAGCAGGACGGCGTCGCTGGTGTGTCCTTCGACCGTTATCACCAAAGTCGCCTTCTTATGTCCTGCTCTCCGTCCTTGGCTCCATAGTTTCTAGTCGGCGCATTTAGCTGCCATTCCTCTTTTTTTTATTATTATTTTTTATTCGGCTCGTTGTGCTTGCTGGCTGCCTCTGGCCTTTGCGTTTGAGTCTCGTCGAGGGGCCAAAATTTTGTCCGTTTGTCGTCGCCGAAGTCCCCCAAAAGTCCTCGAGGTTCTTCGGGAAGACGACGAGTCCACGACTGGCAAACAGACGTCTCGGATGAAGGATATTTGGGTACACGCTTGCGTGTATGTATATAGGTATGTGTGTGCGCATGTATGTATATACGTATGTACGTACGCATATATGTGTGTGCGCATGTATGTATATTTGTACGCATGTAGACATGCGTATATGTGACTATGGATATATGTGTGTGAGCATACGTGTATATAGGAATGTATGCATGTATGCTTGTATGTATGCGTGTATCTATATACGTATACTTGTATGCATATACCTAAGCATGTATGCATATATGCAAGTATGAATGTAACTATATAGGCATACGCATGTGTGTATATACATATATGTTTATATGTGTGTATATTTATGGATAGACATGTATGCATGTATAATTACGCATATATGTGAACACGTATATGTGAATATATAAATGTATACATATATCCTTGTATGTATGCATACCTGTGTATAAGCGTGTACGTATATATATGAAAGTGTGAATGTATGTAGGCATTCACATGTGTATGTATGCACATACGTAACTTAGGACATATGCATATATATATGCACACATATGTATACGTGTGCATGATAACATATATGCATGTCTGCAAGTCTTCATATATGCATATATGTATGTATACATGCATTTATGCATGCACGTATATGCGAATGTATGTATATACGTATGTACGTATATATATATATATATATATATATATATATATATATATATATATGTATGTATATATATATATATATATATATATGCATGTATGCATCCGTGTAGGTATGCATATATGGATGCTTACATGTATGCATGTACGATTAAATATATGCATGTATGTGGATGCATGTATGTAAGTATGCATATATGCATGCACCTATGTATGTACTTATATATAATTGTGCATAAGGATATATATATATATATATATATATATATGTATATATATATATATATATATATATATATATATATATATATACACATGTGTGTACGTCCGTAAGTATACGTGTGTATGTGCATGTATACATGTGTGCAAGTAGGCATTTATGCATGTATGTGTATTAGCATACATGTATGCATTTAATTAATTATACATGAATGCATGCATCTACGCATGTAAATATATGCATATGTGTGCTTTTATGTATGTATGTATGTATGTATGAAAATATGCATGCATGCATATATACATGTGCGCAAGTATATATGTACGTATGCACTGATATATGCGTGTATACGTACTGTATATGGGTGTATGGATATATTTATATGCATGTATATATTCATGATTGTATGTACTATCGCCTGAACTTATAACGTACAGCTTTGTCGCGTTTCCAGACTCGTCCAGACCAGCCATCAACATGGGCGCATTCCGTGCTTGGCTCTTGTCGAGTACGGCCCTACGCCTGGAAGTGTGAAACTGTCGCCACGACACCGTGCTTAGTGGTTACTAACGAGCTGTGAACCCCTGGTGACCAAACGAGCGCTTACGACGATCGCTGGACATAGCGGCCCACGCCTTTCACCATGGCTGGAGCGAGTGGTGGACAGGAACTCGGAAACAATTTAGAGGAAGAAAGAACTACAATAGTATTATTGAAAAGTGACCTGCGTCTAACTGATAGAGAGTCGAATATGGAAATGCAATGGCCAACACATGTAGATGCAGTGGATAAGAAATGGCAGGAGATAGTCAACAAGAGAAACAGGAGGCGACGAGAGTAAGCACGACAAAACAGCGGAAGTGATAGTTAAAGTGCCCGGCACAAGAAACTGAATACTGATTCATGTGCTAGAAAAGAAGCCTTGGTGCAAGAAAAGGACCAGCAAATCAGTGTGACAGGAGCGGAAGAGACGAGCAAAGTAAGTACAGAGAGGAAGAAATACTACTTTCCGAGTGATACGCAGCTGACGTTTCACGAACAATATTGTTATGGGCCGCTACGCTAGGAAGGGAGCGCAAACAATTCAAACCACTTCTCAAAGAAAGGCGTAACAGAACGTACTTGACTGTGGAAGGAGATGAGGCAGTGCAGATACTAACCACCGTAGGATTTGATAATGTCATTATGGAGGTACCTGACCCTAGCGAGAAACTCACCAAAGTAATAGTATTCATGTACCCTATTATACTAGAACCTAACTTCCTATTGAACGATGAATGCTTTGTTTGGGCTAAACGTCGTGAGGTAAGAGGTGAAATAAACAGAATAAAGTAATTGGTCTTATGAAGGGGGATGTGCCCGAAAAGGTATTCAACTCTGGTATTGGATATAGAAAGGTAGTAAAATTTATAGATCAGCCAGTGTTGTGTTACAATTGTTCAGAGTGGGGACATATGGCCTGGAAATGTCAGAGCGACTTGCGGTGTCGATACTGTGGAGGCAAACACAATTCCCAGGAATGTACTTGTAGTAGCAAAATAAAAAATGGGCATTGTGTTACTCCACGGTGCTGCAACTGTTCTGGCGAACATAACGCCGGCTCCGTGCTATGCGAAAAGAGGCCACAGCTGCGCACAGTGCAACTCCAAAGTACAGGGGAAGAACAACCTTGTAAACGAGAAGAGCTGCGGCCAGTCGAGGAACCACCACTACCGCCCGGAAACGTATGGAAGAAAAGGATGGAACAAAATGGAAAATTGCCGACGAATAGAAACAGAGCTACATCAGGTGTCATTCCGATGACACCTAAAAGTACTAAGGTGCCAGGAGAACTGTGGGATATTGTCGACGTAGTACGACAACTACAACAGGAAATTCGCACACTGCGGAAGATGGTAGAGGAAAATAAAAAGACCATGACTAAACGACATGAAAAACACAGCGAAGGTACAAGACAAACGAGTGAAGTGAGAAACACTGTTGATGGAAAGAGTAATACCAGGGCAACTTCGTTATGGGGCCCTGGAAAATCTGATGTGAGAGATGAAATAATTCACAAGTGGGCCAGTATTCCTGAAACATTGCATGACAAAATATTGAAACAGATAAAATGTATAATTGATGCTTGCATAAATGAAAATACAAAGGTAGACGGGGGTAATAGATAATGGGTACTAAGAGTTTAGATATCCTAATTTTGGAATGTGAATGGTCTACACTCTAGAACCACTGATGTACATGCTTATCTGATGTTATACGATATAGATGTTATAGCCCTCCAGGAAACGGCTACTGAGGATGATACTATATTAAAACTGCGAAATTATCGGAGCTACTACCTAGCAGCAGATAGACAAAATAATATTAGAGGTCTATTAACATACATTAAAAAGACATACCATCTGAACTGATATCCTATGGTATAAGAAATAAAATAGAAACTCTAATTGTTAAGATCTATCTATACTGAAGGAAATACAATACTCATCGTCAACATGTATGTGCATCCACATAAATTTGACAGTGATGATATGCCAGTACTTATGTAATGATGTATGTTTACTAGTTGGTGATATCAATGCTAGACAAGAACAACATTAATGGTCGAAGATGGTTACACTTTTTAGAGGAACTGGATGATATCAATATGCTGGGTTACAATGAACCTACTCACTTACGTGGAGGGAGGTTAGACTTTGCTGTGCTTTTCATTATGTTTGGTTTTTCAGCAAATGCTAATGTAGTCAGTAACCTTGTAAGTGATCATTTTCCTTGTCAGTTCTTATTCATATTGACAAAATACAGAGGAATGGACAGAGACAAAGGTACAAGTTGCCAGAAAGCATAAATAACGAACTAATGGCAACTATACAAAAATGGTATGCTGCATATGAGATAGAGGATGTTGATGTTTTTTCGGGACCTATTACAGGCCGTCTATCCTGTACTGACAAAATGTAGTTTTAAAGGGGTGAGCAGAAGAAAACACAATTATGCTAATGATAAGATTGTTCAAAGATGGAACAAACTACCCAAAAAATCGCATAAAGACTGGAGTGCGGATCGAAGCAATGAGAGCATTAAAGCAGCACTAGTCGAAACTGCGAAAATGTGTACAGAAAACAAACAAGAAGTGAGAAATAAATATTGGATGGATTTTTTTTAATGGAAAATAGGCAAAAGAAAAAAAATTAGGGGATATATGGAAAGAGTTAAATAAAGTTAGGGGAATTCATTGCAAGAGAAGTTCCTTCCCCGATGCTAAAGAAAAAGCTAATGAACTCGTCATGAAATGGTCTAAATCTACTCGTCTAAATGAACTACCACCAGAAGTGCAGACCTCGTTAAAAGAAAGGAGTAGCTTTAGAAAAGATATTGTACAGTGTCAGGTTACACTACCCGCTGATACATGTTAACCTATAACACACGAATAATTACTTAATGTTTTTAAAATATGGAAAATCAACAGCACCAGGAAATGATTGAATAACCTATGTTATCGTTAATTGCTTGTCTAGAATCAAGAATGGATCGTTATTAGATCTGATCAATATGTCATATGAAACGGGTTATTTACCTCAGGAATGGAAAAATGCTATAATTGTATCGGTTCCAAAGAGCAATGATGACTTTCGTCCAATATCCATGACGTCCTGCTTCTGTAAAACTATGGAAAGGGTAATACTAAACAGATTGTTATACTAGATTGAAGGGTTATTGTCGCCGAATTTGTATGGTTTTATGCAAGGGAAAAGCACTGCTGACTGTGTAATGAACTGCTTAAATAATCCTGAGGCTACCTGCAGGGCATTCATAAATATAAAAGGATCATTTGACCGGGCAAATAAAGAGGTGAAATTAGAAGAACTTGTGAACTTGGGAGTCACCGAGAAACTACTTAAGTGGATACAAAATTATACGAGTGATAGAAAGGCAAGAGTGTGGCTACAAGGGTCATATTCTATAGAAGAAGAGATCATCAAACTTTTCCTCTACTTTTCCTATCAGTCTCTTTTCTAATATTCTTTCATAAAGTTCTGCCATGGGTGGTATAGAATATATTCCCCCATATTTTTTTTGCAGTCCGTATTGTCTCCTTTATTTCTATATATAGGGCATACTATATATTTATTCAAATCCTCAGGTACTTTTCCTACAACCCAGCATTTCCTCAAGATGTCTTTTACCCATGGAATCCCTTCTTCCCTAATGTTACAGGGTCCTCATTAAAATGTACGTACCCTTTGAAAGACAGTAAATGCAGTATTTTTTTTTCTTTTTACATTAGTACAAGATTAAGGCTTTAAGTTAAAGAATGTGATGAAATAAAAGAAAAGTTTAGTCTTTCCCCTTAGTCCAGTCTAGTTCCCCCACCCACTGCGTTCAGTTCGAAGCTTTAAGAATCATTCTTGATGAATGCCTGGGTAAGATGCTGTAATGATTTTAATTTATCTTATATTATTTGTTTTTGTTTTGTTATAATTTGTCTGTCTGATTTTCATTTATTATTGGTTATATGTCGATTTATTATCATTTGCTATTTGCCTGTTTGTTTATTATTTTAACTATACCTATGCATTTATTTATGTGTTTTATTTGTTATTTGCATTATTGTAGTTTTTATTTATTATTAATATGATTTTTTTCTCGCATCCGACCTAGATATGGATCAGAAGGTCTCCTGTCGGCATGCTCCGCCTTTGTAATCCTTTGTAATATCCAATATCACAGTTACTCGTGATGTCATGGAATGAGTACATTTTTCTGAGACACCCTGTATCTAATGTCTCGGATGGAATCGTGTCTGCTGCTGCTGCTGCTTTGACGTTTCTCATTTGTTTTAAGGACATTTCTGTTTCATTATGTGTAAATGGTCCTTCGGCTGATTCTAGAATTTCATTTCTATTGCTCTCTGGTTTATTTGCTTCCTCGTTATTTCGTATATTCAACAGGATTTTGAGATCATTATTTTCATCTTCTGTTAATTTCCTTGGTGTCTATGAACAGTTGTTCGCCATGATCATCCTTAACAGCATATGGCTGCAATGCTGATGCCCTTCTATAGCTATAAGTTATGCTGTGAATTAGCTTTCTGGTTTCTTGTAAATCTTGTTCCAGGTCTCTCTCTATTTTCTCTTACGATATACCTTTTTCATTGTTTTTCACTCTTTCTGCCTCTCTTCTAGCTTCAACATACTCCTCTTGATCTTCTTTTCTCTTTGTTCCCATCCATTTTCGGAATTTCTTCATCTTCTTTTTGAAAGCTTCTTTATCATTTTCGGCCCACCAGAGATTTTTTTTTTTTTTTTTTTTTTTTTACATTGTATGATGTCTTACATTGTATAATTTCCTCCGGAAGTCTTATGATCGTCAAGTGGAAGGCGTTCCATCCCTCTTCCAAATCTTCTTTTCCAACATCTTCGGCTCTACTTTCTCTTTATATACAATGGGTTGCTTCTTTACAGTTTTCATCTATCAGATTTGGCAATTTCTAGTGCAACCACAACAAGCCAGTTGTCCGAATCGCATTTCTGAACATTATTTTGTTCTTTGTTGACACGAGATCAATTACGAACTTGTCGGTGAATTCTTGCTGTATGGTATTCCACCTGCACCAAGTCCAATTGTGAATTTCTTGATCATAAAAACAATTCATGACACTCATGCACACAAAAATCGAGGAACCATTCCCATTGATGTGTTCTTTCCGCTGTGTGCTCCTATGACGTGTTCTGTTCCTTGGGGATCTTTTCCAACGTGTCCAATCAGGTCGCCCATGATGACTACATCGTCGTCGTATGTTAAGTCATTCTTAACACTCTGGAGGTCTTCATAGAACAATTCTCTCTTCTGCCGGTCTTTCTTGCTAGGGTGAGTAGATTTGTATAAGATTTAAATTAATCTAATTTGCAAAAAAAAATATATATATATCTTTTTTTTCTGCTCCTCCACAATATATTAATTGATAGTTACCATGCAAGACCCTTGTGCCTCTTCCTGCAAGTCTTGTTTCATATAAACCAATCAACGTGTCAACTTTCCTTTCCTTCATCAGTAAAATCAGGTCCTCCTTTCCTCTAACCGTTCCCACATTTAATGCAGCCATTCGCAAAATTGTCAATAGAAAGCTCTTACTATTATTACAAAGGCAGGGTCCATTTCCGTGTGGTCGTTGATCAAGATTGACCTCAGGGTCCATTTCCGTGTGGTCGTTGATCAAGATTGACCTCAGGGTCCATTTCCGTGTGGTCGTTGATCAAGATTGACCTCAGGGTCCCGAGGCAAAACGTGGGTTTCTTGAGCACTATCACACATTCCCCGCCTTGCTAGGCCTGTCTGTCGCAGATCTTTCGAGACTGCGAATCGGTACCCCTTGGCGTCAACTCCCTTCCGGTCACAGGTCTCTTTGCACCAAACCCAAGTAGAAGACGCCACTGGGAACGGGCCTTCGCAGCACTTGGTTAAAATGAGGCTTTCTCTCTTGTCCAAGTGAGTGGAAATCCTTGGACAGCGACAGGTAATATATCCTCTGCACTCTGCAGACCGCAACTGATGATCCTTCAGCTCCGGTTCGAGGGGGTCCTCCTTCGAGTTCTCCGAAGCCTCTTGACTTTGAGGCAGAGTCGACTGTGAAGAACCTCTATGGTTTATCTGTCCAGTAATATTATTCATTTATACTTTTATTTCTATTCTATTTTAACTAGGATATTACCCATGCTTAAGCTTTGAATAGATGTTTTTTCTAATATTTCATTGATCGAAAGAATGTGCTAAATAGGTGAATAAGATCGTCTTTCTTTAGCCAGAATAAAACTACTTCGAATCCTGTGCAACGTGACGTCATGTCGGACGCGCTGAAACTTGACGTCACCTCTCTTGGCCATAAGTTGTCTCTGTTGTCGTGACGTCACCACTCTCGCTTAGGTGGCAGCCAATCAGTCGTCTCCGTTTGCATGACGTCACTGTTCTCAACCAATCGGTCGTTTCGGTTGCCGTGACGTCGCGACTCTCGGTTCGCTCGCAGCCAATCAGTCGTCAGTAATTTTGGAATGCTTCGGACAGACAGCTCTCTTATTATATATATTCATTTTTTTCATTTTATTTAATTTCATTTCATTTTATTTTATTTCATTTTCTTTCACTTTCCAACGATGGCCTTGTGCTTGAGTTGGGGTCTTTTTCTTTCCCCGAGACCCTTTCGGGCTCGGGGTGGTCTCTGAGCTGGAGAAGATCCTTCTGAGAGGTTCTCCTTCTTCTCTTCTTCTTCTTATTATTATTATTTTTTTTTGGAGGTAGAGATCTCCTGGATTCGAACCGGGACCGCCGTAGTCGCCGACGGGAACTCATTGCGCCATCGAATCGGATTGTGTGTGTGTGTGTGTGTGTGTGTGTGTTTCTTTTTCTAGGTCCATAGTGGTTTCTTGTTGTCCATACCAGCCGTTCTTCCTCTTTATTGTTCATTTGTTTTCTCCCTCTTTCACAGCCGGATGGCTCTTTTTTCTAGATCCACAGTCGTTTCTTGTATTTCTTGCCAGCCGGGCTTCCTTTTTCTTGTTCATTTTCCCCCCTCCCTCGTTCCCTACCGGCTGACTTTTTTTTTCTAGGTCCCTAGTCGTTTCTTGATTCCTTGCCAGCCGGTCTTCCATTATGTTGTTCAGTTATTGCCCTCCCTCGTTCCCAACCGGCTGGCTCTTTTTTCAGGTCCATAGTCGTTTCTTGTTGTTCCTTCCAGCCGGTCGTCCTTTTTCTTGTTTATTTTTTCCCTCCCTCGTTCTTAACCGGCTGGCTCTTTTTCTAGATCCTTTGTTTTTTCTTGTTGTCCTTGCCAGCCGGTCTTCCCTTTTGTGTTTCAATTTTATCTCTCCCTCGTTCCACACCGGCTGGCTGTTTCTGTATGTCTTATTCCTTTCTTGTTGACCGTGCCAGCCGATCTTCCTTTTTGATGTTCATTTTTTCCCTCCCTCTTTGGCAACCGGCTGGCTCTTTTGCTAGGTACCTAATCGTTTCTTGATTCCTTTGCCAGCCGGTCTTCCATTTTGTTGATCAGTTATTGCCCTCCCTCGTTCCCAGTCGGCTGGCTCTTTTCTAAGTACCTAGTCGTTTCTTGTTGTTCTTGCCAGCCGGTCTTCCTTTTTCTTGTTATTTTTTCCCTCCCTCGTTCCCGACCGGCTGGCTTTTATTGCAGGTCCTTATTCCTTTCATCGTCCTCGCCTGTGTCAGAAATCCCCCAAGTTTTAAGTGACTAGGAGACCCAGGGACACTTGCCACAAACACCGAGGAGGATATTCGAGATTAACCCTCAGAGGTCCTTCCTCCAAAGGACCATGTAAGTGTAATAAAACCGACTGAATAAAATCGCTTGGCGTCAGCCAGAATAAGAAACTTAAATATACGTATACATACATACGTACATATATATATATACATATATATATATATATATGTGTGTATTTACCTAGTTGTATTTACCTAGTTGTATTTTACGGGAAGGGGAGCTATGCTCGTGGGGTCCCGTCTTCATATCTCATTTTATCTAAACTATTTTTAAATTCATGTATTGTTTTTGCACACACCACTTTCTCATCTAACTTGTTCCAACTGTCTATTGCTCTGTGAGGAAAGCTGTTCTTTTTCAAATCTCTTCTATAGTTGTCTTTTTTTATTTTCTTTCCGTGTCCTCTTGTATTTCTGTCATCCCATTTTATCAGATTCTCTCTATCAGTAATTTCTATGCCTTTCATGATTCTGTAAATAGCTATCAAATCTCCTCTCTCTCTTCTTTGCTCTAGTGTCTGTAGTTTAAGTTTTTGTAGTCTCTCTTCATATGATAGTTTTGAGAGTGTTGGTGCCAGTTTAGTAATTGCTCTTTGTATTCTTTCAAGTTTTTTTATACATTTTTTTGTACTTGGTGACCATATCGTTGCTGCATATTCCAATCTTGGTCTTATCAGGGTGACTAGGATTTTCCTCACCATTTCTTCATCCAGGTATGTAAATGCCACTTTGATTGTTCTTATTAAATTATAAGTTTCTCCAAAAATCTTATTTATATGTTTCTCAGGTGACATATTATTCATAACAATGACTCCCAGGTCCCTCTCATTTTCTACTCTTTTTATTCCTTCTTCTCCCAAATTATATGATCCTGTTATTCTGTTTTTTGCTTTTTCCAAATTCCATTATACTACACTTTTTTGTATTGAACTCCATCTCCCACTTCCTACTCCATTCTTGTACTTTATTTAGATCTCTCTGTAGTGATTCACAATCTTCTTCAGTTTTCACTCTTTTCAGTAATTTTGCATCATCTGCAAAGAAGCTCATATAGCTTTCAATTCCTTCATCCATATCATTAATATATATAGCAAACATTATTGGGGCCAGAACTGTTCCCTGCGGGACACCGCTTATTACTTCATTCCATTTTGAGTGCTGATCTCTTATCACTACTCGCATTTTTCTTTCTTGCAAAAAGTCTTCCATCCAATTTAGCAATTTACCTTGTATTCCTCCTTCATATTCTAATTTCTTAAGCAACTTCTTATGTGGTACTTTGTCAAAAGCTTTTTTTAGGTCTAGAAATGCACAATCAGCCCATCCATCTCTTTCTTGTATTATATCTATTAGCCTTGAATAGAAACATATTAAATTGGTGACGCATGATCGTCCTTGTCTGAATCCAAATTGCCTTGGATTTAGTACGTTGTTTTTTTCCAAGTATTTTACCCATCTACTTTTGATAATTCTTTCACATATTTTTGCTATTGTACTTGTTAGAGAGACTGGTCTATAGTTGGTAGGTTCTTCTTTATTTCCTCCTTTATATATAGGTACTATATTTGCTTTTTTCCAATCTTCTGGAACTTTTCCTTCTTTTAAGGAACTGCTTATTATGCTATGTATTTTGTCTGCCAGTTCATTCCTACATTCTTTCAGAATCCAGTTTGCTATTTCATCTGGCCCATGCGATTTTCTGACATCAAAATTACCCAAGTGTGTCAATATTTCATTCTTCGTTACTTCTATTTCTTCCATAGGGGGGACTTTTTCCTTCCACTCAATCTCTTCAGGTTGTATATTTTCCCTTGTAAACACTGATTTAAAATGTTTGTTCATAATTTCTGCCATTTCCATTTCCTCAGTGTATTCAACTCCCCCTTGTCTTAATTTCTCCAAGTCTTGTTTGTTTTTCAGTTTATTGTTTACAAATCTGTAGAATAGTTTTGGTTGATCTTTACACTTTTCTATAACATCTTTTTCATATTTTCTTTTTTCCTCTCTGCACTTTTGTACATATTCATTTCTATAACCAGTATATATTTTCCATTTTTCAGGTCTTCTGTCTTTTTTCCATCCGGTCCAGGCTTTGTCTCTTTTGTCTTTTAACTCCCTACAACTTTTGTTGTACCAGCATTTTACATATTCTTTTTCTTGTTTTTGTCTTGGGACATACTTTTCCACTCCTTCTTTGTAAATTTTTGTCAAAATATTCCATTTCTCTTCCACTGATGTTTCTTCTTTGTATATTTCTTCCCAGTTTTCTTGTTGGAAGAATTCTCTTATTTTATCAAAGTTTGTTTTTTCATACATCATTCTTCCTTTTCTATATTGTTCATTTCTTTTCATATATTTTTCTTCATTAAGTTCCAGTTCAATCAATATGTGGTCACTTTTACCTATTGGTGTTTTATATTCAATCTTGTCCACTATTCTAGGTTCAGATGTAATTATTAAGTCTAGCCTCGATGGTTCTTCTTCATTTCTATACCTAGTGTTCTCTTGTATCCATTGTGTCATTGAATGGTCAGTAATCATCTCAAGTAGAGCATTTCCCCATGAGTCATCACCACTCTTTACTGTCATTTCTTCCCAGCAGATTTCTTTGCAATTAAAGTCGCCCATCATAACTATTCTTCCTCCGTCTTCCATTATTTTAGTTAATGCTATCTTTGTGTCCTCTAACATACTTTTATGTTCATTCTCCTCCCATGAGGCTGTTTTCGGAGGCACATAGTTGATCACAAATTTTCTGCTCTTCTTATCTCGGTCTTCCACTTCTATTATAATCATCTCTACTGTATTCTTTCCATATATGACACCTTTCACGTTTATATCCTTCTTTGTCAGGAACATAACTCCACCCCCTTGTTTTTTCTCTCTGTTTCTAATCCAATAATTGTATGTATCATGTCCTACACTGTTGGGTGGTAGTGGGCCTTTTAATTTTGTTTCTACAATTCCCATTATGTCCGGTTCTTTTTCTTTCAAATAATCATTCAGTTCATTCAATCCTGTTATCAATCCATCTATATTTGTGTAAGACACTCTTAGTTTTCTGCCACTTCCATTGTGTTCTCTGTTTCCCTTATGTTTTTCTTTAGTATGTCGAACTGCTTTATTTTCATGTTCACTACTCTCCAATAGAATCTCTCTTTCTCTGACTCCGTTCTTTCCTCGTTTTTTGCCTTAGCTTCAATTCTTTTCTGCTTTTCTGCCTCTCTTTCCTCCTTATTCATTTCTCTTTTTATCCATACCTTTTTATATTGATCATTTGTTGCTAGTTTCCCTGTCTTGGATAGAATTTTCTCTGCCGTTGTTTGTGACCTGAATTTAATCTTAATTGGTCTGGTCTTATCTGTACTATATTTTCCGAGTCTGAATTTTTCCTCAATTTCCTTTATAATTTCTGGTTCATCTTCCTGGACTAATTTTAATAAACTGCTTACCCTTTCATTTTCCTCCTTGATTCTTGCGGTTCTATCTGGGTTATGTTTCTCTTCCATTCCTAACATAATTATACATTTCTTTTTGTCAGCTAATTCTCTTACTATATTCTCCTTCTGTCTCATCACTTTAATAACTGAGTCTTCATTATGTTCTTTCAATTGCTGTTTGACTATGTCAGTGAATGAAACCTTATTCCCTTCTTGAGTTATTCTCCAATTTTTAGCTTCTGTAGCTATTTTCTCACTGTTTTCATTACTATTCTTCTTCAATTTCTCATTCTCCTCCTTTACATTTCCTAACTGTCTTTTTAGGTCCTCTACTTCTTCAGTTAAGTTTCTGTTAGCCTTCTCTAGTTGTTCCAATCTTTCAATTCTTTGGAGAATGGAGCCTACATTACCTAACTTACGTTCCAAGTCCTCGATCACCTTATCAACTCTCTCCTCTAGTCTTATCAGTCTGGGGGGGGGTTGTGTCCCCCCCACCCTCTTTAAATCCCTGGAACATATTCTCGTCACTTTCTACTGTATTTCTCCTCTCTATACTTCTAATCTTTACATTTTTATTTGCCATTTCGTCATCCTCGCTAAGTCTTTTGTTGACCTTACGCCCGTCTGCCTGGGCCAAGTCCTCCCCTCCTCATTTCCTTCCATTTCCCTCAGTAATCCCTCCCCTTTTCCTCTTTCCCTACGTTCCCACTACTCCACGAGCAATTTCCCCCCCACCCTGCAAATACAAAAAGGCACTTCTCTTTGCGTTGGGATCCACAATCTGCACTTTTCTTCAGAGCGTCTTCTAAGCCGTCCGTTCGTTGAAAGTGTGTGTGTGTGTGTGTGTGTGTGTGTGTGTGTGTGTGTATTAGACATGCTGTTATATATATATATATATATATATATATATATATATATATATATATATATATATATATATATATATATCTTTTTCTTAAATCGAACTTTGGCGATAACATTTGCCTTGTGATGGCGCTGTTCAGCTGGCCACCTGCTGCAGCACGCCGATTAGGTCGTCTAGGCCCTCAGTCTGGTGACCATCCCTAATACCATCAGCACGATGACGTCATAAATCCCCCGATTCTTCCCCTTACCTGAGTAAAGTTGTCTCATGCCAGCCACAGCAGAGATATACCAAGTAGGTTATCGTGCTAAAATGAATAGTTGATCGAGACATTTCAGCCCTTATCAATGCTTCTTCCGCATCAGTATCATTAGAATGGTGTTCCATTAGGCTGGATTCGTGTGTGTGTGTGATTCACCTTGGTCTTTCACCTTGGTCTTTGGATCACGTCTTGGACTCGTGATCGACAGCTATTTCCCTCACGCAAGAGAGCTCAGAGCTCGTATGACCGATCTGTGGGTAACGCTTTGACCTTACACGCACACACACACCCAACTCCCCGCCCACGAGAGTTGGAGTAACGACTCGAAGCGCAGCGATACTGAAATTATTTTCAGCCCTGGGCAGGATTCGAACCCGGACCGCCGTAGTGACAGTTTGGGACTCTACCAACTGCGCCACCGACTTGTGTATGTGTGTGTGTGTGTGTGTGTGTGTGTGTGTGTGTGTTTGTGTTTTTGTATGTGTGTGTGTGTGTGTATGTGTGTGTGTCTGTGTCTGTATTTGTGTGTGTGTGTGTGTGTCTGTATTCACCTTTCACCTTGGTCTTTGGATCACTGGTTGAACTCGTGATCGACAGCTATCCCCCCCCCCCCCCGAAAGAGAGCTCAAAGCTCATGTATGACCGATCTATGGGTACTGCTGTGACCTTACACGCACACACACCCTAACTTCCCGCCCACAATAGTTGGAGTAACGACTCGAAGCGCAGCGATACTGAAATTATTTCAGCCCTGGGCAGGATTCGAATCCGGACCACCATAGTGACAGTCTGTGTGTGTGTGTTTGTGTTTGTGTGTATGTGTGTGTCTGTGTGTGTGTGTCTGTTTTTGTATTTGTGTGTGGTTGTGTGTGTGTTTGTGTGTGTGTGTGTGTATGTGTGTATGTCTGTGTTTTTGTATGTGTGTGTGTCTGTGTTTTTGTATTTGTGTGTGTGTGTGTGTTTGTGTGTGTGTATGTGTGTGTTTGTGCGTGAATATATATTTGTGCGTGTGTGTGTATTCACCTTGGTCTTTGGATCGCGTGTTGGACTCGTGACGGACAGCTATTTCCCTCCCAGAAGAGAGCTCAGAGCTCATATGATCGATCTATGGGTAATGCTGTGATCTTACACTCACACACACACCCCAACTCCCCACCCACGAGAGTTGGAGTAACGACTCGAACCGCAGCGATACTGAAATTATTTCAGCCCTGGGCAGGATTCGAACCTGGAGCGCCGTAGTGACAGTCGGAGACTACCAACCGCGCCACCGAGTCGTGTGTGTGTGTGATTCACCATGGTTTTGGATCACGTGTTGGACTCGTGATTGACAGCTATTTCAATCCCGGAAGAGATCTCAGAGCTCATATATAACCTATCTATGGATAATGCTGTGATCTCAGACGCACACACACACTCGAACTCCCCGCCCACGAAAGTTGGAGTAACAACCCACAGCGCAGCGATTCTAAAATCATTTCAGCCCTGGGCGGGATTTGAACCCGGACCACTGTAGTGGCAGCTGGGAACTTTACCAACTGCGCCACGAGGTGTGTGTGTGTGTGTGTGTGTGTGTGTGTGTGTGTGTGTGTGTGTGTGTGTGTGTGTGTGTGTGTGTGTGTGTGTGTGTATGTGTGTGTGTGTGTGTGTGTGTGTGTGTGTGCGCGCGCACATTTACCTAGTTGTATTTTACGGAAAAAGGAGCTACGCTCGTGACCCCGTCTCTGTATCTTGCAGTGTCTAGTTTGCTCTTAAATTCGTGTATGTTTTTTGCACACACTATTGTTTCGTCCAGTTTGTTCTATGCATCCACCACTTTGTGTGGAAAGCTGTTCTTTTTCATGTCTCTTCTATAACTGTTCTTTTTCATATCTCTTCTATATAACTGTCCTTTTTTTGAGCTTCTTTTCATGTCCCCTTGTGTTTCTCTTATCACAATTTAGTAAGTTTTCTCAATCAAGGACTTCCATGCCTTTCCTGATTCTATAGATAGTCAACAGGTCACCTCTTTCTCTTCTTTGTTGCAGAGTCTGTAATTCCAGTTTTGACAATCTCTCCTCAAATGACTTTTTTGAAAATGTTGGGGCCATCTTATTAGTTGCTCTTTGGATTCTTTCAATTTTCCTTATATATATATATATATATATATATATATATATATATATATATATATATATATATATATATATATATATATATATTTAGGACTGGGTGACCATAGTGTCGTTGCGTAGTCAGTGTGACTAGTATTTTCTTCGTCCAAGTAGGTAAAAACCACCTTTATTGATCTTAGCAAGTTGTAGGTTTCTTCGACAATTTTGTTTATCCGTTTGTCAGGGGACATGTCCTTTGTGAGGATTACTCCAAGGTCTTTCTCAGATTCTACTTTCTTTACTTTATTTGTACAGATTTTATATTGTCCTGATATTTTTTTTTATTTTTTTTTATTTTTTTTACTTTTTCAAATTCCATTATGCTACATTTCTTAATGTTGAAGTCCACTTCCCACTTCTGACTCCAAACCCAAACCCTGTTCAGACCTCTCTGCAGTTACTCACAATCCGTTTCAGTACTCATTTTCCTCAGCAATTTTGTGTCATCTGCAAAGAACCTCATGTGTGTGTGTGTGTAGTGTGTGTATTCACCTCGGATCTGCTGCAGCCTCTGTTCGAGACAGCCAGACACCACCCTACGGCAGTGAGCTCAGAGCTCATTATTTGCCGATCTCTGGGTAGGTCTGAGACCACTCACACACCACACACCGGGACAGCAAGGTCACAACTCCTTGACTAACATCCCGTACCTACTCACTGCTAGGTGAACAGGGGCTACACGTGATAGGAGACAAACCCAACTTATCTCCGCCCGGCCGGGGAATCGAACCCCGGTTCTCCGGCTTGTGTGTGTGTGTGTGTGTGTGTGTGTGTGTGTGTGTGTGTGTGTGTGTGTGTGTGTGTGTGTGTGTGTGTGTGTGTGTGTGTGTGTGTGTGTGTATGTGTGTATGTGTGCGTGTGTGTATGTGTGCGTATGTGTATGTGTGCGTGTGTGTATGTGTGCGTGTGTGTGTGTGTGTGGGAGCGCGTGTATGTGTGCGTCTGTGTATGTATGTGTGTGTGTATTAGAGATGTATCGGATGTCGAATTTCAGACATCTGTGGATGCGGATGTATACGTGGATGTCATTTTGCGGATGCAAATGAGAATGCGGATATCAGTCTCTACTAAAATGCGGATGCGGATATCAAAATATGACATCCTTGCGGATGCGGATGAGGATGTCAAGAGGAACCCCCCCCCCAAAAAAAAAAAAAAAAAAAATCAGTGTCAGACCATGCAGACAGGAGAAGTAACAAATAAAAACAAGGTGGGAGAGCCAAAATACTGCCAAATGAGTTCGAATGGTGTCTTCATAGTTGATACTTCTCTCTTTGAAAGTATTTAAGTCTCTCTTTCTCTCTCTCTCTCTCTCTCTCTCTCTCTCCAGCAGTAAGGCATGGGGGTGAAGGTGACAAGCAAGGGTGATAAGGCTCTCTAACTCCCTCTTCACCCTCCTCACACACACACATACACACACACACACACACACACACACACACACACACACACACACACACACACACACACACACACACACACACACACACACACACACATACACACACACACACACAGTGACTCACTCATCTGTCGTTACTAAGTATCTAACATTCCACCATTCACAGATTGCAGTTTATTTACTATGTATTTATATTTCATAGACACTAAGTAAAATTCGCCCCCTTCTCCTGACCTTCCCCTAAATTCTAGACACATTACGTTGTGTAAGTTTGAAAGGAAAGGAATCTGTGATATTATTTGCTTTAGTTTTACTAGATAATGAATTCATTAGACACTCATCAATAAATTTACTCCACATTTTTAAGCTCTGTCTGAACTCTAAGTCTGTAAGCACCAGGCAGTACTCTACTACTCTGCTAATCTGTAACTATAATCTATAGGTTGTGCAATACACAAAAAACATCCGCATCCACACATCCTCTGTAGAGTGCGGATGCGGATGCGGATGTATATTTCACTACAAATGCGGATGCGGAGGCGGATGTTCAGTTTATCACAACTACGGATGCGGATGCGGATGTTAATTGATATGCGGATGTTCGCGGATGCGGATGCGGATGCGGATATCCGATACACCTCTAGTGTGTATGCATGCGTATGTGTATCTGTATTCACCATGGTCTGATCTTTGGATCACGTGTTGGACTCGTGATCGACAGCTATTTCCCTCACGGAAGAGAGCTCAGAGCTCGTATGACCGATCTATGGGTAATGCTGTGACCTTACGCGCACACACACACCCAACTCCCCGCCCACGAGAGTTGGAGTAACGACTCGAAGCGCAGCGATACTGAAATTATTTCAGCCCTGGGCAGGATTCGAACCAGGTCCGCCACAGTGACAGTCGGGGACTCTACCAACCGCGCCACCGATATAAATTCCCTCCATATATCCTGCGTTTCATCTTTCCTAAGGTCCTGAAACCCTCACAGTGTGTGTGTGTGTGTGTGTGTGTGTGTGTGTGTGTGTGTGTGTGTGTGTGTGTGTGTGTGTGTGTGTGTGTGTGTGTGTGTGTGTGTGTGCGTGCGCGCGCGTGCATGCGTGTTAGTGTATGTATGCGCGCGAGCGAGCGCGTATGCACTTCTACCTACCTGTATGTGTGCGTGTGCGCGCGCGCGCGTGTATGTGTGTGTGTGTGTGTGTGTGTGTGTGTGTGTGTGTGTGTGTGTGTGTGTGTGCGTGCGCGCGCGCGTGTATGTGTGCATGTGTGTATGTGTGCGTGTGTGTATTTGATTCATCATGGTCTTGGATCACGTGTTGGACTCGCGATCTACAGTTATTAACCTCCCGGATGAGAGCTCAGAGCTCGTAGGACCGATCTATGGGTAATACTGTGACCTTACACGCACACAAACACCCAACTCCCCGCCCACGAGAGTTGGAGTAACAACTCGCAGCGCAGCGATACTGAAATTATTTCAGCCCTGGGCAGAATTCGAACCCGGACCGTCGTAGTGGCAGGCGAGAACTCTAACCACTGCACCACGAGGTTGTGTGCATGTGTGTGCATAAATAATATATATATATATATATATAGATATATATATATATATATATATATATATATATGTGTGTGTGTGTGTGTGTGTGTGTGTGTGTGTGTGTGTGTGTGTGTGTGTGTGTGTGTGTGTGTGTACTGTATACATATACACACACAAAAATATATATATATATATATATATATATATGTGTGTGTGTGTGTGTGTGTGTGTGTGTGTGTGTGTGTGTGTGTGTGTGTGTGTGTGTGTTTGTGTGAGTATGAGGTTTTGGAAGTTATCTCCCCAACTGGGATTCGAACCCTCGCCTGAGCGGATTGCTTTTTAAAAAACAAAGACCGTGTCGTCACGCCACCGTGACCCTACAAAACGTGAACTAAGTCGCTCCGTTTTGTAGGGTCACAGTGGCGTGACGGTACGGTCTTCGTCTTGTGAAAAGCAAGCCGCTTAAGCGAGGGTTCGAATCCCAGTAGGAGAGTTTATTTACATATATGTATGTATGTATATATATATATATATATATATATATGCATATATATATATATATATATATATATACACACCTTTGAAAGGATTGTTAGTTATTTTGAAGTCCACCGATGCTCACACTCTTTCAGCAATGTCATGTGGAAGCCAAACCTTCTCATTGTGAGCTCGACCCCCACCCCTCTTCCACTCCTCCTTGTCTAATTGGTTTGATGACTGTCATTTCCATTTGCGGCCTTGAGCCTACTGTTGTTACTTTTTGGTGTTTGTGATTATACGTTAAGTTGAATATTTTGATCCAAGGATGAATTTACAATTTTGCTGGTACTCTCTTCCAGAATGCCCGTAAATCATAATTAGCTATATATTTATCTATGTATTTATTTACTTATTCTTTTATCTTTATTCATATCAAACAATGACCGGTGGCTAAAACATATAACATAAAATGCCTGTATATCATCGTCCCAGAAAGGACAGAAAACATGAGATAGGAATGGCAAGATGTAGTGTGTAGTGCGTTACGAGTGGAAGGCGCGCCTTCCGAGAGCAGCCCGACGGACTGTTAAAATCGTGTATGGGCAGCACGTAGAACAAGCCAAAGAAGGGCATTCGAGTCTCACTGGTGGTTCTGCTTTTCACTCATCAGGTTGGTTGTCGCTGGCAACCTCGTCCTACTACATTTAGGTCATGGTATACATAATTTATTTTCGATGTCGTGTTCCTCGCAATGGTGTGGGTAGCTGGCCTAAGAGTAAAAGAAACAATATTATCTGGATATGGATATGAATGATTTATTTTTTATTTTTCTTTGTGCACATGTAAACATCATCTACATAATTTTACCAAGTTGAATTAAGCTACCACGGTAAGGTACAAAGGCTGTGTCGACCTCCAGGGAATAGGCCGGTGGTTCTGCAGTGACCTACTAGGCTGAACACATACACAGATAGTATGGAGGGCGTTATTACTAGGGGAGACTGAACTTCAATTTTTCATTTAGGCTGAGCTGCAACCACAGATCTAACAACATCTTTTCATCTCACAAATCCCGACTATCACCTCTGGGTGGTAGAATCGCACCCAATAGGGCTGGTTTTCATGCAAGTCAGTGATTGGTCCGGTGTCCATTACTCGTTATGATAACAACTAATAGCAGTAGACTAAGGGCGAGAAAATTGATCAAGGCGAGGGCAGGGTGAAACTCATGAAAGCAGCCCACGGATCGAAGTGACAAACGAGAACCCCAGAGGGACTTTACGGTCACACTGTGGTTCTTGTTTGAAACTCCGGCCTGGCTTAGACCATCACAGTACCACTTGGCCCCAAGGCACTCGAGGAACATTTGGTCCATGAGGTCAGTACCATCTCATCAACCTTTCGATAAATAGTACATAGATGGTCCAACTCATAGATGGTGACGTATTGAAAAAGGTTAGTAATAATTAATCATGGCCGTGGTAATAGTATTACCACAAAAATTGCGGATTCGTTTCCCAGGAGGCTTCGAAATAGAATAATTTGAATTTTCATTAGAGTGTAATAATCGCCATACTGGGGTATCAGCTACATAGTTATTACAGTCAATATTTTTGGGACTTTAATGGAACCACAACGGACACCCTCTTTGCCGTGGAATCGAGTACCGCACTTTTCCCAAATGATCTAGTAGTTCCTATAACACATAAGGCAAAGTTGACGACTTTGACCACAGTTACGCGGGTTATGACGTATGCTTGTTTCCTACAGACCAGAGTCATGCAGAATTATTTATACTCGGAGACACATTTTCACTAAGAAGAATGCTGAGATACTTTTTAAATTATATAATCCTTTGTTACTGCTATCCTTGTTAATTTTCTCTCTTACCATTCCTGGGACTTAATATATTTTCCAATGTTCCTGTGGCGGGGGCTAAGAATGCCACCACCGAGTATCCATGAATGTCTTGAAAGTCGACTAAATGGGTCGGGGCATGGGGACTGGGATTCTCTATTTTTCTTCCACGAGGAGTCAAAGCATCCTTTGACTCGGCCATCCAGCCACTCCCCTCTCACAAGGGAGGAAATGTCATTGATACGTATCTTCGTACATTATCATAAACACTCCATTCAGTATGGCGTGTCTTTCACCACGATCAATTCATTATCTTGTAATTTTTTGGTGATATATATTGGAGAACATGAAGGCGTTTGGATGATTTTGTAAGGAATATACTGTAACCAAAATAATGTATATTATATTAGGGTAATAGTTGTGGAAAATATAATACTAGGACGGACTATAATTGACGACAGTGAAAGATCAGGATATTTGTGTCACAGAAGACATTACACCATTATCATACTCTGACCATTTTAACCTTGTAAAAAAAATCCACAAGTGTTGCTAAAGAGATAATTTGCAATTCTCAAACTTGTTTCTGTTCCACCCACAACCCCCGATTCCCGGAGGGGGTGGTATACCTCGGAAACGAGGCATTTTTAACAGAATTTTCATAGAACTAAAGAGTCGTCGAATCGTCCACAATGATATAACATCCCGTTTCTATTTCGAAAAATTAAATATTTTACTGGTATAATTGTAGGGAGAGGGGTACATAACTCGAAAACGCTAAATTTTCGACTAAAAGGGTGTCTTAGAATTGTCCAAAACAGCAGAAAAAATATTTCTGCAATAAAAAAAAAAAAAAAAAAAAAAAAAAAAAAAAAAAAAATGGGAGTATTCTGAATATTTTCTGACCATATTGTAATAATTGCATTGTGGTAACAAAGTGTATCATGAAATGCAATTGGAAATAGAGACAAATGTTAATGTGGTGATTGATTTGTGATGAAATAATGCATCATAGATCAGTTTGTTATATATGTTCATTAGCCAGTGATGGGAACTAGACACGTATACATATAGGGAGTGAACGTTTTGTTTGGGTTACCGGGAAGCTCGGCTATCAGTTTGTGTTTAGCACTCGTTCCGCTGGCATCTTAGTTGCGCTTGTGATCGTACATTTTCCAAACTTGTGTTCAGACGCATTATATGTGATGTTTTCTTTTTCGGTTCAAATTTTAATAACCCTTGCAATAAAGTGTCCGAAAAAAAAAAAAAAAAAAGAAAGACGGGATAAGAGAAGACAAATCACCGTAGAGGTGAATCATAAAATATTTGAGAAGGGACAACGAGGTGTGAGCGTGGCTGGCCTAGCACGCACATACAATTTGACCAAATCAACAATTTGCATTATGACAAAATTAAGGAAATACATGCTTCAAAGGAAGTGACAAGAATATCTATGCAACGGCCACGTATTCTTGACGATGTCGAAAGATTGCTTCTCATTTGGATCAACGAGAAGCATATGCAAGTAACACTATCAACGAGAGCATCATTTGTGAGGAAACGAAAGTAATTGCCAGGAGCAGCAACGGACAAAGAAGCATTCAAGCCAAGCCGTGATTGGTTCGAGATAGTTGTAAGAAGAACCGGCATCCACAACGTTGTGAGGCACGGCGAAGCAGCAGGCTCTGACACAAAGGCAACAGAGAATTTCACCGTTGACTATAGGAAGCTTGTGCATTCTGAGGGTTACCTACCGCAGCAGTTTTTTAATTGCGACGAGACGGGTCTTTTCTGGAAGATGCCGAAGCAAACCTATATAACAGCGAAGGAGAAGGCATTGCCTGCTGTTTTGTGCCAATGCAAGCGGCGATTTGAAAAAGTGAAACCGCTACTTGTATACAATTAAGAAAATCCACGAGCCTTCAAGAAGTGTGAAGTCCAGAAGAGCAGGCTAAGTGTGATGTGGAGGTCCAACAGCAAGGGGAAAGAAAATCGGACACTTAGTTAGGAAGAACACAAAACCTCACAGCAACACCAGCATAATTTACAAAACTCCCTGCAACGGATGTGACAGCGCATACTTCGGAGAAACATACAGAGGACTGAGAAGCAGACTCAAAGAACACAAAGCGGACATTAGACACCACCGTTGAGACCAACGCCCTCGTAAACCACGTAGACATAGGACACTTACCAGATTGGGAGAAATCCACCATCTTGACCCAAGGACTACACAGAAAACAAAGAAAAATAATAAAATCTCTACACATAGCTAATTACAACAACACAAACAAAGGTACAGGAGACTTAAAATGGGAAAAATATGCCCTCAATGAGTGGGAAAACGATCCGCACCAGACCCCCGGATTAAATCTCAAACTTTCCTTGCCATATTTTTTCGTTTGTGTTAAAAAAATATATATTCTTACATTATTTTTATTTTGCCATTATTATTTCTTTTCTTTTCTAGTTATACTATTTTTCTTGCCAAGTTGTTATTAATTAATTTCCACAACCATTTAAATATTTCCTCTGTCATTGTAACATACGAGCTCCTTTGCACTCGGAAAGGTATGCACGCGTACATATACGCCACTTCTAACCCTGTAGTAATATTCTTTTGAATAAGTTTGTAGCGAAACTAGTCAAGAATAAAACTCGGAATAAGACTCTAGTATTTCCTTTTCCCACCCACTTCATATATATGTATATATATATATATATATATATATATATATATATATATATATATATGTATATATATACACATATATGTATACATACACACACACACACACACACACATATATATATATATATATATATATATATATATATATATATATATATATATATATATATATATATATTTGTGTGTTGTGCCATGCATCACAGTACAAAGCGATCGACAGTGCATTTAGTTTTCATTAAGACGTGGAACATGGCGCATAGCCATGTGCCACATGAAAGTCCTGTGTTATATTACACATTATGAAGTGTAAAGAGTGCTTGCGTCGGACACTAACATGAGCGTCATATGCAAAGTGCCTTCATCTGCCTCTTCATGTGACACATACCAAAGAGTGAGCCATACGCCCTGCACGAGTCATGCATTCTTACACACACCACGTACCAGTGCGAGTGTTATATGGCATCAGGAGTGATGTGTCGCACGGGGTGGTGCTTGTCCCTTGCGAGCCAGACAGTGTATCACATGACCTCCCCCCTCCCCACACCACTATGCTTGTCCTTGGTGAAAGCTAAAAAAAAAAAAAAAAAAAAAACGAAGCCATGGGAGTAATCCTCTCTGTAATATAATCACCACAATGAAAGGAGCTTCTGAAAACAGGCGGCGCAGATGAGGGGGACCATGACATTTAATAAATAGATTTATTTCAAGGGTTCGTCCTACTCAGTCGGTTGAGACTTGCAAACTTGAGATTTTGAACTGGATTTCTTCTTAATCCATTTCTATATTGATTGGACTTGAGCCCATCCCAGTGAACTTCCACATTTGCAAAAAATGTAATCATCCTTGCATCTTCACCATAATCTTCCTCATGTTTGTCGTAATGTGCCGAGGGGAGACATGAATCATGTATGGGGGCTGGAGATTTTATCATTGTTAAGGTAATCGTATGGCAAGTACATCTTAAAGGACGCACCTCTGGCGTCACAGTACAATTATAACAACAATAACTGAAACAAAAACAACAGAAACAGTAGCAGCAGTAAAAA
>NC_134777.1:42667162-42729662 GCF_046742065.1 Oratosquilla oratoria | reverse complement strand
ATATATATTAGTGATGTGCCAGAACCAAAATTTTTACCGATACCGATACCGATATTTTTTTTAGCATTTTACCGATACCGATACCGATACCGATACAGGAATTTAATGGGTTACCGATACCGATACCGATATTTTGCGCATTGCTCACAATGCCTTGTACTTTATTGTGCACTTTTTCATAAAGCTCTGGGATAGTTGTGTTAGAGATGTATTTCCTGCTTGGGATCTTATAGTTTGGTTTTAAGTGATTAAGGAGCCTAGCAAATCCCAGATCTTCTACAATAGATATAGGTTGACAATCTATTGTGATCATTTCAGCAATATATTTGTGTACCTCTTTTGCTGGAGCACTGTTGATGTCCCAAATCTTTTTGTACTGGAGAGTAGCTTCAAGAGTTGGCTGTTGAGATACCTGTTTTGCACTTGAACAGCCTGTTTGACTTTGACTAGAAGTTGAAGTTGAAATTTTTTAGCTTTTTGGTAGGTGGAACATTTAAGAATGAGGCAAGTGTTGGGTTTGATTCAGCTGCTTTTTTCTGCTCCAATTCGGCATTTCCAAACTCATCAGGATGTTTATGTTGAAGATGCTTTCTAATATTTGTTGTTGTTTGGGTTTGCCTGTTTATTCCTCCTCTGCTTAATATTGTATTACAGAAATTACAGGATACTTTTGAAGAATCATCTTTGCATACTGTCACTAGATTCCATATAACACTTTGCTTTGACTTAGGCATTATTGCTAATTCTGGCAATTCTAATTGTAATTTAATAAATTTATCACAATATTGACTATCTGAAAAATGCAAGTTCAAATATTAAATATAAATAAATAATTACAATAAATAAATATTAAGAATGAGATCGAAAAGGGTAATAGGATAATAGCCATCAGCTAGCTCTCTTCTCTTCTTACATAAGACGCAAATGATTCCACAACCACATGGCGTGAAAGACACCCTTTACTTTATATATTTATATAATTATTTATTTGTTTCATGAATGAAAGTAATTTAACTTAAATTTTCTCTCAAGGTATCGGTATCGGTATTTATTTTTCAATACCGATACCGATATACCGATACCGAAGCTTCGGTACATCACTAATATATATATATATATACAGTATATATATATATATATGTATATATATATATATATATATATATATATATGTACACACACACATATATATATATATATATATATATATATATATATATATATATATATATAAGGATGGAAAGTAAAAATTGAGAAATAATAGTTTTCTTAACCTCTTCTTACCATTCTTTATTCTTGGAGAGTGATCAGTAGTAGCAACAATGGCACTCCAGCTCCAGCTACTACAAATGGTGACCCCGGTGAGCGGCCGTTCTTGTCGCTAAACGCAGGACCACTGAGTCCCCCTACCCCCGACCGCCCTGCCAGCTGGTTGCCATCGGCCCGGCTGCTGAATCGACGCCGCTCGCCCTACTTGCTGGTCGCCGCCGCCTGACATCCTCGCCTGCTGAGTCACTGCCACTCGCCCTGCCTGCTTGTCGCCGTCGCCCGTCCTGCCTGCTGAGTCGCCGTCGCCCGCCCTGCCTGCTGAGTCGTCGCCCTGCATGCTGGTTGCCGCCGACCTTCTTACCTGCTGGCCGCCACCGACTTCTCTGCCTTCTGGCCGCCCCCGACTGACCCGGACAGCCTGCCTGCTGGTCGCCGCCGCCGATCTCCCTGCCTGCTGATCGCCACCGCCGCCGACCGCCCTGCTTGGCAAATCGCTGCCTCATGCTGACGCTGCCCAGACGCATGCCCTGCCCGTCGTTCTGGCGGACTGCCTATGGGCGGCTGACTAATGGACCACCTACCCGTCCATGGACCTCTGCACACTGGCCCACCAGCCCGCCCATGAATCACCATCCCGCAACCGTTGCCACCGCATAACAATGCCCAGCATATTTGTGTCGTAGTGCCAAGGATATGTGTGTGTCGTGGTGTCCAGGATATTTGTGTCGTAGTGCCCAGGATATTTGAGTCCTCATTCCCAGGATATCTATGTGTTGTAGTGCCCAGGCTAGTGTTCTCGAACATTACCGCTAAGCTCCCCGAATATTCCACAGCCTAAAATGTAGTACACTCACCAGCTACGATGGATAACCACAACGATGCCGGCCGAAATGACGGCTGCAGCCGCCTTCCGAGCGCCTGCATTTTGCAGCCAGGACCCATCCATGTGGTTGGTTCTCCATCTTAGAATGCAACTTCAAAGCCTCAGCGATAACTGCCAGTCTCACCGAGTTCTCCCACACTAAGTCAGTTCTGCCGCCTGACGTCCTCTCGCAAGTTACTGACGTCATTAGTACTTTTGACACTCCGTATGAAGACCTCAAGGCCGCTATCCTGCTCCACCTGCAGTCTACCATGGCTACTCGACTTCAAGAGCTCCTGTCAAAGGAAGAACTCGAATGAGAGGCCCTCCGACCTCCTCCGTCGCATGAAGATACTACTGGCAGACAAGAACAACTCCTTCGACAAGGACCTGTTTAAGCAAATGTTCTGTCAACGGCTGCCACCAGCAACTCAGCGTAGCCATTTCACTGTCAAGAACAAACTCTCAACGGACGAGATCTCCACACTCGCTGATGAGTTTATGAAGACCTTTCTACCTGGACAGTCACCTACAGTTGCAAGCACCACTACATAAGATGACACCAAACAATCTGCTAAGCCTGTCTCTCAGCTCTCTCTGCAAATCAAGGATATGCAGAAACAGCTCAACAAAAATTCACGTTCCCGACCATCCTCTCGACATCGCTTCCGGCGACGTTGACGTTCTAGGAGCAATTCCAAGTACCCTTCTACAGTATGTTTCTAAAACCTCAAGTTTGGGAAAGACGCTATCAAGTGTAATGCGCCATGTACCTACTCTAAGACTTAAAACGCCAACAGCGAGTATTAGCTGCACATAATGTTCGTAAGTTCTCGTCAGCGCTGCTCCACCTCTATGACCTTCTCTACAAGACAAAGTTTCTGATCGACTCTAGTTCAAACGTCAGCGTCCTACCTGCTTTAAGATGTCAACGGTCTTTACCTCCGATCCTCCGCCGTCAATGGTACCAAAACGACGGACCATGCAACTCGAACTCAAGCTTTGCCGTTCCTTCGAGTGGATATTCCATGCGGGAGGAGTATCTCAGCCTATCCTAGGTGCTTATTTCCCGGTAAACTCTGCTTGGACTCAGGAAACTGAGGAAGTCTTTATCACAGCTAAACAAGCCCTCAGAGATGCTTCTCCGCTCTGTTTCCCCAACCCAGATGCAGTCATCTCTGTCGCCACCAACGCTTCCGGCATTGGTACTGGAGCAGTCCTGCAGCAGCATATCGACGGAGGTTGGAAACCACTCGCATTCTTCTCTAAGAAGCTCAACAACGCGGAATCCAAGTACAGTACCTACGACAAAGAACTACTTGCCATCTACAGGGCAATCAAGCGCTTTCACTACTTCGCGTGAAGTAGTAAATTTCATATTTACACCGACCACAAGCCTCTCACTACCACGTTTCTCAATAATAAGACCTACTCACAACGACAGCTACGGCCTACATATTTCATTTCTCAGTTAACCATGGATTTACAGTACATTCAAGGGGTTGACAACACTCCAGCTGACGCTCCCTCAATATCTCTGCTGTCACATCCTCTCTCATAGACTATGCTGCCGACCAGACCGACGATGCTGAACTACAGCAACTACTGAACAACACTGCATTGCAAATGAAGATCTTACTTCTAGGTACTCAAGTGCACATCTACGCATACGTGTCCACTGATACTTGCCGGCCTTTCCTGCCGAAAAACCATCGCTATCAAATCTTCCGTCAGCTGCACGATCTCTCTTACCTTGGCATCCGAGCAGCTCAGCTGATCATAACATCACGCTCCATATGGTCTGCCATCATCACGGGCGTTAGCCACTGGACACGCGCATGCATCCAATATCAAAGTTCCAAGGTATCGCATCACACACACTCTCCTGCAGCCACTTTCACTCCAGCTTCTACGATATTAAAAAAAGTAAGATACATACACACACCTATCACGAACATAGCCACGCCCCACGCACAAACATCTACACGTACTTTTTCTTCGACTAAAATTCGTTTCCTGTCTTTCTCTTATACTACATCTTCTCATTTCAGTTTACCTCCCACTAAAGATTTTTCCATTTTTCCACCTTTCTTTACTACTACGCCTCCTATCATTTTCTCAACTTTTGGTGATTCTAATCCCAGGCGTCGGCGCCGCCGTCCAAGTTCCCTGCCCATTTCTCTTGAGCCACGACCACCAACCGCCCCTAATAGCTCATGAAAAAGCGCGCTGGCAATAGCCCTCTTTTATACACTACTATCTTTTCATTTTCTTACAGACATTCTTCCCCTCCCACAAAGACCGATCCCGCGCGAGCGGGTGGTCTTACCTAGCTAATCCATAATCCACGTGGATATCGATCTTGTCAGTCCACTGCCCTTCTCTGACAATTACTGGTACATCCTTATCTGCGTCAACCGTTTCACACGATGGCCTGAAGTTGTACCCTTAGCTGACATCTATATCGACTCCGTCGCCCGCACGTTCATCAACACGTGGATCTCCAGATTAGGTGTCCCTTTTAGCCTTACTTCCGTCCGACCGTGGCAGCCAGTTTGAATCCAACGTGTGGAAAAGGTACGTCTCTTAGCATCCGACACTTTCGGACTGCTAGCTATCAGCCACAAGCGAATGATACCGTTGAACGGTTTCACCTTCAACTACAGTAAAGTCATCTCTCACAACCTCAGCTCAACGTAAAAATTGGTCACAAGTCCTTCCTCTTGTCCTTCTAGGCATACGTACCTCGTTGAAGGAATACCTACACCACTCCTCTGCAGACCTCGTGTACGGCACACAGGCCTGTGACTTTCATATATACTCTAGTGGTGAAAGAATGTGTATCACGATTAATTAAATCGTCCAAAAAGAGAATCTAATTGTTGACTTCAGTTTACCTCCACTAAATGCATGAAATTGAAGTCAATGATAAGCTTAATTTTAATTTTTTTTTTGTACAAAGAGAGAGAGAGAGAGAGAGAGAGAGAGAGAGAGAGAGAGAGAGAGAGAGAGAGAGAGAGAGAGAGAGAGAGAGAGAGAGAGAGAGAGGGAGGGGGGGGGGGGGAGAACAATAATAGATGTAACAACCAATCATAAAAAACGAATGAAAATAGTAATCGAAAAAATCTGGGCATTCGTTTTGTATCGAAGGAAACAAGGAGAAAGGCTATTGGAAACGAAGAGAAGATGGAAGAGACAGCGGAGAGGAGCAAACAAAGAAACGTGGAAGAATGAAAACGGAAAGTGAGCTATGAGATAGACTGGAAACAGAAATAGGAGGGGATGAAGAAGAAAAAATAAAGAAGAAAAGAATGAAGAAGAAGAAAGAAGATGAAGAAGAAAGAAGGAGGAAGAAGAAGAAGAGGAAGGAGAAGTAAAAGAGGAAGTATAAGAGGAAGGAGAGGAGGAATAATAGGAAGGAGAGGAGGGAGAAGAGGAAGAAGAGGAAGAATAGAAAGAAAAAAGGAAGAAGGTAATGAAGAAGAGGAAAGTGAGAAGAATAAAGATATAAAGAAGGCAAAGAAGATAAAACAGAGGAGGAAAATGACAACAAAACTCAGGAAGAAGTAGAAGAGGAAGACGAAGAAGAAAAAGAAGTATATCAAAGCTTCAGGAAAAAACGAAAACGATAAAAAGATGAACAAAAAGAAGAAGAGTACCAAGAAGATGGAAAAGACGAAAGGCGAAGAAGAGGGGGAAGATGGGGAAAAAAAAAAAAAAAAAAAAAAAAAAAAAAAAAAAAAAGGAAGAGAAGCTGTATCGCAACCAGCGCGTATTTGTTCATTATTTGTTATTTGATTCCTCCTCGAGTTTGAACACGTCTCCCGATGGGGCGAAGGAGACTTGTTCCAGCGTGACTCGGCCATGACTCCTTTGCTGAGTCCTCCGACATAGAGTGGATATGCAAATTGCGATTCAGCAGGAGGGTTCTTTGAGCATTAGCCTCTTTGGCTCAGTGGGTCTGGTTTCCAGACGACCGAGAAAGTTCGAAATAAGGTTGGAGAAGAATGGAACGCAGACCATGAAGCGTTCGGCTGTGGCCGAAGCCGCCGTGTTTGCTCTGTGGGTGGGCCTGTGGCAATCACTGGTGGTCTTGGCGGTGCGAAGATTCTTACAGTCGTGAAGACCGCAGTGAAATAGGTTTAGATTAGAGGGAAAAAACACAAAGTTCTCAGATAACTCAAATCAACCGGCGGCAGACAGAATAAGCACACAGTTCGATTAAGGTTCTAGTTAGTTCTCTCAGCACTGGGACGACTGGAAGCGTTCAAATGATCTTGATTGCAGTCTTCAACCTTAAGACATAATCTATCTAATTCTGTCCTGTGTCAAACGATTTCATTCCCCCGTTGGGCAGCCCTTGCGAGTCCACCGGCAAGACCGTCGGCCTATTCATAGTGGAACGATACAACCTCCATAACCTGACCACAGTATTTCAACCAGAATTGGTTATAAGTAAATTGTTCGTACGATCGATGAGTATACAATATGCCTTTGAAAATGTATACAAATCTTTATAACATAGTATTACCATCTCTTTCTATCCTTATTTTATCTATTTCTTGATACATTGCTTTTTGACTCGGGCAGTGGGCAGGAGGGCAGGGATCCCTTCATCCATGAGGTACTCAGACAAAAAAAAAAAAAAAAAAAAAAAAAAAAATAGATGGGAGTGGGATGGGTGGACATGGGTCATGCCTTGGTTAGCTTTCTTCCTTATACGGGGTAAGGAGCCTAATAAAGATACGTAAATAGCTTCTCTAGAGCGGCCCATACACGATCAATTATATTGCGCAATTTCATTGTCAATACTCTGAATTGACAATGAAATTGAGAGGCTAATTGAACAAATAAAATCTTAATTCCCCTTCGAAAGAGAAGAGTTTCGGCGACAGACGAACTTACTGTATCCATACATTAAGAGGGAGTAAGTAAACATTCAAAAGACCTATCACTCCTTCAACTCTACACTGCCTGAGAATTCCCATAAGCCGGAGAAAGGTGCTAAGTGACAATTGTAAAGCCTCATTTACACGGAGCAAGTTGACAGGATAGTCAAGCGTGGAAATTACTTGCTACAAGTTACTTGCCGTGTGTAAACATCTGCTTGGCAAAAAAATTGGATAGGTTGCCCAATTATCTTTGTCAAGCAGATGTTCACACACGGCAAGTAACTGGTAGCAAGTAACTTCCACGCTTGACTTTCCTTTCGTCTTGCCCCGCGTAAGCAAAGTTTAATAAACGACTCCAGCCGTACAAAACAGCAAATGGGTTAGGGAGGAACTATGAATTTGGTGACGATGGTGATGAGGATGGGTTTTGGGGGTCGAAAGGGAAACATCTAAGGTTTTATTTTCTTTTACTGGAGTACTGGACACCGGGGGTCCCGAGGCATTTGGCAACAATCCCTAAATTCCTCCGGAGATCTCCTAGAGAAGATATATGTCATTTTGTTTCTGTACGGGATTCGTTTAGCTAGATGATAAACATTTTTTTTTCTTGTAAGACAGCCTATTATCAACATAAATCAAAGTAATCATTATATAGTGAAATTTTACATTAATCTACATTAGAGACGAGTCATTCTGGACACAATGATAAGAAATATCTTAAAATAAAGTTACCAAATCTGAACTCAAAGGTATCAGAAAGAGTTGCGAAAAATGTAATGACAACTATTCAACAATGGAATTACCATTGCCACAAAACACATGAAATTTTGCTCAATGTTAGAATCTGACACTTAAAAGGGATTTTTGAGGAATTTAATTCTTCCAATGAAACAGTATTACCGTTGTGCGGAATTTTATTCATGAAGGGTGACATGATCTCTGATGACGACTGTAGTTGATGATCAAGGTTTGTTTTAGCCAAATACTCTCTTTTTTTCTAAGAAATGTTGTACATCTTATATAAGTAAAAAATAAACTGACCCTTCGCGTTTGGTGGTAAATCGGTAACACCGCCAACTACGGTGAAGAAGAACTCGAAGAAGAAGAAGAACTCGAAGAAATCGAAGAAGAAGAGGAAGAACTCGAAGAAGAAGAAGAAGAAGAAGAAGAAGAAGAAGAAGAAGAAGAACTCGAAGAACTCGAAGAAGAGGAAGAAGAAGAACTCGAAGAACTCGAAGAAGAAGAAGTAGAACTCGAAGAAGAAATCGAAAAACTCGAAGAACTCGAAGAACTCGAAGAACTCAAAAGAGAAGAACTCGAAAAAGAAGAACTCGAAGAACTCGAAAAAGAAGAACTCGAAGAACTCGAAAGAGAAGAACTCGAAGAAGAACTCGAAGAAGAAGAACTCGAAGAAGAAGGAGAACTCGAAGAAGAACTCGAAGAACTCGAAGAAGAACTCGAAGAACTCGAAGAAGAACTCGAAGAACTCGAAGAACTCGAAGAACTCGAAGAACTCGAAGAACTCGAAGAACTCGAAGAAGAACTCGAAGAATGATTTTGATATTTTATTTTCCAAAAAAGGGGCGTAGCCCAGGGCGCGCAGCTCCCGCGCCTAAGGCGCAGCGCCGCAGGCCAAGGCCCCCGGCGTAGCCGGTGGGCTTGTCTTGAGTAAAAACCAGGATGGGAGGGGTGAAGGGGTGTGTACCTAGATGGTACACCCGGAACAACATACGGTATAACTAAGTTCATAATAAAAACGAGTTGAAACATTTCGCAGCTCTTCCCTGTAACCGAGAGACAGTTTATCAAATTGATAAACCTGTTTATTATTTGATTTTATAAATAAATTTATTTACTTATTTATTTATTTATTTATTCATTTATTTTTTGGATGGCAAAGACCATGGAAAAAGAATGTTGACATCCAGCGTTTTAAATGGGTTAGTGATTAATTTGGTAGTTGTGCAGGAGCATGAAAGAATTATATTTCTCTCGTGTAACTCGAACTGCTATTGTCGTTATCATGCCATCTGGTGACATTCTTGAGTTAGTTAACAAATAACACAAACAGACACATCGAAGCTAAAAAAATTGCTTTCACATATCTATTCCACAGCTGTATATTTTGCTGCTGATTTTGTAAGACAACGAGCCATTTAATTGTCCAAGCCATATAGCACCACAGTATTTTTATATATTTCCATGGTAAAAAAATAAATACTATACATGCTGCACTTGGCATGTCATCACAATAACAACTGCACCGGCGACAGCGTCTGGAGGCGGGAACCTGTGGTTGTGACGTAATGCGATTTTTTTTTTTTTCATATCAGTTGCGTCCATGGTGGGTAGAGATGTCTGACTAACGCCAACGCCAGCATCAGAGGCATGAAGTCACCAAATTAAAGCTATGCATGTCTGGCGTTCAACGAGCACCGGGCGTTTCTATGCCGCGTTGTCTGTAAATCGTTACTTCTTGCACTATTTTCTAAATATGTAAATTTCAGATGTTTCGTGTGATCGACTCTGAAATTTAATATGACACGGGAGTTGTTATAAATTCACCGTCACATCAACAAAGAACATTATGTCGCACCAACACTTCGTGTTTCAAACGACAACCATCTGACGAATATGGCAAAATAACGGTGCAACAAACAACAACATAAACATCGACGGAATTCATTCAATTAAGTACATACATATATACATATACCAAGGCTTTTTCCCCCTTACAAGGGGGGGTAGCCAAAAAGAAAAAGGCATAAAATTATTCCCACCCATTCCATCCCTGAATACACTCCACACCCCTCCACCCTCCCTCTTATCTTTGAGAAGGCATTCAATTAAGTAGCGGAAGAATACGGTGATTGGGTGGGTGGTTATTTTGGTGGTTATGCAAAAGCAATGAAGTGAATGTGAGAAAGGTTACATGGTTTATGTGAGCACGATACGAGTATAAGTAGTATCAGTACAAAGCAAAAACAATGGCCAATGTACCTGTAAAGACTAGATACGATCTTAAACAATAGAATTAAACTAACAAGCAATCAAATATAAGTACTAATTACAAGATACATTGATGATGAACTACGATAATACACAATGTTCCATTACGAAAATAGTAAAGAGACACTTCCAAATACTTTAGTCAGTCGTTGAAGTATACACAGTATGAAGAGATAGGAATAAAAAAATGGATCAACTGCAGAATTTCCACCCCCAGGCGCCTGCTGATCTGTGGGGAATGGGGATCCGGGGTGCTCCGCTGTCACTCAGGTCATGATAACGTTTTTTATTACCTAACCTAACCTAACGGCGCTCAAAAGGTTAATCTTTGTTTGGATTAGGTTAGGTTAGGTAATAAAAAACGTTATCATGACTTGGGTGACGGTGTGTGCCTGAGTGACAGCGGAACACCCCGGATCCCCACAGATCAGCACGCGCGCGGGGGTAGAAATTCTGCGGTTGATCCAAAAAAATCACCAGACTATAAAGCCGGTTACCCATGATGACGTGGCGGTTTGAATTGGGTTTGAAGGACCACTTATAAACTAATCACAACCTGCCAACATGGTGATTCGAATCGGGTTCGAAGGACCATTTACAAACGAATGACAAACATCACAGTGCAAACATCACTACACAAAAGTACCTATACAAATTACACATTACAAGATACAAAACGTATAAACAAAATTCCATTACACAAAAACATGAAACATTTATTTGTGAAGGATTCTACGATACTCACCTCACCAGAACGGTGTGTATCTGATAATACATGTAATCTTGTTGCGGACGGAAGAGAACGGAACGGTCAGGACGATTTGTCACAGAGGTGGTATGGTATAGAGGAAGAAGCAGGAACTCGCCAGGTAATGCTGCTATTAAAAGGAGTCTCTGGTAGTATTTTTCTTCTGAAGACATGCTGCTCCAGGGTTATGTCAACAAAAATTTAGTCAAGGATGAGTAAGGTTTTCGAAGTTGGGAATCATGTGACTGACAAGTTTATCATGCCCATGAAACGGCTGCGTTCGGTGGAAGATAGTGGTAAAAAGAAATCGTTAATGGCAGAGTAGAACCTTGCCAGTTATGAATGAATCGGAAAGAGCAGAAGACTTACAAGATAATTAAGACGAGTGATCTGAATAAGGAAAGTCTCAAAAGCAGGTTCAAAGACGAGCAAGGATAATCAAAGTATTATTTAACGCAAAAGTTCAAGGTAAAGAGAAGTGTTTTTGCGACCAATTTTTGGCAACCATTGTAAGTGGCAATTCGACGGTCTCACGGATAACGGATTAGTTGGTGTCTGAGGAATATATTAAAGTCAGAATCAAAAGGTAGCAATGGCGGGGAAGAAGCGGTGTTTGGTGTTTGAGTTTCTGTTGTATGATATGCCGGAGTCACGAGCACTGCAACTCAGACCTGTTCCCCACGTATGCTACATGATCATCACGTGACTGCTAAAGTGCACTCGAAACTGACAGTTTAACGCTACTGTAATCTACTAAATATCCGCTATACGTGTGAGTTCCTTTAATGTAGTGTTTGTGTCATACATGACTAGTAAGGGTCTAATGTTGGTGGGCAAGGCCCTTAAAAAATTATCCCCAAAATAAAAAGGGTTAATTTTTAGTTTTAGACACCTACGCGATATAGCAATAGAAAATTAATTATTAAATTTGTAAACTGTATTAGATGAACGTAATATGCGTTTTTCTTGGCGGAAATCATTAACAAAAAAGTTGCTAAAACCTATTTACTAACGAACGAAGTCGTGGCGGCTGAATGATACGCCATGTTTGTTTTCATAGAAGAAATGAAAGGATGATTAGTCTATTCTAACCTAACCTATATTCAATAATTCGGTACCTCAAATTCTAAAGATCATCCTGGCCTGATTATTATTGTACATACTGTACATATACCAAAGGCTTTTCCCTCTTATAAGGGAGGTAGCAAAAAAAAAAAAAAAAAAAAAAAAAAAGGCATAAAAATCATTCCCACCCATTCCATCGCTAATACACTCCACTCCTCTCCACCCTCTACCCTCCCTCTTATATTGGCACCTCTTGGATGATGGCTTCGTCCCTGCATCTTGTCCACTGCCCTGGGTCAGAAGCAGTGTCGCAAGACACAGCACATCCACGGCAAGGCCGCTTCATTAAATCGGCGATCCCATCTCTCCGTCTCCCCCCCCCCCCATGCAGAAAAGGAGAAGACGGGGAGAAATCTCTTAGGGCTGCGTCAAATTTTGCTCACACATACTACCCCACCCACTTCCCCCACCCATTCCACCTCATGCATCACAACATCATCCATATACAACCATTCTCCATTCACCCCTGTCTTCTGTCTTCTTCCGTCCTTCCTCATCAGACATCCCCCTCTTCCCCAAAGCCCCTTTTACCCCATCCATCCATCTCATCATAGGTCGCCCCCTCATGTTCACTCCCTCCACATCTGCCTTCCACACCTCTTTTACTAGTCTTTCTTCACTCATTCTTTTCATGTGTCCAAACCATCCCAATACAATTTCATCCACCCTATCTCCCAACTCCCTTACCAACCCCGTTCTCTTCCTCACTTCCTCATTTCTCACTCTATCCAGCCTAGTAACCCCTATCATACTTCTCAGACACCTCATCTTAAACACACTCAAATTCCTTCTCTCTTCCTCTCTTATGTTCCAGGTTTCTGGCCTATACAGTGCTGTCGGCACAATCAGTCCTGCATACAATCTCCTCTTAGCATCCATTCCCAAATGTCTATTTCTCATTACACTTTTTAATCCACCAATGAGAAGCAAAAGGAGAAGGAGTACAAGAAGCTGAGAGAGGAGTGGGAGGAGTAAAGGGTAGAGTAGAACTAGGAGTGGTGGAGGAATGGGGATGGCTCAAGGAGGGAGTCACAACCTGTGCAAAGATGGTGTGTGGAACAAGAAGGACAGGAGGAAATAAAAGGAAGGGTAGTGAGTGGTGGGATGAGGAAACAAAGAAGGTTGTAGAAGAGAAGATTCGAACTTTCACAGATTAGTTATAAAATAGGACGATGGAGTCATATGAGAGGTACAAAGAAAAGAGAAGTAAAGCACAAGATAAAGGAGGCAAAGTGGAGAGCAGATATGAAATGGAGTAAGAGTATGACAATTTTTTGAAAGTAATAAAAAGTTGTTTTGGAAAGAAATTAAGAGAGGAAGAGGAGGCGAATCAAGTAGAGAAGAAAAGGTAAAAGGTACAGATGGAGAGATGATAATGGAAGAGAAAGCAGTGAGATGAAGGTGGGCAGAGTATTTTAGGGAGTTGCTAAATGTGAAGGAGGGTAGGGAGGGAAAGGTAGTTGCAGTGGGAAGTGCTAAGAAAATGACCGTGATGAGTGAGGAGAATGGAGGAGAAATAAGGAGAGATGAAGTGAGGCAGTTGTTAAATTGATGAGAGCAGGTAAGGCACCTGGTCTGGATGGATGCCATGCAGAATGTCTGAAAAAAGGAGGCACAGTGATGGTGGACTGGCTGGTGAGGTTATTTAATGTTTGTTTGGAGAGAGTAGAGTGCCGGACGACTGGAGGAGTGCCTGTATAGTTCCACTTTACAAGGAAAAAGGGGACAAGTGTGAATGTAGTAGTTTCAGAGGGATTAGCTTGTTAGGTGTAGTTGGGAAGGCTTATGGGAGGATCTTGATTGAGAGGATTAGGAGAGGAACAGAGGGAGTAATTGGTGAGGAACAGTGGATTTAGAACAGGTAGATGTTGCGTAGATAAGATTTTTGTGGTAAGACAGATATATGAGAAAGCTATAGGAAAAAGTAAGGATGTTTTTTAGTCTTTTATGGATCTGGAAAAGGCTGATGACAGGGTAGACAGGAAGGCACTATGGGAGGTTTTGCAAATATATGGGATAGGAGGAAAGCTTTTAGGAGCTGTCAAGAGTTTTTACGAGAGTAGTAGAGCATGTGTCAGGATTAGAAATGAGGTGGGCCTTCGTCAGGGATGTGTTATGTCGCCTTGGCTGTTCAACTTACATGGTGGTGCGAGAGGTAAATGCAAGGGTGGTGGGTCAGGGATTGGAGATGGTTAAAGAAAATTGAGAAAAGTGAGAGGTGAACCAGCTGTTGTTTACGGACGACACTGCACTTGTAGCAGGATTAGAGGAGGGATTGAGGAAGTTAGAGACAGAGTTTGGGAGAGTGTGTGAAAGAAGGAAGTTAAAGATAAATGTGGGTAAAAGTAAGGTGATGAGATGTACAAGGGGTGAAAGTGGCAGCAAACTTGAAGTGAGCATTAAGGGAGAGAGACTGGAAGAAGTGGATAGTTTTAGATACTTGGGTGCGAATGTGGCAGGAAAGGGAGGAGGGGGGGGGTGGATGTAGAATGTAGGTTGAGAGAAGCGAGTAAATGCCTTGGTAGATTATTATTGTACCTCGGGCAATTAACAGACGACGGCAGAACCCCGTGTTCTCTCATAAAGTCCAAAGAAGCCCTATTGTCTTTGTAACAGCGGTCATCAACTTCACCTGGAGTTGGAGAACACCCGGCCCACAACGTAAAAGTTATCGTCTGATAGTGACTGGACTGGCATGGCATCCAGAACGTATCCTAGCGGCTTCGATCATTAATAAATTTGCTTGTAGCAAGGTTTTTTTGTTTTTTATTTCCGCAACGAAAATCGTATATTACGTTCTTGTATTATAATATACAAAATTAATATTTCATTTTCTAATGCTATATCGCCAAGGTGTGAACTAAAATATACCATAATGTCCAATGGAGCGGTTATCTAACGCAAATCTTGCTAACACAGTCAAGGATAGTTTCGTACACAAAACCTTATTTTGGTTAACTAGTGTCAAACAATTCTGGCTTCGATCTTGTAAACAAAGCTTCTAACGCCTTTTTCAATTCTCAGAGTTTGCTGTAACAATTACTAAGTTGATACAAATTTCACAGATGTATTAACAATTATGTGATGGAATTTGGTGAATGAAGTAGTAATGTTAGCCAACATAAACTGAGGTTCCAAATTATGTGATGGAATTTGGTGAATGAAGTAGTAATGTTAGCCAACATGAACTGAGGTTCCATTATCTTAAACCATCTAGAAACTAAGGTCTCATCAAAAGTTGGTGGTTTCACTGACACAACAGCGGTAAATATAGCCCCGTCCACACTGTGCCTCATTCAAATCTGAATGTAGCAGGTGGCGGTGTTGAATGCTAAGATAAGAGTCCACACTCATGTCCACACTAAATGTGCATGAAATAGGAATGCGACCACGAGAGAAAGCGCGTCAGTTACCTCTGAGCTTCGGCAGGGAAATACTGTACACCGACGAATTCCTTGAAACGGAAACCCTACTCTGGAGCATTGTAACTGTTTGTGCTATGTAAAATAAACCAGCAAGAAAGATATGGTGCAGACAGTGATTTTCTCGAAGAACTGTAAAGGACGACGTTAACTATTTTAACACACGCACATTGGTTTATAGATAAAAACCGTTAAAATTCATAATTTCGTAATTCATAACTGAAACCGAGTTGCATTATATATAGAAAACAATTCCATTACCAGTACTTATTCAAATGTGTTATTGTAAAAGGAATAGGCTCTGCTCATGAATGAAAATAAAAAAGGATTTAATCTATATTATTCACAGATTGATTCATAAATGAAAATTCCATTTTTCGTTAATAATTGTAATTCGTAGTGTATTATAGATATTACTATGTATGAAATGATGAAAAAAACAAATAAAAATTCACTTTATTGACAGTCCTCATTTACAGTTGAATTTATGCAGAATTGAAGTAAACTTGATAAATACTAAAAGTCACGGGTTAAGTATTCAGCTATTAAATGTTTTGTTTATTTTCCCAGAATTCTTGGCTGAGACGTTTTCCTTATACTGTTACACATATACCACTGCATAATCTATTTCCAGGTGAAAGTAATCGATTATTGATTGCAAAAATAATCGATTACATAAAACAATCACCATCACCCATCCGCAGGATGCCTTGACGGAGATGCTGCACACACATACAATATGTTGCATAGTTGGATTTTCTTACACTCTAGCCCACAGTGTACGTTTGACAGCCACACTCTGTCTCCTGGTGCTGCCTGGCAGACCGCTGGAGTAGACACACACTGTGTGTCTACTCCTGCGGTCACACAGCATACCTGTCAAGTCGTACGTTTTTTGCGCAAGTCTTACGAAATTTATATGATTTTCGAGTCTTACGGCGTAAATTGAAAATCTGTTTAATGTATTTTGTTTTAAACAATTAGAAGTAAAATCCCCTTTTCAAGTCTAACGTTTTTGCATAAATCTTACGTAATGAGCTGCAGTGCTGTTTACAAGAACCGTTTAAACTACTGTTTTCATTATGTGGTGTTCATACTGTGTCATGTGTTTACATTGTGTTTTCATTCTGCATGTTTTGAAACAAATAAATATTGAATGACAAAAAAAAATATATGGTTTTCTTATGACTTAATTACAGCACCTCATAATGAAAAACTACTGTTTACAAGAACCTTTGCGAACTACTGTTTTTCATTGTGTTGTGTGCATACTGTGTCATGTGTTTACATTATGTTTTCATTCTGCATTTGTTTTGAAACAAATATTGAATGACAAAGAATGTGGTTTTCTTATGGTTACGGTTTTATACACAAACTTGTTGTCTCTAACGCAAAATCTTACGGCAAGACACCACAGTAGTTTGGCAGGAATGACACAGGTATAGTTTCATGTATATATTTTTACATTATATTTGTTTATTATCAGAATAACAATGTACGTGGGGAACTATACAATAATATGATAATGAATGGATAGCACAAAAATGCCCCTAATTTTTCTTTGTCCAACGGGTTCCTGGCATAAGCTCACGTACATCCTTAATGAGAAAAATATTAATCAGTTGATCCTCTTCGTTTAATCTCACTTGGTTAACGTAACCTAACACTGTTAACTTAGCCTAACACAGTAACCTTAACTTTACCCAATAACCTAGCCAGACCCGATTGTCTTTTTTCATTAAGGGCGTGAGCTTGTTCGTGCGCCTAACAAGATCATGGTCAACATAAAAGACATAAAGAAAAATATAACAATATTTTTTATAAAAAAAAAAATAATAATAATAATAATGAAGACAGGTAAACATTGTAATAACTAAATCTAAGCACCATATTGATTATAGTACATAAAATATAAAGATTCTTTAACATAAAATATTGTTATATGATATCCATAACTTAAACTGTGGTTTATACCTGAGGTTGTGTACGTGACTAGGTAAATTATTCCATAACAACATTCTGGTGCAACAAAAGTAAGTTCCATGGCACTTCATACACACCATATACCAAAGGCTTTTCCCCCTTACAAGGAAGGTAGCCAATAAAGAAAGGCATAAAAACCACTCCCATCCATTCCATCCCCACATACTCCACTCCCATTCACCCCCCTCCCTCCCTCCCTCTTATCTTGGCTCCTCCTGGATGACGGGTCATCCCTGCATCTCGCCCACTGCCCTGGGTCAGAAGCAGTGTCGCAAGACACATCGCATCCACAGGAAGGCCGCTTCATTCATTGGCAATCACTCCCCTCTCCGTCCCCTCATGCAGAAAAAGAGAAGACAGGGAGAAATCCCTTCGGGCCGCGTCAATTTATTTTTCACACACACTCCCTTACCCTCCCCAATCCCCCACCCACCCCCTTTCATGCATCACAGCATAATCTATACACAACCATTCTCCACTCGCCTCTATCTTCTGTCGTCTCCCGTCCTTCCTCAACCTACATTCCCCTCTTTCCCAATGCCCCTTTTACCCTATTCATCCATCTCATCCTTGGTCGCCCCCTCGTGTTCACTCCCCACATCTCTGCTTTCCACACCTCTTGTGCTAATATTTCCTCTCATTCTTTCCATGTGTCCAAACCATCCCAATATTTTTTCATCAACCCTATCTCCCAACTCTCTTTCCACCCCCGTTAACCTTCTCACCTCCTCGTTTCTCACTCTATCCAGCCTAGTAACCCCTATCATACTTCTCAGGCACCTCATCTCAAACGCATTCAGACTCATTCTCTCTTCTTCTCTTATGTTCCATGTTTCTGCCCCATACAGTGCTGTCCGTACAATCACTCCTTCATACAAGTCCTCTTTGTACCAATTCCCAAATGTATATTTTTCATTACACTTTTTAATCCACCAAGGCATTTACTAACTTCTCTCAATCTACATTCTACCTCCACTCCTCCCTTTCCCTCCACATTCGCACCCAAGTATCTAAAACTATCCACTTCCTCCAATCTCTCTCCCTTAATACTCATTTCCAGCCTGCTGCCACTTTCTCCCCTTGTGCATCTCATCACCTTACTTTTACCCACATTTATTTTCAACTTCCTTCTTTCGCACACCCTCCAAAACTCCGTCACCAACTTCCTCAATCCCTCCTCTGATCCTGCTACAAGCTCAGTGTCTTCAGCAAAAAACAACTGACTTATCTCCCACCTTTGCCCATTTTCTTTAACCATCTCCAATCCCTGACCCATTACCCTTGCGTTTACCTCTCGTACTACTCCATCCATGTATAAATTGAACAGCCAAGGCGACATAACACATCCCTGACGAAGTCCCACATTTACCTCAAACTACTCATTCTCTCCATTTCTAATTCTAACACAGACTCTACTACTCCCATATAAACCCTTGACTGCTCTTAACAGCTTTCCTCCTGTCCCATATATCTGCAATAAATCCTACAGTGCCTTTCTGTCTACCCTGTCATAAGCCTTCTCCAAATACATAAAGGTTAAAGAAATCCTTAATTTTTCCTAAAGCTTTCTCACATATCTGATTCACGCAACCCCTACCTGTCCTAAACCCACACTGTTCCTCACCAATTATTCCCTCTGTTTCTCTCCCAATTCTCTCATAAGCCTTCCCAACTACAATTAACAAACTGATCCCTCTGGAATTATTACACTCACACTTGTCCCCCGTTTCCTTGTAAAGTGGAACTATACAGGCACTCCCCCAGTCCTATGGTACTCTGCTCTCTTATAAACAAACATTAAGTAACTTCACCACCCAGTCCACCATCCCTGTACCTCCCTTTTTTTAGACACTCCGCATGACACCCATCCAACCCAGGTGCTTTATTTGCTCTCATCATATTAACAACTGATTCCACCCCATCTTTCCTTATTTCTCCTCCTATTTCCTCACTCATCACTCATTTTCTTAGAGCTTCCCATTGCAACTACTTTCCCCTCCCTATCTTCCCTCACATTTAGCAACTCCCTAAAATGCATCTTCATGTTACTGCCGTCTCTTCCATTATTACTTCTCCATCTACATCTTCTAGCTTTTCTTTTGTACATGATTCACCTCCTCTTCCCCTCTTAATTTCCTTCCAAAACATCTTTTTATTACTTTAATCTTAATATAAGAAAAAACAAAAAAAATCTGAATTCCTGCGTGAGGGGACAGAGGGAGGGTCGCCGAGTTGCTGAAGCGGCCCTGCTGTGGATGTGCTGTGTCTTGCTACACTGCTTCTGACCTGAGCAGTGGGTGGGATACAGGAATGACCATTCACAAGGAACTCAGATGAGAAGGGAAATGGGGGTGGAGTGGGAGAGAGTAAATACGTGCCTCAACTAGTTACCTCCCCTCATCTTTACACCAACAAATGGAGAACGAGTTTAAGTGGATCAAAGGCTTTAACAAGGGTGGTGCAAATAAAGCCATCATATTAAGACAACAGGGCAGGGCTCACAGTAATGGATTTAAACTGGACAAATTTATATTTAAAAAGGAAATAGGCAAGAACTGGTTTACCAATAGAGTGGTCAATGAATGGAATATACTTGTAACCAAATAGTAATCGCTGAGACGTTGTTTTAAGAAAAGGTTAGACAACTTTATGGATTGTGATGATAGATGGTAATGGACATGGAACTCTCTAGTGTATGCCTTATGGTTTCTTGCAATTCCTTCATTCTTATGTTCTAAGTCGAGCACATTCGGTCACCAGAGTCTGTCCCCGATCACCATGTCGAGCCCAAGTGCCCGGTGACCAAATGACCCTAAAAGATATCTTGGACTGATGTGGCAATACCGATGAAATCGTAATGGGAGACCTAAATGCACATGTAGGAAGATAAATAAAAATAGATAAATCATTTGAAAATAAAGACTTGCTCAAACAAAAAAATCCTTTACTCCAAATTTAAGCAGGCCAAGAGATTTAACAAGAGCGACGCAGGGAAGGTCATCACACCAAGCCAAAAGGGGAGGACTCGTGGTAATGGATTTAAACTGGAAAAAATATGTTTAAAAAGGAGGAAAGCATTGGTTCTCCAACCGAGTGGTTCATGAGTGGAATAGTCTTAGTAACGAAATAGTGAGCGCTGATTCAATAAATTCATGAGATTAGATAAGTTTATGGATCTTGATGACAGATGGTGAATGGAGGTAAGGTCTGGACTTTTAGTCACCGGGCAATAGTTCACCAGGTCATTTGGTCACCGGCCCTTGGGCCCGATCTAGTGACCGGGGACGGAGTCTGGTGACCGAATGTGCCCGACTTTACTTGTACAAGGAGCTACCTAGTGTAGGCCTTTTTTGGTCTCTTGCAGTCTCTTATTCTTATGTTATGTTCTTATGTTCAGTTGCACTATTCATATCTTCTACTTTAACACCGCTTGAGCAGAATATATCATTTTCATGCGTGGCTCCCATTTATAGCATTTAAGAGGACGCCCATTTCCCTTGCTTAACAAAATACCAACCCTGTCTTTAGTAGATTTCTCAAATCAGTCTTCATCAACTTTACTTCAGAAAGCATTCTTTCCACTGCGGCAGAAGAGTGTGGGAGAACTAACAGAATTAACTTAAATTTTGCAAGGTTTGGAAACAAAGGTGTACCGTCATTGTTTTCAATTTTCTTTACAGAACTCCAACAATCTGTGTGTGTGTGTGTGTTTTTTTTTCCTGACGAACCTATTGAATCTTCATGATAAGGGAGTAATATCCACTCATTTGTAGATATCAAAGTCAGATTCTTTTACCAACTGTGGAAATTTGTTGAAAATTGGTACTAGACTTTTTACCCCATTTTCTCTTGCAACTGCAGTCACAGACATTTACAGTAGTGAAGGAAATACATCATTCAATCCTCTTAACCTCTTAGCTGATCCGACAGTTCTACATAATAATTCAGATATTTGACCCCAAAACTGCATAGTTCTCCTTCTACTGCACATTTGTTCAGAATTATATTCTCTTTTACTGCCAAAGTACTACTCATTTTCAGGCTTAAAATTAGTAGGATAATTGGACTGTAAATGGATTTGAGTGAGCTTTAACAATACCAGTCGTTCTATAATTTCCAAGAATAACCTTGTAGATGGCAAAGATTTTGGAGTAAGCAATGTGAACCATGACAGTTTCACTCTGAAATTCTCTATTATTTATGTACGCATGAACATCTCTACATAGGTCTTCCACAGATTTTGGGAGTTTGAGACAGGCTGCAGGAGGAGCACAGATGCATAGAGTGGCAAATACATCTAATAACAAATTGATGAGGTACATTTTCTAGAAATTTTGGTTTTAAGCCCCCCATACTTTCCATCATGACGGATGCATTTTCATCAGCAAAATGAATACCATTTGTCTGAAGAAATAAAAACCTATTTTTTAAGGGAGCGTCGCCAGCGATATTTCGAAAAATTCTGGTACATGAGCAAATTTTAGATAAACATTTCAAAAGAATCTCTATGATGGTGGCAACACTCAAATTTATACAGCTGTATTTCGTTTCTATTTTTTATACAGAATAAAACCGATATAATATTGGCAACCTCTGGCAACCCCAGTGCACAAAAAACATTATGTATATTGAAATAGCGTCGACATTTCTATAGCTATTTCGTTTTTTGCTACAGAATTGTGTTTATGAAGATATTTGGCAATTCCTCCCACCAGCATACCCCACAAAGACAGTGGACAGGGCACCAGTACTCTTGAAAAGATCAAAGGTGACGTCGCTCCTGGCGCTCTCACCGCATGCATCAAATTTGATTCCTCGTCCTGTATTGTTGCTGTGATCATGGGAAAATTAACAAGAAACAAGAGAGTGAAGCGGCAAAATATAGAGAGGTCCCGTGAGTGCCTGAAACAGAAACAAGAAGGAAAAAGAGGAGAAAAGCAGCAAAGCTGCGCCCAGCACTCCGCAAGCATTTACTAGCCATGCCCACCATACATCTCCTCCAGCCACGCCACATCACTCACCTCACACCTCATCAGCAAAGAGGAAATTGGAGATTTGCTATACAACGCAACCATCAAACGGTTGCGAAAAATTGTCGCAAAAATTTAAATTCCCCGTCCTGTAAAGTTTATGCTTTTGTTCTTTCTGTTGTAATATCTTCGGTTGTTCTTTATGGATTTTTGTAATTTTTGTTTCATTTGAAAGTAAACATCACACTCATTATTTTCTACAGTAAAAATAAAAGAAATTATATCTTTTTTATTTATGAATCCTGAATTTTGCAGCATTTTTGAATTATTCAGAGAAACAAATTAATAAAACAAAATCAGAGGTATTAGTTTGAAAAATGTATTCAATAAGATTTGTTCCCCAGACTCTAAGCTTTCATTTCATAACAAGCTGAATGATGTGGAAGGATTTTCCATTAAGTAATTAGAGCTTCAATAGAGCTCACTTTATCTTCATTAAATATTCACTCTGTCTTATACATACATGGGAGGAACACAATACCCTGAGGAATTACACACTATTGTAAGGGGTATTTATATCTATATTCATTAAACACATTTGAAAAAAAAATCACATACTCTATAAAGTGATGCGACACTCCCTTAAAATAAACTTTAAGCACTTGAATCATCTACATCCAACAATTGCAGAAACTTGTAATAAACAACAGCTTTCTGTGTTCACATATCTGACAGCAACTGCAAATAGTTTGTTAGTGGATACATCTGTACTCTCATATAATATTATGGAATATTTATTAATTTTCAAGGTCTCCATTATTTCTTTTAAAGATTCCCTGATTTACAGCTTTTCTTGAAGCCTGTTTTCCTGACTTTACAGACTTTATTATTTGTGAATCATGGGTTCAATTTTTTAACTAGCATTAAGTAGTCCATAACATTAAATGAAATATTGTGCTCACAAAGAAACTGTAACACCATTAGTCTAAATACGAGTATATCTGCTTCCACGGAAGGTTTAGACCTGTTACAGATCTTGATGATTTTAAAGATAGTGGTTTTATAAGATGATAGTTTTCATATGCCTGTGTAAATGAGAAAGTTTCTTCGATAACTTTTGAACAAATATTACAAAATACCTTTTTTTTTTGTAAACCTTCATTTTCTCCTTCATAACCGAAGAAACATGCAAGTGCAGGATCTTGTGGCCATTTCATTGTCCATTTATTTACCCTTTTCATAGGCTGCACCAGGGACTGACACTTCTGCGACATCGACTTTGATTTCGCACGTCTACGTCTAACACTTTTTCCAAGGCAAGAATTGATGAATGGTGTTCCTCTGTATGACAAAATTAATTTTCACTATAGTCTGAGTCAGAATCTTCGATTGATTCGTTTGTTCTGTGATATCTAGTCCAATCCGATTGAAAATATCTGTACAATTAGAATGTTTACCATACATATATCATTAAAAATCATCAAAGGGTGTCACCCATTTTTCGGCTGAATCACCTTGCGTCATATGACCATAATTTAGTCACACATATGAGATAATCTAATTGCATTCGACAATATAAAAATTTCTTCCCTTGTGGATTTACCAGAAAATACAAAGTAGTTTCTCCAGATTCTAGAAAAATTAGGGTAACATCTAACCTGAAAGGTTGCTGAGGCTGATGTAGGTTGATCGCTTGTACCTGTGTCAGCAGATCGAGAGGTACACGGTTATGGGTCATTTGAATAGTCAATTTCAGGAATTGCAACATCACCTTCCTTGCCTGAACTTTGTCCGGTATGTAGACACCAACACCCTCACTGTCTAGCTATTACATCACACACAAAGGCCTTAATGCAATGCTGTATAATCATGATTGGTAACACGGACAAGCTACATGATGACACAAGCACCTACCTTTCTGAAGCCACAACCGTTCCACACGTAATGAGAATCCTCGGGGCTCTGGTACAGCCTGCAGGACTGTCAATGACTCATTCAGATTTGCACTGAGAGACTTGAGTGGCTGACAAATTTGTCAGTCACTTTCCACATATAAATTAACATGCGGCATCCCTTTTAATATAGTATGTACATCATGACTTATCAGGCATCAATTAGTCTTCTGCACTGACACTTATAATGACGATGACCCTCCGTCTTTGTTTATGTAATACAATAGGTAAACACTCGTTTGTATTTAAAACGAATAACAGGAGTATCACACACGCAATGCACGTGCACTTGTCAAGGTCACAAATATCAATTATCTCGAATTTCGGGCTGTCTTGTGCTCGCGTGTCAAAATTGCCGAAACGTTTCGATGCACTTTGATTACTAACTAATCAATTTATATATAAATTTTAACAAATTCGAACGTAACTATACGTAACATACGTACTGGTTGATATATCAACCCAAGATCTAAGAATCTAAGAATATAAGGTCTAACCACTTCCGACCGAATTTCGAGGGAGTTGGCGCAGCGGGCCCGTGAACGTCACCTGGCTGTTCAAAGTGGGGTTAGCGGGTCCTATAGCTGTCAGTTGAAGCTGGTCCGTCGTTCAAAAATGACGTCGCCTTCGCTCGCACTGCTCCACGCAATTAGTTATATTCTGACAAATATTATATAAAATATTATAGTTCCTGTCTATATATATGATATATAATATATATATATATATATATAATATATAAAATATTATAGTTCCTGTCTTCCTTGGCGTTTCACAGTTTTCTTCAGTGTATCACAAAGAGAAAATGGACTCAGCCAAATGACGTCAGAAGCTGCGCAGAAGAATGTAAACGGTCTGACCTGTATATTTAGACCTTGTATCAACCTAATCTACCTAAACCGGACGAAAATATGAAGGTGAGAACATAAATTAACATTAAGAAGGCTTATAATAAACGAAAAAAGCTTCTTTTGCCAATACCTACACCATTTGCATACTGCATAGACATCCTCTTTATCCTCAAACAGGAAATAAGGGCTGCGTGTAGATTAACTCAACAGCACCACCATCAAAGTAATTGAAACAATTATATATATGGTAATGTGATAATTTACTGAACATAATCACAAAACCATAAAACCTGGGGGTTTTGTGTTTTCAATTATATCTGGTCAACCACGGAGAATCTGGATATTTTAACAAAAATTCTGGAATTCTAGCATTAGCTATTAAAATCTGGAGAAATCCAGTTTTCTGGGTATCTGACAACGCCGACAGTGAGTGCATGCTCTGGCGGCTTGGTCCCTGGATGATCAGAAGTTCTGGACGTTTTAATTTGATACATCCAAGTAATTTTACTTGACATTTTTTTTTTTTTTTTTTTTTTTTTTAGGAAAAAAAAAACACAAAATGGCAATGCTGACTGGTTGAGTTTGAAAATGGGTGAGCATTTTGCAGCTGGCAACCTGCTCGTAAGCCTACTCTTGGGTCTCGGAGTCGGGAATTTGATGTGAATGATACGGGGGCAGAAGGGCGCATTTAGGCCGTCGGCAAATATAAAATGGATACAAAGGATGAGCATTCAAATAAGATGGCGAATTGCATAAAAAGTATCCATCTCCATACAAAAATGCACAAAAAGTATCTAATTTGCCCTTGTCATTCAATTTGGTATAATTTAGCTCAGGGTCGTAAAAGCATACGGGCACCAAACAGTATCCAAATGATACTTTCGTATCCATACTGGGAACCCTAGGCACTGCCCAAATCTGCATGACCATCAAATGCAAACGATCCGAAACACAGCAGTGCGTAGGCGTTGTGTAAACCTCGATTTCCAACAGTGCCACTAACACCGCTATGGTCATGGGGCAGTATGGACGGGGCCTAGAGCCCGTATTAATTTCCTACGTTAGCCATTGCGATCGATGCAGCACGGAGTGAAGCAGACAGTATGCGTCTGTGTGGCACCCGTCGGTATGGCATCTGTCGGTACGGCATGAGGTACTGAAGACGTCACAGGCGTAGCGCAGGTGAAGTTGCGAACCACGGTCACTGCTATATCATCCACTCAATACTCCTTGCTCACCCACACACATACACACACACGTCGGTCGAAGTGACAACGAAGTTTGGAGCTTCAAGGAAACTTCAAGTTTCATCGACCTCAACAACGAGGGAGTACCTTTGTTGTATTAATAGGGAAGGGGAAAGCTCGTGGTGTAGTGGGAAGGTGAAGAAAAAGGTGAAAGAGAGGGATTACTGAGGAAAATGGAAGGAAATGAGGAAGGGGACGAACGGGCCCCGAATGTTAGAAGGGGTATAAACAAAAGGGGTGCAGAACACACAGACGAGGAAGAACAAGGAAGCAGAAGTGTCAAAAGCAGAAATATAGCAGATCAATGGAAAGAGAAGATAACTGATTTTATGGGTTTAATGAGGGAGGCAACAACCTCCCCCGACTAAAAAAAAAAAAAAAAAAAAAAAAAAAAATGAACGAAACATGGGAGGTTAGGTTTAACCAATTAACACTAGTTACCCAAAGAGTTGATAAACTGGAAGAACTAAAGAAGGAGAATCAAAACCTAACTAAAGAAATAAAAGAATTAAAAAGACAGTTAAGAGAAGTAAAGGATGAGAATGAGGAATTAAAGAGGAATAATAAAGAGAATAAAGAGTCCATAACAAAAGAGGTAAGTGGTTGGAAAAAAGCACATGAGGACAATATAATTTAATTTAGAGATATAATGAAACAGCAGATGAAAGAACAAACTAAGGACACAGTTATTAAAATGAGGGAGAAGGAGAATATAGTAAGAGACTTAGCGGATAAAAAGAAATGTATAATTATATTAGGGATGGAAGAGAAGTATAATCCAAATAGACAAGAATAAAGGAGGAAAAGGAAAAGGGAAATAAGATATTAGATGTCGTTCAAGAAGATGAACCAGAAACAGAGAAACAAATAGAAGATATATCTAGGCTAGGGAAATACATATCAGATAAGACCAGACCAATTAAGGTTAAATTTAGGTCACAAAAGACAACAGAGAACATATTAGCAAAAACAGGGAAACTAGTGGACAGTGATCAATATAAACAGGTATGGATAAAAAGAGAAATGAATAAAGAGGAAAGAGAGGATGAGAAAACAGAAAGACTAAGGGAAAAAAACGAGAAAAGAACAGAGTCATAAAAAGAGAAATTCTATTGGAGAGTAGTGAATATGAAAGTGAGAAAATGGTTCATAGCAGAGAAAAAGAGAAGGGAAACACAAAACACGATGGAAGTAGCAGAAATTAAAAGTGTTTAACACAAATATAGATGGCTTAATGACAGGCTTGAACAAACTGAATGATTACCTGAAGGAAAAAGAACTGGACATAATGGGAATAGTAGAGACAAAATTGAAAGGTTCACTACCACCCAACAGTGTAGGACATGGTGCATATAATTATTGGGTTAGAAACAGAGAAGTAAAACATTTTAATAACTGTGTCCTTAGTTTGTTCTTTCATCTGCTGTTTCATTATATTTCAAAATTAAATTTTATTGTTCTCTTGTACTTTTTTCCAACCACTTACCTCTTTTGTTATGGACTCTTTATTCTCTTTATTATTCCTCTTTAATTCCTCATTCTCATCCTTTACAAAATGTATTTTTAATTCTCACCAACTGGACAAAAGAACACAAATACATACCTCATCTCTACATCAACAACACTCTAATACCAAACACAAACATGCCGAAAATTCTTGGTGTAACATACGATACATCCATGTCTTTCAAACAACACATCACAAACATAAAAAAACAAATGCACTCCTAGACTTAACACACTTAAGTCAATCATTGGAACAACATTTGGACAAAACAAAGAAACTAATATAATAATATACAAACAATGCATACGCTCAGTGATGAATTATGCGAGTCCTGCATGGGCTCCTAATCTCAGTGAGACACACCACAACACCCTTCAAATCATACAAAACAAAGCCCTAAAAACAATTACAGGCTGCACAATTACAACACCTACAGACCATTTACACCATGAAACAAAAATCCTCAAAGTCAAGGACCACCTCGACATGAGAGGCACACAAACACTTGCCGCAGCCACCACAAACACATCACACCCGCTACACTACATAGCAGAACACCCACACACACACAAAGAAACATTAAAACAACACCCAAAGACCTTTATCACGCACAGATACTCTCTTCTCTTCCTCCACAACCACCAAATACCAGCCTCCGGAAACATATTCATAATCATATCACTCACCGCTCCATTAACACACTGAAAGACAACACACTGCTGCATGCCAGACCCCCTGATATCCACCCTTCTGAATCCTCTCTCCCACGAAAGGACAGAGTCCACCTGGCCAGACTGCGGTGCGGCCACCACCCAGCACTTCTAAGCTACCAGAAGAGGCTGGATGACCGCATTGTGAACAGCTGCCCAGGATGTAACACTTCACCCCATACCATACAACACATAATGGAAGACTGCATTATACACAATCATGCACGCGAACAACACAACATACACTCTATAAAGGATTTGTGGGAAAACCCAGTTTCGGCAGTGGCATTCCTTGGGGAGACAGGACTGCTCGGACAGACAGTCTAGGGAATAACAACAACAACAACAACAAGGGGGTGGAGTTATGTTCCTGACTAAGGATATAAATGTGAGGAATATCACATATGGAAAGAATAGAGTAGAGATGATTATGATGGAAGTGGAGGACAAGGATGGGAAGAGCAGGAAGTTTGTAGTCAATTATGTGCCTCATAAAACGGCTTCGTGGGAAGAGAAGGAACACAAAAATATGTTAGAAGACACAAGGCTAACACTAAATGAGATAATGGAAGATGGATGAAGAATAGTTATAATGGGCAACTTTAATTGTAAAGAAATCTGCTGGGAAGAGATGACAGTGAAGCTGTGGAGACGACCTATGGGGAATGTACTATTTGATATGATTATAGAACATACAATGACGCAATGGATACAAGAGAATACTAGGTATAGAAATGAAGAAGAACCATCGAGACTGGACCTAATAATCACATCAGAATCCGAAATAGTGGACAAGATTGAATATAAGACACCAATAAGTAAAAGTGACCATATATTGGTTGAACTGGAACTAAATGAGGAAAAATACATGGAAAAAACAAACAATATAGAAAGGGAAGATTGATGTATGAAAAAACAAATTTTGATAAAATAAGAGAATTCTTTCAAAAAGCAGACTGGGAAAGGATACACAAGGAGGAAACAACAGTAGAAGAGAAATGGAATATTTTGACAAAAATTTATAAAGGAGTGGAAAAGTATGTTCCAAGACAAAAGCAAGAAAAAGAATATGTAAAGTGTTGGTACAGCAAAAGATGTAGGGAGTTAAAAGACAAAAGAGATAAAGCTTGGATAAAATGGAAAAAAGACAAAAGACCTGAAAAATGGAAAATATATACTAGTTATAGAAATGAATATGTACAAGTGTGCAGAGAAGAAAAGAGAAAATATGAAAAAGATGTCATAGAAAAATGTAAAGATCAACCAAAACTATTTTACAGATTTGTAAACAACAAACTGAAAAACAAACAAGAATTAGAGAAACTACGACAAGGAGGAGTTGAATACACAGAGGAAATAGAAATGGCAGAAATTATGAACAAGCATTTTAAATCGGAGTTTACAAGGAAGAACAACCTAGAGATATCGGGTGGGAGGAGAAAGCCCCCCCCTATGAAAGAGATAGAACAAGGAATGAAATAATGAATCACTTGAGTAATCTCAATGTCAGAAAATCGCATGGACCAGATGAAATGGCAAACTGGATTTTGAGAGAATGCAGGAATGAAGTAACAGACAAAATACATAGCCTTCTCAGACACCTCATCTCAAACACATTCAAACTCCTTCTCTCTTCCTCTCTTATGTTTCATGTTTCTGCCCCATACAGTGCTGTTGGCACAACCATTCCTTCATACAATCTCCTCTTAGCCTCCATTCCCAAATGTCTATTCCTCATTACACTTTTTAATCCCACAAGGCATTTACTCACTTCTCTCAATCTACATTCTATCTCCACCTCCACTCCACCCTTTCCTGCCACATTCGCACCCAAGTATCTAAAACTATCCACTTCATGTACAGTATTGGTTTAGTTAGTTGAGGACATTTACAGTTTGGTTAAGAGTTGGTTGTGTTGAAATGATAAAGGTATTGGTGTTGTATAACTCAGGATTTGTGCAGTGACAGAGTAGGTGATTGTTGTGGAGGATTGTGTAAATTGGACATTCTAGTTGTATGTGTGGTATTCTCAGGGCCTATGAGAGGGGGGTCCAACCAGTACTTTTTCTGGGGCCCAAGAGCTAAGAAGAACCTTACAACAGCCATGCAACTTCCATCCCCCCCTCAAGAATGAGCACTTTCCACTACCCCCAGCCCAACATACATTTACTTTCACATACACAAACATTACTATACTAATCATACCACACTTGCTTCTTTTTATTAGTATTTATTAGTAATTATTGTAGATTTACTAGACATCAAATCTTAAATTTTGAAAGAAATCTTTACCTGTCTTGGGGCCCAAAAGGGGTCTTGTACCACATTGCAAAATTTCTCTTGTAGGCCCTGTGTATTTTGAGAGGAGCTAGGCATTGGCTGGAGGGTAGTTTCTTGTCATGAAGTGGTCATGTGTGAGGCGGGAATGACCTGTTCTTAGGAGTACTAGTAATGTTTCAAAGCATCGGTCATGTTGATGTGAGGAAAGAAGGTGAATCACAGCCATGGATGTATATGGTATTATGTCTATGGGGTACTATATAGGGTTGATGATGAGTGATTAATACAGCCAATAGGTCCTTAGCTTATCTTTAGTACAACCTCTAGGTCAGGATGTAAATGAAAAAAAAAATCATCTCAGATGACCATGACAACATGATTCACCCAGTTGCAGCAGGTTTGATTATTTTTAGATGATTTGATGGGTGCTGTTCCAGTGCCTTTGTCACATGTCTCCAGCATCTTGTTACAAATTTAACACTACTGATTGAAGGACTGATTAACAGTCTATTATTGATAGTGAAGTGGAGGCATCATAAGGGGTGGATACAGCCTTTCAAATCCCTTTGTCAACTCCTTCATTGCCTAGATGCCTACATGAGATGGCTTCCCTAGCATGGTTCCTAGCAATCAAGAAAATAAAGACATTCTACAGATAATACAAACCAAAACATTAAGAATAATAACAGGATCCACCAAAACTACACGAAATGACCAATGTTCTTCCCATAAAACAGAACATGAAAATGATGAGCAAGAGCCCTTCATATTACCCATCCACCGCATCACACAAGCATGACCAGCAAATCACAAAAACATCTCTCACATATCTATAATGACATCCCACCAGTACCCCAGAATATATCTATACAAAAATACACATACATCCAGATCACAAAGTAAGTACTCCAAGATGGACCTTTAAATTCAGTATACATTACACTCCCCCAGACATTAGCCCAACAAAGAAATCACTCCCTTGACTGGCAAAGCTGACATTGACACAACTGTATTCAGGATATCATCCATCACTAAAGAAATACCAACACAAGGTTGGATCAGCTACAGATTTGACTTGCCCTCAATGCAATCACCACACACAAGATAATGAACACCTAATTCTACATCATGCTGCTCTAACTCCATCCAAGCAGCACAACATAGTCTCCTTGAGTGACAAGCAGGCCATTGCTGGTTACTTGGGGGCTTTGGGTGTCCTGCAAGAGAGACCAGAGGCAATAGATTGATTGATTGAAGTTCACCTTAACAGTCTGTTACTCATTGTAGATTTTATACCTTTGTTCTTTGGCTACCTACCTTGTATGGGGGAAAAAGCCTTTGGTATATGTATATTAGTGTCAGGCACAGATACAAGGGGTGGGGGGCAGGGGGGCCAGGCCTCCCCCTCAACACCACGAGTAGGGTTCACTCATCTCGAGTTTGATTCTCCTTGGATAAACACTTTTTAGTGCGAATTTATGATTTGAATTATATTTGTGAATTATATATGATTTTACATACAATTACGAGCAAAACAGACTTAGGTTTCAGGACCAATCTCCAAGCCAACAGCATTATTCTTGGGGTTAAAATATCAGCATGTTTCAAGTATTGGTTATCGGTTCGGGTCCCCCCAAATAACATTCCTGGATCCACACCTGATTAGTGTATAGATTACGTAAAAATGTTGTAGGGTATTGAGTTTATTGTTCTTGATCTATGGGCAATTGCCAAGTCATAGATATTCTGGACCATTACTGAACTACCAATATCTACTACATTCAAGTTCTGATACATAGATATAGATTTAGATTTTGTCTTTGTAGGCCTCACATGACAGGATATTATATTCTAGTGACTTTTGAGGTGATACTTCTATGTAAGACTAATTGAATGAGGTAAGAAAGAAAACAATGAAATACTTCATCATAGTATTGTTCATCACATTAGCCTGACATAAGCATTCAGCAGAAAAAAGGCTTGACATAAAAACTACTTTCATCAGAAACATACAAGTTTTTACTCATCAACTATAAAAGATACTGCTACCCTTAAATACACATGCTCCAATTCTTAGAAGTTGAGATGTCTATCTTGATCAGTTTAAAAAAAATGGCAATTAAAGAGAAGATAGGGTATTTCAAAAGCTTATTATATTTTTTTTTGTGCATTTCATTTCAATGAGGTGGCACTCTTTAACATTACTAGGAAGTTTTGGGCATGGTTATTTGACCTCTTACACTCCTTCTGTATTGGGTAGCACTTTTCCCTATTATACTGGCTGCCACTAAGCTGTTTTGATAATTTCTGAGGTGCCCTTCAGTTGTGAAGGAGGTATCATCTTTTTAATTCATCTCCATAATGATCCCTTGCTAGCTAATGGAACTCAATGTCCGAATGCTGTGGGCAAGTGGAACAGCTATGTCTTGAATGGATGTAATATCAACAGATTTTTCCAGTGAATGCAAATGCTGCACTGCTTGTTTTCACTGCCCACATACGTGTGACCAAAACAAATAGTTAAACATTGTAATTACTCTGAATTCATAGTGGAAATTCTAAACAACAGTACCACATGTTTCAAAAGATGAACAGATGTAAATTTTAACATAAGTGGTTCAGAGTTTAATTATCATTAATATATTATCAATAAAACACTATTACCAATGTGAACAGACTTTTGAAACATGCTATTTCACCAAATAAAGTTATAAATGCACTGCACCATCACCGATCAAACATTTCAGACTAAGCAATTGGAATCTGAGAGCATACACATCCAAACCTATTTATTGACTGCAAAAGTTCATGGATAACCACCATTAAAATGACTGATACATAAAAGAGATTCTTATTAGTATGAAATGTTATGTGTAACTATTCCAACATGTAAATACTTTGGATTTAATGCCATGCTAGTCTCCAAAGACTTTACTTACCAAAGCATTGAATGTCATACATATATGAACAACCAGTACCAGCTGATATTATACATTAACATATGAATAACTAACTCTATTTCTGGAGAGAGGAACTAAGAATGGCATAAAAAGTAGCTGATGTTAATGTAGATCAATGCACAGGAGCACTTACTGCAGTGTTTTTAACCTCTGACCCTAGCACCCCTGTACTCAGTTCTAGGCAGTCTAGCACCCACTAACTCCAGTGAACATCTGATTACTAGAAGGATAAAGGAAAGTGAAGTGAAGTGAATGCCATGTATTCAGCACTTCCCAGCACTCCTAAAATTCATTTAAGCACCCCTAAGGGGTGCACCCTAGGTTAAGAAACACTGATTTAGAGGAAGAATAAAAAAAAAAAAAAAAAAAAAAAAAAAAGTCCCTGCCTCTTATGTGGCAGTGGCACTCATCCTACATTTAGAATTAAAAAAGTTCTTATGATGTAGGCCTATTTCCTATTTCATAACCTGTTTCAATTCACTTTCCAACTAGATTAGTGTGAGGAATATGTCCCATATTGGCACAATATGACCAGTCTTTTCCCAGAATCAAAGCCTATTTTGAAGAATTCCTCCTGTTTCTGAAGCACCCATTATATGCAATTTTCTATGAAATATATAAAGTCATCGGAAATGCATAGTAGAAAACAATATTTCTTTTTTTGAAAACCAAAAGTAAAAATTACCAATATGTTTGTGTATTAGCAAGAATTTTTAAGTTATACAATTTCATCACAAAGAAAAAAATATATATACCTCACTTATCTTCATTGACTGAATGCAACTTATTTATGCTAAGTGGCTTCATCTGAGAATAACGGGAGATAAATCTTTCACTCTAAAATCTAGGATTATCATTCACACCCCTCTTAAGATTAAGTAATCAAATACTAATGGTACATTTTCTATCAATATTCCAATGATCTTCCATCCCATGAGATCCAGCATGGCACCCTAGAATTAGAGCATTACACAGCAACACTTTAAAAATACATTAATGACCTATGCATTCATTAACTATTAGAAAAGATACACTATTGTGTAATAATTTCAAATACATCTTGCCCTTTTATGTCAAATGAATATCTTGGTCAAAATAAAAAAAAATACAATAACCTCAATCATCAAATTGATTGCCTACATTTAAAACAATGCTTTATAAATAAAACTGTTGAAGTGAATCATAATATAAATCCTGGTAACCTAAAAACAGAGTTTATATTTCATTGTGAAACTTCTTTTATGCCAAGAATGAAGTCCCTAGAAGAGCTTGTACTACAACAATTTGTAGTCACCCCTGCATATTCATGAAATTCCATTTTCTTTTCTTTCTAATAATCCAAATCAAAGACATTGCTTTGTGGTAAGTTTAAATGTCAATCTTCATGTTATATTAAAATTTGTAGGAACTAGCCTCACCCACTTCTCATAAGGAAAATAAAAAATTATACACAGTGTGCAACAACTGTTGTGAAAAAAAATTGTATATGGTTGGAACAAAGAAGCATGATGTGAATGACACAACACAGTTTAGGCCTACTGACCTTGCTTTGGTTTACCATGATTCACCAGTATTGGATAACACATGTCTTAGGTTGAGACCAGTTAAGCCTATTTAATGAAGAGGAAAGATCTGCTAAACCATACTCTAGTATTGAATCACATATTCAATGAAAACAGGGGCATCAAAATAGTGTGTGGTGGAGTTGAAAAGATTAAATCTACAGTCTAGAAGGTGGGCCACAAGTATAACACACCTCCTTTCAAATCACAAATGCATTACATGATGTCTGTCTCCATGGATGGAGTTGAAAAGATTAAATCTACAGTCTAGAAGGTGGGCCACAAGTATAACACACCTCCTTTCAAATCACAAATGCATTACATGATGTCTGTCTCCATGGATGGCGCACGCTTCCGTACCTAAAAGGAGAAAATAAAAAATTGATTATAGCTACATATTCCATACATATACCAAAGGCTTTTTCCCCCTTGCAAGGGAGGTAGCCAAAAAGAAAAGGGCATAAATCCATTCCCACCCATTCCATCCCTAATACACTCCACTCCCCTCCACCCTCTTCCCTCCCTCTTATCTTGGCACCTCCTGGATGATGGGTCATCCCTGCATCTTGTCCACTGCCCTGGGTCAGAGGCAATGCCACAAGAGACAGCACATCCATAGCAAGGCCGCTTCATTAAATTGGTGACCCCCCTCTCTGTCCCCCCATGCAGAAAAGGAGAAGACAGGGAGAATTCCCTTCGGGCTGCATCAAATTTTTCTCACCCATTCTACCACAGCCCCCATCCCCCCACCCATTCCACCTCATGCATCACAAAATCATCCATGTACAACCATTCTCCATTCACCCCTGTCTTCTGTCCTCTCCCGTCCTTCCTGAACAGACATTCCCCTCTTCCCCAAAGCCCCTTTCACCTCATCCATCTCATCCTAGGTTGCCCCCTCATGTTCACTCCCTCCACATCTACCTTCCATACCTCTTTTAGTCTTTCTTCACTCATTCTTTCCATGTGTCCAAACCATCCCACACTATCTCCCAACTCCCTTACCACCCCTGTTCTCCTCCTCACCTCCTCATTTCTCACACTATCCAGCCTAGTAACCCTCATCATACTTCTCAGACACCTCTTCTCAAACACATTCAAACTCCTTCTCTCTTCCTCTTTCATGTTCCATGTTCCTGCCCCATACAGTGCTGTTGGCACAATCACTCCTTCATAGCTCCCCTTCCCGCAAAATACAACTAGGTAAATACAACTAGGTAAAATATAATCTTCTCTTAGCCTCCATTTCCAAATGTCTATTCCTTATTACACTTTTTAATCCACCAAGGCATTTACTCACTTCTCTCAATCTACATTCTACCTCCACCTCCATTCCACCCTTTCCTGCTACTGAAAAGTCACCTTAAATGAAAATGTAAATGCATGTATTCAGATTAAGTGCAAAATGAAACAATATGCAAACAATAAATAATGAAAATATAGTGAAGAAAAAGTTAAAATATATAAACTATTGATTACTGATGTAAAGACAACATCCTACAGAACTGTATTTGCAATAATTGTTTTGATATCCAGAAGTATCACTACTGTTGGTGTCAATAAAAAGCCTCCATGTAATAATGTTATCTCCCTTATAGAGAACCAATCTGTTCCAACTACTTCCTTCCTGGTGAAGATGCCCTGTTGCTATTTCTGTTTTGTTACATTTACAATGAACTAAATGACACTATCATCATCTCCCACTGTTGTGTTGTCAGTCTGCTGCTGCATTATTGGTTTGCCACTGTTGTGGAGTATTTATCTACTGGGACAGTGACAGCTAAGGGGTCTATACCCTTTCTAGGTCAGCTGTATCCCCTATACTAAAACAATTATTCACACACCCTGAAACATATATCACTGGGGTTTTGTTGTGGCACTAGTCTTTCTCCTACTGATACTTGCCAATGACAAGGAACAACTCATGGGAATGTCGAGGACCCTACACACCTATACCACATGCACACCAAATTGCCAATAGACATGCCTCATAAGTCTCAGTTCTCTGTAACAGTTATAAGAGCCGTTTCCACCCGAGATGAACCAAACTCTTCTCCATTCACCATGACACACCCAACAACCAAACAAAATACACCATGCATGATAATTATCTCAAACACCATTTTAAAGCTACACTTATAGTATATTACCATCCACACATCCTATACTAAAACAGCTTCTGCCTCATCAATCTTCATCCTCACTACAAACATATACACCTCAGAAGCTATTTATCTTGTAAACAACATGGCGAGGGCAAGAGAGAGAGAGAGAGAGAGAGAGAGAGAGAGAGAGAGAGAGAGAGAGAGAGAGAGAGAGAGAGAGAGAGAGAGAGAGAGAGACAGAGAGACAGAGAGAGAGAGAGAGAGAGAGAGAGAGAGAGAGAGAGAGAGAGAGAGAGAGAGAGAGAGAGAGAGAGAGAGAGAGAGAGAGAGAGAGAGAGGTGAGAGAGAGAGAGGTGAGAGAGAGAGAGAGAGAGAGAGAGAGAGAGAGAGAGAGAGAGAGAGAGAGAGAGAGAGAGAGAGAGAGAGAGAGAGGTGAGAGAGAGAGAGAGAGAGAGAGAGAGAGAGAGAGAGAGAGGAGAGGAGAGGAGAGGTGAGAGAGAGAGAGAGATAGAGATAGAGAGATAGAGATAGAGAGAGAGAGAGAGAGAGAGAGAGAGAGAGAGAGAGAGAGAGAGAGAGAGAGAGAGAGAGAGAGAGAGAGAGAGAGAGAGAGAGAGAGAGGAGAGAGAGGAGAGAGGAGAGAGAGGAGAGAGAGAGAGAGGAGAGAGAGAGAGGAGAGAGAGAGAGAGGAGAGAGAGAGAGGAGAGAGAGAGAGGAGAGAGAAAGAGAGGAGAGAGAAAGAGAGGAGAGAGAAAGAGAGGAGAGAGAAAGAGAGGAGAGAGAAAGAGAGGAGAGAGAAAGAGAGGAGAGAGAAAGAGAGGAGAGAGAAAGAGAGGAGAGAGAAAGAGAGGTGAGAGAAAGAGAGGAGAGAGAAAGAGAGGAGAGAGAAAGAGATGGGAGAGAGGAGAGAGGAGAGAGAGACAAAGAGAAAGACACAGAGAGAAAGACACAGAGAGAGACACAGAGAAAGACACAAAGAGAAAGACAGACACAGAGAGAGTGACAGAGAGAGAGAGAGAGAGAGAGAGAGAGAGAGAGAGAGAGAGAGAGAGAGAGAGAGAGAGAGAGAGAGAGAAAGAGAGAGAGAGATGTGAGGAAAAGGAGAGAGAGATGTGAAGAAAAAGAGAGAGAAGAGTGAGGAGGAAAGTTCTGATAAAAGATGGTAGGAATGAAAATAGGAGAGAGAAGAAGCAAAAGCAGAGAGTGAAGGAGAGAACACTATGGGATGGCACAAAAACAGAGGGAGAGGGAGGAGTAAGATCAGGAGGAGGAGGAGCAACAGGAAGAGGATGAGGAAGATGTGGAGGAAGAGGAGGAAGAAAAGGGAGAAAAATAGTGTGGAAGGGGAACAGAAAAAGGAGGAGGAAGAAGGGAAGATGGGGTGGAAGAGGAGGAAGAAGATGTTTGATTCTCTAATTTCTCTCTAAAATCTCCACACATTCCCCCCAAAATGTATCAGTATCAGTGTGTTAACCACCTGCATGTTGGCAGTTTTGGCAACCTTAATAGATACAGCCAAAATATGGTAGAATTACACATCTTACTACACGAGAGTTTGCCAAGCACTTGAAGTCAGTCTCCAGGAATATAAGCAATTTCATATATCACTAATACATACTTGTTCCTAACATGTTTTTACACTACCTCTGTATATCTCCTAGTTGGGTATCATTACTAGAAACCTCTTTATACCAGTCAACTAGTACTTCTATAAAGACTGCCAGCTTCCTTCCTCTCCATATGTTTCATTATATCAATTCTATGCTAGATATTATAGTTGATTTTAACACCTGAAGGATGGAAGGATGGGCTAGCCCATTTCACTACTGAGGTGCACTTAACAAAAATTTCTGTGACATGTGCCATACAAATCTTATTCAAATAAATGCTCAATCTAGTGTGATTACATCTTGACTGATTAAAGTTGCGATGGTGTCAAGGTCTACTGTGCTACTCAGTTTTATCACTAAATCATGATGATATTAGCCCATAAAGTGAGCTGAGGTTATGAAAGTGCTTAGCACTTTTGTTATAGGCTAATATGTTAACCTCTTCAACATGGTCATACATTTCATAGATATTTGTACTCACAGGGACCAATGAAGAGTACTTGTTAGTGGTGTTCCTACAAGATGGATGTCAGAGAAAATCATCTCCCTGTTTCCTATCTTCAAAACCCATCATCACTCACATCCATCTGGGAGTGCAGATGCTAACACCTTGTCTCTGGACTGGGCCCATGATATCTCTATCAACTTCCTCCAGGTTTCCACATAAGAAGAGCAAACAATTGGGAACTGGTCCCCTCTTACTACCATAAGCCAGTGACAAAGATACTATCTATTTGTCTACCTATATACCAAGGGCTTTTTCCCTCATATAAGGGAGGTAGCCAATCAAGGCATGCACCCACTCCCACCCATTCCACTCTCATTCACCACTCATTTGTTTTCCTCTCATATTATTTCTTCATGGATGAAGGGTCAACCCTGTCTCCTACTCATTGCCTGGGTCAGAAACAATGCAGCAAGACACAGTATATCTACAGCAGGGCTGCTTCACTTACAAGGTAAACCTTTCCTCCTCATCCTCTCATATGGAAAATAGAGAAGACGGAGAAATCCGGGCTGTGTCAAAATATCATCCATACACAACCATTCTCCCTTCACCCCTATCCCTTGCTTTTTCTTTCATCTACTCAACAGATATTGCCCTCTTCCTCAAAGCTCCATCCAATCATCTCATCCTTTGTCATCCCCTCAAGTTCACTCCATCTACCTCTGCTTTCCATACTCTTTTACCTCAAACCACTTGCTCTCTCATAAAACTCTTGACTGCCCTAAACAGTTTTCTCCCAATCCTATATATCAGCAATATCCCCCATAGAACTTCTTGTCTAACTCGTCATAAGCCTTCTCCAAATCCATACAAGCCCCAAAAGACATCCTTAACTTTAGCCAAAACCTCCTCATAAATCTGCCTTACCACAAAAATTTGATCTATGCATCCTCTACCTTTCCTAAACCCACACTGCTCCTCACCAATTATTCCCTCTGTTCCTCCCCTAAACCATTCAATTAAAACCCTCCCATCAACCTCAATTTCTCCTAAGGTCGCCCCTCAGTTGAAGAGAATTGCCTAGAACTGACCCAAATAAAAATCTTAGTGCCTACAGTATATCATTGTAATGAAGAGGTTCTGGCAATGTTATATTACACTTACTTTATAGGTAAAAGCACTGGACACACAACAGAAGATGAGCATAATGAAGAACTGGATGAGTGTAAGACCGACACCGACGTGGATGAAGAGGAGGTCAATGTACTCGAGGTACTCGTCATATGGGCGGTGCCAGTCCCGACCTCGCTTTACGATCCAGTCAGCCAGGAAATAACCATTAAGGATACAGACAGCAATTGCCTTCAGGAGCCATATCCATGTCATCCAGGGTTTGTACTGAAGAGAAAAAAGTCCAGTGTGAAAAAGGCTTGGGGTCAGGCTCTTGGTTACCTACACACATGCATGCTCACATGCATGTGTGCATATACAAAAATGTACATACATAAAGACACAGACACATGCACATGCATGCATGCGAGCACAAATGCAAAGAGCAACCCAAACTATTCTATCGGTATGTGAATGGTAAACTTAAAAACAAACAGGAATTGGTGAAACTATGCCAAGGAAACATAGAATACACAGAAGATTTAGAGATGGCCGAAGTCATGAACAATCACTTTAAATCTGTTTTCACCAGAGAGAAAATACCGAATTGTGACATAGACAAAAACAAGAAATCTCCCCTCATGAATGAGTTTACAGCATCACTAAAGGAAATATCAGAACATTTATCAAGGCTGGATGTCAGAAAATCACATGGCCCGGACGGTATTGCAAATTGGATTCTAAAGGAGTGCAAAGAAGAACTAACAGACAAAATACACATCTTAATAAACAGCTCACTCAAAGAAGGAAAGATACCCGAGGACTGGAAAAACGCTAACATTGTACCAATACACAAAGGAGGAAACAAAGAAGAACCCACCAACTATAGGCCAGTATCACTAACAAGCACCATTGCCAAAATTTGTGAGAAAATAATCAAGAATAGATGGGTAAAACATCTGGAAGACAATGACATATTAAACCCAAGACAATTCGGATTCAGACAAGGAAGATCATGCTCCACAAACTTAATATGCTTTTACTCAAGACTAATAGACATAGTGCAAGAAAGAAATGGATGGGCTGATTGTGCATTCCTAGACTTGCAAAAAGCCTTTGACAAAGTACCACACAGAAAACTACTAAAAAAACTGGAACACATAGGAGGAATACAGGGAAACCTACTAAAATGGATAGAGGACTTTCTGACTGGTAGAAAGATGAGAGTAGTGCTCAGAGAAAAATATTCAGACTGGAAAGAGGTGATCAGTGGAGTACCGCAAGGATCTGTGCTGGCACCAATAATGTTTGCTATCTATATGAATGACATGGATGAGGACGTGAACTGCTACATGAGCTTCTTTGCCGATGACGCCAAACTGCTAAGGAAAATAGAAACTGATGAGGACTGTGAAGCACTGCAAGCAGACCTAAATAGGGTATGGAACTGGAGTCAGAAATGGGAAGTGGACTTTAATACTAAGAAGTGTAGCATAATGGAGTTTGGAAAAAGCAAAAACAGAATATCAGGAAAATATACAATTGGAACCAAAGAAGTAAAGAAAGTAGGATCCGAAAAAGATTTGGGAGTAATTATCACGAACGACTTGTCCTATGATATACAGATTAACAAAATTGTCGGGGAGACTTACAACTTGCTAAGATCAATAAAAGTGGCGTTTACATACTTGGACGAAGACATGATGAAAAAAATATTGGTTACATTGATAAGGCCTAGATTAGAGTATGCAGCGACATTGTGGTCCCCCAGTACCAAAAAGAATATAAAGAAAATAGAAAGAATCCAAAGAGCAGCTACAAAAATGGCACCTGCACTTGCAAACCTATCATACGAAGAGAGATTGGCTAAACTGGAGTTACCGACACTGGAGCAAAGAAGAGAGAGAGGTGACCTATTGACCATCTACAGAATCATGAAAGGCACAGAGGTACTCGATAGTGAGAACTTACTTAACTGGGACAAAAGAAACACAAGAGGACATGGAAAGAAAATAAAAAAACATAGCTATAGAAGAGAACTGAAGAAAAACAGTTTTCCTCATAGAGTTTTGGACACTTGGAACAAACTGGACAATGAAATAGTATGCGCAAAAACCATTCATGAGTTTAAAAACAAACTAGACACTGCAAGATACAAAGGCGGGACAACACGAGCATAGCTCCCCTTCCCGCAAAATACAACTAGGTAAATACAACTAGGTAAATACACATATGCACGCATGCAAGTACACACACAGGATATGATGATGTACAGTTTTCCATAGAGATACATAAATACTTAGAATAGCTTAGGTGATATAGCCCAAGTTCAAACAATACATACATACATATATCATACATATACCAAAGGCTTTTTCCCCCTACATGGGGGGGTAGCCAAAAAAGAAAAAGGCATAGAAAACCACTACCACCCATTCCATTTCCTATATATTCCAATACATGAAATAAAATATAAATATGCTAACTGGAAAATAAGGATACAACCCAAGTTAGGTCCATACATTAATTTGAAGTTTCCTTAGTTCTATCTTGCAACTAATACTCATATGTTCACTTCCCTTCCACCACCTCCTTCACCTTTTCATCATACCATCTGCTGCCTCCTCTTCTGTTCCCCTGTCCTCCTCATCCCACATACCATCTTTGCACACTTTATCGCTCCCTCCTTGAAACATACCCATTATTCTTCTATGCCTATTTCTCCTTTATCCCTCACCACCTCCCCCACTTCTCTCAGTTCCTCTTTATCCTTTCTCATTTAATTTGCTTACTGTCAGCACTTCCCTAACTCCTGATTTTTCCTCCTTCTCCACTTTTTCTCCATTCTCAGTTTCTCTTCTACCAAAATGTTATCCGACAACCTAAGCACAAACAACTCCAAACTACAACAAACTTCAGCAACCACCCCATTAGACAATCTCTTCAACATAACCAATAACTAATGTCCCCAACTATAATGTGCTCACCCTCCTAACAAACACAAATATGGGGAAACCATACATGACCCCTCAAACCACTTCCAAATAAAGGTAACCATAGAACTAAAAGGTCAAATACAAACTTCACACAAGAGAACATTCGAGACTACAAAAAAATCAAACTGGAAAGAATGCACAGAGGATACTGAGAAAAACTTAGCAATATTTATCACAGACCAATTTTCATTCTTTGATAAAGAAGTGGATGAAATTGCAGCAACCATTCAGAAAAAGAACAAGAAAAAAAGACATAACTATATCAATAAACACTAGGCAGATAATAAAAATAGAAAAAACACACAAATACAACAGATAGGAAAACAGATACCAAAAATTTGAAGACCAGTGAAAATCAACAGAAGCTTAAATTCAAATCCTCCTCCCAACCAATAAAGAAGTTTGAGCAACCCTAGGGAAAATACCAGCACAAAAACAGAACATATACACTATCTGTATATGTATCTATGAAGTCTATATGTATGTATATGTATGTACACCTAGGTCTCTTAAACCAACACTCTCCAACCACCACTTAAATGGCAAATATACATCACATTAAAAAATGAATATGTAAAAATATGCAGGGAAGAAAAAAGAAACTATGAAAAGGACATAATAGAAAAATGCAAGGACCAACCTAAACTATTCTACAGGTATGTAAATGACAAACTAAAAGATAAACATGAAATAGTGAAACTGCATGAAGGAAATAATGAATATATGGATGATGTAGGTAGAAATGGGTGAAATTATGATCAAACATTTTAAATCTGTATTCACAACTGAAATTTCATAAAATTGGAAGGACAGAAAGATCCCCCCAATGAAAGAAATAATGGTGACACAGAAAGAAAGAGGGACCAAATAAAAAACCTTGACATCAGAAAGTCACACGGGCTGGATGGAATTGCAAATTGGATATTGAAAAAAATGTATAGATGAACTAACAGACAAAATACACAATATGATTGATTTTTCACATCAAGAAGTAAAAGTACAAGACTGGAAAAATGCAAATATTGCACCAATATACAAAGAGGGGACAAAGAAAATCCAACCAACTACAGACCAGTCTCCCTTACAAGCATAATAGCAAAAATATGTGAAAAAGTTATCAAACATAAATGGATTAAACATTTGGAAGAGAACAATATACTAAATCCAAAAAAATTTGGATTTAGACGTGAAAGATCATGTGTCACAAACTTTTACTCCAGGCTAATAGAAATAATACAAGAAAGGGTCAGATGGGCAGATTGTGTCTTCTTAGGTTTACAAAAAGCATTTGACAAAGTACCAAACAAAAAGCTACAAAGGAAAATTGAAACAATAGATGGGGTACAAGGAAAGTTATTGGAATGGATGAAAGATTTCTTGAATGGGAGAGAAACAAGGGTGGTACTTAGAGACAAGAACTCGACCTGGGAAAAAATGATAAGTGGAGTCCCACAAGGTTCTGTATTGCCTCCAATAATGTTTGCCATATATATAAATGACACGGATGAAGGTGTGGAATGTTATATGAACTTCTTTGCAGATGATGTGAAACTACTAAAGAGAGTAAGTACAGAGGAAGATTGTAAATCACTACAAAAAGTCCTGGACAAAGTCTGAGAATGGAATCAGAAGTGTGAAGTGAATTTCAACATCAAGAATTGTAGTATAAATGGAATTTGGAAAAAGTAAAAATAGAATATCAGGACAATATAAGATTGGTACAAAGGAAGTTAAAAAAAAGTCAACTTGGAAAGGGACCTAGGAGTAACTATCAGCAATGACATGACACCAACAAAATAGTTGGAGAAACTTTCAATTTACTATGATCAATGAAAGTGGCCTTTGACTACCTGGATGAAGAAATGGTAATGAAAATACTAGTTACATTGATAAGACCAAGAGTGGAGTACACTGCAACACTATGGACAACCAGTACTAAAAAGAACATAAAGAAATTAGAAAGACTTCAAAGAGCAATGAAAAAGATGGCACCAATACTCTTCATATTGACATATGAACAAAAATTGGACAAACTCAAACTACCAACCCTGGAACAAAGAAGAGAAAGAGGAGATCTACTAACCATCTACAGAATTATGAAAGTGATGGAAGTCCTTGATAGAGATGATTTACTAAAGTGGAATAAAAGAAAAACAAGAGGACACCATTTTTTTTTTTTAAAAGGATAGTTACTGAAATGATCTGAAAAAAGAATAGCTTCCCACACAGAGTGGTAGATATCTGGAACAAACTGAATGAGGAAACAGCAAATGCAAAAACTATACAAGAATTCAAGATCAAACTGGATGCTGAAAGATACAAAAGCAGGTCACTACGAGCACAGCTCTCATCCAATAAAATACAACTAGGTAAATAGAACTAGGTAAATACTTGTGCAGATGTTTAGACTGAGGACATAAACCCACTTTGGGAATTGGTGGTGTTTTATGTCCTGGTCCATTTCCCCAAGTGGGTTTATGTCATGGGCCTAAATGTCTACACAAGTGGGGGTTGGCAATTATTGGATTAAGAGACCTAGATGTATATGCATATGTGTGTATGATATATATACATATACATATATATATATATATATATATATATATATATATATATATATATATATATATATATATATATATATATACATATCTTTCATATGAAGTTTCCTTTTAAAAGAGTAAGTTATTGACAATTGGGACAATGCAAGGTGAAGCTGCTCCGGAGCCTTCTAGAAGGACATCATGTGGTCAAGGGAATATAATTTTTCATTCATAAGTGTAAACTCCTGGAAAGACCTACCAGATGATATATCCCAAGTTGGAACCATGAATTTAAAACTAGGTTCAATTAATGGAGAGTAAAAAACAGGATGCCATGAGTGTATTTTCTTTCTTGTATACTTCAATCATATGAACACAATTAAATACACAGCATATACTGTATAAGAACCTACCTTACATAAACCAAGGATGAAAATTACACTAAAGAAGACACAAGCAAGGCCCTCTCCAATTCCAATGTTGACACGTAGATTAAGATCTGCAAGTAAGGACACATTTAGTAATGAGTACAAGAAACTTCTTAATGCTATACAGCAAAAGGGAGAGAATTTCCATCTGACAGAGATGTTTTCAGGGAATGGTTAGCCAGTTTGTGGTACTGGGATAGACATTCTTGTGGGAATTCAAGGGTAAACCTGGGTGATGAAACCAGCAAAGGTTCTATAATCATATTGTATCATGCCATTCTTGCTTTCACTGAAGTTAATATGCAACTATTTATACAAAATCTTAAGTAAGGAAACTTTAATACATGTATGAAGAAAATGTCAAATCATAAAGCAAGTAATTGCAGTAAGTGGTAAAGAGTATTCATAATATTCATGAGAATGGGATGCTTACTGGCTAAACAGTTTATAGCATTGCTACTTGAGTGTGAGAGCAAGGTGGAAGCAGATTGAATCTACCTGGCATCAAGTGAATTTGTAGTAAGGGCATACTACATTAAATTCCTTGCTTCAGAAAGTCCTCCATAAGGAGACACTGACCTATCCTTCTCTGAGATGGAGAATTTGTGATGTTAAATCATGAGAATTAATACATTGTTAAAACAATAAGTGTTATGTGATAATACAAACAGAAAAAGAATGTATATGCATACCTACATAAATACATGCACCAAAAAGTGTTTTCCCTTTATAATTGGGTATCTGAGCTGAAGCATACATCCAACCTAAACCCATCCAAAATCCATTTGTTGCCCCTCTCATTTTAGCACTATATGGATGAAGGCTCATCCCTGTCCCCAGGCACACTAAAAGGGAAAGTAGCATGACAAAGCCCTTCCACAGCAGCAGCAGTAACAATACAGGGCATTTATTACCTCAAGTTTGATTGAAAAACTGCAACCATACATTAACCATCAGCAGTCCCTAGACTATCATATAGATCTTTCTTGGGAAGAAACACTTGACTGTTGTCTGTACTGCACTAATATGGGTCTGTTTCTTTATTAATGGGTAGGAAGAGGAGAAGGAGAAGGAAGAGGAGGAGGTGGAGAATTAGGAGGAAGAGGAAGAGAACGAATAGGAAGAGTAGGAGAAAAAAAAAAGAAGAATGATGATTCTGATGATGATAATGATGATGATGAAGAGGAGATGAAGGAGGGGAGAGCAGTCACCAGTTCTCAGCTCTCCTTGTGTAATAAACAGAGAAAAGGTTATCAAAGCTGATATGAAGGAGACTGAGTACTATACATGAAGGTGCTAATGATATCTGACAACCAATCAGTTAATCATACTATTAACCCAGATCTCCCTTGCATAAGACCCACAGCTCCCTAGTAATTGAAAACAGCCACACCAGTTTTCATTTCTTTTAATGCTTATTTTTCTCCTCTTTTCCTAAAGCCTTTTCATTCTCACCTCCTATCAAGTAATTTTCCTAGCAACTTCTACTTGTAATGGTGTACTTGTAGCATTGTGCATTTGTTGTTGTATATTATATATGCGTATTATTAAATACGCATATATAATATAATTGTCATAGATTTTGTTGTATATTATTATCATTTTGTATTTTGTTTGTATTTTGTATTTATGAATAAGTATGTTGGAAGAACCAGGTGTTATACCTGCTCACTTGAGAGTTTTCCCACTCTAACTTGGCATCCCCAAGCGGTGTCAGTCTTGATTTCACCATCAACGTGTGTGCACGCTTTATCTGTTGTGCTATATAATTTACATATTTATTACAATTCCTGTGTTTCATTAGCCACCTAATACATAAAATGGTGGCAGCGTGTTAATACAATTACTTTTGTATAAACAATTTGTTTTTGTGCATTTACAGTGTCCTGAATGCTACTTTTGAATTTTGAAGTTATGTGAACTCTGGCTAGCCAGTTTTGTGGCATCATGCAGTTGTGTGTTTTTCCTTCCCCTCTTTTTTTTTTTTTTTTAATTATTTTGTTTATATATTTATTTATTTATTTATTGCAGCTAGGTGATTATTACCAGTATTTTTGGAACAATTCATAGCAGTGATTTTTGAACTTTATGTGAGATTGTGCTCAGTAACAGTATTCTACGGGTATGCTAGGTGACTTTTTTTTAGGCGGTCCCACTTGGTCTTCAGCTTTGCATCTGCTGTTTGAATTTTTATTTATATCATCATCATCTGCATTCATCAAAGGATCACCTGCTGTTCCTGAGTGTGTCAGTTTTAATCTGGAGCCCAGATGGAGAAGGATTTTTGAACAAAATTATATCTACACAATCTTCTCCATATTGCCCAGTGACTTTTGTTGCCTTTCCAGTGCTCAGGCTTGTATATTTACCTAGTTGTATTTACCTAGTTGTATTTTGCGGGAAGGGGAGCTATGCTCGTGATGTCCCGCCTTTGTATCTCGCAGTGTCTGGTTTGTTTTGTAACTCATGAATGGTTTTTGCGCATACTATTTCATTGTCCAGTTTGTTCCAAGTGTCCAAAACTCTATGAGGAAAACTGTTTTTCTTCAGTTCTCTTCTATAGCTATGTTTTTTTATTTTCTTTCCATGTCCTCTTGTGTTTCTTTTGTCCCAGTTAAGTAAGTTCTCTCTATCGAGTACCTCTGTGCCTCTCATGATTCTGTAGATGGTCAATAGGTCACCTCTCTCTCTTCTTTGCTCCAGTGTCGGTAACTCCAGTTTAGCCAATCTCTCCTCGTATGATAGGTTTGCATGTGCAGGTGTCATTTTTGTAGCTGCTCTTTGGATTCTTTCTATTTTCTTTATATTCTTTTTGGTACTGGGGGACCACAATGTCGCCGCATACTCTAATCTAGGCCTTATCAATGTAACCAATATTTTTTTTATCATGTCTTCGTCCAAGTATGTAAACGCCACTTTTATTGATCTTAGCAAGTTGTAAGTCTCCCCGACAATTTTGTTAATCTGTATATCATAGGACAAGTCGTTCGTGATAATTACTCCCAAATCTTTTTCGGATCCTACTTTCTTTACTTCTTTGGTTCCAATTGTATATTTTCCTGATATTCTGTTTTTTGCTTTTTCCAAACTCCATTATGCTACACTTCTTAGTATTAAAGTCCACTTCCCATTTCTGACTCCAGTTCCATACCCTATTTAGGTCTTCTTGCAGTGCTTCACAGTCCTCATCAGTTTCTATTTTCCTTAGCAGTTTGGCGTCATCAGCAAAGAAGCTCATGTAGCAGTTCACGTCCTCGTCCATGTCATTCATATAGATAGCAAACATTATTGGTGCCAGCACAGATCCTTGCGGTACTCCACTGATCACCTCTTTCCAATCTGAATATTTTTCTCTGAGCACTACTCTCATCTTTCTACCAGTCAGAAAGTCCTCTATCCATTTTAGTAGGTTTCCTTGTATTCCTCCTATGTGTTCCAGTTTTTTTAGTAGTTTTCTGTGTGGTACTTTGTCAAAGGCTTTTTGCAAGTCTAGGAATGCACAATCAGCCCATCCATTTCTTTCTTGCACTATGTCTATTAGTCTTGAGTAAAAGCATATTAAGTTTGTGGAGCATGATCTTCCTTGTCTGAATCCGAATTGTCTTGGGTTTAATATGTCATTGTCTTCCAGATGTTTTACCCATCTATTCTTGATTATTTTCTCACAAATTTTGGCTATGGTGCTTGTTAGTGATACTGGCCTATAGTTGGTGGGTTCTTCCTTGCTTCCTCCTTTGTATATTGGTACAATGTTAGCGTTTTTCCAGTCCTCGGGTATCTTTCCTTCTTTGAGTGAGCTGTTTATTAAGATGTGTATTTTGTCTGTTAGTTCTTCTTTGCACTCCTTTAGAATCCAATTTGCAATACCATCCGGGCCATGTGATTTTCTGACATCCAGCCTTGATAGATGTTCTGATATTTCCTTTAGTGATGCTGTAAACTCATTCATGAGGGGAGATTTCTTGTTTTTATCTATGTCACAATTTGGTATTTTCTCTCTGGTGAAAACAGATTTAAAGTGATTGTTCATGACTTCGGCCATCTCTAAATCTTCTGTGTATTCTTTGTTTCCTTGGCATAGTTTCACCATTTCCTGTTTGTTTTTAAGTTTACCATTCACATACCGATAGAATAGTTTGGGTTGCTCTTTGCATTTGTCTATAATATCCTTCTCATGGTTCCTTTTTTCCTCTCTTCTCACATTAACATACTCATTTCTACAGTTAACATAAATTTGCCATTTGCTTTGTTTTTTGTCTTTTCTCCACTTTTTCCAAGCTTTGTCCCTTCTGTCTTTTGCCTCACTGCATCTTTTGTTGAACCAACATTTAATGTACTCTCTCTCTCGCTTTTGTCTTGGTACATGCCTGTTTACACCTTCATTGTAGTTTTCCATCAATATATTCCATTTCTCTTCCACTGTTGTCTCTTCCCTGTAAAATTTTTCCCAGTTTGCATTCCGGAAGAATGTCTTTAGTTTTTTAAGTCTGTTTTGTTGTACATCGGTCTTCCTTTCCTATGCTTTTCGTTCCTCTCTATGTCTATTTCTTCCTTTAGTACAGTTTCGATGAGTACATGGTCACTCTTTCCAATTGGTGTCTCGTACTGGACTTTATGCACTATTTCAGGTTCTGATGGAAATAAACTATATATTTACCTAGTTGTATTTACCTAGTTGTATTTTGCGGGAAGGGGAGCTATGCTCGTGTTGTCCCGCCTTTGTATCTTGCAGTGTCTAGTTTGTTTTTAAACTCATGAATGGTTTTTGCGCATACTATTTCATTGTCCAGTTTGTTCCAAGTGTCCAAAACTCTATGAGGAAAACTGTTTTTCTTCAGTTCTCTTCTATAGCTATGTTTTTTTATTTTCTTTCCATGTCCTCTTGTGTTTCTTTTGTCCCAGTTAAGTAAGTTCTCACTATCGAGTACCTCTGTGCCTTTCATGATTCTGTAGATGGTCAATAGGTCACCTCTCTCTCTTCTTTGCTCCAGTGTCGGTAACTCCAGTTTAGCCAATCTCTCTTCGTATGATAGGTTTGCAAGTGCAGGTGCCATTTTTGTAGCTGCTCTTTGGATTCTTTCTATTTTCTTTATATTCTTTTTGGTACTGGGGGACCACAATGTCGCTGCATACTCTAATCTAGGCCTTATCAATGTAACCAATATTTTTTTCATCATGTCTTCGTCCAAGTATGTAAACGCCACTTTTATTGATCTTAGCAAATTGTAAGTCTCCCCGACAATTTTGTTAATCTGTATATCATAGGACAGGTCGTTCGTGATAATTACTCCCAAATCTTTTTCGGATCCTACTTTCTTTACTTCTTTGGTTCCAATTGTATATTTTCCTGATATTCTGTTTTTGCTTTTTCCAAACTCCATTATGCTACACTTCTTAGTATTAAAGTCCACTTCCCATTTCTGACTCCAGTTCCATACCCTATTTAGGTCTTCTTGCAGTGCTTCACAGTCCTCATCAGTTTCTATTTTCCTTAGCAGTTTGGCGTCATCGGCAAAGAAGCTCATGTAGCAGTTCACGTCCTCATCCATGTCATTCATATAGATAGCAAACATTATTGGTGCCAGCACAGATCCTTGCGGTACTCCACTGATCACCTCTTTCCAGTCTGAATATTTTTCTCTGAGCACTACTCTCATCTTTCTACCAGTCAGAAAGTCCTCTATCCATTTTAGTAGGTTTCCCTGTATTCCTCCTATGTGTTCCAGTTTTTTTAGTAGTTTTCTGTGTGGTACTTTGTCAAAGGCTTTTTGCAAGTCTAGGAATGCACAATCAGCCCATCCATTTCTTTCTTGCACTATGTCTATTAGTCTTGAGTAAAAGCATATTAAGTTTGTGGAGCATGATCTTCCTTGTCTGAATCCGAATTGTCTTGGGTTTAATATGTCATTGTCTTCCAGATGTTTTACCCATCTATTCTTGATTATTTTCTCACAAATTTTGGCAATGGTGCTTGTTAGTGATACTGGCCTATAGTTGGTGGGTTCTTCTTTGTTTCCTCCTTTGTGTATTGGTACAATGTTAGCGTTTTTCCAGTCCTCGGGTATCTTTCCTTCTTTGAGTGAGCTGTTTATTAAGATGTGTATTTTGTCTGTTAGTTCTTCTTTGCACTCCTTTAGAATCCAATTTGCAATACCGTCCGGGCCATGTGATTTTCTGACATCCAGCCTTGATAAATGTTCTGATATTTCCTTTAGTGATGCTGTAAACTCATTCATGAGGGGAGATTTCTTGTTTTCGTCTATGTCACAATTCGGTATTTTCTCTCTGGTGAAAACAGATTTAAAGTGATTGTTCATGACTTCGGCCATCTCTAAATCTTCTGTGTATTCTATGTTTCCTTGGCATAGTTTCACCAATTCCTGTTTGTTTTTAAGTTTACCATTCACATACCGATAGAATAGTTTGGGTTGCTCTTTGCATTTGTCTATAATATCCTTCTCATGGTTCCTTTTCTCCTCTCTTCTCACATTAACGTACTCATTTCTATAGTTAACATAAATTTGCCATTTGCTTTGTTTTTTGTCTTTTCTCCACTTTTTCCAAGCTTTGTCCCTTCTGTCTTTTGCCTCACTGCATCTTTTGTTGAACCAACATTTAATGTACTCTCTCTCTCGCTTTTGTCTTGGTACATGCCTGTTTACCCCTTCATTGTAGTTTTCCATCAATATATTCCATTTCTCTTCCACTGCTGTTTCTTCCCTGTAAAATATTTCCCAGTTTGCATTCCGGAAGAATGTCTTTAGTTTTGTAAAGTCTGTTTTGTTGTACCTCAGTCTTCCTTTCCTATGCTTTTCGTTCCTCTCTATGTCTATTTCTTCCTTTAGTATAGTTTCGATGAGTACATGGTCACTCTTTCCAATTGGTGTCTCATACTGGACTTTATGCACTATTTCAGGCTCTGTTGTAAATATTAGATCTAGTTTCGATGGCTCTTCATTATTTCTGTACCTTGTGTTTTCATGGACCCATTGGGTCATTGTGTACTCCATGGTCATATCTAGCAGTACATTGCCCCACGAGTCATCTCCTCCTTGCACTGTCATGCTGTCCCAACAAATTTCTTTGCAATTGAAGTCCCCCATAACTACCAGATTACCCTTACCCATTAGTATCTCATTGAGTGATTTTCTTGTGTCATCTAGCATTTTTTTATGTTCAATTTCTTTCCAAGCGCTTGTTTTTGGAGGCACATAAGTCACCACAAACTTTCTACTCATATTCTTGCCTTCGACTTTTATCATGATCAATTCAGCATTACCTTTGCCCTCTGCAATTTTTGTCACCTTTAGGTCTTTCTTGGCCAAGAACATGATTCCCCCTCCCTGTTTCTTGTCCCTGTTTTTTATCCAGTAGTTGTATAAACCTTGTCCGATAACAGTGGATGGTATTTCACCTCTTAGTTTAGTCTCTACAATTCCCATTATGTCTGGTTTTGCTTCTAACAGATAATCATTGAGTTCGTTCAGTCCCGAAATTAGTCCGTCAATGTTGGTATAGGCCACTTTTAATTTTCTTCCTTCTCCCTGGTTTCTTCTTCCCTTGTTTTGTTCGTTTTGAAGCGCCATTGTCTTAGTCTCAAGTCTATTACTCTCCACTGGAATTCTTTGCATTCTGTCTCCGATCTTTTCAAGTTTTTTTCCTTTGCTTCTTCTCTTAGCGCCCTTTCTTTTTCTAATTCCTCAGTACTCATTTCTCTTTTTATCCATATCTTATTGTATTTTTCACTCTTTGCCAAGTTACCTACTTTTTCAAATATGTCTTCTACTACCACTTGTGACCTTAGTTTTATCTTTAGAGGTCGATTCCTATCCTTAGTATAGCGACCAATTCTGTAAGTCTCTTCTAAGTCTGTGCCTGAATCACTATCTCCCCCCTGAATTTCATTAAGGATTTCTACTGCTGTCTCTTTTTCTTCTTTTTCTCTCATGTACCTCGCCAATCCTTGTTTTTCTTTAAGCCCATAAACCACAATACATTTCTTCCTATCTACTGTGTCCCTGACCCAGTTTGCTTTTTCGTTAATCACTTGAATGATTGTGTCTTTTGCATTATCTTGCATTTGCTGCTTGACTATTTCTTTGAAAGCAATTTCTTTATTTTCAATATTTTCTTTCCACTTCTTAATTTCCTGGATACTGTCCCCACCTAAGTTTTCTTCGATCTTTTGTGTCAATTCTTGGAATTTGTTGTTCACTTCTTGCTTTAGATTTTCGCTATTATTATCATTAGTTTTCTTCTTTTCATTTTCATTCTTCAGTTCATTTATGTCTCTTTTCATTTCTTTAATTTCGTTTGTAAGATCCAAGTTAGCTTTTTTCAGGTCAGAAATTTCGTGGTTAGTCTTAGATAAACAATCAATTAAACCAATGACCTCTTTTCTTAAGTCCATGATTTCATTTTCCCACCGAGTCCTATTTTTGCTCATCTCTCTCTCTATCTCTAATAATATGTTTTATTGTTTATGCATGCAATGCCATATTGTATTTTCTGATTATAGTGAAATAATTTATCTAATTAATTTTTCTGGCCAGGCATGTTGCTTGTTATTTGGCAGCCATGTTTGTGATGTCATAGTAAGCCATTTTGCCTTATTTTTTTTTATAGTTACCCATTTGCAGTACCTTTTTTCTTTAATTGTGAATCATAGAGAATTGTATTATTCACACTTTTTTATTTTGAATCATAGAGAACTGTATTATTTAGGCTCTTTGTGTATCATAGGTTATTCTATTATTTACGTTCTTTCAGGCAATCCAATACTCCAAGTCAAGGGCGTGTTTCTAAGTGAATGCAACGAACTGATGTATGTATTGAGGTTGTTTTTGCTTAATGTTATTAGGGAGTGGATTACAGTTACTTTGATCCCCTTCTATTATGTCTAAACTTGAAGTGACATCTTTTATTGGTCCCTAAAATCCATCTGAGACAATGGCTCATACATACACATTATTACATCAGGATCCATATATTGTTAAGTTTTCTGGTCAGGATCCCCAGCATAAGGCTACTGATTTTATTCGCCAGTGTAAGGATAGTATTGTGAATATATTGGCATCTGAAATGTCAATCTTGTGTCTTGACCCCAAGGCTTTGAACTATAATTATGACATTTTAGAGCTAATTTTCTCTTTTTTTTCTGGTACCCCTGTAGGTAATAATTTTCAGTGGTGTTTTAAGTTGGCTGGTGTACTTATATCCCAATTTGGCACTCTTAACTATATGCATGTTTTGATTCCTTGAAGCTTGCACTTACTGAAGCGGCTGTGTTGGCATTCCCAGATTATAGTCTTCCCTTCATTATTTGTACAGATGCTTCTAGTACAAACTATGCCTTCTATATCTATCACTCATAATTATAATCTCCATTCAAGGAGTCCTATGTCTTAGTAACTGTATATGTGCATGGTTTATGTTGTTATCCATGTTTGTCTTTATCTGTACTTTGTATCTTGTTTATCTATGATATGTATTGAATTGTATGATGTGTAATTCTGGGTTAGCTATGAAGTGTCACATCCCAGAAGTCCGGCAATTGCTGTCTTTTGTCTCTTGTTAACTGGTGCCAGTTCTTATGTTTCTTTATATATTTGTATGCAGTTCTTATGTCTCTTTATATGTTCTATGAGGTTCTTATGTGTCTTTATGTGTGTGATGTAATTTTTATGTATATGGTGTGCTAATGTACAAAATTCTTTCCCACACTTTTGTAATTACATTGTAGTGTATGTGGAATATGCTATGTATATTGTCCATTTTGTCTTGCCTCGGTCATCTATTTTCCTTGTTTGCTCAGTGTGGTCACTGAGTGGTGGTGGCCAAACAATGTACTGGTGTACTTGTAGCACTGTACATTTGTTGTATATTATACATATGTATTATCAAATCGGAAGATACATGTTTTCCCCTTTATATAATTGTAATAGATTTCTTTGTATATTATCATCATTGTGTATTTTGCTTGTATTTTGTATTTATGAATAAGTATGTTGGAAGAATCAAGTGTTCTGCTTACTCACTCGATAGTTTTCCCACTCTAACTTGGCATCCCCAAGTGGCATCAGTCTTGATTTTGCCTTTGATGTGTGTGCACACTTTGTTGTGTTATATAATTTACATATTTATCACAACTCAAAATACTCTTCCTCTTACCACTTTCACTTCATGAACTACATCCTTTTCTTTTTTCTGACCAATTTACCTCCCCTCAATCTTTTCACTTTCTTCCAAAACAAATTTTTATTTCCATCAAAATTTTCCATTAGACCTCATCTTATAACTGCTCTCCCTCACCTTGTGTTTTGCTTTCACTTTCTTTATTCTCTACATGTCATATACTATTCCATTTCTTCTTTGTAACCATCCTTCATATGCTCACTTCTTTTCTACTACCACCACCCTCACCTCTTCATCCCACCAGCCACCTGCCTCTCTGTTCCTTTTCATTTCATCCACCTAACTACCATCTTGGCAGATTTCAGCACTTCCTCCTTGAAACATGCCCATTCTTCCTTAATCCCCTTCATCCTTTATCTTTCACTACATCCCACATCTCTCAGCTTTACCTGATATATTTTTTCTTCTCATTTCATTTGTTCACATTCAGTACTTCTCTTCCTCTTTCACCTTTCTTTCGTCTTCATTTAACCTTCGCTCTCACTTTTCCTTCTACCGAATGTGACAATCCATTGCCCTCTCCCCTGGATACAATAATGTCCAGAATTCTTCAGTCTTCTTTTTGGGCACAATTACAGTCCACTAATGCCCTCTCAACTACTTCCCACCCACCACCTTGGCTCACATATACTTATGCTTGTCTTTCTTCTTAAGCACAATGTTCACTATTATTTCTTTTTCAGCACACATTTTATAGAATTCCCATTAGAGTTCTTTCCTGCCATCCCATATCTCCTTACTACTCTGTATATTGGCTCTTCCATTAAGATCCCCTAACACCACTATGTTTACATTTTCCCCAAAACTCTACATAATCATTTAAATAAATCCAAAACATTTCCACCTTCTCACTCTTCTTGCTACCAGGGGCATATACACTCGCATAAGCTCATATTTCCCATCCAAATTTCATCTTTACTCACTTTATCCTTGATGACACTTCACTCCATTATGCAACTTATCTGATCTAACCCTTTCCTCCTTCACCTCATTAACACTCCTTACATCTACCCACAATGCTCCCAGTCTTCAACTCACCTTTCCCTTTCAGTTTCATTTGACACATTGCTAACTCATCACTAAAAAAAATTGTAAGTGGGTGTTACAGCATTGCTTATTTTTTTTACCAAATCATAAATTCAGGATGTTTCTTCCCTTTCTTCACTATGTGAAAAAACTGAATGGCAAAACTTTACATATACCATAGGTAAGTAAGTGAATGGCAAAATCTTACTTGAATACATTAAATAATAATCACAGGCACCAATGGCATGTGACCAACGACAGTTGTAGTGCTCGCCAAACTCATAGGCGTAGAAGCTGAGCGTGGCCACTCCATGTAGCTGCAAATAGAAAAACCATCATCAGAGATTACACTGAATGTACTGGAGAAGTGGAGGAGGGGAGACAGAGATAAGAATCAAGTTGGCAGAAGAAGACAAATACTATAGTAGTTCGGTAGAAAATAGAAAGAGTACACCAGTTTTAATAGGCACTGGTAAATTCCTCTATTGGGACAGAAAGAGATTGGGCAGATACATCCTTCAATGCTCAGGGCATTGAAGGATGTATCTGCCCAATCTCTTTCTACATGCAATACCAGACTGAGAGCGACAGTCAAAAGAAGGATTTCAAATATATGGAGGAGGAGGAGGAGGAGGAGGTGACACTAGAAACTAAATATGCAAATATACTGTAGATGTATCCCTGTGATAGGTCAGTTTTTGTAAAGATATCTAAGGTGTATAGCCACTCCGTTTTATCTCCATAATCTCATTATCATTTTTCACTCCTACACTAAACTAGTTATATTCAACATAAGGTAAGAATGCACTGTGCTTTACAGTAGTCAAAAGCACTAGATTATCATTATTAGTTGGTGAATACACATAACCCACAAAGGTCAGGTAGGTAGGCAGGCAGGCAGTCAGGTAGGAGCTAGGTAGGTAGATGGGTAGTAGGTAGGTAGGTAGTCAGGTAGGTAGGTAGGCCGGTAAGTAAGCAGGTAGACAGGAAGGTATGGAAGCAGGGTAGATGACAGGTAGACACACAAGTAGAGACAGGCAGGCAGTAAAGTTGGTAAGTAGATAGTTAAGTAGCCAGAGAGACAGACAGGAGAGAGCAAGACAGAGCTAGAGATAGAGAGAGAGAGGGGAGGGAGAAAGGCAAGGGAAAAGAAAAGACAAGGAAAGGGAGAGGGGTAGGAACAAATATACCAAGGTATAGAGAGGTACAAAGACAAAGAGATACAGAGAAGTATACAGGGACAGAAAGAGGCACATATATATATATATATATATATATATATTTATATATATATATATATATATATATATATATATATATATATATATATATATATATATAGAGAGAGAGAGAGAGAGAGAGAGAGAGAGAGAGAGAGAGAGAGAGAGAGAGAGAGAGAGAGAGAGAGAGAGAGAGAGAGAGAGAGAGAGAGAGAGAGAGAGAGAGAGAGAGAGAGAGAGAGAGAGAGAGAGAGAGAGAGAGAGAGAGAGAGAGAGAGAGAGAGAGAGAGAGAGAGAGAGAGAGAGAGAGAGAGAGAGAGAGAGAGAGAGGGAAGTGCAATTTAACAACAAAATTAGAGTTGTAAAATCCACGGCCGTGTCAAAATAGGACTCAAATGGTGGCAAACCTTGTTCTTCATAAAATGATGTCAAAAGAAACTAGTGTGAGAGAGTGACCCTGGGAAGAAGAGCCGTTGGCAATAAATGAATAAATGAATAAATAATATAAATATAATAAAATAAAAAGGGGGGGCATAGAGAACCAAATATTCCTGAAAAGAAGATAAGAAGCAGAAAAGGCTAACATGAAGATCACTTCCTAGTAAATAAATTGCACTTCTATGGAAAATCGATCACAGCAAAGAGATGCACTCCGTGAGGATATGATTCTCATGGGGAAACGACTGTTGTCTGGCACTTTTGTCACGGAAGTGATCCTGTACCAGTCTGGATTAATTAACTTATGAAATCATTGAAGTTCCTTATAGAAAGCTAATGTACAAAATAAGATAAAAAAAATCTGGTTGGGATTAACATAGAGGTGCTTGATTTTATGAAAGACTTTTAAGATGGAAGTTTGACGTGAGCATACGAGTTCCAACTATATTCATATTGAAGTTCATTTCACAAGGCCATCATGTGTATATACAGTGACATGATTAAATAACTTATTACTAATTTTAGATCAACACTTGAATAAGTGACAATTGCTTGAAACCCCTATAAAGAAGCCTGAAAGAGGGGAAAGGAAATTCCATCACTTTATATATATACCATAAAAAGAAAGGACTTCGTACGCATACGCTACATTCAGTGAGAGGTAGCTGCCGACGACAACAAATAATAATGAAAATAAAAGAAATAAATGAATAGATACATAAAGTAATTAAATAAACCAATCAAATAATAATTCTTACAGAGGGCAATATTGCGGCGGATTGCATTCCCATCGAGGATGGTAAATATATAGAGCGAAAAAAAATATTTATATTAATATACAAATGAACAAATTAGTAAATAAATAAATAAATAAATAAACAAAAACATACATGAAATCTCGTGCCAAGACATGTACATTGCACACCCACTCATGCCGGCTCCCATACATACAAAAAGCGGGGAACACAAATAATTAGACAGTGTCTTAGGCAAATAAAAGGGGCCACCAACTTTCATCTGTACCTAAACGAGCTTGTTTTCCAATTGAAATCCTGTTGCGCATCCGTTCACGTCTAGTGATCCTCTTTAATTTTTTACTGGATAACTCTAAGCGATTTTTTCAGCTTAGACTAGTGACCCCCTCTGGACAACTCGCCAAAGGGTGGTAGTGGTCGGCGGTATGGAGAGTCGGTGATCGCAAACCGGCCATTCAACGCCAGCAACTTGTTGATATGGTCCTGGCAATTCTATTCATCTAAATGGCAAATGCTGGATTAAATGGACCAGTCAAATGTGTTTTTAATCCAGTATACGAGTTCATGGCACTATTTTACAAACAATAATGCCCCGCAGGAAACGCAAGACATAAAATCAACAACCGTGAGAATTGAGGTTTTCACTCCAAACCTGACCTTGTCATTACTGCCGGAACGCACGAGGCCTTATTGTAAGCATAATCTTGGTTATGCATTGTAAGATCTGTTGTGATTTTATCCTGCAGTGATGCTCCAGCACCCTCTAACATGTCAAATGGTCACACACTCATCCAACTGAAACGGTTACCCTAATTTTTGTTTGCAGCAATGCCATTTCTTTCAGCTGAAGAGAGGTGCTCCTGCTTCGCTTCACTTCTCGATCAACTTGGGATGATTGGATGTGTGTGTGTGTAATTCACCATGGTCTTGGATCACGTGTTGGACTCGTGATCGACAGCTATCACCCTCCCGAAAGAGAGCTCAGAGCTCATACATGACCGATCCACGGGTACTGCTGTGACCGTACAACTCCCAGCCCACGAGAGCTGGAGTAACGACTCGCAGCGAAGCGATACTGAAATTATTTCAGCCATGTGTGTGTGTGTGATTCACCATGGTCTTGGATCACATGTTGAACTCGTGATCGACAGCTATTTCCCTCCCCTTAATCAAGAGGGACTAATTGTTTGTAGTGTTACTGAAGCTTTCAAGTTCTGAGTTCGATCTTGGGTCTGCGTTGTCACGAGCCCTCGAAACTAAACACTACACCAACACCGCGTTGTATATGTACGTGTATGTGTGCACGCGCACATCTTTATTGCCGGTTGTGTGCATGTATCAATTCACGTGTGTACATGTATGTGTGTGATGCTTCCATTTAACTCAGGGAAGGTCGATGTGGCGAGCGGGTCCAGCATTTTTTAGGGTCAGCGCCCTTCCAGCGGCAACTCGCCCGAGGACACTGCAGATGTGGCCTGACGCCTACAACAAGTCTTGTGGAGATTCTACGCATCCCAGTTAGTTATTAATGTCGTAACATTATTTGACATAGGAATATTCCCACCATCTTGTGGCTTTCGGTCGAACAAGTGTATGTATGCACGCGCGTGTGTGTATGATGTATCACTGTCTTGGCTCACGTGTTAGACTCGTGATCAACACCTATTACCCTTCCGAATGAGGGTATCCTAGCTTGTATGGCCCGTTCAATGGATAATTCTATGAGTTTACATAAACCATACATCCCATCTCCTTAAGGGGATACACTGACGCCTTGTGGTATGGTATTGTGATACTTTTCAAGCCCTGAGTGGGGCTCAATCTCGGTCTCACTCTCTCTCTCTCTCTCTCTCTCACACACACACACACACACACACACACACACACACACACACACACACACACACACACACACACACACACACACACACACACACACACAACACACAACTCTCGTGGGCGGGGAGTTGGGTGTGTGTGCGCGCCTAAGGTCACAGCATTACCCATAGATCGGTCATATATGAGCTCTAAACTCTCTTCCGGGAGAGAAATAACTGTCGATCACATATCCAACACGCGATCCAAGAACATGGTGAATCACATACACACGCACTCACACACACCGTATATCAAAATGTATATAAAATTAAGTAAATACACACAACCACACACGTATTACGCAGTTTCCGTTGTGGAAAAACTAGCAATCCGAGCGTTTACAGTTAGACTGTGTACAATACAAAAACATATAAATAAATACATTTATACATAAATAAAC
>NC_134777.1:42654662-42657162 GCF_046742065.1 Oratosquilla oratoria | reverse complement strand
GGTAATTGTCCGTCAAACTCCCTTTCGACCGTAAATTGGATATTAATATTCACACTGTTGAGTTTAGCTAATAAGTTTTCAATGTATTGGAGTGGGTGATCGCGAGTACATCGTCTACGTATCTTAACCATACAGTATTTTGTGATACGTGGAGAAACTTGCTTTCTAGTATCTCCATCAAAAGTGAAGCCATAACCGCACTGATGGGGATACCCATCGCTAAACCTGTATGCTGGCGGTACTCCGTTAAATTCAAAAGCACCGAACCTAACGCACATGGATAATAATTTCATGTAATCACGTTTGCACACGGGTAATTCGTTATCATCGAACATTTCTAGGACCTACTTTATTGCATATTGGGCTCCATCAATTAAGAGACTTTAGTAAAAAGACTCTTAACGTCGAAACTCACCAATTTCTTTGCCCTAAAATTCACTGCTTGTAGCCTCTCTTTAAGGTCTGCTGAGTTTGTAAGATGTGCCTGACTAAGTCTGCCCAAAGCCGCGGAAAGAGGGGTGACTAAAACCGTGGCCAGATGATTCGGTGCACTGCCGATCCTAGAGATGATGGTCATAATGGGATATCTGGCTTATGTATCTTGGGTAGACCTATTATGGACGGTGTTCTAGGGGTTTCTTCCAACAGGTGTGTTAACTTTTTTCCTCGTTCCGTCTTGTTCAATAGGTGTCTGGCTCTTTTACTAAATATCTCCGCCTCCTTTTTCGCTTGGGTACGTGGTTGTCTAGAATATGTGTTCCCATTGGCTAAGAGATCAACCATCTTCTTTGTGTAGTCGTCGGTATCTAGGATCACGATACCTCCTCCTTTGTCAGCTGTGGTGATGAAGACGTCCATTTTCTTCACTTCATTAAGCGCCTTGATGCATCTCTTCGGAATGGACGGTCTCCTTGAGGAGGCGGACGCAATGCAACCTAAGATAATACCTTGCTTGAAACTTTTTTCAATGTCGCTGACGTCCCAATGGCTGTTTTTCAAAACAAAATCCAAGTAACTCTTGGTGTTCATACCGGTGTTGAACTTCATCCCCTGAGACAGTGTCTCCTGCTGTGCTGATGTTAGTGCGTAGGATGACAGGTTGTTGATAAGGTCCGTCTTCCCTTTATGTTTCCGCTTACTGTCTTTGCAAAGAGCTGATCTTAGATTTGTGAGCTTCTTTCTGAAGTAGGTATACGTCCTTCAGTTTAGTCACTAGGCTCTGCCTCGTTTGGGGCCAATCAGAACCGTCCAGCCTCAGTAGGGGCCAGTCTCCTTCGGGAGCACACGCGGGAAGTGAATCCTACTTACTTCTCGTAAGACACATACACACACCTCTCACGAATAAAACTACGCTCCACACACAAATACCTACAAATACTTTTTCTTCGACTAAAATTTGCTTCCTCTCTAACTTTCAAACTACATCTCATTTCAGTTTACCTCCCCTTAAAGTTTTTTTTCCGTTTTTCAGTATTTCTCTACCACTACGCCTCCTACCATTTTCTCAGCTTTTGGTTGCTCAAGATGCAGGCGTCGGCGTCGCCGTCCAAGTTCCCTGCCCATTCCTCCCGCGCCACGATCATCATCGCCCCTTAGAGAATCGCCCATATATTGCGCTTATTGGCAATAGCCGACTTTTATACACTACTATCTTTTCATTTTCTTACAGACATCTCTTCCCCTCCCACACACACCGATCCCGCGCGAGCGGGTGGTCTGCCCTAAGTAGTCCATAGTGACATAGTCCATAGTCCATTCCTCTGAAGAAGCCACTCATGTGAAACTAGTTAGGAATAAAAGTATTTCCCTCAGCCCATGTTTCCCTTTACCACCTATCCACAATAATAATAATAATGATAACAATGATAACAATAGTAATGATAATAATAATGAAGATAATAACAATAATAACAATAACGATGATAATAATGACAATCGAGTCAAACCTTGATTTGAACAGTCTCACATTCCCTTGATATTGGAGGATAGATTATACATACTCATCCATGGATCTGTCCTCGCATTTCTTTCCTTCTTTTACGCCATGGCATTCCTTCTCCCTTACCCCTAAGAGGGGGTTTACACGGTTCGACAGACACGTGTTTAAAGTGATGTGTGAACGTGTGAACGGGGTATTTGGTTGTCGAACACGTTGGTTAAACCCCAAATACCCCGTTCACACGTTCACACATCACTTTAAACACGTGTCTGTCGAACCGCGTTCGACCGTGTAAACCCCCTCTAACACACGCCATCTCTCTCGCACCCTAGTATCTCATTTCTACCTACAGTAGCCTACTCCAGCATACGCTGCCTCCCTCACATCTCCACCAAATTCATTTCTTCCTCACACCAGCATCTCTCTCGTTCTCTCATGGATATCTTTCACCATCATCAATCCATCACACAGCTTTCTCACGTCACCCTACCTCCCACAGCCTCAACACATATTTGTCATAAGCTTTCTGGGTTCCTGTCGCCTCTCTTATTATTCATTTCC
>NC_134777.1:42622192-42654162 GCF_046742065.1 Oratosquilla oratoria | reverse complement strand
TTCACCAGGAAGGAAGTAGTTGGAACAGATTGGTTCTCTATAAGGGAGATAACATTATTACATGGAGGCTTTTTATTGACACCAACAGTAGTGATACTTCTGGATATCAAAACAATTATTGCAAATACAGTTCTGTAGGATGTTGTCTTTACATCAGTAATCAATAGTTTATATATTTTAACTTTTTCTTCACTATATTTTCATTATTTATTGTTTGCATATTGTTTTCATTTTGCACTTAATCTGAATACATGCATTTACATTTTCATTTAAGGTGACTTTTCAGTAGCAGGAAAGGGTGGAATGGAGGTGGAGGTAGAATGTAGATTGAGAGAAGTGAGTAAATGCCTTGGTGGATTAAAAAGTGTAATAAGGAATAGACATTTGGAAATGGAGGCTAAGAGAAGATTATATTTTACCTAGTTGTATTTACCTAGTTGTATTTTGCGGGAAGGGGAGCTATGAAGGAGTGATTGTGCCAACAGCACTGTATGGGGCAGGAACATGGAACATGAAAGAGGAAGAGAGAAGGAGTTTGAATGTGTTTGAGAAGAGGTGTCTGAGAAGTATGATGAGGGTTACTAGGCTGGATAGAGTGAGAAATGAGGAGGTGAGGAGGAGAACAGGGGTGGTAAGGGAGTTGGGAGATAGTGTGGGATGGTTTGGACACATGGAAAGAATGAGTGAAGAAAGACTAAAAGAGGTATGGAAGGTAGATGTGGAGGGAGTGAACCTGAGGGGGCAACCTAGGATGAGATGGATGAGGTGAAAGGGGCTTTGGGGAAGAGGGGAATGTCTGTTCAGGAAGGACGGGAGAGGACAGAAGACAGGGGTGAATGGAGAATGGTTGTACATGGATGATTTTGTGATGCATGAGGTGGAATGGGTGGGGGGATGGGGGCTGTGGTAGAATGGGTGAGAAAAATTTGATGCAGCCCGAAGGGAATTCTCCCTGTCTTCTCCTTTTCTGCATGGGGGGACAGAGAGGGGGGTCACCAATTTAATGAAGCGGCCTTGCTATGGATGTGCTGTCTCTTGTGGCATTGCCTCTGACCCAGGGCAGTGGACAAGATGCAGGGATGACCCATCATCCAGGAGGTGCCAAGATAAGAGGGAGGGAAGAGGGTGGAGGGGAGTGGAGTGTATTAGGGATGGAATGGGTGGGAATGGATTTATGCCCTTTTCTTTTTGGCTACCTCCCTTGCAAGGGGGAAAAAGCCTTTGGTATATGTATGGAATATGTAGCTATAATCAATTTTTTATTTTCTCCTTTTAGGTACGGAAGCGTGCGCCATCCATGGAGACAGACATCATGTAATGCATTTGTGATTTGAAAGGAGGTGTGTTATACTTGTGGCCCACCTTCTAGACTGTAGATTTAATCTTTTCAACTCCACCACACACTATTTTGATGCCCCTGTTTTCATTGAATATGTGATTCAATACTAGAGTATGGTTTAGCAGATCTTTCCTCTTCATTAAATAGGCTTAACTGGTCTCAACCTAAGACATGTGTTATCCAATACTGGTGAATCATGGTAAACCAAAGCAAGGTCAGTAGGCCTAAACTGTGTTGTGTCATTCACATCATGCTTCTTTGTTCCAACCATATACAATTTTTTTTCACAACAGTTGTTGCACACTGTGTATAATTTTTTATTTTCCTTATGAGAAGTGGGTGAGGCTAGTTCCTACAAATTTTAATATAACATGAAGATTGACATTTAAACTTACCACAAAGCAATGTCTTTGATTTGGATTATTAGAAAGAAAAGAAAATGGAATTTCATGAATATGCAGGGGTGACTACAAATTGTTGTAGTACAAGCTCCTCTAGGGACTTCATTCTTGGCATAAAAGAAGTTTCACAATGAAATATAAACTCTGTTTTTAGGTTACCAGGATTTATATTATGATTCACTTCAAACAGTTTTATTTATAAAGCATTGTTTTAAATGTAGGCAATCAATTTGATGATTGAGGTTATTGTATTTTTTTTTATTTTGACCAAGATATTCATTTGAACATAAAAGGGCAAGATGTATTTGAAATTATTACACAATAGTGTATCTTTTCTAATAGTTAATGAATGCATAGGTCATTAATGTATTTTTTAAAGTGTTGCTGTGTAATGCTCTAATTCTAGGGTGCCATGCTGGATCTCATGGGATGGAAGATCATTGGAATATTGATAGAAAATGTACCATTAGTATTTGATTACTTAATCTTAAGAGGGGTGTGAATGATAATCCTAGATTTTAGAGTGAAAGATTTATCTCCCGTTATTCTCAGATGAAGCCACTTAGCATAAATAAGTTGCATTCAGTCAATGAAGATAAGTGAGGTATATATATTTTTTTCTTTGTGATGAAATTGTATAACTTAAAAATTCTTGCTAATACACAAACATATTGGTAATTTTTACTTTTGGTTTTCAAAAAAAGAAATATTGTTTTCTACTATGCATTTCCGATGACTTTATATATTTCATAGAAAATTGCATATAATGGGTGCTTCAGAAACAGGAGGAATTCTTCAAAATAGGCTTTGATTCTGGGAAAAGACTGGTCATAATTGTGCCAATATGGGACATATTCCTCACACTAATCTAGTTGGAAAGTGAATTGAAACAGGTTATGAAATAGGAAATAGGCCTACATCATAAGAACTTTTTTTATTCTAAATGTAGGATGAGTGCCACTGCCACATAAGAGGCAGGGACTTTTTTTTTTTTTTTTTTTTTATTCTTCCTCTAAATCAGTGTTTCTTAACCTAGGGTGCACCCCTTAGGGGTGCTTAAATGAATTTTAGGAGTGCTGGGAAGTGCTGAATACATGGCATTCACTTCACTTCACTTCCCTTTATCCTTCTAGAAATCAGATGTTAACTAGAGTTAGGGGGGTGCTAGACTGCCTAGAACTGAAGTACAGGGGTGCTAGGGTCAGAGGTTAAAAACACTGCAGTAAGTGCTCCTGTGCATTGATCTACATTAACATCAGCTACTTTTTATGCCATTCTTAGTTCCTCTCTCCAGAAATAGAGTTAGTTATTCATATGTTAATGTATAATATCAGCTGGTACTGGTTGTTCATATATGTATGACATTCAATGCTTTGGTAAGTAAAGTCTTTGGAGACTAGCATGGCATTAAATCCAAAGTATTTACATGTTGGAATAGTTACACATAACATTTCATACTAATAAGAATCTCTTTTATGTATCAGTCATTTTAATGGTGGTTATCCATGAACTTTTGCAGTCAATAAATAGGTTTGGATGTGTATGCTCTCAGATTCCAATTGCTTAGTCTGAAATGTTTGATCGGTGATGGTGCAGTGCATTTATAACTTTATTTGGTGAAATAGCATGTTTCAAAAGTCTGTTCACATTGGTAATAGTGTTTTATTGATAATATATTAATGATAATTAAACTCTGAACCACTTATGTTAAAATTTACATCTGTTCATCTTTTGAAACATGTGGTACTGTTGTTTAGAATTTCCACTATGAATTCAGAGTAATTACAATGTTTAACTATTTGTTTTGGTCACACGTATGTGGGCAGTGAAAACAAGCAGTGCAGCATTTGCATTCACTGGAAAAATCTGTTGATATTACATCCATTCAAGACATAGCTGTTCCACTTGCCCACAGCATTCGGTCATTGAGTTACATTAGCTAGCAAGGGATCATTATGGAGATGAATTAAAAAGATGATACCTCCTTCACAACTGAAGGGCACCTCAGAAATTATCAAAACAGCTTAGTGGCAGCCAGTATAATAGGGAAAAGTGCTACCCAATACAGAAGGAGTGTAAGAGGTCAAATAACCATGCCCAAAACTTCCTAGTAATGTTAAAGAGTGCCACCTCATTGAAATGAAATGCACAAAAAAAAATATAATAAGCTTTTGAAATACCCTATCTTCTCTTTAATTGCCATTTTTTTTAAACTGATCAAGATAGACATCTCAACTTCTAAGAATTGGAGCATGTGTATTTAAGGGTAGCAGTATCTTTTATAGTTGATGAGTAAAAACTTGTATGTTTCTGATGAAAGTAGTTTTTATGTCAAGCCTTTTTTCTGCTGAATGCTTATGTCAGGCTAATGTGATGAACAATATTATGATGAAGTATTTCATTGTTTTCTTTCTTACCTCATTCAATTAGTCTTACATAGAAGTATCACCTCAAAAGTCACTAGAATATAATATCCTGTCATGTGAGGCCTACAAAGACAAAATCTAAATCTATATCTATGTATCAGAACTTGAATGTAGTAGATATTGGTAGTTCAGTAATGGTCCAGAATATCTATGACTTGGCAATTGCCCATAGATCAAGAACAATAAACTCAATACCCTACAACATTTTTACGTAATTTATACACTAATCAGGCACGGATCCAGGAATGTTATTTGGGCGGGGCCCAAACCAATAAGCGATAACCAATACTTGAAACACGCTGATATTTTAACCCCAAGAATAATGCTGTTGGCTTGGAGATTGGTCCTGAAACCTAAGTCTATTTTGCTTGTAATTGTATGTAAAATCATATATAATTCACAAATATAATTCAAATCATAAGTTAGCACTAAAAAGTGTTTATAAAAGGAGAATCAAACTCGAGATGAGTGAACCATACTCGTGGTGTTGGGGGGGCTGGCCCCCTTGTCCCCCACCCCTTGTATCTGTGCCTGACACTAATATACATATACCAAAGGCTTTTTCCCCCATACAAGGTAGGTAGCCAAAGAACAAAGGCATAAAATCTACGATGAGTAACAAACTGTTAAGGTGAACTTCAATCAATCAATCTATTGCCTCTGGTCTCTCTTGCAGGGCACCCAAAGCCCCCAAGTAACCAGCAATGGCCTGCATGTCACTCAAGGAGAATATGTTGTGCTGCTATCTGGATGGAGTTAGAGCAGGATGATTAGAATTAGGTGTTCATTATCTTGTGTGTGGTGATTGCATCGAGGGCAAGTCAAATCTGTAGCTGATCCAACCTTGTGTTGGTATTTCTTTAGTGATGGATGATATCCTGAATACAGTTGTGTCAATGTCAGCTTTGCCAGTCAAGGGAGTGATTTCTTTGTTGGGCTAATGTCTGGGGGAGTGTAATGTATACTGAATTTAAAGGTCCATCTTGGAGTACTTACTTTGTGATCTGGATGTATGTGTATTTTTGTATAGATATATTCTGGGGTACTGGTGGGATGTCATTATAGATATGTGAGAGATGTTTTTGTGATTTGCTGGTCATGCTTGTGTGATGCGGTGGATGGGTAATATGAAGGGCTCTTGCTCATCATTTTCATGTTCTGTTTTATGGGAAGAACATTGGTCATTTCGTGTAGTTTTGGTGGATCCTGTTATTATTCTTAATGTTTTGGTTTGTATTATCTGTAGAATGTCTTTATTTTCTTGATTGCTAGGAACCATGCTAGGGAAGCCATCTCATGTAGGCATCTAGGCAATGAAGGAGTTGACAAAGGGATTTGAAAGGCTGTATCCACCCCTTATGATGCCTCCACTTCACTATCAATAATAGACTGTTAATCAGTCCTTCAATCAGTAGTGTTAAATTTGTAACAAGATGCTGGAGACATGTGACAAAGGCACTGGAACAGCACCCATCAAATCATCTAAAAATAATCAAACCTGCTGCAACTGGGTGAATCATGTTGTCATGGTCATCTGAGATGATTTTTTTTTTCATTTACATCCTGACCTAGAGGTTGTACTAAAGATAAGCTAAGGACCTATTGGCTGTATTAATCATTCATCATCAACCCTATATAGTACCCCATAGACATAATACCATATACATCCATGGCTGTGATTCACCTTCTTTCCTCACATCAACATGACCGATGCTTTGAAACATTACTAGTACTCCTAAGAACAGGTCATTCCCACCTCACACATGACCACTTCATGACAAGAAACTACCCTCCAGCCAATGCCTAGCTCCTCTCAGAATACACAGGGCCTACATGAGAAATTTTGCAATGTGGTACAAGACCCCTTTTGGGCCCCAAGACAGGTAAAGATTTCTTTCAAAATTGAAGATTTGATGTCTAGTAAATCTACAATAATTATTAATACTAATAAAAAGAAGCAAGTGTGGTATGATTAGTATAGTAATGTTTGTCTATGTGAATGTAAATGTATGTTGAGCTGGGGGTAGTGGAAAGTGCTCATTCTTGAGGGGGGGATGGAAGTTGCATGGCTGTTGTAAGGTTCTTCTTAGCTCTTGGGCCCCAGAAAAAAGTACTGGTTGGACCCCCCTCTCATAGGCCCTGAGAATACCACACATACAACTAGAATGTCCAATTTACACAATACTCCACAACAATCACCTACTCTGTCACTGCACAAATCCTGAGTTATACAACACCAATACCTTTATCATTTTAACACAACCAACTCTTAACCAAACTGTAAATGTCCTCAACTAACTAAACCAATACTGTACATGAAACATGAAATAATGTATGACAATGCCAATACATCCATGAGAACCACTTACCACCCACTTATCCACCCAACCACTTACCAAAATAACCACTCTCACAACTCCCTACATCTTTTGCTGTACCAACACTTTACATATTCTTTTTCTTGCTTTTATCTTGGAACATACTTTTCCACTCCTTTATAAATTTTTGTCAAAATATTCCATTTCTCTTCTACTGTTGTTTCCTCCTTGTGTATCCTTTCCCAGTCTGCTTTTTGAAAGAATTCTCTTATTTTATCAAAATTTGTTTTTTCATACATCAATCTTCCCTTTCTATATTGTTCGTTTTTTCCATGTATTTTTCCTCATTTAGTTCCAGTTCAACCAATATATGGTCACTTTTACTTATTGGTGTCTTATATTCAATCTTGTCCACTATTTCGGGTTCTGATGTGATTATTAGGTCCAGTCTCGATGGTTCTTCATTTCTATACCTAGTATTCTCTTGTATCCATTGCGTCATTGTATGTTCTATAATCATATCAAGTAGTACATTTCCCTGTCATCTCTTCCCAGCAGATTTCTTTACAATTAAAGTCACCCATTATAACTATTCTTCATCCATCTTCCATTATCTCATTTAGTGTTAGCCTTGTGTCTTCTAACATATTTTTGTGTTCCTTCTCTTCCCACGAAGCCGTTTTAGGAGGCACATCATTTACTACAAACTTCCTGCTCTTCCCATACTTGTCCTCCACTTCCATCATAATCATCTCTACTCTATTCTTTCCATATGTGACATTCCTCACATTTATATCCTTCTTAGTCAGGAACATAACTCCACCCCCTTGTTTTACTTCTCTGTTTCTAACCCAATAATTATATGCACCATGTCCTACAATGTTGGGTGATAGTGAACCTTTCAATTTTGTCTCTACTATTCCCATTATGTCCGGTTCTTTTTCCTTCAGGTAATCATTCAGTTAGTTCAAGCCTGTTATTAAGCCATCTATATTTGTGTAAAACACTTTTAATTTCTGCTACTTCCATCGTGTTTTCTGTTTCCCTTCTGTTTTTCTCTGCTATGAACCATTTCCTCACTTTCATATTCACTACTCTCCAATAGAATTTCTCTTTTTCTGACTCTGTTCTTTTCTCGTTTTTCCTTAGTCTTTTTGTTTTCTCATCTTCTCTTTCCTCTTTATTCATTTCTCTTTTTATCCATACCTGTTTATAATGATCACTGTCCGCTAGTTTCCCTGTTTTTGCTAACATATTCTCTGTTGTCTTTTGTGATCTAAATTTAACCTTAATTGGTCTGGTCTTATCTGTATTGTATTTCCCTAACCTATATATATCTTCTATTTGTTTCTCTGTTTCTGGTTCATCTTCTTGAACGACATCTAATATCTTATTTACCTTTTCCTTTTCCTCCTTTATTCTTGTCTATTTGGATTATACTTCTCTTCCATCCCTAATACAATTATATATTTCTTTTTATCCGCTAAGTCTCTTACTATATTCTCCTTCTCCCTCATCACTTTAATAACTGTGTCCTTAGTTTGTTCTTTCATCTGCTGTTTCATTATATCTCTAAATTAAATTTTAATGTTCTCTTGTACTTTTTCCCAACAACTTACATCTTTTGTTATGGACTCTTTATTCTCTTTATTATTCCTCTTTAATTCCTCATTCTCATCCTTTACTTCTCTTAACTGTCTTTTTAATTCTTCTATTTCTTTAGTTAGGTTTTGATTCTCCTTTAGTTCTTCCAGTTTATCAACTCTTTGGGTAACTAGTGTTAATTGGTTAAACCTAACCTCCCATGTTTCGTTCATTTTTTTTTTCCTCTAGATTTACTAGTCACCTCCCTCATTAAATCCATTAAAGCAGTTATCTTCTCTTTCCATTGATCTGCTATATTTCTGCTTTTGACACTTCTGCTTCCTTATTCTTTCTCGTCTGTGTGTTCTGCACCTCTTTTGTTTATACCCCTTCTAACATTCGGGGCCCGTTCGTCCCCTTCCTCATTTCCTTCCATTTTCCTCAGTAATCCCTCTCTTTCACCTTTTTCTTCACCTTCCCACTATACCACGAGCTTTCCCCTTCCCTATTAATACAACAAAGGTACTCCCTCGTTGAGATCGATGAAACTTGAAGTTTTCTTGGAGTTCCAAACTTCGTTGTCACTTCGACCGACGTGTATTTACCTAGTTGTATTTTGCGGGAAGGGGAGCTATGCTCGTGAGGTCCCGTCTTCATATCTCATTTTATCTAAACTATTTTTAAATTCATGTATTGTTTTTGCACACACCACTTTCTCATCTAACTTGTTCCAACTGTCTATTGCTCTGTGAGGAAAGCTGTTCTTTTTCAAATCTCTTCTATAGTTGTCTTTTTTTATTTTCTTTCCGTGTCCTCTTGTATTTCTGTCATCCCATTTTATCAGATTCTCTCTATCAGTAATTTCTATGCCTTTCATGATTCTGTAAATAGCTATCAAATCTCCTCTCTCTCTTCTTTGCTCTAGTGTCTGTAGTTTAAGTTTTTGTAGTCTCTCTTCATATGATAGTTTTGAGAGTGTTGGTGCCAGTTTAGTAATTGCTCTTTGTATTCTTTCAAGTTTTTTTATACATTTTTTTGTACTTGGTGACCATATCGTTGCTGCATATTCCAATCTTGGTCTTATCAGGGTGACTAGGATTTTCCTCACCATTTCTTCATCCAGGTATGTAAATGCCACTTTGATTGTTCTTATTAAATTATAAGTTTCTCCAAAAATCTTATTTATATGTTTCTCAGGTGACATATTATTCATAACAATGACTCCCAGGTCCCTCTCATTTTCTACTCTTTTTATTCCTTCTTCTCCCAAATTATATGATCCTGTTATTCTGTTTTTTGCTTTTTCCAAATTCCATTATACTACACTTTTTTGTATTGAACTCCATCTCCCACTTCCTACTCCATTCTTGTACTTTATTTAGATCTCTCTGTAGTGATTCACAATCTTCTTCAGTTTTCACTCTTTTCAGTAATTTTGCATCATCTGCAAAGAAGCTCATATAGCTTTCAATTCCTTCATCCATATCATTAATATATATAGCAAACATTATTGGGGCCAGAACTGTTCCCTGCGGGACACCGCTTATTACTTCATTCCATTTTGAGTGCTGATCTCTTATCACTACTCGCATTTTTCTTTCTTGCAAAAAGTCTTCCATCCAATTTAGCAATTTACCTTGTATTCCTCCTTCATATTCTAATTTCTTAAGCAACTTCTTATGTGGTACTTTGTCAAAAGCTTTTTTTTAGGTCTAGAAATGCACAATCAGCCCATCCATCTCTTTCTTGTATTATATCTATTAGCCTTGAATAGAAACATATTAAATTGGTGACGCATGATCGTCCTTGTCTGAATCCAAATTGCCTTGGATTTAGTACGTTGTTTTTTTTCCAAGTATTTTACCCATCTACTTTTGATAATTCTTTCACATATTTTTGCTATTGTACTTGTTAGAGAGACTGGTCTATAGTTGGTAGGTTCTTCTTTATTTCCTCCTTTATATATAGGTACTATATTTGCTTTTTTCCAATCTTCTGGAACTTTTCCTTCTTTTAAGGAACTGCTTATTATGCTATGTATTTTGTCTGCCAGTTCATTCCTACATTCTTTCAGAATCCAGTTTGCTATTTCATCTGGCCCATGCGATTTTCTGACATCAAAATTACCCAAGTGTGTCAATATTTCATTCTTCGTTACTTCTATTTCTTCCATAGGGGGGACTTTTTCCTTCCACTCAATCTCTTCAGGTTGTATATTTTCCCTTGTAAACACTGATTTAAAATGTTTGTTCATAATTTCTGCCATTTCCATTTCCTCAGTGTATTCAACTCCCCCTTGTCTTAATTTCTCCAAGTCTTGTTTGTTTTTCAGTTTATTGTTTACAAATCTGTAGAATAGTTTTGGTTGATCTTTACACTTTTCTATAACATCTTTTTCATATTTTCTTTTTTCCTCTCTGCACTTTTGTACATATTCATTTCTATAACCAGTATATATTTTCCATTTTTCAGGTCTTCTGTCTTTTTTCCATCCGGTCCAGGCTTTGTCTCTTTTGTCTTTTAACTCCCTACAACTTTTGTTGTACCAGCATTTTACATATTCTTTTTCTTGTTTTTGTCTTGGGACATACTTTTCCACTCGTTCTTTGTAAATTTTTGTCAAAATATTCCATTTCTCTTCCACTGATGTTTCTTCTTTGTATATTTCTTCCCAGTTTTCTTGTTGGAAGAATTCTCTTATTTTATCAAAGTTTGTTTTTTCATACATCATTCTTCCTTTTCTATATTGTTCATTTCTTTTCATATATTTTTCTTCATTAAGTTCCAGTTCAATCAATATGTGGTCACTTTTACCTATTGGTGTTTTATATTCAATCTTGTCCACTATTCTAGGTTCAGATGTAATTATTAAGTCTAGCCTCGATGGTTCTTCTTCATTTCTATACCTAGTGTTCTCTTGTATCCATTGTGTCATTGAATGGTCAGTAATCATCTCAAGTAGAGCATTTCCCCATGAGTCATCACCACTCTTTACTGTCATTTCTTCCCAGCAGATTTCTTTGCAATTAAAGTCGCCCATCATAACTATTCTTCCTCCGTCTTCCATTATTTTAGTTAATGCTATCTTTGTGTCCTCTAACATACTTTTATGTTCATTCTCCTCCCATGAGGCTGTTTTCGGAGGCACATAGTTGATCACAAATTTTCTGCTCTTCTTATCTCGGTCTTCCACTTCTATCATAATCATCTCTACTGTATTCTTTCCATGTATGACACCTTTCACGTTTATATCCTTCTTTGTCAGGAACATAACTCCACCCCCTTGTTTTTTCTCTCTGTTTCTAATCCAATAATTGTATGTATCATGTCCTACACTGTTGGGTGGTAGTGGGCCTTTTAATTTTGTTTCTACAATTCCCATTATGTCCGGTTCTTTTTCTTTCAAATAATCATTCAGTTCATTCAATCCTGTTATCAATCCATCTATATTTGTGTAAGACACTCTTAGTTTTCTGCCACTTCCATTGTGTTCTCTGTTTCCCTTATGTTTTTCTTTAGTATGTCGAACTGCTTTATTTTCATGTTCACTACTCTCCAATAGAATCTCTCTTTCTCTGACTCCGTTCTTTCCTCGTTTTTTGCCTTAGCTTCAATTCTTTTCTGCTTTTCTGCCTCTCTTTCCTCCTTATTCATTTCTCTTTTTATCCATACCTTTTTATATTGATCATTTGTTGCTAGTTTCCCTGTCTTGGATAGAATTTTCTCTGCCGTTGTTTGTGACCTGAATTTAATCTTAATTGGTCTGGTCTTATCTGTACTATATTTTCCGAGTCTGAATTTTTCCTCAATTTCCTTTATAATTTCTGGTTCATCTTCCTGGACTAATTTTAATAAACTGCTTACCCTTTCATTTTCCTCCTTGATTCTTGCGGTTCTATCTGGGTTATGTTTCTCTTCCATTCCTAATATAATTATACATTTCTTTTTGTCAGCTAATTCTCTTACTATATTCTCCTTCTGTCTCATCACTTTAATAACTGAGTCTTCATTATGTTCTTTCAATTGCTGTTTGACTATGTCAGTGAATGAAACCTTATTCCCTTCTTGAGTTATTCTCCAATTTTTAGCTTCTGTAGCTATTTTCTCACTGTTTTCATTACTATTCTTCTTCAATTTCTCATTCTCCTCCTTTACATTTCCTAACTGTCTTTTTAGGTCCTCTACTTCTTCAGTTAAGTTTCTGTTAGCCTTCTCTAGTTGTTCCAATCTTTCAATTCTTTGTAGAATGGAGCCTACATTACCTAACTTACGTTCCAAGTCCTCGATCACCTTATCAACTCTCTCCTCTAGTCTTATCAGTCTGGGGGGGGTTGTGTCCCCCCCACCCTCTTTAAATCCCTGGAACATATTCTCGTCACTTTCTACTGTATTTCTCCTCTCTATACTTCTAATCTTTACATTTTTATTTGCCATTTCGTCATCCGGTGGTCGTTTCATGTTGATCTTCCGCCCGTCTGCCTGGGCCAAGTCCTCCACATCCTCATTATCTTCCATTTCCCCAGTAATCCCTCCCCCTCTCCTCTTTCCTTACTTTCCCACTACCTCACGAGCAATTCCCCCCCCCTGCAAATACAAAAAGGCACTTCTCTTTGCGTTGGTATCCTCAATCTGCACTTTTCTTCAGAGCGTTCGTCAAGCCGTCCGTTCGTTGAAAGTGTGTGTGTGTGTGTGGGTGAGCAAGGAGTATTGAGTGGATGATATAGCAATGACCGTGGTTCGCAACTCCACATGCGCTACGCCTGTGACGTCTTCAGTACCTCATGCCGTACCGAACTACCGACAGATGTCATACCGACGGGTGCCACACAGACGCATACTGTCTGCTTCACTCCGTGCTGCATCGATCGCAATGGCTAACGTAGGAAATTAATACGGGCTCTAGGCCCCGTCCATACTGCCCCATGGCCATAGCGGTGTTAGTGGCACTGTTGGAAATCGAGGTTTACACAACGCCTACGCACTGCTGTGTTTCGGATCGTTTGCATTTGATGCGCATGCAGATTTGGGCAGTGCCTAGGGTTCCCAGTATGGATACGAAAGTATCATAAAGTATCATTTGGATACTTTTTGGTGCCCGTATGCTTTTACGACCCTGAGCTAAATGATACCAAATTGAATGACGAGGGCAAATTGGATACTTTTTGTGCATTTTTGTATGGAGATGGATACTTTTTATGCAATTCGCTATCTTATTAGAATGCTCATCCTTTGTATCCATTTTATATATGCCGACGGCCTAAATGCGCCCTTCTGCCCCCGTATCATTCACATCAAATTCCCGACTCCGAGACCCAAGAGTAGGCTTACGAGCAGGTTGCCAGCTGCAAAATGCTCACCCATTTTCAAACTCAACCAGTCAGCATTGCCATTTTGTGTTTTTTTTTTTTCTAAAAAAATGTCAAGGAAAATGACTTGGACGTATCAAATCAAAATGTCCAGAGCTCCCTGATCATTCAGGACCGCCAGAGCATGTACTCACTGTCAGCGTTGCCAGATATCCAGAAAGGTTTGGATTTCTCCAGATTCTAGTAGCTAGTGCCAGAATTCCAGATTGTTTATCAAAATATCCAGATTTTCCGTGGTTGACCAGATATAATTGAAAACACAAAATCCCCAGGTTTTATGGTTTTGTGATTATGTTCAGTAGATTATCACATTACCATATTGTTTAAATTACTTTGATGGAGGTACTGTTGAGCCCTTATTTCCTGTTTGAGGATAAAGAGGATGTCTATGCAGTATGCAAATGGTGTAGGTATTGGCAAAAGAAGCTTTTTATTTTATTTATTATAAGCCTTCTTAATGTTAATTTATGTTCTCACCTTCATATTTTCGTCTGGTTTAGGTAGATTAAGTTGATATATCAACCAGTACGTATGTTACGTATAGTTACGTTCGAATTTGTTAAAATTTAGATATCAATTGATTAGTTAGTAATCAAAGTGCATCGAAACGTTTCGGCAATTTTGACACGCGAGCACAAGACAGCCCGAAATTCGAGATAATTGATATTTGTGACCTTGACAAGTGCACGTGCATTGCGTGTGTGATACTCCTGTTATTCGTTTTAAATACGAACGAGTGTTTACCTATTGTATTACATAAACAAAAACAACAAAGACGGAGGGTCATCGTCATTATAAGTGTCAGTGCAGAAGACTAATTGATGCGGTGTACACGATAAAACGTGTATAACCGCACCAACAAGTAACACACCCCTTCACCAGCTTGACTGGTGATAACCGCAATAATGTAATAATAATAGTAGTAATGGTAATAATAATGATAATAATAATAATAATAATATCGTTACTCAAACCCGACCTGGGGTAAAACAGGAATTCTCATGCCTTACCTGGGGCTAATCAGGAACGCCCTCTACACGCGGGAAGTGAAATCTACTCACTAACCGTAAATTACACACATACACCTCTCACGAACATAGCCGCATCCCACGCACAAACATATACACTTCCTTTTTCTTCGACTAAAATTCGCTTCCTTTCTCACTTTCTCTTATACTACATCTTCTCATTTCAGTTTACCTCCCACTAAAGATTTTTCCGTTCTTCCACCTTTCTCTACTACTACGCCTCCTACCATTTTCTGAACTTTCGTTGGTGATCCTAACCCCGTTGGTAACCCCGTTGGTAATCACAACCTCCAAAATTCCAGATGCCTGATTAAGTCATGATGTACATACTATATTAAAAGGATATTTGTATTTGTATTTGTATTTTCATTTTATTTCATTCATTTTATCTGGATATTTATCCTTATATTATTATATTATTTAATACTATAAGTTATCATATGACACGTTTTAGGATTCACACATTTCTACACCACTCACTTCACTTACAATGTTACACCCTCGATCAACATTCCACACACACCGGAGCTGTTTTGTAATAACATCACAACAATTTATTGTATTTTTATCACTATTGTATTAAAAACCATTGTACAACCAAACGTAACCCACATCCAAGGAGGGAACGCGGTCTTACTCAGACTATGTATACCGCCAGCTTCACTCCAGAGTCACATTCCTCTGAAGAAGCATAGAGCGAAACCGGTCAGGAATAAACTCAGTAACTCGGAACTAGACCCGTGACTTCTTTTTCCACCTTCATCATACATACATATACCAAGGCTTTTTCCCCCTTACAAGGGGGGTAGCCAAAAAGAAAAAGGCATAAAATCATTCCCACCCATTCCATCCCTGTATACACTCCACACCCCTCCACCCTCCCTCCTATCTTAGCACCTCCTGAATGACGGGTCATCCCTGCACCTTGTCCACTGCCCTGGGTCAGAAGCAGTGTCGCAAGACACAGCACATCCACAGCAAGGCCGCTTCATTAAATCGGCGACCCCCCATCTCCGTCCCCCCATTGCATAAAAGGAGAGGACGGGGAGAAATCCCTTCGGGCTGCGTCAAATTTTGCTCATACATACTACCTCACCCCCCATCCCCCCGCCCATTCCACCTCATGCTATCACAACATCATCCATATACAACCACTCTCCATTCACCCCTGTCTTCTGTCCTCTCCCGTCCTTCCTCAACAGACATTCCCCTCTTCCCCCAAAGCCCCCTTCACCCCATCCATCCACCTCATCCTAGGACGCCCCCTCATGTTCACTCCCCCCACACCTCTTCTACTAGTCTTTCTTCACTCATTCTTTCCATGTGTCCAAACCATCCTAATATTCTTTCATCAACCCTATATCCCAGCTCCCTTTCCACCCCCGTTCTCCTCCTCATTTCTGATAATAAACAAATATGTAAAATATATGCATGAAACTATACCTGTGTCATTCCTGCCAAGCTACTGTGGTGTCTTGCCGTAAGATTTTGCGTAAGAGACCATAAAATTGTGTATAAAACTGTAATTAAGCCATAAGAAAACCATATTTTTGTCATTCAATATTTATTTGTTTCAAAACAAGTGCAGAATGAAAACATAATGTAAACATATGACAGAGTATGACCACCACATAATGAAAACAGTAGTTTAAACGGTTCTTGTAAATAGTACTGTTTTTCATTATGCGGTGCTGTAATTAAGCCATAAGAAAACCATATTTATGTCATTCAATATATATTTGTTTCAAAACAAGTGCAGAATGAAAACATAATGTAAACATATGACACAGTATGAACACCACATAATGAAAACAGTAGTTTAAACGGTTCTTGTAAACAGTACTGTTTTTCATTATGCGATGCTCATACTGTGTCATGTATTTAGATTGTGTACAACAACAGTACAACAAAGACCATCAGTGAAGCAGAGTTGCAGTGAACCTACTGCAGCTCATTACGTAAGATTTATGCAAAAACGTTAGACTTGAAAAGGGGATTTTACTTCTAATTGTTTAAAACAAAACACATTAAACAGATTTTGAACTTACGCCGTAAGACTTAAAACCATAGAAATTACGTAAGACTTGAGCAAAAAACGCAAGACTTGACAGGTATGCTGTGTGACCGCAGGAGTAGACACACAGTGTGTGTCTACTCCTGCGGTCTGCCAGGCAGCACCAGGAGACAGAGTGTGGCTGTCAAATGTGCACTGTGGGCTAGAGTGTAAGAAAATTCAACTATGCAACATATTGTATGTGTGTGCAGCATCTCCGTCAAGGCATCCTGCGGATGGGTGATGGTGATTGTTTTATGTAATCGATTATTTTATGCAACAAATAATCGATTACTTTCACCTGGAAATAGATTATGCAGTGGTATATTTTTAACAGTTGGAAAAAAAATTCTCAGCCGAGAATCTTGGGAAAATTGAACAAAACATTTAATAGCTGAAAACCTAACCGGTGACTTCTAGTGTTTATTAATTTTACTTCAATTCTGCATAAATTCAACTATAAATGAGGACTGACAATAAAGTGAATTTTTATTTGTTTTTTCATCATTTCATACATAGTAATATCTATAATACAATACGAATTACGAAATTATTAACGAAAAATTAAGATTTCATTTATGAATCAATATTTGAATAATATAAATTCATATCTATTTTTGTTCATGAGCAGAGCCTATTCCTTTTATAACAAAACATTTAAATGAGTGCTGGTAATGGGATTGTTTTCTATATGTATTGCAATTAGGTTTCAATTATAAATACGAAATTACGAATTTTAACGGTTTTTATCTATAAACCAATGTGCGTGTGTTAAAATAGTTAACGTCGTCCTTTACAGTTCTTCGAGAAAACCACTGTCTGCACCACATCTTTCTTGCTGGTTTATTTTTCATAGCACACACAGTTACAATGCTCCAGAGTAGGGTTTCCGTTTCAAGGAATTCGTCGGCGTACAATATTTCCCTGCCGAAGCTCAGAGGTAACTGACGCGCTTTCTCTCGTGGTCGCATTCCTATTTCATGCACATTTAGTGTGGACATGAGTGTGGACACTTATCTCAGCATTTATCACCGCCACCTGCTACATTCAAATCTGAATGAGGCACAGTGTGGACGGGGCTATATTTACCGCTGTTGTGTCAGTGAAACCACCAACTTTTGATGAGACCTTAGTTTCTAGATGGTTTAAGATAATGGAACCTCAGTTTATGTTGGCTAACATTACTACTTCATTCACCAAATTCCATCACATAATTTGGAACCTCAGTTTATGTTGGCTAACATTACTACTTCATTCACCAAATTCCATCACATAATTGTTAATACATCTGTGAAATTTGTATCAACTTAGTAATTGTTACAGCAAACTCTGAGAATTGAAAAAGGCGTTAGAAGCTTTGTTTACAAGATCGAAGCCAGAATTGTTTGACACTAGTTAACCAAAATAAGGTTTTGTGTACGAAACTATCCTTGACTGTGTTAGCAAGATTTGCGTTAGATAACCGCTCCATTGGACATTATGGTATATTTTAGTTCACACCTTGGCGATATAGCATTAGAAAATGAAATATTAATTTTGTAAATTATAATACATGAACGTAATATGCGATTTTCGTGGCGGAAAAAGAAAAAAAAACCTTGCTACAAGCAAATTTACTAACGAACGAAGCCGCTAGGATACGTTCTGGATGCCATGCCAGTCCAGTCACTATCAGACGATAACTTTTACGTTGTGGGCCGGGTGTTCTCCAACTCCAGGTGAAGTTGATGACCGCTGTTACAAAGACAATAGGGCTTCTTTGGACTTTATGAGAGAACACGGGGTTCTGCCGTCGTCTGTTAATTGCCCGAGGTACAATAATAATCTACCAAGGCATTTACTCGCTTCTCTCAACCTACATTCTACATCCACCCCCCCCTCCTCCCTTTCCTGCCACATTCGCACCCAAGTATCTAAAACTATCCACTTCTTCCAGTTTCTCTCCCTTAATGCTCACTTCAAGTTTGCTGCCACTTTCACCCCTTGTACATCTCATCACCTTACTTTTACCCACATTTATCTTTAACTTCCTTCTTTCACACACTCTCCCAAACTCTGTCTCTAACTTCCTCAATCCCTCCTCTAATCCTGCTACAAGTGCAGTGTCGTCCGTAAACAACAGCTGGTTCACCTCTCACTTTTCTCAATTTTCTTTAACCATCTCCAATCCCTGACCCACCACCCTTGCATTTACCTCTCGCACCACCATGTAAGTTGAACAGCCAAGGCGACATAACACATCCCTGACGAAGGCCCACCTCATTTCTAATCCTGACACATGCTCTACTACTCTCGTAAAAACTCTTGACAGCTCCTAAAAGCTTTCCTCCTATCCCATATATTTGCAAAACCTCCCATAGTGCCTTCCTGTCTACCCTGTCATCAGCCTTTTCCAGATCCATAAAAGACTAAAAAACATCCTTACTTTTTCCTATAGCTTTCTCATATATCTGTCTTACCACAAAAATCTTATCTACGCAACCTCTACCTGTTCTAAATCCACTGTTCCTCACCAATTACTCCCTCTGTTCCTCTCCTAATCCTCTCAATCAAGATCCTCCCATAAGCCTTCCCAACTACACCTAACAAGCTAATCCCTCTGAAACTACTACATTCACACTTGTCCCCTTTTTCCTTGTAAAGTGGAACTATACAGGCACTCCTCCAGTCGTCCGGCACTCTACTCTCTCCAAACAAACATTAAATAACCTCACCAGCCAGTCCACCATCACTGTGCCTCCTTTTTTCAGACATTCTGCATGGCATCCATCCAGACCAGGTGCCTTACCTGCTCTCATCAATTTAACAACTGCCTCACTTCATCTCTCCTTATTTCTCCTCCATTCTCCTCACTCATCACGGTCATTTTCTTAGCACTGTCCACTGCAACTACCTTCCCTCCCTACCCTCCTTCACGTTCCTCCACCACTCCTAGTTCTACTCTACCCTTTACTCCTCCCACTCCTCTCTCAGCTTCTTGTACTCCTTCTCCTTTTGCTTCTCATTGGTGGATTAAAAAGTGTAATGAGAAATAGACATTTGGGAATGGATGCTAAGAGGAGATTGTATGCAGGACTGATTGTGCCGACAGCACTGTATAGGCCAGAAACCTGGAACATAAGAGAGGAAGAGAGAAGGAATTTGAGTGTGTTTAAGATGAGGTGTCTGAGAAGTATGATAGGGGTTACTAGGCTGGATAGAGTGAGAAATGAGGAAGTGAGGAAGAGAACGGGGTTGGTAAGGGAGTTGGGAGATAGGGTGGATGAAATTGTATTGGGATGGTTTGGACACATGAAAAGAATGAGTGAAGAAAGACTAGTAAAAGAGGTGTGGAAGGCAGATGTGGAGGGAGTGAACATGAGGGGGCGACCTATGATGAGATGGATGGATGGGGTAAAAGGGGCTTTGGGGAAGAGGGGGATGTCTGATGAGGAAGGACGGAAGAAGACAGAAGACAGGGGTGAATGGAGAATGGTTGTATATGGATGATGTTGTGATGCATGAGGTGGAATGGGTGGGGGAAGTGGGTGGGGTAGTATGTGTGAGCAAAATTTGACGCAGCCCTAAGAGATTTCTCCCCGTCTTCTCCTTTTCTGCATGGGGGGGGGGGGGACGGAGAGATGGGATCGCCGATTTAATGAAGCGGCCTTGCCGTGGATGTGCTGTGTCTTGCGATACTGCTTCTGACCCAGGGCAGTGGACAAGATGCAGGGACGAAGCCATCATCCAAGAGGTGCCAATATAAGAGGGAGGGTAGAGGGTGGAGAGGAGTGGAGTGTATTAGCGATGGAATGGGTGGGAATGATTTTTATGCCTTTTTTTTTTTTTTTTTTTTTTTTTTGGCTACCTCCCTTATAAGAGGGAAAAGCCTTTGGTATATGTACAGTATGTACAATAATAATCAGGCCAGGATGATCTTTAGAATTTGAGGTACCGAATTATTGAATATAGGTTAGGTTAGAATAGACTAATCATCCTTTCATTTCTTCTATGAAAACAAACATGGAGTATCATTCAGCTTCGTTCGTTAGTAAATAGGTTTTAGCAACTTTTTTGTTAATGATTTCCGCCAAGAAAAACGCATATTACGTTCATCTAATACAGTTTACAAATTTAATAATTAATTTTCTATTGCTATATCGCGTAGGTGTCTAAAACTAAAAATTAACCCTTTTTATTTTGAGGATAATTTTTTAAGGGCCTTGCCCACCAACATTAGACCCTTACTAGTCATGTATGACACAAACACTACATTAAAGGAACTCACACGTATAGCGGATATTTAGTAGATTACAGTAGCGTTAAACTGTCAGTTTCGAGTGCACTTTAGCAGTCACGTGATGATCATGTAGCATACGTGGGGAACAGGTCTGAGTTGCAGTGCTCGTGACTCCGGCATATCATACAACAGAAACTCAAACACCAAACACCGCTTCTTCCCCGCCATTGCTACCTTTTGATTCTGACTTTAATATATTCCTCAGACACCAACTAATCCGTTATCCGTGAGACCGTCGAATTGCCACTTACAATGGTTGCCAAAAATTGGTCGCAAAAACACTTCTCTTTACCTTGAACTTTTGCGTTAAATAATACTTTGATTATCCTTGCTCGTCTTTGAACCTGCTTTTGAGACTTTCCTTATTCAGATCACTCGTCTTAATTATCTTGTAAGTCTTCTGCTCTTTCCGATTCATTCATAACTGGCAAGGTTCTACTCTGCCATTAACGATTTCTTTTTACCACTATCTTCCACCGAACGCAGCCGTTTCATGGGCATGATAAACTTGTCAGTCACATGATTCCCAACTTCGAAAACCTTACTCATCCTTGACTAAATTTTTGTTGACATAACCCTGGAGCAGCATGTCTTCAGAAGAAAAATGCTACCAGAGACTCCTTTTAATAGCAGCATTACCTGGCGAGTTCCTGCTTCTTCCTCTATACCATACCACCTCTGTGACAAATCGTCCTGACCGTTCCGTTCTCTTCCGTCCGCAACAAGATTACATGTATTATCATATACACACCGTTCTGGTGAGGTGAGTATCGTAGAATCCTTCACAAATAAATGTTTCATGTTTTTGTGTAATGGAATTTTGTTTATACGTTTTGTATCTTGTAATGTGTAATTTGTATAGGTACTTTTGTGTAGTGATGTTTGCACTGTTATGTTTGTCATTCGTTTGTAAATGGTCCTTCGAATCACCATGTTGGCAGGTTGTGATTAGTTTATAAGTGGTCCTTCAAACCCAATTCAAACCGCCACGTCATCATGGGTAACCGGCTTTATAGTCTGGTGATTTTTTTGGATCAACCGCAGAATTTCTACCCCCGCGCGCGTGCTGATCTGTGGGGATCCGGGGTGTTCCGCTGTCACTCAGGCACACACCGTCACCCAAGTCATGATAACGTTTTTTATTACCTAACCTAACCTAATCCAAACAAAGATTAACCTTTTGAGCGCCGTTAGGTTAGGTTAGGTAATAAAAAACGTTATCATGACCTGAGTGACAGCGGAGCACCCCGGATCCCCATTCCCCACAGATCAGCACGCGCGCGGGGGTGGAAATTCTTCAGTTGATCCATTTTTTTATTCCTATCTCTTCATACTGTGTATACTTCAACGACTGACTAAAGTATTTGGAAGTGTCTCTTTACTATTTTCGTAATGGAACATTGTGTATTATCGTAGTTCATCATCAATGTATCTTGTAATTAGTACTTATATTTGATTGCTTGTTAGTTTAATTCTATTGTTTAAGATCGTATCTAGTCTTTACAGGTACATTGGCCATTGTTTTTGCTTTGTACTGATACTACTTATACTCGTATCGTGCTCACATAAACCATGTAACCTTTCTCACATTCACTTCATTGCTTTTGCATAACCACCAAAATAACCATCCACCCAATCACCGTATTCTTCCGCTACTTAATTGAATGCCTTCTCAAAGATAAGAGGGAGGGTGGAGGGGTGTGGAGTGTATTCAGGGATGGAATGGGTGGGAATAATTTTATGCCTTTTTCTTTTTGGCTACCCCATGTAAGGGGTAAAAAGCCTTGGTATATGTATATATGTATGTACTTAATTGAATGAATTCCGTCGATGTTTATGTTGTTGTTTGTTGCACCGTTATTTTGCCATATTCGTCAGATGGTTGTCGTTTGAAACACGAAGTGTTGGTGCGACATAATGTTCTTTGTTGATGTGACGGTGAATTTATAACAACTCCCGTGTCATATTAAATTTCAGAGTCGATCACACGAAACATCTGAACTTTACATATTTAGAAAATAGTGCAAGAAGTAACGATTTACAGACAACGCGGCATAGAAACGCCCGGTGCTCGTTGAACGCCAGACATGCATAGCTTTAATTTGGTGACTTCATGCCTCTGATGCTGGCGTTGGCGTTAGTCAGACATCTCTACCCACCATGGACGCAACTGATATGAAAAAAAAAAAATCGCATTACGTCACAACCACAGGTTCCCGCCTCCAGACGCTGTCGCCGGTGCAGTTGTTATTGTGATGACATGCCAAGTGCAGCATGTATAGTATTTATTTTTTTACCATGGAAATATATAAAAATACTGTGGTGCTATATGGCTTGGACAATTAAATGGCTCGTTGTCTTACAAAATCAGCAGCAAAATATACAGCAATTGCGATAGAAATACACGATTAGGTGTGGAATAGATATGTGAAAGCAATTTTTTTAGCTTCGATGTGTCTGTTTGTGTTATTTGTTAACTAACTCAAGAATGTCACCAGATGGCATGATAACGACAATAGCAGTTCGAGTTACACGAGAGAAATATAATTCTTTCATGCTCCTGCACAACTACCAAATTAATCACTAACCCATTTAAAACGCTGGATGTCAACATTCTTTTTCCATGGTCTTTGCCATCCAAAAAATAAATGAATAAATGAATAAATAAATAAGTAAATAAATTTATTTATAAAATCAAATAATAAACAGGTTTATCAATTTGATAAACTGTCTCTCGGTTACAGGGAAGAGCTGCGAAATGTTTCAACTCGTTTTTATTATGAACTTAGTTATACCGTATGTTGTTCCGGGTGTACCATCTAGGTACACACCCCTTCACCCCTCCCATCCTGGTTTTTACTCAAGACAAGCCCACCGGCTACGCCGGGGGCCTTGGCCTGCGGCGCTGCGCGCCCTGGGCTACGCCCCTTTTTTGGAAAATAAAATATCAAAATCATTCTTCGAGTTCTTCTTCGAGTTCTTCGAGTTATTCGAGTTCTTCGAGTTCTTCTTCGAGTTCTTCTTCGAGTTCTTCGAGTTCTTCTTCGAGTTCTTCTTCGAGTTCTCCTTCTTCTTCGAGTTCTTCTTCTTCGAGTTCTTCTTCGAGTTCTTCTCTTTCGAGTTCTTCGAGTTCTTCTTTTTCGAGTTCTTCGAGTTCTTCTTTTTCGAGTTCTTCTTTTTCGAGTTCTTCGAGTTCTTCGAGTTTTTCGATTTCTTCTTCGAGTTCTACTTCTTCTTCTTCGAGTTCTTCGAGTTCTTCTTCTTCCTCTTCTTCGAGTTCTTCGAGTTCTTCTTCTTCTTCTTCTTCTTCTTCTTCTTCTTCTTCTTCGAGTTCTTCCTCTTCTTCTTCGATTTCTTCGAGTTCTTCTTCTTCTTCGAGTTCTTCTTCACCGTAGTTGGCGGTGTTACCGATTTACCACCAAACGCGAAGGGTCAGTTTATTTTTTACTTATATAAGATGTACAACATTTCTTAGAAAAAAAGAGAGTATTTGGCTAAAACAAACCTTGATCATCAACTACAGTCGTCATCAGAGATCATGTCACCCTTCATGAATAAAATTCCGCACAACGGTAATACTGTTTCATTGGAAGAATTAAATTCCTCAAAAATCCCTTTTAAGTGTCAGATTCTAACATTGAGCAAAATTTCATGTGTTTTGTGGCAATGGTAATTCCATTGTTGAATAGTTGTCATTACATTTTTCGCAACTCTTTCTGATACCTTTGAGTTCAGATTTGGTAACTTTATTTTAAGATATTTCTTATCATTGTGTCCAGAATGACTCGTCTCTAATGTAGATTAATGTAAAATTTCACTATATAATGATTACTTTGATTTATGTTGATAATAGGCTGTCTTACAAGAAAAAAAAAATGTTTATCATCTAGCTAAACGAATCCCGTACAGAAACAAAATGACATACCTTCTCTAGGAGATCTCCGGAGGAACTCAGGGATTGTTGCCAAATGCCTCGGGACCCCCGGTGTCCAGTACTCCAGTAAAAGAAAATAAAACCTTAGATGTTTCCCTTTCGACCCCCAAAACCCATCCTCATCACCATCGTCACCAAATTCATAGTTCCTCCCTAACCCATTTGCTGTTTTTTACGGCTGGAGTCGTTTATCAAACTTTGCTTACGCGGGGCAAGTTGAAAGGCAAGTCAAGCGTGGAAGTTACTTGCTACCAGTTACTTGCCGTGTGTGAACATCTGCTTGACAAAGATAATTGGGCAACCTATCCAATTTTTTTGCCAAGCAGATGTTTACACACGGCAAGTAACTTGTAGCAAGTAATTTCCACGCTTGACTTCCCTGTCAACTTGCTCCGTGTAAATGAGGCTTTACAATTGTCACTTAGCACCTTTCTCCGGCTTATGGGAATTCTCAGGCAGTGTAGAGTTGAAGGAGTGATAGGTCTTTTGAATGTTTACTTACTCCCTCTTAACCCATTCAACTCCGATGACAAGATGTCTTGTCATTTGGTCAAATAAAACAAAAAATCATAAAACACCAAAATGTTTGATCAAACACCAGAAAAATATGACGTCAGTCCTCGCTTCGCTGCGAGCGAAGCGAGGATTGACGTCATATTTTTCTGGTGTTTGATCAAACATTTTGGTGTTTTATGATTTTTTGTTTTATTTGACCAAATGGCAAGACATCTTGTCATCGGAGTTGAATGGGTTAATGTATGGATACAGTAAGTTCGTCTGTCGCCGAAACTCTTCTCTTTCGAAGGGGAATTAAGATTTTATTTGTTCAATTAGCCTCTCAAGCGGCCCATACACGATCAATTATATTGCGCAATTTCATTGTCAATTCAGAGTATTGACAATGAAATTGCGCAATATAATTGATCGTGTATGGGCCGCTCTAGAGAAGCTATTTACGTATCTTTATTAGGCTCCTTACCCCGTATAAGGAAGAAAGCCAACCAAGGCATGACCCATCTCCACCCATCCCACTCCCATCTATCATTTTTTTTTTTTTTTTTTTTTTTTTTGTCTGAGTACCTCATGGATGAAGGGATCCCTGCCCTCCTGCCCACTGCCCGAGTCAAAAAGCAATGTATCAAGAAATAGATAAAATAAGGATAGAAAGAGATGGTAATACTATGTTATAAAGATTTGTATACATTTTCAAAGGCATATTGTATACTCATCGATCGTACGAACAATTTACTTATAACCAATTCTGGTTGAAATACTGTGGTCAGGTTATGGAGGTTGTATCGTTCCACTGTGAATAGGCCGACGGTCTTGCCGGTGGACTCGCAAGGGCTGCCCAACGGGGGAATGAAATCGTTTGACACAGGACAGAATTAGATAGATTATGTCTTAAGGTTGAAGACTGCAATCAAGATCATTTGAACGCTTCCAGTCGTCCTAGGGCTGAGAGAACTAACCAGAACCAGTCAGAATGATACTGAACAAGGACGCCTTAATCGAACTGTGTGCTTATTCTGTCTGCCGCCGGTTGATTTGAGTTATCTGAGAACTTTGTGTTTTTTCCCTCTAATCTAAACCTATTTCACTGCGGTCTTCACGACTGTAAGAATCTTCGCACCGCCAAGACCACCAGTGATTGCCACAGGCCCACCCACAGAGCAAACACGGCGGCTTCGGCCACAGCCGAACGCTTCATGGTCTGCGTTCCATTCTTCTCCAACCTTATTTCGAACTTTCTCGGTCGTCTGGAAACCAGACCCCCTGAGCCAAAGAGGCTAATGCTCAAAGAACCCTCCTGCTGAATCGCAATTTGCATATCCACTCTATGTCGGAGGACTCAGCAAAGGAGTCATGGCCGAGTCACGCTGGAACAAGTCTCCTTCGCCCCATCGGGAGACGTGTTCAAACTCGAGGAGGAATCAAATAACAAATAATGAACAAATACGCGCTGGTTGCGATACAGCTTCTCTTCCTTTTTTTTTTTTTTTTTATATATATTTTCCATCTTCCCCTCTCTTCGCCTTTCGTCTTTTCCATCTTCTTGGTACTCTTCTTCTTTTTGTTCATCTTTTTATCGTTTTCGTTTTTTCCTGAAGCTTTGATATACTTCTTTTTCTTCTTCGTCTTCCTCTTCTACTTCTTCCTGAGTTTTGTTGTCATTTTCCTCCTCTGTTTTATCTTCTTTGCCTTCTTTATATCTTTATTCTTCTCACTTTCCTCTTCTTCATTACCTTCTTCCTTTTTTCTTTCTATTCTTCCTCTTCTTCCTCTTCTCCCTCCTCTCCTTCCTATTATTCCTCCTCTCCTTCCTCTTATACTTCCTCTTTTACTTCTCCTTCCTCTTCTTCTTCTTCCTCCTTCTTTCTTCTTCATCTTCTTTCTTCTTCTTCATTCTTTTCTTCTTTATTTTTTCTTCTTCATCCCCTCCTATTTCTGTTTCCAGTCTATCTCATAGCTCACTTTCCGTTTTCATTCTTCCACGTTTCTTTGTTTGCTCCTCTCCGCTGTCTCTTCCATCTTCTCTTCGTTTCCAATAGCCTTTCTCCTTGTTTCCTTCGATACAAAACGAATGCCCAGATTTTTTCGATTACTATTTTCATTCGTTTTTTATGATTGGTTGTTACATCTATTATTGTTCTCCCCCCCTCCTCTCTCTCTCTCTCTCTCTCTCTCTCTCTCTCTCTCTCTCTCTCTCTCTCTCTCTCTCTCTCTCTCTCTCTCTCTCTCTCTCTCTCTCTCTCTCTCTTTGTACAAAAAAAAATAAAATTAAGCTTATCATTGACTTCAATTTCATGCATTTAGTGGAAGTAAACTGAAGTCAACAATTAGATTCTCTTTTTGGACGATTTAATTAATCGTGATACACATTCTTTCACCACTAGAGTATATATGAAAGTCACAGGCCTGTGTGCCGTACACGAGGTCTGCAGAGGAGTGGTGTAGGTATTCCTTCAACGAGGTACGTATGCCTAGAAGGACAAGAGGAAGGACTTGTGACCAATTTTTACGTTGAGCTGAGGTTGTGAGAGATGACTTTACTGTAGTTGAAGGTGAAACCGTTCAACGGTATCATTCGCTTGTGGCTGATAGCTAGCAGTCCGAAAGTGTCGGATGCTAAGAGACGTACCTTGGTCCACACGTTGGATTCAAACTGGCTGCCACGGTCGGACGGAAGTAAGGCTAAAAGGGACACCTAATCTGGAGATCCACGTGTTGATGAACGTGCGGGCGACGGAGTCGATAGAGATGTCAGCTAAGGGTACAACTTCAGGCCATCGTGTGAAACGGTTGACGCAGATAAGGATGTACCAGTAATTGTCAGAGAAGGGCAGTGGACTGACAAGATCGATATCCACGTGGATTATGGATTAGCTAGGTAAGACCACCCGCTCGCGCGGGATCGGTCTTTGTGGGAGGGGAAGAATGTCTGTAAGAAAATGAAAAGATAGTAGTGTATAAAAGAGGGCTACTGCCAGCGCGCTTTTTCGTGAGCGATTAGGGGCGGTTGGTGGTCGTGGCTCATGAGAAATGGGCAGGGAACTTGGACGGTGGCGCCGACGCCTGGGATTAGAATCACCAAAAGTTGAGAAAATGGTAGGAGGCGTAGTAGTAGAGAAAGGTGGAAAAATGGAAAAATCTTTAGTGGGAGGTAAACTGAAATGAGAAGATGTAGTATAAGAGAAAGACAGGAAACGAATTTTAGTCGAAGAAAAAGTACGTGTAGATGTTTGTGCGTGGGGCGTGGCTATGTTCGTGATAGGTGTGTGTATGTATCTTACTTTTTTTAATATCGTAGAAGCTGGAGTGAAAGTGGCTGCAGGAGAGTGTGTGTAACGCGATACCTTGGAACTTTAACATTGGACGCATGTGCGTGTCTAGTGTCTGACGTCCTTCTTTATGGCAGGCCATAGGAAGCGTGGTGTTATCATCTACTTGGTTGCTCGGGTGCCAGGGTGAGAGAGATCGTGCAGCTGACGGAAGATTTGATAGCGATTATTTTTCGGCAGACAGGGCCGGCAAGTATCAGTAGAAACGTCAGCATAGATGTACACTTGAGTACCTAGAAGTAAGATCTTCATTTGCAATGCAGTGTTGTTCAGTAGTTGCTGTAGTTCAGCATCGTCGGTCTGGTCGGCAGCATAGTCTATGAGAGAGGATGTGACAGCAGAGATATTGAGGGAGCGTCAGCTGGAGTGTTGTCAACCCCTTGAATGTACTGTAAATCCATGGTTAACTGAGAAATGAAATATGTAGGCCGTAGCTGTCGTTGTGAGTAGGTCTTATTATTGAAAAACGTGGTAGTGAGAGGCTTGTGGTCGGTGTAAATATGAAATTTACAACCTTCCACGAAGTAGCGAAAATGCTTGATTGCCTTGTAGATGGCAAGTAGTTCTCTGTCGTAGGCACTACATTTGGATTCCGCGTTGTTGAACTTCTTAGAGAAGAATGCGAGCCGTTTCCAACCTCCGTCGATATGCTGCTGCAGGACTGCTCCAGTACCAATGCCGGAAGCGTCTGGGGGCGATGGAGATGACTGCATCTGGGTTTGGGAAGCAGAGCGGAGAGGCGTTTCTCAGTGTTTGTTTAGCTGTGATAAAGACTTCCTCAGTTTCCTGAGTCCAAGCAGAGTTTACCGGGAAATAAGCACCTAGGATAGGCTGAGATACTCCTCCCGCATGGAATATCCACTCGAAGGAACGGCAAAGCTTGAGTTCGAGTTGCATGGTCCGTCGTTTTGGTACCATTGACGGCGGAGGATCGGCGGTAAAGACCATTGACATCTTGAAGCAACCAGGACGCTGACGTATGAACCAGAGTCGATCAGAAACTTTGTCCTGGAGAGAGGGTCGTAGAGGTGGAGCAGAGCTGACGAGAAGTTACGAACATTATGTGCCGCTAATGTTCGTTGTTGGCATTTGAAGTTTTAGGGTAGGTACATGGCGCATTACACTTGAAAATGTCTTTCCCATACTTGAGGCGGTAGAAACATACTCTAGAAGTGTAATTAGAATTGCTTCAAGAACGCGGACGTCGCTGGGAGCGATGTCGAGAGGATGAGCGGGAACTTGAATATTCGTTGAACTGTTTCTGTACGTCCTTGACTTACAGAGAGAGCTGAGAGACAAGCTTAGCAGATTGTTTGGTGTCATCTTATGTAGTGGTGCTTGCAACTGTAGGTGACTGTCCAGGTAGAAAGGTCTTCATAAACTCATCAGCGAGTGTGGAGATCTCGTCCGTTGAGAGTTTGTTCTTGACAGTGAAATGGCTACGTTGAGTTGCTGGTGGCAGCCGTTGATAGAACAGTTGCTTAAACAGGTCCCTATCGAAGGAATCGTACTTGTCTGCCAGTAGTATCTTCATGCGACGAAGGAGGTCGGAGGGCCTCTCATTGCAGTGTTCTTCCTTTGACAGGAGCTCTTGAAGTTGAGCAGCCATATTAGACTGCAGGCGAAGTAGGATAGCTAACTTGAGGTCTTCATATAGAGTGTCAAAAGTGACAGAAGAACTAATGATGTCAGAAACTTGTGAGAGGACGTCAAGCATTAGAACTGACATTGTGTGGGAGAACTTGGTGAGACTGGCAATTATCACAGAGGCTTTGAAGTTGCATTCTAAGATGGAGAACCACATGGATGGATCTTGGCTGCTAAATGCAGGCGCTCGGAAGGCGACTGCAGCGGTCATTTCGGCCGGCATCGTTGTGGTTGTTCTATCTATCGTGGCTGGTGAGTGTACAACACTACAGGCTGTGGAGTATTCGGGGACCTTAGTGGAAATGTCTGAGAACACTACCCTGGGCACTACAACACATAGATATCCTGGGAATGAGGACTCAAATATCCTGGGCACTACGACACAAATATCCTGGACACTACGACACACACATATCCTTGGCACTACGACACAAATATGCTGGGCATTGTTATGCGGTGGCAACGGTTGCGGAATGGTGATTCATGGGCGGGCTGGTGGGCCAGTGTGCAGAGGTCCATGGACGGGTAGGTGGTCCATGGACGGGTAGGTGGTCCATTAGTCAGCCGCCCATAGGCAGTCCGCCAGAACGACGGGCAGGGCAGGCGGTTGGGCAGCGTCAGCATGAGGCAGCGATTTGCCAAGCAGGGCGGTCGGCGGCGGTGGCGATCAGCAGGCAGGGAGATCGGCGGCGGCGACCAGCAGGCAGGCTGTCCGGGTCAGTCGGGGGCGGCCAGAAGGCAGAGAAGTCGGTGGCGGCCAGCAGGTAAGAAGGTCGGCGGCAACCAGCATGCAGGGCGACGACTCAGCAGGCAGGGCGGGCGACGGCGACTCAGCAGGCAGGACGGGCGACGGCGACAAGCAGGCAGGGCGAGTGGCAGTGACTCAGCAGGCGAGGATGTCAGGCGGCGGCGACCAGCAAGTAGGGCGAGCGGCGTCGATTCAGCAGCCGGGCCGATGGCAACCAGCTGGCAGGGCGGTCGGGGGTAGGGGGACTCAGTGGTCCTGCGGCTAGCGGCAAGAACGGCCGCTCTACGGGTTCACCATTTGTAGTAGCTGGCGCTGAAGTGTCATTGTTGCTACTACTGAGCACTTTCTAAAAGTACTGGTAAGAAGAGGTTAAGAAAACTATTATTTCTCAATTCTTACTTTCCATTTATATATATATATATATATATATATATATATATATATATATATATATATATATATATATATATATACACTAGCCAAATTACCCGCGCGTTGCTGCGGCCAAATTATGATAATTTTAATTTGGATAGAATTTGTGGAAAATGTAACAAAAAGAAAAAAAATATTAAGAAAGTAAGAAAAAAAAAAAAAAACAATTTTAGGAGGGAGACGCCCTTTGGAAATATTATATAAAGTAATTATACAAGTAGCCTGATGAATATATATGTTTTTGGGGGAGTTCGTGAACAAACAGACAGGCAGACAGACGCTACTACCTTATTATAGTAGATACAAATGACAGTTATCCAAGTACCTTGGGTTATAAGGTTTCAGAATATATATGGTTATAGGGGTCTATCTGCAAAAACCTAGGAGTTCGTGAATAATCCCTAACCTAACCATACCCCACCTAACTTTAACCATTAACCCTAACCAAACATTTTTTTTTAATGAAATATAGTTTTCCAAGTACCTGGAGTGATAGGGTATCAGAATATATATAGTCATGGGCGTCTATCTTCAAAACCCTAGGAGTACGTGAACAAACAAATAGAAAGACAG
>NC_134777.1:42614692-42617192 GCF_046742065.1 Oratosquilla oratoria | reverse complement strand
TGAGGGAAGACACTGAAGGCAAAGAAATATCAGGGACTGCTTTGGGAAGGCTTGAGAATTGGCGTTTCGTTTTGATACGATTTGTACTTTAAAGGTCACGTTCGCTAGACAAGCACTTTTCAATGATGGTTAAGAGGGAAAAGATCAGGGAAATAATGCGACATGTATAATAATGTACGGATAGAGAAATTAAATTAACCTATAGATGGATGATTACTTTTACCACGCAGGCATTGATGAACTCGACCAGATTTGGTTGAAAACATAGGCTCCATTATTTTATTTTGTTGGTTTTGACTGTGTTGTTGATGCAGTTATTTTTACTGCTGTTACTGTTTCTGTTGTTTTTGTTTCAGTTATTGTTGTTATAATTGTACTGTGACGCCAGAGGTGCGTCCATACGATTACCTTAACAATGATACAGTCTCCAGCCCATGCATGATTCATGTCTCCCCTCGGCACGTTATGACAAACATGAGGAAGATTATGGTGAAGATGCATGGATGATTACATTTTTTGCAAATGTGGAAGTTCACTGGGATGGGCTCAAGTCCAATCAATATAGAAATGGATTAAGGAGAAATGCAGTTCAAAATCTCAAGTTTGCAAGTCTCAACCGACTGAGTAGGACGAACCCTTGAAATAAATCTATTTATTAAATGTCATGGTCCCCCTCATCTGCGCCGCCTGTTTTCAGAAGCTCCTTTCATTGTGGTGATTATATTACAGAGAGGATTACTCCCATGGCTTCGTTTTTTTTTTTTTTTTTTTTTAGCTTTCACCAAGGACAAGCATAGTGGTGTGGGGAGGGGGGAGGTCATGTGATACACTGTCTGGCTCGCAAGGGACAAGCACCACCCCGTGCGACACATCACTCCTGATGCCATATAACACTCGCACTGGTACGTGGTGTGTGTAAGAATGCATGACTCGTGCAGGGCGTATGGCTCACTCTTTGGTATGTGTCACATGAAGAGGCAGATGAAGGCTCTTTACATATGACGCTCATGTTAGTGTCCGACGCAAGCACTCTTTACACTTCATAATGTGTAATATAACACAGGACTTTCATGTGGCACATGGCTATGCGCCATGTTCCACGTCTTAATGAAAACTAAATGCACTGTCGATCGCTTTGTACTGTGATGCATGGCACAACACACAAATATATATATATATATATATATGTGTGTGTATGTGTGTGTGTGTGTGTATATACATATATATATATATATATGTGTGTGTGTGTGTGTGTGTGTGTGTGTGTATATGTTCGTGTATATATATATGTGTATATATATATATATATATATATATACATATATATATATATATATATATATATATATATATGAAGTGGGTGGGAAGAGGAAAGACTGGAGTCTTATTCCGACTTTTATTCTTGACTAGTTTCCCTACAAGCTTTTTCAAAAGAATATTGCTACAGGGCTAGAAGTGGCGTATATGTACGCGTTTATACCTTTCCGAGTGCAAAGGAGCTCGTATGTTACAATGACAGAGGAAATATTTAAATGGTTGTGGAAATTAATTAATAACAACTTGGCAAGAAAAATAGTATAACTAGAAAAGAAAAGAAATAATAATGGCAAAATAAAAATTATGTAAGCATATATATTTTTTTAACACAAACGAAAAAATATGGCAAGGAAAGTTTGAGATTTAATCCGGGGGTCTGGTGCGGATCGTTTTCCCACTCATTGAGGGCATATTTTTCCCATTTTAAGTCTCCTGTACCTTTGTTTGTGTTGTTGTAATTAGCTATGTGTAGAGATTTTATTATTTTTCTTTGTTTTCTGTGTAGTCCTTGGGTCAAGATGGTGGATTTCTCCCAATCTGGTAAGTGTCCTATGTCTACGTGGTTTACGAGGGCGTTGGTCTCAACGGTGGTGTCTAATGTCCGCTTTGTGTTCTTTGAGTCTGCTTCTCAGTCCTCTGTATGTTTCTCCGAAGTATGCGCTGTCACATCCGTTGCAGGGAGTTTTGTAAACTATGCTGGTGTTGCTGTGAGGTTTTGTGTTCTTCCTAACTAAGTGTCCGATTTTCTTTCCCTTTGCTGTTGGACCTCCACATCACACTTAGCCTGCTCTTCTGGACTTCACACTTCTTGAAGGCTCGTGGATTTTCTTAATTGTATACGAGTAGCGGTTTTACTTTTTCAAATCGCCGCTTGCATTGCCTTCTCCTCCGCTGTTGTATAGGTTTGCTTTGGCATCTTCCAGAAAAGACCCGTCTCGTCGCAATTAAAAAACTGCTGCGGTAGGTAACCCTCAGAATGCACAAGCTTCCTATAGTCAACGGTGAAATTCTCTGTTGCCTTTGTGTCAGAGCCTGCTGCTTCGCCGTGCCTCACAACGTTGTGGATGCCGGTTCTTCTTACAACTATCTCGAACCAATCACGGCTTGGCTTGAATGCTTCTTTGTCCGTTGCTGCTCCTGGCAATTACTTTCGTTTCCTCACAAATGATGCTCTCGTTGATAG
>NC_134777.1:42592192-42609692 GCF_046742065.1 Oratosquilla oratoria | reverse complement strand
TTAAAAATGTGGAGTAAATTTATTGATGAGTGTCTAATGAATTAATTATCTAGTAAAACTAAAGCAAATAATATCACAGATTCATTTCCTTTCAAACTTACACAACGTAATGTGTCTAGAATTTAGGGGAAGGTCAGGAGAAGGGGGCGAATTTTACTTAGTGTCTATGAAATATAGATACATAGTAAATAAACTGCAAACTGTGAATGGTGGAATGTTAGATACTTAGTAACGACAGATGAGTGAGTCACTGTGTGTGTGTGTGTGTATGTGTGTGTGTGTGTGTGTGTGTGTGTGTGTGTGTGTGTGTGTGTGTGTGTGTGTGTGTGTGTGTGTGTGTGTGTGTGTGTGTGTGTGTATGTGTGTGTGTGAGGAGGGTGAAGAGGGAGATAGAGAGCCTTATCACCCTTGCTTGTCACCTTCACCCCCATGCCTTACTGCTGGAGAGAGAGAGAGAGAGAGAGAGAGAGAGAGAGAAAGAGACTTAAATACTTTCAAAGAGAGAAGTATCAACTATGAAGACACCATTCGAACTCATTTGGCAGTATTTTGGCTCTCCCACCTTGTTTTTATTTGTTACTTCTCCTGTCTGCATGGTCTGACACTGATTTTTTTTTTTTTTTTTTTTGGAGGGGGGGGGTTCCTCTTGACATCCTCATCCGCATCCGCAAGGATGTCATATTTTGATATCCGCATCCGCATTTTAGTAGAGACTGATATCCGCATTCTCATTTGCATCCGCAAAATGACATCCACGTATACATCCGCATCCGCAGATGTCTGAAATTCGACATCCGATACATCTCTAATACACACACACATACATACACAGACGCACACATACACGCGCTCCCCCCACACACACGCACACATACACACACGCACACATACACATACGCACATATACACACGCACACATACACACACACACACACACACACACACACACACACACACACACACACACACACACACACACACACACACACACACACACACACACACACACACACACACAAACACACGAGCACACACACACACACACACTAACACACAAACACACATGAGGTTCTTTGCAGATGACACAAAATTGCTGAGGAAAATGAGTACTGAAACGGATTGTGAGTAACTGCAGAGAGGTCTGAACAGGGTTTGGGTTTGGAGTCAGAAGTGGGAAGTGGACTTCAACATTAAGAAATGTAGCATAATGGAATTTGAAAAAGTAAAAAAAAAAAAAAAAAGATCAGGACAATATAAAATCTGTACAAATAAAGTAAAGAAAGTAGAATCTGAGAAAGACCTTGGAGTAATCCTCACAAAGGACATGTCCCCTGACAAACGGATAAACAAAATTGTCGAAGAAACCTACAACTTGCTAAGATCAATAAAGGTGGTTTTTACCTACTTGGACGAAGAAATGGCGAAGAAAATACTAGTCACACTGACTACGCAACGACACTATGGTCACCCAGTCCTAAATATATATATATATATATATATATATATATATATATATATATATATATATATATATATATATATATATATATATATAAGGAAAATTGAAAGAATCCAAAGAGCAACTAATAAGATGGCCCCAACATTTTCAAAAAAGTCATTTGAGGAGAGATTGTCAAAACTGGAATTACAGACTCTGCAACAAAGAAGAGAAAGAGGTGACCTGTTGACTATCTATAGAATCAGGAAAGGCATGGAAGTCCTTGATTGAGAAAACTTACTAAATTGTGATAAGAGAAACACAAGGGGACATGAAAAGAAGCTCAAAAAGGACAGTTATAGAAGAGACATGAAAAAGAACAGTTATAGAAGAGACAAGAAAAAGAACAGCTTTCCACACAAAGTGGTGGATGCATAGAACAAATTGGACGAAACAATAGTGTGTGCAAAAAACATACACGAATTTAAGAGCAAACTAGACACTGCAAGATACAGAGACGGGGTACCACGAGCTCCTTTTTCCGTAAAATACAACTAGGTAAATGTGCGCGTGCGCTCGCACACACACACATACACACACACACACACACACACACACACACACACACACACACACACACACACACACACACACACACACACACACACACACACACATACATACACACCTCGTGGCGCAGTTGATCAAGTTGCCGGCTGCCACTACAGCGGTCCGGGTTCAAATCCCGCCCAGGGCTGAAATAATTTTAGAATCGATGCGCTGTGGGTTGTTACTCCAACTTTCGTGGGCGGGGAGTTGGGGTATGTGTGTGCGTGTGAGGTCACAGCATTATCCATAGATAGGTTATATATGAGCTCTGAGATCTCTTCCGGGATGGAAATAGCTGCCAATCACGAGTCCAACACGTGATCCAAAACCATGGTGAATCACACACACACACACACGCGCGCGCGCGCGCGCACACACACGACTCGGTGGCGCGGTTGGTAGTCTCCGACTGTCACTACGGCGGTCCAGGTTCAAATCCTGCCCAAGGCTGAAATAATTTCAGTATCGCTGCGCTTCGAGTCGTTACTCCAACTCTCGTGGGTGGGGAGTTGGGGTGTGTGTGTGTGAGTGTAAGATCACAGCATTATCCATAGATCGATCATATGAGCTCTGAACTCTCTTCTGGGAGGGAAATAGCTGTCCGTCACGAGTCCAACACGTGATCCAAAGACCAAGGTGAATACACACACACGCACAAATACATACACACGCACAAACGCACACATACACACACACAAACACACACACACACACAAATACAAAAACACAGACACACACACATACAAAAACACATACACACATACACACACACACACACACACACACACAAACACACACAAATACAAAAACAGACACACACACACAGACACACACATACACACACACAAACACACACACACAGACTGTCACTATGGTGGTCCGGGTTCGAATCCTGCCCAGGGCTGAAATAATTTCAGTATCGCTGCGCTTCGAGTCGTTACTCCAACTATTGTGGGCGGGAAGTTAGGGTGTGTGTGCGTGTAAGGTCACAGCATTACCCATAGATCGGTCACACGAGCTCTGAGCTCTCTTTCGGGGGGGGGGGATAGCTGTCGATCACGAGTTCAACCAGTGATCCAAAGACCAAGGTGAAAGGTGAATACAGACACACACACACACACACAAACACACACACAAATACAAAAACACAGACACACACACATACAAAAACACAAACACACACACACACACACACACACACACACACACACACACACGACTCGGTGGCGCGGTTGGTAGAGTCCCAAACTATCACTACGGCGGTCCGGGTTCGAATCCTGCCCAGGGCTGAAAATAATTTCAGTATCGCTGCGCTTCGAGTCGTTACTCCAACTCTCGTGGGCGGGGAGTTGGGTGTGTGTGTGCGTGTAAGGTCAAAGCATTACCCACAGATCGGTCATACGAGCTCTGAGCTCTCTTCCGTGAGGGAAATAGCTGTCGATCACGAGTCCAAGACGTGATCCAAAGACCAAGGTGAAAGACCAAGGTGAATCACACACACACACACGAATCCAGCCTAATGGAACACCATTCTAATGATACTGATGCGGAAGAAGCATTGATAAGGGCTGAAACGTCTCGATCAACTTAACTCATTTTAGCACGATAACCTACTTGGCAGATCTCTGCTGTGGCTGGCATGAGACAACTTTACTCAGGTAAGGGGAAGAATCGAAGGATTTATGACGTCATCGTGCTGATGGTATTAGGGATGGTCACCAGACTGAGGGCCTAGACGACCTGATCGGCGTGCTCCAGCAGGTAGCCAGCTGAACAGCACCATCACAAGGCAAATGTTATCGCCAAAGTTCGATTTAAGAAAAAGAAATATATATATATATATATATATATATATATATATATATATATATATATATATATATATATATATATATAACAGCATGTCTAATACACACACACACACACACACACACACACACACACACACACACACACACACACACACATATATATATATATATATATATGTATATATATATGTATATATATATACTTATATATATATATATATATATATATATACATGTATATATATCGATTCGAAAACGGAGAATCGGGTTATTAAAGAATACAACGGAGCCAGCCATCTTCCTGCATTCAATTGTAGTAAGGCAATAGCTTGCCCTTGTAAATTTATATATTTTAGTATTAATTCTCTTTCAAATTAGGCAATTAGGAGGGGAGAAAATTCCTGCAAACGTTGAAGAGCCAGTTGAAGAAAAACACGCTCACAACAAATAAACAGTAACTGCATGACGGGGGCACACCTAAACCCACGGCCAATTGCAATGCGGGTGTCGCAGTAGTAAGGTGCCGATTAGAAATATGTGCCGACGAAGTGATGGGCATTTTCGAGAAAATTAATGCGTTGAAGAATAAACGAGCAGCATGAGCCCATTGAAGTATGAACCTGTGGTAGGGGTGCATGTAACTCGAGTATCACTCTCTGTCCTTGAGCTCGAGCCAATCTTGTCAGACAAGGCCGACTGACCCGTGTGAGCTCCCCACTTGGGACGGTTTCTCGTAGTCTTGAGCCGATCACTCAACCCAGGAGATCTGGGAATGTTTATACTCCGCCCTCGATGAGGGTAGTCTGCCTATACCGTGGAGTTCTCTGAAACTGATGAAAGAATGATTTTCCACTGAGCAGTGAGGAGTTTCCTTCATCTAAATGAAATCGTCTTGCAGTAGCCATTTGAATTACTAGACTATGACTTCGTTAAAAGAAATCTAGACTTCTCTAAGAACATTTCAACAGCATGTCTAATATTCCTATAGGTTTAATGTCTTATAATTCATCGTTCAGTTTTGCTATATATGACGGAAAGATAAATTGATATTTGGAGATTTGAAAAATAAGATATTATAACCGAAATCGTTTTTCCTCAGACGAACTCTGAACTACTGGCGCTGTTGAAGCCCGCGGAAGCCCGGTGTGATAGCCCCATAATACGGTACATGTGAACGGGGACGAGATAAATATCTAACATTAGGGTAGCGAGGGTTTCCCCCCGTTGAACAATAACTTCGTCTGGCAGCAGCCAAATAAGACAAAGGCTCTCATGAATAGGTTGATAAATGAAACAATATGAACCAGGACTATGATTAATCGCCATTATGACGCACCGACATTTATTTACAGTTTGTAAAATCGACCGCTTATTTGTAAACAAACGCTTGAAATAGCAGACAACGCAGACCTCTGCTGTTCTGGCACAGAAGGTATTAGAGTGCTAGTATGTAACCTTCTCAATAATTTTTAAATGCTTCTAATCTTCACTAAAATCATTTAAGACATCTTTACATTCGCAATCTATACCAATATCATCCTAGGTTAAGGATTTTCAATCCTTATTTCAGATGTTTCCATGTTGCACCATTTTTAATTAGGTCCTTGTATCCATAACCTATCCATTTTCCTCTGTAAAACACAGCTTGCTGCTTCACGGTATCTCCACCAGGTTCGTTTCGAGTGGCTAGAAAGATTGAAAAACAGGGAAAAATTCTAGATTACAATTCGGAACTTGTCAAAGCACCTCGGCCTAGCGAACACAATCAATGTCTTCGAATTAACGACTCCATGAATAACCACACTCAATGTCTCCCGTAAGAACCTCATAGCCTATGATTTTTCTTTGTTTTCTGGGAGCACCTCAGCATGGGTATTTATATATTGAACATGTCAGGACACTGGTCAGAATTTACTTTGATCATGGATAGACCGACTGCCGGTCAGGATATGTTTTGTCGGTCATGTATTGTCCTACATATTGACGTTTGACATTTGTTCGCATGTGTCAATTTTCTCTTTAGGGCTATTGACTTCGACCCGTGCACTAATTTATCGGTGGGGGCTTTTGTTATGGGACACTGTTGGTTGCTGGAGAATCCTTTCAACCCGGTGACAAAATCTGATATTATTTTAATTATTATTATTATTATTATTATTATTATTATTATTATTATTATTATTATTATTATTATTATTATTATTATCATTATTACTATTATTATAATGATTATAGTTATTATCATTATCATTATTATCATTATTATCATTATTATCATTATTATCATTATTATTATTATCATTATTATCATTATTATCATTATTATCATTATTATCATTATTATCATTATTATCATTATTATCATTATTATCATTATCATCATTATTATCATTATCATTATTATCATTATTATCGTCGTCGTCGTCGTCGTCGTCGTCGTCGTCGTCGTCGTCGCCATCATCGTTGTCATCATCGTCGTCATCGTCGTCATCGTCATCATCGTCATTATTGTTGTTATTGTTGTTGTTATTGTTGTTTATTTTTTAGCTTTGAAGCCAGACGTTAATATTCACCTGAACTCTGGACCCTTGTACTGGAGTGATTAAAAACCTGTCATTTATTTTATCATTTTTTTCTGCAGTTTACTTAAGCCGTTTATTTAGCTGCCGCCAGGTGATTTTATTCGGCTTTGTATTCATGTAGGCGTTTCTTTAATCCCCTGTACGTTTCACCATAGTAGGCAAGGTTGCATCATGCATAAATACCGACTGTCATAAAATTTCATTGAGCGAGTCTCTAATAGTCTATAACACTCCTGCAAAGGACGACATCACATGACCCACCTCTATTATGCCCTACACCCGGGGTGTCAAACACGCGGTCCGCCACACTCTTATCTACAGTATATGCGGCCCGCAACGCATATGTGCTCCAGTCTTACAGTCGGCTTGTCTTATGTGTGTATGATTAATTGATCCAGCCTTTCGTCTTTTTAAGTTATCACTTATATTTATAAATCAGATGGTTGTCTTTATATGACAGACATATTTATCATTTTTTAAGCAATGAACATTTCGTCGCGTCGACTCCTTACTGTACGTACTAAACGTGAACGTGGTGCGGCAGGCTCTTGCTTCACTCGACCTTCGAGGACGCGCACTAGTTTTGTTTTGTCCCTCGAGTCAGTTGGACTGTAGGAGCGTTACATATATCAAATATATTTTATACAAAATTACTTTGAACCTTTTCATCATGTTTTCAAAGAAAAGAACGGTTAACAAAGAACATAGCGTGGTGCAGGAAACGTGGAAAAACATTGTATTTTTTAAGTGAATGGAAAAACAACTTGTTTAATTTGTAAGCAAAATGATGAATATGGCCGAAATTTGTGTAAAAGAAAAGTTAGGGAGCTAGAACAGTTACTGAAAAAGTAACAGTCAGTCTTTAAACGTTTTCAAGCCAGTGAGATTCTAGTTCGGGTAAGTTATAGGATTAGACAAGAAATAGCTGTGTCTTCGAAGCCTTTTTCGGGGGGGGGGACTTTATAAAGAAATGTATTTTGTTGTCCACAGAAGATATTTGCCCTGAAAAAGTCAAGCACTTGCAAACATAAGCCTCTTAAGAAATGCATTATCAGATAGAATCAATGAATTATAGAAAATATTAACAGTCAACTCAAAGAATTTCTTGCTAAATTTGTAGCATTTTCTGTAGCAGTTGATGAAAGTACAGATGTAACTGACACGGCAAAACTTGCCGTTTTTATACATGGTGTAAGTGAAAATATACAAGTAACTGAAGGATTTGTAGAACTGGTACTAATGAAGTGAACAACAACGAAGGCTATATTTTTGAATTTGGTAGACTGGATGAAAAATGTGAGTTTGGCTACAGATAGAGCATGTCAAATGGTTGGTAGAAAAGCTGGCGTCTCAACTAAGTTAAAGGAAAAACTAGCTGTGAACTCAGACCATCAAATTCAGTGTTCATTGCATAATTCACAACGAAATGCTTTGCAGTAAGACATTAATGATGAATCATGTCATGAATGTTGTTATCAGGGCAGTGAACTTCATACGTGCACAAGATCTAAACCCCGGACAGTTTCATAACTTATTTGAGGAAATTCACACTCACGGTCGGACTCTGCCATATCACAATAATGTTTGGTGGTTATAGTACATCGAGGAGTCCTACTGAAGCGCTTTTATGGATTAAAGAGTGAAATACAGAGGTTTAAGCATGAGAAAGGAATGGATGTGCAGGTATTAAAAGACAAAGAATGAGTTTAAGATCTAGCTTTCATGGTAGATATGACAGAACACTTGCATTACCTGAATTGGTGATAGATTTACTTGACCCTATTTGTGACTTTGAGATGAAGCTTAAAAAAATTGAACGCCTCCTAGAAACAGATAATACTGCACATTTTCCAATTCTGAAGTCCCTGCAAGACGCACTTGAGTTTCATGGTGATATCAACACCAAAAAGTACTGCAACAAGATTTCCAATTTAGTGAGCGAGTTCGAAGAAAGATTTGCAGACTTTAAAAACCTTGAGCATGATTTTTCTGTCTTCCGCAACCCTTTCGCTGTTAGTGCTGATAAGGCACCAGAATAGTTTCAATTAGAACTAATTGAGCTCCAGTGTAATTCTGTGTTGAAGGATAAGTTTTCAACTGTTGATATTGGCATATTTTATCACTATGTTGGGCCAACATATCCCCGAATTAAATGTTTGGCCTCAATGTTCGGCCTCAATGTTCGGCAGTACGTATGTCTGTGACCAACTATTTTCTGTGATGAACTTACTGATGAACATCTCAACACTGAAGGTGGCCACTGCTCTGATGAGTGTGGTCCGCTGGGGTAAAAGAGTTTGACAACTCTGCACTATACTATCTCATCGACGCATGTATGAGCAAACTAAACTATCATCCAATGAGCTCACAAACGCCTGGACCATGATCTTGGTCCAGGAAACTTTCGATTTTGGTACTTGGCTGACAATAATCAGCGTTTCTATGTTTGATGACAATATTGCACTGAAGAGATGGAGTCATAGAGGTGGGAAAGGAGAGAGAGAATATTTAGCCAGAAGATTTTCTCAAATACGTGTCTTTCAAAATTATTGTTAATTTTCACAGTAGTTTATTTCAAAGAATAGCTAAAATTTAAATGACTCCCGGCTGTCTTTTAATGAACCCGGGTGTATGTTTGTCCCCCACTGAACCGGCAAAAAGGGACACGTGTGCAATAAAAGTTTTAACCGTTAAAAAAAGGAGGGCAACAAATCTTACGATTAGATCACCAGGAACAATGCCTTTAGAAACCGAAGCCGACAAAAAGAAACGTCAAAGACATTTTTGGAAGTGGGTTACAGGTACTCGGAAAATTTCAAAAGCCGCTTTACAAAATGATAAGAGTTTGAGTTGCCGACTACGGAATGAACATGCCCAAACTTTTCCAAGCTTATACCAGGCTTTCAAAAAATGTTGTGTTAAGGAATCTGTGCGGGAATTTCATCGAAAGGTGATTAAGTTCAATGATTCTCTACGAAACAACAAAGATTTTCAAGCGAAGCGAGCAGCGCCGCAGGCCAAGCACCCACGGCGCAGCCAGGTGCTTGTTTATTTCTAAAAATAATCTGTTTAGAAGGTTATCGTTGTAGCCAAATCGCGATTTCGGGTCCATAAATCTTCTTCACTGGTTTAGAGTACTATAGTGCTATTCACTGGTGGAGGAGTGAATGGATTATGGGTTGTGGATCAACTAGATCAGATCACCCGCTTTCACGAGACCGGTTTTTGTGGGAGAGGAAGAAACTCTGGAGGGAAATGAAAGGATGGTTGTGCATAAAAAGGGGTCATTGCCAGTGAGTGAGTTTTAATTGTACTCTCTTGATTTTTATTTGGCCACCAAGAAGACATGTCACAGGAAGCCGGGCGATGAGTGCAGTAGGCAACACGCGCCGAATTAAGGGAGTGAACCACCGTCTGTCCCACCCGTTCTTGCTTCTGACTGATCAATTTCGGGTACAGTGACTCTTGCAATTCCAAACTGTGTGCTGAGCTTTGGCTACAATACTTTTATGTACAAAACTTTCAGGATGAGGAGACAGCTTGTGTCTGTGTATGTTGTAATGATGCTTGTATTTTCTTCTAGGATCTCTCTTGTTACATTTGTCTCCTTGTTCAGTTAAAGATGATCCCTTGAAGCTCCTGGCGTAAATTGATAGCAAAGGCGTCTACTTCGCGTGATTGTCGTCAGGTTAAAGGGAGTTTCTTTCACAGTTCCCTCGTGTGCAGGTGAACCTGAAATCCAGCCAATCCATCAGCCTCCCCGACGCCATTAGCGCATTGGCCGTTGTCTGGGTTGTCTATGACATTGTTACCTTCTAGCTTCTCCAGGCGATTTTTTTTAACCGATACTTTTCCGCTATAGAACCATTATTTCGATCAATTTCATCGCCGAAACATATTTGATGTATTTCTTTCGGGTTGCCGTTGTTTGGTTTTCTTAACCCGAGGGAATTTCGTCCTTTTTTTTTTTTTTTTTTTTTTTTTTTTTTTTTTTTTTTTTTTTTTTTTTTTTTTTTTTTTTTTTTTTTTTTTTTTTTTTTTTTTTTTTTTTTTTTTTGCATCCGACCTAGATATGGATCAAAAGGTCTCCTGTCGGCATGCTTTGCCTTTGTAATCCTTTGTATTTACTTTCAATATTTTGTCCTGGTTGTTGACAGACTATTTTGTTCTGCTTAGGAAGTTCTCTATATTCCTATAAAGGGTTAATCTTTTTAGGACTTGAGGTATCTATAAGAAGGATAGAATCGACTGGAGTTAGTCATAATAAAATTATGAAGGTAGACACTAAAACTCTAAGAGTTAGTTGAGCTTCGAGAATCAGAAATTTCTCAAGATTGCATGGAATTGTTAGGTGTCTGCCTTAGAAATATGATCAAGCAAGATGGGCCTCGGCCAGTGGCAGGTACTCGTACATGGGAACGGGAGGCCTTGTGGACGAGACGGTGATGTTGGGGGTCACGGCAAGTAGAGATGAAGGCCACGCTCCTAATTGTTGATTTATGTTTGAGGAAGTCAGAGAGCAGAGAGGATGAGAAGACAAGAGGACTGCGGATGTAGGCAATAGCAGTGAGTGGAAGGGAGGCTAGGAAGGAGGGAGGGAGAGGGGAAATGTAGAGAGGGGAAAAGAACGTGGCGGAGGATAAAACAGAAAAGGGGAGGGGGATACATTTAAAAAGGAGAAAGGGAGAAAACGACGAGAGAGAAAGAGAAGGGAAAGACGAAAGGGGAGAAGAGCGAGAGATAAAGAGGGAGGATGAGGAGAAAGAGAAAAAAGGAGAAATGGGGTGAGTTGGATCACTGTACTCCTTGCAGTCAGGTAACTCAGCAAGAGATAAGTGTGAGGTTCTTATACGGGGGTTAGGTTTCTATATCGGGGGAGGTTAGGAGGAACAGCTGAGTAGATGGCCACGGATAAGGAGATAAAGTGAAGGACCCAGAAATATGAGAATCGGGAAGTGGAGGAGCGGGTAAGGTGGGATTGCCGAGGAGAGGAGGAGTAACGACTGAGGACGTTTTTTATCCCTTTCTTTCTTTCACATCACTTCGATTCCTAACTGTGACTGCCCCAACAGTCCCTTAAGCGCACAGGGCAAAGGTGACGGCTTCGGCCGCAGTTATACTCCTGGTGTAGGCTCCTCATCACCTTTGTTTCGCCAGTGTAACAAACGCCATCGTGGTGGATACAGTTGTTTTTATTAATATCATTAATGTATTGTCAATATGGGTTTTCTTAAACACTTCACTGCGCCGTACTTGATTCGTTTTATTACGGCTAAAATTGAAAAGACGAAACCATATTGAAGTTCTGAAGTTTTAAATGATTTAGATAAATGTTTTTTTCTAAACGAAGGGCCTCAGTTAAGTACTGGCAGGAATGTGAGGTCGTTTCCAGATGTTTGACTTTGCAATTCTGGAAAGGGGCAATCGACTCTATCACAGCTGAAGCCTCTATTTTCCACTGCTCCCCCCCCCTCTGTTGCTTGCTCAATTTCAATTGTTGCCAAGCAACACCTCCATGCTCCTCTGACAATCTACACCATCCCACTTCCTCTCTTCAAGGTGTGTCTTCCATAAACACCATCGCACGGGCTCAAGCAAAGCCCGTGGGAGTGACATTTCACTCCCAATTAAAAAAAAAAAAAATGTTAACGGTACGTACCATCTGTGATCAATGAAAAAGATAATGCTGGATGCAAAGTAGATAAAGTCTACCATGAATAACGACCAGTCTAGAATATATTTCACATAGTTCAGGGATTTTATCCATAACACTTTTAGTGACTAAAATTAATTTTGAGGTCATAATTTCACTCCAAAATACTAAAATTCCAATTAGAGTTATCCAAAGAGGACCTGCGTGAAGACTTTTATCGAAAAAAATCTAGTGAACGAAATGGCAACACAACCAACTTGATCGTCGGCGTAATTCTTATTCAAGACATGAGATTATGAAAATAAAAATGCAGATTTGGAATTAGATAGAAGTAACGTTTGGACCGCTCAGAAAAAGTGCTTGTGACTGATTTGGTGAAGAATGTCTCTCACAAAAGAAACAAGGCCAGAGACAAAGTAGCAATAGCATTTCGATGTGTAGCACAAGAGAAAGCCGCAAAGTTGCTGCAATAATGACCAATGTCCAGAGTTATCTGTGGTATTTAACAAGTTTTGAATGTGTTCACGGTGTCAAACATGATAGAGAAAAAGTCAGAATATGAATCATCAAAGACAAAAGGAAAAAAGACAAGCGAAAACGAATTAGAAATTGTTAAAGGAATACAGAAAGTTATGTATATATTTAAACTATATCATTGAAAATTTGCGACACAGACTTAGTTCGTATAAGTGGTCCAATATCTGGTTAGATTTCCGGATGCTTGCTTGCTTTGTTAATTCGTTATTCTATGCTGAAATATTTCTCCGAGCATTTGATTAGGCGACAAATTACCTTTGACAGTATTCAGGAGTTTTTTAAACTAATGAAAAGGCAGCATTGATTGCCTTACTTATTGTATACCATACCCTCTTCTTCTTACTTGATATATTCTTTCTAGAAATATTTCTATTGCTCCTTTCCCCAACCAAATTTCGTTAGTGTAAGACTTTCTGTGCTGGTCCAAATTGGTAATCTTATGGTCAAAGTCTTTCTTTCATTAAAAACTTCCATTGTGCTGAGATCAGATGAAATTAATGTTTGCAAGTCACGTGTTCTGATTGTAATGGTGGAGTATACGAAAGCAGGAAATGTGTAATCTTCGTAATTTGCAAAGGATTATGCATGGCAACAATTTTGCCTGTTTTCTGTAATAGCAGGAATGACTAACAATGGAAGTCTATTATCATGGGCAGTTTTTACGCGCAGTGTTTATGGACTCTACCCAAGGTCACGAGCACCATCCCCACCCACCAACAAACAAACACCTCCCCCACCCCCAACCTCACCCGATTACCTACCTCTTCTGGGACGCTACAGCCTCCGCGTACAATCATACACATGGGAAGGTTAAGTCGGGAGACTTTAAGGTTTAATCAGTCCTTTGAGGAATGGAAGATTCTCCCAGACAAATAAAGTCGCCTGGCATTGTTCAGGCTGAAATGCGAAAGTATGATGCAAGGAAAGCCACGACTTGCCCTCAAGTACACGAGCAAAAGTTTTGACCCACACTACATTTTTCACAATGTCAGTATGATGTTTTTTTGTTGAGTACGAGATCTGTTTTCCTATGTATTTATTATACGGCTAGGTCATTTTCTTGAATGAATAATAAAGTGTCAAAGAATTTGAATTTTTAGCAATGAAAAATTCTTGGTTCGAAACTTTTGGTCGTGATTGTACCTATTATGTAATTAGATTAACAAATAAAGGAATAATAGGATGGTGTTATCTGAGAACTAACTATGGTGCACATTTGCTTTTGTGGTGCAACCTACTATGGACGAGCGTGGGTATCGGTAATCTTTTGGACACGAGAATTCCTTTCGTTTGCAGCGCCCTCCCCACCAACAGCACAGTACTTTTTCATCTGCAGGTTGCTATCACGTGCAAATAGTCATTAACTTTTGTTTACATTGCTGAAATGTAAATAGAGATGAATATTAGTTACTTCGTGGACGTGTTAGTCTATATTTTAGTTCATGTCACATAATTCCACCATCCGCCAAGTTCACAATGCAACTAGTTGTGGGATGTCCAAGGTGATCTCAAAATAATTGGCACAAAATGTCATAGCAGGGGACAGAAACTATCTTTTTCATAATGATCTATTATTGTTCATGAGGGACTTTGATATCAGTGACGAATTTGTCCTCTTCAACTGGTGTGTGGGGCACACCTGCAGCTCACCCAGAGGCTCCGAGAAGCTATGTCCGGTTTTATACGTACACACACACACACACACACACACACACACACACACACACACACACACACACACACACACACACACACACACACACACACACAGACAGACAGACACACACACACAAACACACACACACACACACACACACACACACATACACAAACATACACACACACATAAACACACACACACACACACACACACACACACACACACACACACACACACACACACACACACACACATACATACATACACACACAGACACACACACAGACACACACACACACACACACACACACACACACACACACACACACACACACACACACACACACACACACACACACACACACACACACACACACACACACACACACACACACACACACAATGAGTATGATTTCGCTATAAGCCCTATATAAACACACACACACACACACACACACACACACACACACACACACACACACACACACACACACACACACAAACACAAAATGAGTATAAACACACAAACACACACACACATACACACATACACACACACACAAAATGAGCATGATTTCGCTATAAACCCTATATAGACACACAAACACACACACACACACACACACACACACACACACACACATACACATACACACACACAGATATATAAATACGTGTATATGTGTATACAGTATATATATATATATATATATATATATATATATATATATATATATATATATATACATTTGTATAAACATACTAAAAATATATTTACTGAAACATTTCAGGCAAAAAATTAAACACCCAAAAATGCTGATTTCATCTACACTATTATAACAAAGACTGCTGAACTAACTGTATATTTGAACTCTAACAAGAATAACTTTGCTTATGCAGTACGTTTCAATATATGATTACAAAACATTACAAACTATACAGTGTACTGACTTATAACAGATTAGTTATTTTCTTCCTGAATGAACATGTTGAGAAAAATATTTACAGAGGCATAAAAATCAAAATCTTGAGATTGATATTTATTTGAGTAAAATTTTCATTGTAGGTTTTTCCTCGCTGAAAAGTAAATGGTAACTAAGGCAAGTGTAAAAACGATGAAATGAAATGAAAAAAAAAATAATATAGTTAAGTTTGCTTCATTTTTCTGTGACAGTCGACATGGTTCTATGATTCTTTGTGTACGGATGGCGAGGAGTTGGAACCGTTGAAGTGTCTGCACTTGCCCGCATTGGGTAACAACAATAGTTCTTTGTTTAACAGAGTTGACTGCCGCTCTCTGTTCGACTATTTGAGGTGAAGGTTTCTTGCAGCTGAATAAAATCGTCCATCACTAACTAGAAAAAAATCAAACGCAGCGACAATATTCAATGACAGTGCTTATTCCTTTAAGAGTTTAAGGTATGAAGGTTTCTCCTATCACAAAAGCGACGACACGTTTCAAGGAGATGCTAATGTGAAATTACCTTACCGAAGGGGAAAATGAGTTCCCTAAACATTTTGATTTTATCTTGGATCTTTCAGCACGTATGGTGATCAGGAAGAAAGACTCCGCCAAGAAACAAAGCTGCTAACTCAGTACGTGGATAGAGCAAGTCACTAGGTCACCACTGCTTCTCATTACAGATTAGCAAATTAGGTACTTGATGAGTAACCGTCCTTCGGAAGACCGAGGCACAGTTTCTTTGATTATCGCGCGCGCGCCTGCACGTATTTACCTAGTTATGTTTACCTAGTTGTATTTTACGGGAAGAGAGCTATGCTCGTAGTGACCCCCTTTTGTATCTTTCCTCATGCAGTATGTTCTTAAAGTCATGTATAGTTTTAGCACTCACTGTTTCTTCATTCAGTTTGCTCCAGATATCTACAGTATCACTCTGTGTGGGATATATGTACGTATGTATGTGTGTGTGTGTGTGTGTGTGTGTGTGTGTGTGTGTGTGTGTGTGTGTGTGTGTGTGTATTCACCTCGGATCTGCTGCAGCCTCTTTTCGAGACAGCCAGACACCACCCTACGGCAGTGAGCTCAGAGCTCATTATTAGCAGATCTCTGGGTAGGTCTGAGACCACTCACACTCCACACACCGGTGTGTGTGTGTGTGTGTGTGTGTGTGTGTGTGTGTGTGTGTGTGTGTGTGTGTGTGTGTGTGTGTGTGTTTCCCTAATTGCATTTACCTAATTGTAATATATAGGAAAGGAGCTACGCTCGTTGGGTCAGGTCTTCTACTATTTTATCCTGCCTAGTCTCAAATTCATGCACAGTTCCAACCTATATATCTTTGATTTCCAGTCATCATATTTAGATTTTAATTCATGTACTGTTCCAGCTTGAACTATACCTCCTTTTAAGCCATTGCAAGTATTTATGCATCTATACGAAAAAATATATTTCTTCCCATCCTTTAGACATGTAGTCTTCCTTAATATGTTCTCACGATCTCTTATGGCCATCCTATCCTTAATCAAGAGATCTCTTCTGACAAATGTGTATGTGTGTGGGGGGGAGACATTTACCATGGTATTTGATCACGTCCTCGTGTCCTCGTACCGTGATCGACAGATATTACTCTTCCGATTTATGCGTAATTCGAATTTACATACACACACCCGAACGTGTGTGTGTGTGTGTGTGTGTGTGTGTGTGTGTGTGTGTGTGTGTGTGTGTGTGTGTGTGTGTGTGTGTGTGTGTCTGCGTGCGATGCCAGCGCGCCAGCGCGAGCGCGCGTGCTTCACGAGCATAAGCGAGAGCGTATAATGCGTGTGTAGTGGCACGTGCGTATGGACACGTCTGCGTGAGACAGAGCTCCCCTCCCCCATTCCCCTTCCCCTTAATGCGACTTCTCCCTCTGCGGGGCCTCAATCCCAACTACATAAACAAGGCACACGCGTACCCAAGCGCCCTGAGCCCACGTTGCCTTCGACGAATCGCTTGAGGAGCAGGATCTGATGCTCATATTGCCGCCGCCGTCGCTACCATCGGTCCAGCACACCTCCTCCTGGGGTCGCGATCGAAGCACGACAGACTCAAATGCTTACCTTGATCCATCGTGTGTTTGTGTGTACGTGTGTGTGTGTGTTTATCTAATTATAATGTGCAGAAAAGGAGTTACGCACGTACAGTGCCGCCTCTTTCTTCTCCAGCTACCAGACCTAATTTCAAATTTGCTTTCTGTTTTAGCTTGAGGTATGTTA
>NC_134777.1:42479692-42572192 GCF_046742065.1 Oratosquilla oratoria | reverse complement strand
TCCCAATTTAGTAAGTCCTCTCTATCAAGGACTTCTATGCCTTTCATGATTCTGTAGATGGTCAACAGGTCACCTCTTTCTCTCCTTTGTTCCAAAGTCGGTAATTTAGATTTAGACGGTCTCTCTTCATATGACAGGTTTGAAAGTGTTGGGGCCATTTTCGTAACTGCTCTCTAGGTTCTTTCCATTTTCCTTATATTCTTTTTTGGTACTCGGTGACCATAGTGTCGCAGCATACTCCAGTCTAGTCCTATTATGTGACTAGTATTTTTTTTAACAATTTCTTCGTCTAAATAGGTAAAAGCCACCTTTATTGATCTTAGAAAGTTATAAGATTCTCCGACAATTTTGTATATCTGTTTATCAGGGGATATGTCATTTGTGATAATTATTCCCATGTCTTTTTCAGATCCCACTTTCTTTTCTTCCTTTGTTCCGATTTTATGTTGTCCCGTTTTATGTGTGCCCGTTTTTGGGGGCACACAAATCACCACAAACTCTACTTTTTATGTCGCTGTCTTCAACCTTTATCACGATTATTTCCACACTGTTTTTACCCTCAGTAACCTTCGTCACATTTAAGTTTTTCTTGGCCAAACGCATGATTCCTCCTCCCTGTTTCTCGTTCCTGTTTTTAATTCAGTAATTATACAACCCGTGTTCAACACTATTTGGTGGTAGTGGACCCCTTAATTTTGTCTCCACGATTCCCATTATGTCTGGTTTTTTCTTCTGACAGGTAATCATTTAGTTCACTCAATCCTAAGATCAATCCTTCTATGTTAGTATAGGCCGCTATTATTTTTTTCCTTCTCCATCTTGCTTTCTGTTCCTTTTGTTTCGCTTACCTTGGTGTGCCATTTTCTCAACCTCATGTCTAAGACTCTCCAAAAGAACTCCTTTCTTTCGGTCTCCGTTCTCTTCGATTTTTTTCTTTCTTTTCTTTTAGCTTCACCTCTTAGTATCATATTTCTCTTTCCTCAACATTCATTTCTCTTTTTATACATATATTGTTGTAATGTTCACTCTTTGCTAACTTACCTGATTTTGCTAGTATGTCTTCTACAACCATTTGTGATCTTAGCTTCCTCTTTAGAGATCGGTTTCTTTCTTTAGAATATTGTTCTATTCTGTATACTTCTATTTTTCTACTTCTTGGTCATCGTCTTGTATTTCTTTTAGAATTGTTTTTGCTATTTCTTTTTCTGCTTTTTCTCTCTAGTACCTAACAAGACCATGTTTTCCTTTAATCCATATACTACAATACACTTTTTCCTATTCACTGTATCTCTGACCCAATTTGCTTTTTCTTTGATTACTTGAATAATTGTGTCTTTTACATTTTCCTGCATTTATTGTTTTACTATTTCTTTGAAAGTTATCTCTTCATTATCTCTATTTTCATTCCATTTCTTAATCTTCTGCAAATTATCCTCATCCAAGTTTTCCTCAATTCTTTCAGACTTTGCCTGTATTTTGTGATTTACCTCTTTTTTAAATTCTCACTATTGGTGATATAATTGTTTTTCATCTTTTCATTTTCACATTTAACCTCAATTAGTTCATTTTTCATTCACTTAGCTCGTTATTTATTCCGGAATTCTTTTTCTTTAGATCACATACCTCTCTGTATGTTCTATAATCATATCAAGTAGCACATTTCCCCATAGGTCGTCTCCACCCTTCACTGTCATCTCTTCCCAGCAAATTTCTTTACAATTAAAGTCGCCCATTATAACTCTTCTTCCTCCATTTTCCATTATCTTATTTAATATTATCCTTGTGTCTTCTAACATACTTTTGTGTTCTCTCTCTTCCCACGAAGCCATTTTAGGAGGCACATAATTTATTACAAACTTCCTGCTCTTCCCATCCTTGTCCTCCACTTCCGTCGTAATCATCTCTATTCTTTCCATATGTGACATTCCTCCATTTATATCCTTCTTAGTCAGGAACATAACTCCACCCACTTGTTTTACCTCTCTGCTTCTAATCCAATAATTACATGCACCATGTCCTACACTGTTAGGTGGTAGTGGACCTTTCAATGTTGTCTCTACAATTCCCATTATGTCCGGCTCTTTTCCCTTCAGGTAATCATTCAGTTCGTTCAAGCCTGTTATTAAGCCGTCTATGTTTGTGTAAGACACTCTTAATTTTCTGCTACTTCCATCGTGTTTTCTGTTTCCTTTCCGTTTTTCTCTGCTATGAACCATTTCCTCACTTTCATATTCACTACTCTCCAATAGAATTCATCTTTATCTGATTCTGTTCTTTTCTCGTTTTTTTCCTTAGCTTCTAGTCTTTTTGTTTTCTCATCATCTCTTTCCTCTTTATTCATTTCTCTTTTTATCCATACCTGTTTATATTGATCACTGTTTGCTAGTTTCCCTGTTTTTGCTAAGATATTCTCTGCTGTCGTTTGTGACCTGAATTTGATCTTAATTGGTCTGGTCTTATCTGTATTGTATTTCCCTATTCTATATATTTCTTCAATTTCTTTCCCTGTTTCTTGTCCATCCTCTTAAACTACTTCTAATATCTTGTTTACCTTTTCCTTCTCTTTTACTCGTGTGGTCCTATTTGGATTATGCTTCTCTTCCATCCCTAATATAATTATACATTTCTTTTTGTCCGCTAAGTTTCTTACTATATTCTCCTTCTCTCTCATCAATTTGATGACTGTGTCCTTAGATTGTTCTTTCATCTGTTGTGTCACTATATCTCTAATACAATTTTGTTGTTCTTTTGTATTTCCTCTAACCCTGTGCTTCTTTTGCTATTGACTCTTTATTCTCTTTATTATTATTCTTCAGTGCCTCATTCTCATATTTTACTTCATTTAATTGTCTTTTTAATTCTTCTATTTCTTTGGTTAGGTTTTGATTCTCCTTCTTTAGTTCTTCCAGTTTATCAACTCTTTGGGTAACTAGTGTTAATTGGTTAAACCTAACCTCCTATGCTTCGTTCATTTTTTTTTAGTTTCTCCTCTAGATTTACTAGTCGGGGGAGGTTGTCATCTCCTCCCTCATTAAATCCATAAAAACAGTTATCTTCTCTTTCCATTGAGCTCCTATTATCTATATTTCTGCTTTTGATACCTCTTCTTCCTTGTTCTCCCTCGTCTGTGTGTTCTGCACTCCTTTTGTTGACACACCTTCTAACGTCCGGGTCCCGTTCGTCCCCTTCCTCATTTCCTTCCATTTTCCTCAGTAATCCCTCCCTTTCTCCTTTTTCTTCACCTTTCCACTATACCACGAGCTTTCCCCTTCCCTACTAATACAAAAAAGGTACTCCCTCGTTGTTGAGATCGACGAAACTTGAGTTCCCAACTTCGTTGTCACTTCGTCCGACGTGTGTGTGTGTGTGTGTGTGTGTGTGTGTGTGTGTGTGTGTGTGTGTGTGTGTGTGTGTGTGTGTGTGTGATTCACCATGGTCTTGGATCACGTGTTGGACTCGTGATCGACGGCTATTTCCCTCCCGGAAGAGCACAGAGCTCATTTATGACCGATCTATGTGCAATGCTGTAACCTCACACACACACACACACACACACACACACACACACACACACACACACACACACACACACACACACACACACACACACATTCACACAACTCCCCGCCGAAGAGAATTGGAGTAACGACTCCCAGCGCAGCGGTACTAAAATTATTTCATCCCTGGACGGGATTTGAACCCAGACTGCCGTAGTTGCAGTCGGAAACTCTATCACTGCACCACGTGTGTGTGTGTGTGTGTGTGTGTGTGTGTGTGTGTGTGTGTGTGTGTGTGTGTGTGTGTGTGTGTGTGTGTGTGTGTGTGTGTGTGTGTGTGTGTGTGTGTGTGTGTGTGTGTGTGTGTGTGTGTGTGTGTGTGTGTGTGTGTGTGTGTGTGTTTGCATGTAACAAGCACATTGGGTATCCATGTATATAATAGCACAAACATGTCGCTTATAAACATATATTTAGCTTTCTTGTCAGCGCCGAGTCTACATTACGTCGCTCAAGGCTGGCCTTATCAAAGAATGTAAATAAGAAAACCAGAGAAGCGTTTGTATATCAGTATACCGTATCAGCAAGAATATAATTAAAGTTTTTTAAGACTTCAATCAACATCAATGAAGACACGGATCATTATAATTATACTTCATAATGTAATCCAATGCACATACGAGCAAACACAAGTGAAGGATACGCTGTCTTTGTACCAGTTATGTAAATAGACTGCATGGCGCCTCGACTAGCTACTAAGCGTAGCAAAATTTGCATAGAGAATAATAAGAGTACTGTATTTGTAATGTACCCTTTCAGTGTAGGGCTGCCGGAAGACAAATAAAACTGAGCGTTGTCTGGATAATGCACATTCTAGATATGTAATTTTGGGTCATACAAAGTGCACTCCAAATTTTAGTACGTTGCCGATACCTCTATTTTTATATACAGAAATAACATATGTCATCCTTTCTAGGATACAATATATTCATTGTTCGTTTAGATACGACAGTGATTAATGTTCTGGTAGTTACTCCGATTTCTTATAATGTATATGGGAGGGCACCAGGCCGGACTTCACGTAGTGAGAGCTACGGTGTGTGTGTGTGTGTATATATATATATATATATATATATATATATATATATATATATATATATATGTGTGTGTGTGTGTGTGTGTGTGTGTGTGTGTGTGTGTGTGTGTGTGTGTGTGTTTGTGCGCGCGCGCGCGCGCGCGCGCGTGTGTGTTTGTTTTACCATGGTCTTGGATCACGTGTTGGACCCGTGATCGACAGCTATTACCCCCACCTCCCTGGAAGAGAGCTCAGACCTCATGTATGACCGATCTAGGATCTTACACGCACACACACACACAACTCCCCGCCACGAGAGTTGGAGTAACGACTCACAGAGCAGCGATACTGAAGTTATTTCAGCCATGGGCGGGATTCGAACCCGGACCGCCGTAGTGGCGGCCGTGTTCGTTACTATTGCGCCATCGAGTGTATGTGTGTGGGGGGGAGTGGGGTAAAAGGAGCATTGGGAAAGAGGGGAATATCTGTTGAGAAAGGAAGGGAGGGAGAAGACAGAAGATAGGGGTTAATGGAGAATGGTTGTGTATGGATGATGCTGTGGTGCATGGAAGGGTGTGGGTGGGGGATGGGGGGAGGGAGTAAGTGTGAATGATATTTTGACGCAGCCCGAAAGGATTTCTCCCTGTCTTCTCTTTTTCTGCATGAAGGAACGGAGAAAGGGTGGGGGGTCGCCGATTAAATGAAGCGGCCTTACTGTGGATGTCCTGTGTCTTGCAACATTGCTTTTGACTCAGGGCAGTGGACAAGGTGCAGGGATGACCCGTCATCCGGGAGGGTGGAGGGGTGTGGAGTGTATTCAAGGATGGAGTGGGTGGGAGTGATTTTGTGCCTTTTCCTTTCTGGCTACCTCCCTTGTAAGGGGGAAAAAGCCTTAAGGTATATATAGATAGATATATATATATATATATATATATATATATATATATATATATATATATATATATACACACATTTTCCGGGTCCAAAATCGCAGATCGTCTTAGATCAGTTGATTATATATTATCAATTTTTTTTCAACGCAAGTTCACACTGTGCATATTCTTTGAATTTTCTCTTTCATTACTGTTACGTAATTGCCCAAGCATAAAGACTGTAAAATGCATCACTATAGTGATGGCAGTTGATGCTTCAAACCTCCAATGAATGCGTGTGCGATTCCTAAGAAGAGAAATCAATTCAACCCACCACGTTTCCTCTCAGGCTCCCCCCAACCGTATTCCTATCATATGATCACGGATCCCTTAACAAGTGATCAATCCTCTTCTCTGAAGTGACTAATTGAGAACTCGAGGTCAGGGGGAGGAGTGGCCACGAGCCAGCCAACCAACAGGTGCATGTGGTTGTGATGTGAAATTAGCTAGACAGAACCCCCTATGCCTTCTTGGCACAACAATTGCAAGAGATCAAAGTAATATGAAATGTCTGTACGGTTATGAGCTGAATGAAATTTGATTATAGTGTTGGCAGTTTGTGAAACAGCTGCCTCACAGTGATGCAGGAGTTGAACCAAATACGTACATAATAACCCCTTTCACTACTGAGGGTTGCCACGGAGATGTGGGAGTGGCTAGGTGGCAGCCGGAATGAAAGGAAGAGGCTGCCTAGTGCAACAGTTAATCGAGATATCGCTAGCGTGCCATGGAGGTGAATGAAAGACTAGATGTATCCAGAATTAAGAAAAAGTGTCATCCGATATAGAAGGGATTGCGTTGCTGAACTTACGTGTGTGACAAGTTATTCGATTTTATCTATTTATTAATTTATTCAGCTATTCATTTATCAATTTTCATCAGCATTTGTTTCCATCCTTGAGGACAATATCACACTGAAGAGGTGGTAGAGGTCTGAGGAAGGTTGCAGAACGGAAAGATAGTTGCAATGACGGAATTTGTATATACGGCGCCCTGGTGGAACTTATCCCCCCCCCCCCGCCCCCACTATGTACAAGTAAAAATACATTTTACACTTACACAAGACTTGCTGTTATCTTGACAACGTGGCAGGGTGACGAGTCGCATGCGGCCTGTATATTCGTGTTATAACCAATCTTAATCCCGACAAATTAACGGTTATTCAAATCCCACAACTTGATCGGGGTATTTCTCGAAAATGTCACTATTCCTGCTATTTTTGCGGTGCCGCCTTGGTCAACCAATTTCGTCGCTTATGCTAATGACCGCCACTGAGTCGAAGAAATTAGAGGTGATCAGCATTTTTTTTAGTATAAATTAATCTCCAAACATCAGAATGAAAGGTGACTTGGTTAGTTGGGATGTCAATAATGCGAGGAGGGAATGAAGTGATAAAACACTTTGAAAATAACAGTATCAGCTCATTTCATACACTTATTTTTAGATTATTTCAATGAAAGGTGTTCGAAAATGACCTACAGTATATATTTCTGTTTTTCATTTTAGTGCGGCGTTATTCTGTTTTGTATTATCTTTCAATGCTATTCGTTTATAATTTTGGTAGAGGATTAATATATATGTATAAATATATATATATATATATATATATATATATATATATATGTATATATATATATACATATACATATATATATATATATTTATGTATAATGATATATAATAATTATACATTTTCCATTGAAAAAACGTTCACGTAATAATTTCTGTTTCCTAATTGATAATAAGCATTGCAATGGTAACAAAGCTAATGCACATTATCTTACAACTTTTAAAATGGTTTTATATACATATACCAAAGGCTTTTCCCCCTACATAGGGGGTAGCCAAAAAGAAAAAGGCATAGAAACCACTCCCACCCATTCCATTTCCTATATATTTCACTCCCCTCCACCCTCCTCCCTCCCTCTCATCTTGGCACCTCCTGGATGACGGGTCATCCCTGCATCCTGTCCACTGCCCTGGGTCAGAAGCAGTGTCGCAAGACACAGCACATCCACAGCAAGGCCGCTTCATATATTCGGCGACACCCCCCTCTCCGTCCCCTCATGCAGAAAAGGAGAAGACGGGGAGAAATCCCTTCGGGCTGCGTCATTTTTTTTTCTCATACATACTTCCTCAGCCCCATCCCCCACCCACTCCCCCTCATGCATCACAACATCATCTATACACAACCCCTCTCCATTCACCCTCTTTTGTAATGCCCCCTTCACCCCATCTATCCATCTCATCCTAGGACGCCCCCTCATATTCACTCCTTCCACACTTCTTTTACTAATCTTTCTTCACTCATTCTTTCCATGTGTCCAAACCATCCTAATACCCTTTCATCAACCCTATCTCCCAGTTCCCATTTCCACCCCTGTTCTCCTCCTCACCTCCTCATTTCTCACTCTATCTAGCCTAGTAACCCCTATCATTCTTCTCAGACATTTCATCTCAAACACATTCAAACATATATCCACTGAGTCAACCTCAGCCATGAAACTTACACGTATATATACCTTCTCCTCTTGACACTTCTTTATTACAGAAGTTGAGCAGCGTGTAGCTCTGCCTCTTCGTTTTTAATAGAGGATTTTAGTAGATTTTGTTGATATTGAATCCGCAAATAAAACTATATATAGTATATAACACATCACACATTTACTATTGTTATGAAATACATAAAGTGATTCTATGTTGATTTTTTACATATATATACTTTTGATCCCTTGGGTTATCGCGATCAAAACACAAGTGCACCGAGCGCCGTGACGCCAGTAATCAATGCATGATTCACTTGCGGGAGGGGACGCTCGCATCTTACTCGGTAAGGTTCAGGCATATAAGCAAGCTGTGCACCTGGTGTTAAGAAATATTCACTGTGTAATCAGCGTACTACTAGGAAAGTTTAAGTGATTATTTGAAAAAGTTTGAGATGTGTAAATACTAAGAAAGACCTACAGAGTAAGAGTTGACTTAGTGGGAGGGTAGGTGCGGAGATGACAGGCAGGGCTGTTTATTACCACACTGAAAGGGACTACACATCATGCAGCACACCCCTGCCCCATTACCCACTTCTTCACAACCTAACCTCAATTTAAGACAAGAGGATGTTCTTGGATTGGAAAGAACAAATATGTGAGCTAAGTATAATACTAGAAAAAATATTCCATGGAGACTTTATTTTGAGATTTGTGCAGGTTTCTCATTATCTCAGTAAGTATAACCAAACAGTATTTGACATACCAGTAAAACTTCGCAATACAAACCACTGATTCAGTAATGATCAATATAAATATTATTGCCCCTCTCCATTTTCATCGGTTGTGTTTCTCATATCAGATAATCAGGTCCTGAAAACATTTGTAGAAGGAGCAATTGATGTTTTCTAGTAAATCGATCCACTGATTTATAACTAAATGTGTGTGGGGTAAAGAAATTGTGTTGAAGGATGGGACTTCAAGATTCATGTTCCCATTTGAACAAATACTTGTTTCTTATTTGTATTTTTTTTTTATTGAATCTTGAATTTGTTAAGATTGGGATTATAAATAATAACTTCTTGATTTTATTTCTACAAAATCCCCTTTTGTTATACGGTATACATTCTTCTGTAAACTTAATCCGAGATCAAAATGGATATTTACATAATTGTATTATGCAGGAAAGGAGCAATGCTCATTAGGTCCTGTCTCCTATTCTCTAATTTTCTAACTACTCAACTCAAATTTATGTATGGTTCCAATTCAATCTATATCTTTGATTTCCAGTTATCATATTTAGATTTGAACTTGTGTATTGTTTGAGCTTGGGCTATATCACCTAAGCTATTCCACATCTATATGAAAAACTATATTTCATCACATTCTTTCAACATGTGGTCTTTTATAGTTTACTTCCATGACCTCTTAAAGCCCTCCCATCTTTAATCAGGAGATCTCTTCAATGCAATCTATCCCCCTTTAGTGACCTGAACACTGTAATCATGTCACCTCTTTCTCTTTGATCTTTCAAAGTTGGTAGAACCAGTACATTTAGTCTTTCCTTATATGATATATCTGCCAGGCTGGGGACCAGTTTGGTTGCTGCCCATTGTATTCTCACAATCTTGCTTATATCCTTCACTCTGTGTGGGGACTGTACTACTAATGTATATTCCAGTCTTGGATGTATCAAGGTTTGGATGAGTGTTTTCATCATCTCTTCATGTAATGGAATGCCACTTTAATTATCTGCAGTAGTCCATATGTCTCCCACAATCCTGCTGATATGTCTGTCAGGTGACAGGTCTTTTATCAACAATCCCAAGTCTTTCTCTTCTTTTGCTTTTGTAATGTGTTCACTTCCCAAGGAATATTTTAAGGATGGCCTTATGCTATTATTGCCCATTTCAAATACTTTGCATGTTTTGGTAATGAACTTCATTTCCCATTCTTGGCTCCATGCAAAAATAGTATCTAGATCTTTTTGCAATATTCTACTATCCTCCTCATTTTTCACTCTTCTCATGATTTTTGCATCATCTGCAAATATGTTGGCATAGCTTGTTCCTTCCATCATGTCATTAACATAGACAAGACATTATTGGTGCAAACACTGAACCTTGTGGAACTCTGCTTGTTACTACTATCCAGCTTGACATCTTGTCCTTTACTACTGTCCTCATGTATCTTTCCTTCAAAAAGTCTTTAATCCATTCTAATAGTTTGCCTCTCAGTCCTCCAACATGCTCCAATTTCCACATAAGTCAACTGTGAGGTACTTTATCAAATGCCTTCTCTAGGTCCAGGTACATGCAGTCCACCCACCCCTCTCTCTCTTGCAGCACATCAATCACTCTCGAGTAAAAGCTTAAAAGATTCAACTTACATGACCTTCTGGATCTGAAGCCAAACTGACTGTCTGTCAAAACATTCATCTTTTCAAGATATTTGGTCCATCGATCTTTCAGTCCTTTCACATAGTTTCACTATTGTGATGGTTAGTGATACTGGCCTATGATTTAGTGATGTTTCCTTGTTTCCACATTTGCCCTTTTCCAATCAAGTGACACAATGCCTTCTTTCAGTGAACATGTAATAAGACTGTGGATCTTGCCCACGCTCCTTAGATTCTTTAAGTATCCAGTTTGAGATCCCGTCAGGTCCTGAGGTTTTTGTCACATCCAATGATCCCAGGAGATTGAGCACTTCCCTTGCTTCTACCTTTATCTCTGTTAAACTTTTTTTTGCTCCCCTTATATTTCTCCAAAAAGTTGTGCTTTTTTGTGAAGGCTGATTGGAAACCTTCATTCATTATTTCAGCCAAAGACCTCACCATCTAATATCAACTTGGTGATTTCTTCTCAATTTACCATTCATGAACCTGTAAAACAGATTTGGTACATCTTCACATTTTTCTACTATTCAAAAAAAAAAAATTCTTCCTGCAAATTCTGGTATGGTCATTCCAAGCTTGTTTGTAACCTTCTTTTGTTTTATTGCTTCTTTTCTTTCTCCATTTCCCCCAAGCCACATCCCTGGCCTTTTTTTGCAGTCTCACACTTTTTGTTAAACCATTTCTATTTTTGCTTCTTTTCTCTAGTCTTTGGCCAAAGATTGTTCACTCCTATGTTGTAAATGTCAAGAAAGATTTCCCATTTCCTCTCTACTCCTGTGGTATTCATGAATTCCTCCCAGTTTGTTTCTTCAAAAAATTTTTTCAACCCTGAGTAATCTGCTTTCCTCAAATTGAGTCTCCCTTGCCTGCGTGATTCATTCTACATAATTCCTTATCCTCCAGTTAAAATTCAATGGTAACATTGTCACTTTTTCCTATTGGGCAAAGATAGTTTAGGGAGCTGATAATTTCTGGCTTTTTGGTTAGTAACAAACCTAATCTTATGGGAGTGTCATCTCCTCTTACCCAGGTCACTTTCTTTACCTACTGGGTCATTGTGTTCTCCATTACCTTACTCAGCAGTGTATTTCCCAAGAAATCAGCTTTGCCGTTTGCTTCCCATTCCTCTCGGTTGACATCACCACAATTAAAATCTTCAATAAGGACTATGTACAGTTTACTGTGTATGGACATATGTCAGGAGACTAGGGTTAAGGACAGGCTGTGGACAATATGAGTATTTTCTTCCTGGTTTGTTTAACTTTCCATGTTTGGTTAAATTCAGTTTGACTTTGGTTGGTGTAGCAAGTGTTAGATTAGCTGGAGAGAATGCTATAGGCTATAATCACTATATGGTGAAGATTATGGAACAGTTTAAAGTTATTATATGGCAGGAATAATGTGGGTTGTTTCATGCAAGAGAGACAATAGAATGGTTGATTGAATGGTGGGAAAGCTGTGCAAGAACAGGGTAGGATGAAAGATAGGCCATGCAATAGCATTTTGTGATATTTTGGTATTTTCATAGATGCAAGAAAATACTATAGACTACAGTACTAGTTGTTGTGCATTGGAAAAAACACAGCTGTCTATAATTATTGCATGGTGAAATTAATAGGTTATATGAGACTATACTAAGATAGGTGGTTCAAAGGGAGATCTGTCTCACATAGTACTCTCCCTTGCTAGACCATAATATGGGTGCAAGCTGCTGCTACAGGTAGTATTTGCCCTATAGTGAAAATAGCAGAATGGTCTAAAACCTCCATATGGTAAAAACAGTTTTTTGTTTTTGTTTTGTTTTTCCTAGTTGTATTATACAGGAAGTGGAGCTATATTCATAGTAACCTGTCTTTGTATCTCTCAGCATCTAGTTCTTAAATTCATGTATGGTTTTTACACACTATTGTTTCATTCAATTTGTTCCAGACATCCTCTCTGTGTGGAAAACTTTTTTTTTCAGATCTCTTCTATAACTATCCTTTTTGAGTTTCTTTTCAAATACTCTTGTTTTTCTTTTATCCCATTTTAATAAGTCTTCTCTGTCAAGGACTTCCATGCCTTTCATGATTCTGTAAATGACCAGTAGATCTCCTCTCTTCTTTGTTCCAGGGTTGGTAGTTCCAGTTTAGACAATCTTTGTTCGTATGTCAATTTTGAAAGTATTGGTGCCATCTTTGTTGTTGCTCTTTGGATTCTTTCTAATTTCTTTATATTCTTTTTTGTACTGGGTATCCATATTGTCTCGGCGAACTCCAATCTAGTGTGTATTTACCTAGTTGTATTTTACGGGAAGGGGAGCTATGCTCGTGGTGTCCCATCTTCATATCTCGTTTTATCTAGCCTGTTTTTATTCATGTATCATTTTTGCACACACCACATTTTCATCCAACTTGTTCCAAACGTCTATTATCCTGTAGGGAAAGCTGTTCTTTTTCAGGTCTCTTCTATAATTGTCTTTCTCGATTTTCTTTCCATGTCCTCTTGTATCTCTACTATCCCATTTTATTAGATCCTATCAATAATTTCCATGCCTTTCATGATTCTATAAATAGTTATCAAGTCTCCTCTCTCTCTTCTTTGCTCTAATGTCTGTAGCTCAAGTTTTGCTAGCCTCACCTCATTAGATAGTTCTGAGAGCGTTGGTGCCAATTTTGTAATTTCTCTTTGTATTCTTTCAAGTTTTGTTATACATTTTTTGTACTTGGTGACCACATCAGCGCTGCATACTCCAATTTTGGTCTTATCAAAGTGATTAGTATTTTCTTCACCATTTCTTCATCCAGGTATGTAAATGCCATTTTGATTGTTCTTATCAAATTATAAGTTTCTCAAAAAATTTTGTTTGTATGTTTCTCAGGGGACATATTATTCAAAATAATGACTCCCAAGTCCTCTTTTTCCACTTTTTTAACTTCTTCCTCTCCCAATTTATATGATCCCACTATTCTTTTTTGCTTCTTCCTTGCTTTGTCCCCTTCCTAATTTCCTTCCATTTTCCTCAGTAATCCCTCTCTTTCGCCTTTTTCTTCACCTTCCCATTACACCATGAGCTTTCCCCTTCCCTACTAATACAGCAGAGGTACTCCCTCGTTGTTGAGATTGATGAAACTTGAATTTTCCATGAGTTCCAAACTTTGTTGTCACTTCGAGCCATGTGTGTGTTTGTGTGTGTATAAGATGCATTAGCCGGTGTTTTCTTCAGAAGCCATTCACTCTTTAACAAGGTATTCCTAATAAGGATGCCCAATTAGGTCAGGAGACGACGCAGAGATTCTGCAGGATGATCTTAATAAATTGTTAACATGGTCGCTGAAATGGCAAATGAACTTCAATATCTCTAAGTGTAGCGTGTTAAACGTAGGGGTACACGACCCCGAAAATAGATACATCTTAGATAACACGTTTTTAGAAAAATCTGAGTGCGAGAGGGACTTGGGTGTTCTGGTGAGTCCGGACCTTAAAACCAGGAAGCAGTGCATTAGCACCAGAAATAAAGCTAACAGAGCATTAGGTTTCATTGCTAGGACGGTAAAGAATAGAAGTGCATAGGTAATTATTAAACTCTATCTAGCGATAGTTAGACCCATCCTTGACTATGCGGTACAGTTTTGGTCTCCGTCCTACAGAATGGAGATCAATTCACTAGAATCAGTACAGAGAAGAATGACCAAAATGATACATGGACTCGGAAATTTGCCTTATGAAGAGAGGCTTAGGCACCTAAACTTACACTCTCTGGAAAGATGCAGAGTGTGGGGTGATCTAATAGAAGTGTTCAAGTGGATCAAAGGCTATAACAAGGGTGATGCAAACAAGGTCATCATGATAAAACAACAGGGCAGGACTCGCAGTAATGGGTATAAACTGGACACATTTAGATTTAAGAAGGAAATAGACAAGAATTGGTTTACTAATAGGGTGGTCGATGAATGGAATAAACTTAGTAACCATGTAGTAAGTGCTGAAACTATCAGTTGTTTTAAAAAACGATTAGACAACTTTATGGATGGGGATGACAGGTGGTGATGGATACGGAGCTGCCTAGTGTAGGCCTTATGGTCTCTTGCAGTCTCCTTTATTCTTATGTTCTTATGTTCCTCACCCAAAATTCCATTTCCCCTTGTTGTGCACTTAGGGTTAATGATGATTCTTCAAGTAAAGAATTTTTTATTTCCAGTGGAAATCTTTGCATAAATTGAATTAAACCCATGTTAATGCACATAAAAAAACACATTTCACCAATATGATATGCCCCCATATTAATAAATACTGTAGTGAATCCTTTCATGCAAAATTGCATGGAGTGGCTTAATTTGCCTCTTGGAAGAAATATGTTAAATTCACATTTCCTAATGTATTTGTGGTTGTAAAGGTGGTGAAGTAGCAGGCTTTCGTGAAGTTGCTGACTTCAGAAGGACAAAGGCTTACAAGAAGAGCACCAGCCCCTCCCAGTTTTGATATGGGTACACATTCAAAGAGGAAACTGCTAAAAAAAAAAAAAAAAAAACCCAATCTCCAAGGGGCCAACTTAATCTCTGGATCAGGTCCAGAATCTCACTATTGTTCACTTTTAAATTTATCTTCACCTTTTCCATTTCTATTCTTGCATGAAAGGATGTCCATACTTAACCTGCCTTCCCACACTTCCATGTAGCTGATGACATGAAAACCAACCTAGATCCCTGTATATGTCCAACATGCACAAGGCCCATAAAGTACATATTGCAGCATATGGAATTCATGAGTTCATCTCACATGCACCACACTCACTAACTTTCATATATAGTCTGTCTGTCTATACACCAAGATTACAGAGGAAATAGAAGGGAAGCTAAGGATTTTCATTATAACCCAATGGCCATACAGAAAGCCAGCAATGATCATATTCCTAGAGGCTGCAGAAAAATACAGCCCCAACTATACACCAGGGATAAACACTCATGAAAAAGAGAAACTACAAGGCAAACTGAACAAGAAAAGTAACTACTTCAACAACTAAATAAAGCCATCACACAACAAATGGCAGAAAGAAAGAAAATGGAAAATGCAAAAACCTATAGATGAGAAAACAAATTTAGAGTACAGTACAATAAAGAATAAATATTGTACCCATTCTCTACCCAGGAAATAGAGCAACTCAAAGAAGAATCCTACTACCAAAACAACAGTGGTGGTACAACATTATTAACAAACAAGTCCAGAAAATAGTAAGATTACAAATGTGTGCAAGATAAAACGAGTTATCTTTGCAACAAAGAAGTTGAAAACAGCAAAATGTTTGGTGATCTGGGCGTATGTTTTGTGTGGAATTGGTGGTAGGTTGTGTATTGAAATAGTATGCTGCTGGGGTGATTCATTGTCTAAAGCATGAATGGTGCTTGTGCTCCTTGCACATTTCCAATATTCTACTGATGTACAATCCCAAAAATGTTTATGTAATACAGTACTGTACTTAGTCATTTCACATTCCAAATTCTTTTGTTAGGGTGCTTATAAATTGGCTCTTGAGTGACTCTGTGTGAAGCATAATGGGTTAAGGGTGGGAAGTGCAACTTTTCTCTGTGGGATCAGGTAAGCTTGCTATGAATGCCACTGTGAATATTAGGGGTTGCTGCTATCCTTGAAAATTTGCAAATAGTAAAATCCATGACCATGAGGGAGTTACCTGTAAATTGCATATATAAGATATGGATATAAAAGAATGTTGAACATACTGTAGCTGAACCAAAGGGGTTTACTGTTATCTGCCTGATGGTGTTTAAACATCCCTCCCTGTGTTTACCTAGTTGTATTTTACGGGACTGGAGCTATGCTCATTGTGGCCCGTTTTCGTATCTCTCCACGTCCAGTTTAGATTTGAACTCGTGTATAGTTCTGGTATTCACTGTTTCACTTTTCAACCCGTTCCAGACATCGATCACTCTGTGCGGGAAACTGTTCTTTTTCAGGTCTCTTCTGTAACTGTCTTTCTTTAATTTCTTTGCATGTCCTCTTGTTTCTCTCTTGTCCCATTTTAGTAGGTCATCTCTATCGAGAACTTCCATCCCTTTCATAATTCTGAATATGGTCAACAAGTCCCCTCTTTCCCTTCTCTGCTCTAATGTTGACAGCTGTAATTTCTCCAATCTTTGTTCATATGTCAAATTTGATAGTGTGGGTGCCATCTTTGTAGCTGCTCTTTGGATTCTTTCTAACTTCCTTGTGTTTTTCTTTGTGCTAGGTGCCCACATTGATATAGTATATTTTAACTTTGGTCTTATCAATGTAACAATTAATTTTTTAACCATTTCCTCATCTATGTAGTCGAAGGCCACTTTCATTGATCTTAATAAATTGTAGGTCTCTCCAAATAACTTGTTCACATTTTTGTCAGGAGTCAAATCACTTGAGATGATTACTCCTAAGTCCCTTTCTGAGTTTACTTTCTTTATTGCTTTGTTTCCCATCGTATATTTTCCCGAAACTCTATTTTTGCCTTTTCTAAATTCAATTAAGCTACATTTCTTGATGTTGAAATTCATCTCGTGTTTCTGGCTCCATTCCCATACTTTATGCAGGTCATCTTGTAGCGATCTACAATCTTCTGTTTTCACGCTCTTGAGTATGTGTACATATCTGCACTGACACATGGACACAGGTAAAGAGGGGAGTGGTGGTAAACAATGTCATTGGAGAGATAGAAGAATGCAAATGTTGTATATCAATTTAGAAACTATAGTTTTTGTTATTTATCTGTGGCAACTTTGTATTGAGAATAGATTTGAGGGGAAAAGAATCTGAAAAGCACAAAAAAGTGAAAGAACATGCTTACACAATAGGGAGGTTTTTCCAAAAATCATTATTGTCAAATCAAACTTCCCTGTGAAAAAATATATATATATAGAAATTCACCTTGACTCACAGTTTGTACTAGACTGGGGGTCATTGGGATTGTCATAACACATGGGCATGCAATGTGTTTAAAAAATATACATGATTTAGTTTGAACAGTTTTCCTTGTTTTAAATTTTATTAGAGTATTACCTACCCACCCTGGCAAATCTTTCCACAATCAGGTACATGTTTTCAGAAGTAGTGAGAGCTTTATTGAGCAGGGAAACTGGTTCTGCCAATCCCATTTTTGGCTGGTCTATCAACAAAAATAACATTTCCTCTTTGTTCACATTTTAAGTGGTAGGGGAAGAAATCATTGAATGGAAGTTGGTATGCAGAGAACTGTGCAGGAGATGCTTGTGTGTATTTACCTAGTATGTTTGCTACCATGCTGCACCAAACATAAAATTCAGACACATTTGAGCTAAGATAAATAGTGAAAACAAATGCACAGTGGATGAGTAAAGGGTGTGTGTGTGCTTGCCACCTCCCTTATAATGGGAAAGGGCCTTTTGGTATATGAATATCTAGCAGTCCTGAAAGACAGTCATCTCTGCTACACATTTTCAAAACCTTTCAACCTATTCACCGCCATGTGAAAATGTGCACTCAATCTGTCATTGTTGTTTATATTTCCTTCACTTTTTCACATAAGGAGAGTTGACAACACTCAACTTCTCTCCTTGTACTGCTTTCAGTCTGTTACCCAAACAGTCCCACACAAATACACCACAAAAAACAGTCCATAGTTTCTTACCAGAGAAATTTATTGGAGGCAAGGGCAATTGTCAGCCTATGTGGGGCTGTGGGTTTCCAGTCCGTAAAACTCAAGGCAGCAGTTATCATCATCATTGTCATTGTCAACATCATCATCATTTTAGTGAGACTTTAAAGAGGGGTGTATCTGCTAGGCTGGATGAAGAGTGAACAAAGTGCAATTTCAAAATTAGTTGTTAAATATTTTGTAACAATTCATTTAATACTGCAAATCAGTGGGTCAACTTAAGATGGGAAGCTTAGAAAAGGGAGACCAGACAAGTAGGAAGATAAGATACAGAAGTTTGTAGGAGTGATGTGGCAGAGTTTGAAGCAGTCCTGTGATGGTTCTGAGAAACCTTTGTTAAGTGGACTAAATAGCTGATTGATCATTAGAAATCAATGTGCCACCACTGGATACCACAAAGATTAGTTCAGTAATGAATTGTGCTCCAGGGAGCTGGCACAAAGGCAGTGTTCCAACATATATTCTAGGTCAGCACATTCTTTTTTGGTACTTTTTTACAGCAGACCTAGAGTAGGAGTTATAGTGAAATCATAGTATATCATCATTGTGATACAATGAACCCTCAATAACTCAACATTTGATGACTTAATTTGCAATAACATGGCATAGGAAATTGTCTCTGTAGACTTTAGAAAATAGCATTTTCAGTTATAAGGTAAAATTTAATGCAAGAGTACAACCATTTTGTGATAATATTAATGAATTCTTACATTTCAGGAAGAATGATAACCTGCAGCAGTTCAACCCACTGATGTGAGCATGAAGGCAGTGGGGCTGTGGGTGTGGCAGGGGCTCCTGCTGTCAGCCCTCCTGCAAAAGTGTCATGCCCGTGATGAGGATTGTGTCACGCCCTCGGCCTCGCACAGTGTTATCACACATGCAGGTGAAAAAAATACTATGTTATATACCTTATATTTAAATCATTAATACCTCATGGCACTCTCATCTGAATTTATTATTACTTTTGCCAGTTGGTATTATTCAACTTAGGAAATACACCCAATCAAAAAGTTAAGGTTATCTCGGTCCCTTCATTACATTGACATCATAAACAGATTTTCCTCTAGCTGATTCTTGATGATTTTATTCAGTTTAGAGAAGAGCAATGTTGTTAGTGCTGGATTGCCCTTGGTAACCGGAGAGGTACAAAGACAGTTTAAATGATATGTTTACTCACTTGTAGTTATCCTGTTATGAAAAGAATATTGTCAATATGTATGAAAAATCAAAGGTTGTGGTAATACTAATAGGGTTTCATAAGAATACATTTACATTAGTAAATCACAAAAGCTGACATATACACAATACCATAAGTTTATTTTCATTTTTGTTCAATAATTCTATGTTGAAATGTTGTGTTCTGTCAGTAGCATTAACATGTTTCAGTGTTGGATGTGTTTTCACCATTTTAAACAGGAAAGTGATGATGGTTTAATGTCACAAACTTTCCCCTTGGGATGCTAGTGAAAAAAATAAAGATAAAGGTGTGTTAGAAAGATGCAAAATTTGTTTTGGTTGAATTCAGTCAAAGTAAAAAAAATGTCAAAGTAATAAAATTTCAAAGCACACACACACCTCATACACATTTAAACCTATTTAACACCTCCCATCTCACCATCTTGTGGATGAAGTGCTATCCCTGCCCCCACCACAACATTTTGGTCAAGGATAATGAAACAAAGCACAAGACTTTCCACAACCAGGTCCAATGGCTACAGTCTACTTCATCATTCATTATATGATAAACCCCCCACCCCCATCCTCATCCATTCAAAATTTATGGAACAGAAGAGAGTGCCCCTTTGTGCATTTTCATCCTTTCATCCAGTTACAGTCTTCATCTCATACCTATGTTGTGTATTCTCTTCTATGGCCAAGAGATATTCCATATACACATTAACCTTCTCCAACATCTTATTCCTTGAGCATACTTGAGTAGTACTTGGATAGATAGATATATATATATATATATATATATATATATATATATATATATATACATACATACATACATACATACATACATACACACACACACACAATTGATTGAATCTTAGATAATGAAACCCCCATTTAAAGAACAAGTTTTGTGAACATTTTTGGTCCATTTTAGCAAATGGTACTTTTGGGTAGGAACATATGCATACACCTGTAAACATAATCCTGCTGGTTCAGTAGTGCTTTGGCATGTTTGCTATGATTATTTCAGTTAACTTACAGTTTAAAAATGGAGTCACAGTATGTGATAAGTTCATTACCTTAGGTTCCACTGTATACTATGTAAATATGTACAGTGTTTATTCATAAGTAGCTATTTTTGTAGTACAGTAAAAGTGTGTATGTACAGTATTTATTCATAAGTACCTATTTTTTGTAGTACAGTAAAAGCTCTATTAAGTGGCATCCATTGGACGATCTTCTTCTTCTTCTTCTTCTTCTTCTTCTTCTTCTTCTTCTTCTTCTTCTTCTTCTTCTTCTTCTTCTTCTTCTTCTTCTTCTTCTTCTTCTTCTTCTTCTTCTTCTTCTTCTTCTTCTTCTTCTTCTTCTTCTTCTTCTTCTTCTTCTTCTTCTTCTTCTTCTTCTTCTTCTTCTTCTTCTTCTTCTTCTTCTTCTTCTTCTTCTTCTTCTTCTTCTTCTTCTTCTTCTTCTTCTTCTTCTTCTTCTTCTTCTTCTTCTTCTTCTTCTTCTTCTTCTTCTTCTTCTTCTTCTTCTTCTTCTTCTTCTTCTTCTTCAAGATTCCATGTTTATATAATTATGATCACTAGGGGTTATGTTGCTTCACTCACATGTTGATGCCAATCCCTGTGGTTTCTCCTAGGAAGCCCCCATGCAGCCACTTTATCCATTCCAGATAACTCTTAGAAGCTTTTAAATGTCCCCTTTCTCTTCTCCACTGTGATTTGTCTCTGGTGGATATTACCCTCTTAGTGGGATCAACATCGGGGAAATATTGCAAGAGTTGATGTTCACAAATTATGTCTTGTAACAGATCTTGGCTGAAACATGGAGCCATTATTGGTTTGTTACAGTATCATACCAGTGATACTCATGATAGACATTAAGATCCCTCTTCAAGACATGGAGCACATATGATGTGAAGATTTAGATCTTTGTCCTGCATAAATATCAGCAATGCCCTATACTCTTGTTGAATGTGTTCATAATACCAAGGGCCATGTCAATCCTCTGAAGGACTTCCCAACATGAACTGCTACAGTTAAGGTGTGTGAAGCTTTACAAGACTTCACTGTCCCTGCCGCTTGCACAGATAGAGGGAATCCTGTCACCACGTAAGCCCCCAAATGTCAGAGCATTGGTTTTGGTTCAGGAGACCTGTAGTTCCATCAGTCTTGCCTCCTTGTGCACTGACTCTAGGGCTGCAACCAGGACTTCCAACAACTCCGCAAGAAGCACAGCATTAGTGGCCTTAGTGTTACTAGTGGATGCTTCTCACTGACATAGATTGACAACTGTCCACTGTAGATGTTGGAAAGTGTTGGAGAAAGGATGCATTCCTACATCACTCCTGAAATAACATTAAAGAAGTTGAACATTCCTCCTGTATACTTAACAGCACTCTGTCCCAGAGTATATGCTAGACATCAGGTCAGTAATCCTTACAGGAATTGCATGGATCTGCATAATGTTCCAGAGCACTCTACAATGCACTGAGTCAAATTGTTTCTTATGATCGACATAAGTTGCCAGCAGTCCTTGATGAAACTTAAGTCGGTACTATGCAAGAATGTGAAGCACTATACTCTCATCCGTTGTGGAATTCAGTCAATCATTCGATTACCCCACTTCTCCTTTATAGAAGACCTGCAAATTATTGAGTTACTGTGCATGAATCCAAACTGCTCAGGCCTTTGAAATATGAGGAAATGGGAGTGAACCCATGCCAGTAACAGATGGATGAAAGTTTCATGCGGTATGCTGAGTAATATAATACTGCAGTAATTCCCCTTCCTGATAAAGATGAACAGCACCTTTTTCCAATCAAATGGAATGGTACTGGGCTGCCAAACAGCAAACAGTACTGCAAGTTATTTATGTCACACAATAACTTCAGATTGCTTGTAATATTTTTTTTTTACCAGATTAGTGCCAGTGACTTGAGCATGCTTAAGACCAGAATGCCAGTTGATAGAGCTTTTACTATATCTCTATCTGTATGCCAAGGTATTCTTCCTCTATATAAGAGAGGTAGCCAAGTCAAAGCCACAAACCCATTCCACTCCTATCCACCACCCTTGTTTCCCTCTCATCTTAGCTCCTCGTTGATGAAGGGTCCTCTGTCCTACCTACTACCTGGGTCTGAAACAATGTAGCAAGACAGCATATCTACAGCAGGGCTGCTTCACTTACTCAGCAACCCCACCTCTCTATCCCCTCATGCAAAAATTAGAGGGGATGAGGAGACATCCCTTTGGGCTGCATCAAAATATCATCCATACATAACCATTCTCCATTCACCTCTATCCCTTGTCTTCAGTATCTCAGAGAATTGATACTTTCCCTGTAAAGTCCTCATGTGGGGTATTGATTGCGTGAATCTTATAGTCAGTACTGTATGGACCTTAGTTGCATCCCTATGGACAAGTTCCACTCAGCATTCTTTTATGGTTGGAGACTAATCTGCACTCAGAGAAGAATGTAGAAAACCTTTAACTTCTGTCCCTTATCTCTGCTACCCCCCTCAAATCTTCATTTCCATCCCTGTAACTTCACCTCTTCAGTGCAGTATTGTCCCTAATAATACAAGTACTGTTTGTTGGTAACAAAATACAGTGCCCTGTAAAGTTTATGCTATAGTTAACATTCAGGATAAATATGTCATGTCTTAAAAATACTTTTATCATCCAACAGATTTGAAGGACTCTGCCTCCCAGATGTTGTACAGGTGCTACCGTGTCCCAAGACCCTCTATGATGCTGGTTGTGCTGCAGTGTCTCAACCTTCACAACCAAGGGGCAATGCGTCTCTATACAGATGGATTTGCTGTTGAAATTACCAAAGACTGTTGTACCTCAAAGAAGCATGGTAGTGAATCTGACAATATGATAGCTAGTGAGGAGACTCCGACTGAATGTGGTGTTGTTCGCAATGCTACTGATATAGTAGAGATATATTTACGTGATGATCGGCCTCAGGAATCTTGTGATTATGAAGACAAAAACTGTGCTGAGGAATTGGAATTTGAAATCAATATCAGTGTAGTTAAGAAAACTTCTTGTAAAAATGCCATTTTCCCCCTTGACTTTGATGCTTGTTACCTGAATACCAGCTTGTCAACTATAAGTGAGGAATGCCTTAGAGTAACTTGCACTGATGACAATGTGATAGCCCCTGATGAAACCATGGAGTACACTGTTCCTGTTGGCCCAAACACCTGCATTTGGCAACTGGACACCAGCCAGCAGAAACACCTTAAACTAGCATTCACTCCAAGCATTCAGAAATACATAACTGTATTTGAGGGTTCCCTGTTCAACCCCAAATGGTCACTTGCTGGATGTGCCAGCATGCAGCTCCTTAACCTTAATGCTGAAGCTGATGTGGTGTATATTGTGTACCACAACGGGCAACCAGAAGATGCAGAAGGCAGCCTTGTTATCACTCATCAGTCTGATCCGTGCCTCTTGCCTCCAGTCATTGATCATGGGAATGTGGAGTTTGAGCGTTTTGATGCCAAGACAGTTGCCCACTATACCTGCAACCAAGGCTATGAGTTGATTGGAGAAGCAGCTCTCACATGCAGGGAAGGGCAATGGGCTCAAGCTCCTACTTGTGTAGCTTTTACAAAGGTAAGCTTCCAAAGAATTATAGAGTTTATAAACTTGTTTCTGTTGACTTGGCACTAAAAGAAAGGAAGGCACTGTCATTACTAATATCCTTTGGTCATATTTAACTCCTCCTCCTCCTCCTCCAAATATCATGAATATTTAACACCTTCTTTTTCTAGTTTCCTCATTACCATCTTGTATCACAGTTGTATTGTATTCTATCATTTGGACCATGTATTTTTCTCTCGGTAACATTTCTTTTCAGTGTAAATATAAATCTGTATTTTAGTATCATAGCTTAAAAATCTTATACATATGAGTTTCAGTACTATGAAAGGAAGATTGAATTGCTCTTGCATGGGAAAGAAATTGGGACTCATCCTTTTATGATTCCACATCTTGTCATCCTTTCTTTTCAATTCCCTTGGCTTGCTACCTCCTCTATAAGGGGAAGGAGGCCTTTGGTATACAGATACATAGATAGATGTTTCCCCTTGTACTTGTACTTGTCCAAGTTTCTCATCACCATCATCAATTTGAGGCATACACCAGGGAGCTTATTGCTTCACTCACATGCCAGTGATGTCCCCATAGTCTCTCCAAGTAAGCTTCCATGCAGTGCAGCCACCCTTTCTTCCTTCCTTCCCACTCCAAACAATTCTCAACAGGTTCAATCAACTTGCCTCAGCCATGAATTCTTTGGGTTTCCCCTACATCTCCATCGAGGGTTGTCTCTTATGGAGACAATCCCATTACTAGGATCAACATCGGAGAAATGTTCCTCATGCCCATATAGCTGGAATTGATGTTCCCAAGTTATGCTCCAGAGACACTTAGTACCAAAGACATTGAGTCACCTCATCAAGTCAGCATTGAATGTCCATGTCTTACTGCCATACAGCAAGACAGAGAGCACAAGTGACTTGAAGATTCAAATCTTAATCTTCCTCTATAAGTAACAACAATGACAAATACTCTGGTTGAGAGAGTCCATAACACCTGACATGACCCACCACTGTTGTTCACTACACTACCAAGGTAAATCAACTTTCCAAGACCTCAATGTCCTTGCCACATGCATGGACAGACTGAACTGTGTCATCCAGTAAGCTGCCTCCAAACTTGTGGACCATGGTCTTGGTCCAGGAGATCCAAAGTCATGCCTCCCTGTGCAGTGACTTGAGGGCTGCAATCAGGACCTCCAACAACTCCACAAGAAGGACAGCATCATCAGCAAATACAGTCAGTGACCTTGGTGTTGCCAATAGATGCTTTGCAATGACATTGGTCAACACCTGTCCAGTACCCAGCCCCTGTGGATGTTGAAAATTGTTGGGACGAGGATACACCCTTGCTTCACTCTTGAATTAATAAGAAAGAAGCTAGACATGCCTTCTTTATACTTTACAGCACTTTCTCTCTCAGAGTATAAGCCAGATATCAAACCAGCAGTCCTTACAGGAATCTTGTGGTTCTGCAGATGATCCCAGAGCACTCTGTGATGCATTGAGTCAAAACCCTCTTGAGATCAATACAAGCTGCAAGAAACCCCTGTTGAAACTTATATTGGTAGTCCACAAGAATACAAAGAGCTAGTATCTGATCACTTGTTGACTTATTTGGTGTGAACCCAAGGGTTCTGGCCTTTGAAACTTTAGCAGATGTGAATGAACCTGCGTCAGCAATAGTTGTGCAAGCACCTTACCTGTCATACTGAACAGTGTAATACTGCAGTAGTTGTTGCAGTCATCCTAGCACCCTTTCCCCTTCCAGATAGAGATGATTGGTAATGGTGCCGTACTGCCACACACCAGACAGTACCACATGCAACCCATGGATCACCTCCAGCTTTCAGCATCTCCACACTGAAGTTGCAGATCACAGCTGCCTTTTCACCTTTCAACTTATTCACCTCCTCTTTGACCTCTGTCAGCAAGGATGGAGATTCATCTATCGGTGGATCAGGAACTACCACCTGAACACCATCTAAGGAAAGCTGTCCACTTGAACGGTCACCTATGAGCAGCTGCTGGAAGTAATCTCCAAAGGGGCTACACCCCTCCACACTGACATTAGCTCGTCATCAGCTTTTTGGATTGTGCTCCTCTGGGTCACAAATTTGGAGTGGAGTTTTTCAGGGCTCAGTAAGCAGGCTCGAGTCCATATGCATTAAAATGGCCTTCAGCTTCCTCAGGGTTTCCCTTGACATACTTCTTATCCATTCTTATTCTAGTCTGCCATTTCTGAGTCTATACTGGTCCAGGTCCCTAGCTATTCTGGCACCGTTGCCCAACTCTGTACTCCTCAGTGTCTTCTGTGATATGATACTCCTCGACATTGGGTGCTCTCCAACTCACTCTTTGACAGCTTTTATAGTTTCACATTTAAAAGTGTCCCACAGTTCTTCAGGATCCTCAAGAGAGCCAAGTACTTCAAACTGATTAGAGATTGCTACCTCATACTCCTGGGCACATGTATCATTCCTGAGTGTTTCCAGATGAGACCCAGGTGGATTACATCTCAGGATTCTTCTGGATTTGATATGCAGTCTTGAGTGCTGTGACCACAAGTCTATGATCAACCCCAAATTATTCAGCACTTTGATAAACCCTGCAGGTCTGATTGACTTGAATCTGTTGGTCAGGCATACCCAGAGTCAAGCAATTACTACCTGGACTGACATTGTACAGTCCGCAGCTGTCATATTGTAGCATTTTCCTCTACCTCCTGTTGTACTATTTCTTTAAATGTTATTTTCTGATTTTCTTGTTTTAGCTTCCATTGGTTTTTTATATCTAGGAGATCTGTCTCCTTAATTGATTCTCCGACTTTTTCAGTCACTGCTTATATTTGTTCTTTGACTTCTTTTTTTCAATGCTTCATTTTTGTTTTTATCTTCATTTTTCATTCTTTTGTTATCACTTCTGACCATGTTTAATTAATTTCTTAGATCACTAAGCTTTCAGTTCATCTCTTCATTAGCTTTTCGTAGATAGCTTATCTCTGTGTATTGCTCTAATCAACTTTAAAATATATTAGTTCCTCCATCAAGTCGGTAACATCCCAATTTCTTAGTACACTGTTATACCTAGTTTCTCTTTCTACATCTAAACCTTTACCTAATAATCTTCTTTCTCTTGGAAACCCTGAAAAAGCATTGGTGTATCCGCCTTTGAGTTGACTTTGGGGTATCATTCAAACAAGATTTTTTTGGTATCACCCCCAGTGGTGACTCGACTCTGCTCATGTCCAATCCTCTCTTTGTTGGTTAATTTTTCCTTTTTTCTTCTTTTCCATCTTCCATTTTGTGTGTTTAATACACTATATAAAATTGGATACTTATTTTGCCGAAGTGGTCTCACGAAAAACACAACTGCTTCTCTTTCATAAACACAACTTAAGTGTTTCCTTGTTATTGTCAAAAAAGCGCTAAATGAGAGCTCATTTGCTTGCCTTCTGTTCACGCTAATGTGTTTGTGCTTCTGTGTTACTGAATGAGGGGAAGAGTATGGGAGAAGTTGCCATTTGTCATATTTCCTTATTTGAAAAAAACTGAGGAAAGACAAAAGTGATACTGGGAGAGCTGGAGCCTGGTCTGAAGACTGAATGCCTTCCAGATAGAGTTGAAATTATTGGTGGAATTTGATGATGAGTGGCAGGAAGAACATTCATGTTTTTTCTACAGGACCACCACCCATTGTTGGTTCATGATTTTGTAAAGACTATGAAGTTCTTGTACTCTGTTGTAAAGAGCATAGAAAATTGAATTATTTATATGAATAAGTTGTTGGTTTCGTAGAGTATCACTTATTTTTACCTAGTTATATGGGAAGAGAGCTATGCTCGTAGTGACCCATCTTTGTATCTTTCAGCATCTCGTTTGTTCTTAAATTCTTGTATAGTTTTTGCACACACTGTTGCCTCATCCAATTTGTTCCAGGCATCTACTCATACCACTCTGTGTGGGAAACTATTCTTTTTCATATCTTGTCTGTAACTATCCTATTTGAGTTTCTTTTCATGCCCTCATGTTTTTCTTTTATCTCACTGTAATAAATCTTCTCTGTTGAGGACTTCCATCCATTTCATAAATCTGTAAATGGCCGGTAGATCTCCTCTTTTCTTTGTTCCAGAGTAGGTAGTTCCAATTTGGACAATCTTTGTTCGTATATCAATTTAGAGAGTGTTGTTGCCATCTTTGTCATTGCTTTTTGAATTCTTTCTAATTTCTTTATATTCTTTTTTTGTACTGGGTGTCCATAGTATCACAGCATACTCCAATCTTGGTCTCATCAGTGTGACTAATATTTTTTTTACCATTTCCTCATCCCAGTGGTCAAAGGTCACTTTCATTGATCGTAGTAAATTGAAGGTTTCTCTGACTATTTTGTTCATATGTTTGTCTGGTGACATGTCTTTGTTGATAATTACTCCTAGGTCCCTTTCTGAGATAACTTTTTTTACTTCCTTTGTACCAGTTTTATATTGCCCTGATATTCTATTTTTACTTTTTCCAAATGTCATTATACTACATTTCTTGATGTTGAAATTCACTTCCCTCTTCTGACTCCATTCCCAGACTTCATCCAGATCTCTCTGTAGTGATTAACAGTCTTCCTCTGTACTTACTTTCTTTAGTAGTTTTGCATCATCTGCAAAGAAGTTCATATAACATTCCACATCTTCATGTATGTCATTTATATATATGGCAAACATTATCGGAGCCAATACAAAACCTTGTGGGACTCCACTTATCATTTCTTCCCAGGTCGAGTTCTTGTCTTTAAGTACTACCCTCATTTTTCTCCCATTCAAGAAATCTTCCTTCCATTTCAATAACTTTACTTTTACACCAATTATTTCAATTTTTCTTACTTTTACACCAATTATTTCAATTTTTCTTATTAGCTTTTTGTGTTTTTTTTTATCAAATGGTTTTTGTAAATCAAGGAAAGCACCATCAGCTCATCCATCCCTTTCTTGAATTACTTCTATTAGCTTTGAGTAAAAGCAAAACAAATTAGTGGCACATGATCTTCTGTGTCTAAAGCCAAATTGTTTTGGATTCAGTGTATTATTGTCTTCCAGATGTTTAATCCCTACTTTTGATAACTTTTTCACATATTTTTGCTGTTGTGCTTGGAAGGGAAATCAGTATTTAGGTTGCTGGGTTTTCCTTCTCCCCACCTTTATATATTGGTACAATATTTTCATTTTTCCAATCTTGTGGTACCTTTCCTTCTTTGAGTGAGTAATCAAATCTTATATGTTTTGTCCGTTAATCCATCTATACATTCTTTTAATATCCAATGTGTGTCATCAATTTTGAATGGTAGTGTGATATTTTTAAACTTTTGAAGTTCTTGTACTCTGTAAAGAGCATAGAAAATTGAATTATTTGTATGAATAAGTTGTTGGTTTGGTAAAGTAACATGTGTGTCATCAATTTTGAATGGTAGTGTGATATATTTGAACAAGCATCCTATGAAATATATATGTGTGTGTATATATATATATATATATATACATATATATATATATACATCCACTGTTTAGATTTACTATGTCTTGAGACATTGCTTCTGACCCAGGGCAGTGGGCAGGATACAGGGATGATCTGTCATCCATTAGAGCTAAGATAAAATGAATGAAGGGGTGGTGATGGGGAGTGGAATGGGCCAACTCCCCTTGGGGCGGAAATGTTCTTGATATATATTTACATATATATTATAATATATATATATACAAATATATTTATATATATATATATATATATATATATATATACATACATACATATATTTACCTAGTTATATTTTGCAGGAGAAGAGCTATGCTCATAGGGACCCGCAGTTGTATCTTTCTGCATCCAGTTCTTAAAGTCGTGTATAGTTTTAGCAGTCACTGTTTTTTTCTTTCAATTTATTACATGTATCTATCACTATGTGGAAAGCTATTCTTTTTCAGATCTCTTCTGTAACTGTCCTTATTAAGTTTCTTCTTGTGTCCCCTTGTATTTCTTCTGTCCCATTTAAGTAGATCATCCCTGTCAAGGATTTCCATCCCTTTCATAATTCTGTATATGGATATCAAATTGCCTTTTTCTCTTCTTTGCTCTAGAGTTAATAAGTTTAGTTTGTCCAATCTTTGTTCATATGTCAACATGCTAAGTGTTGGTGCCATCTTTGTTAGTGCTCTTTGAATTCTTTCTAGTTTATTTTATTTATTTATTTATTTTTATTTATTCATTTATTATTTTTTTTTTACTGGGTGTCCATAGTGATGCTCCATACTCTAATTTTGGTCTTATCAGTGTAACAAGGATTTGCTTTGCCATTTCCTCATCCATATAGTCAAAGGCCACTTTCATTGATCTTATTAAGTTGTAGGTTTCTCCAACTATTTTGTTTACATGTTTGTCTGGTGTCATGTCATTTGAAATGATCACTTCTTGGTCTCTTTCTGAATTTACTTCTGTAACTTCTTTTGTTCCAATTTTATATTGACTGGATATTCTATTTTTGCTTTTTTCAAATTCCATTATACTGCATTTTTTAATGTTGAAATTCACTTCATTTTTTTTTCTACTCCAATTCCAGACTTTGTCCAGATCTCCCTGAAAAGATTTACTGTCTTCTTCATTACTCACTCTCTTCAATAGTTTTGCATCATCTGCAAAGAAGTTTATGTAGCATTTAATTCCTTCATCCATGTTGTTTATATAGATAGCAAACATTATCACTTATCATGTCTACCCATTTTGAGTACTTTTCTCTAAGTATCACTCTCATTTTTCTTCCTTTCAAGAAGTCTTCCATTCATTCCAATCATTTTCCTTGTATTCCACCTATTAGTTCAATTTTTCTTAGTAGTTTTTTGTGTGGTACTTTGTCAAAAGCCTTTTGTAGGTCCAGGAAGGCACAATCTGCCCAGCCATCTCTTTCTTGTATTATGTTTAGCAATCTTGAGTAAAAGCATATTAAGTTTGTAGTACATGATCTTCCATTTCTAAATCCAAATTTGTTGGGGTTTAATATTTTGTTGTTTTCCAAGTGTTTAGTCCATTTGTTTTTAATAACTCTTTCACATATCTTTGCAATTGTGCTTGTAAGGGATACTGGTCTATAATTTGTTGGATTTTCTTTATTTTATCCCTTATATATTGGTACAATATTAGCATTCTTCTAGTCTTGTGGTACTTTTCCTTCTTTGAGTGAGAAGTCAATTATCTTGTGTATTTTGTCTGTGAGTTCATCTTTGCATTCTTTCAATATCCAGTTCGCTATTCCGTCTGGCCCATGTGACTTTGTATGTATATATATGTGTATATATGTATGTATATATATATATATATATATATATATGTATATATGTATGTATATATGTGTATAAGGAAGTGAAGGCAGTTGTTAAGATGATGAAAGCAGGTAAGGCACCTGGTCTGGATGGGTGCCATGCAGAATGTCTAAAAAAAAGAGGTACAGTGATGGTAGACTGGCTGGTGAGGTTAATTAATGTTTGCTGGAGAGAGGGTAGAGTGCCGGAGGACTAGAGGAGTGCCTGTATAGTTCCACTTTACAAGGGAAAAGGGGACAAGTGTGAATGTAGTAGTGTCAGAGGGATTAGCTTGTTTAGTGTAGTTGGGAAGGCTTATGGGAGGATCTTGATTGAGAGGATTAGGAAAGGAACAGAGGGAGTAATTGGTGAGGAACAGTGTGGATTTAGGACGGGTAGAGATTGTGTAGATCAGATCTTTGTGGTAAGACAGATATGTGAGAAAGCTATAGGAAAAGGGAACAATGTTTTTTTGGCCTTTATGGACCTGGAAAAGGCTTACGACAGGGTAGACAGAAAGGCACTGTGGGAGGTTTTGCGGATATACGGGATAGGAGGAAAGCTTCTAGGAGCTGTCAAGAGTTTTTATGAGAGTACTAGAGCTTGTGTCAGGATTAGAAATGGAGAGAGTGAGTGGTTCGAGGTAAAGGTGGGACTTCGTCAAGGATGCGTTATGTCGCCGTGGCTGTTCAACTTATACATGGATGGGTCAGGGATTGGAGATGGTTAAAGAAAATGGAGAAAAGTGGGAGGTGAACCAGCTGTTCTTTGCGGACGACACTGCGCTTGTGGCAGGATCGGAGGAGGGATTGAGGAAGTTGGTGACAGAGTTTGGGAGAGTATGTGATAGAAGAAAGCTGAAGATAAATGTGGGTAAAAGTAAGGTGATGAGATGTACAAGGGGTGAAAGTGGCAGTAGTCTGGAAGTGAGCATTAAGGGAGAGCGACTGGAGGAAGTGGATAGTTTTAGATACTTGGGTGCAAAGGTGGAGTGAAGGTGGAGGTAGAATGTAGATTGAGAGAAGCGAGTAAATGCCTTGGTGGATTAAAAAGTGTAATGAGGAATAGACATTTGAGAATGGATGCTAAGAGGAGACTATATGAAGGAGTGATTGTGCCAACAGCACTGTATGGGGCAGAAACATGGAACATAAGAGAGGAAGAGAGGAGTTTGAATGTGTTTGAGATGAGGTGTCTGAGGAGTATGATGGGGGTTACTAGGCTGGATAGAGTGAGAAATGAGGAGGTGAGGAGGAGAACAGGGGTGGAAAGGGGGTTGGGAGATAGGGTTGATGAAAGAGTATTAGGATGGTTTGGACACACGGAAAGAATGAGTGAAGAAAGACTAGTAAAAGAGGTATGGAAGGCAGATGTGGAGGGAGTGAACATGAAGGGACGCCCTAGGATGAGGTGTATGGATGGGGTGAAGGGGCTTTGGGGAAGAGGGGAATGTCTGTTGAGGAAGGACGGGAGAGGACAGAAGACGGGTGAATGGAGAATGGTTGTATATGGATGATGATGTGATGCATGAGGTGGAATGGGCGGGGGGATGGGGGGTGAGGTAGTGTGTGTGAGCAAATTTTGACGCAGCCCAAAGGGATTTCTCCCCATCTTCTCCTTTATACATGAGGGGATGAAGAGGGGGGGTCGCCGATTTAATGAAGCAGCCTTGCTGTGGATGTGCTGTGTCTTGTCTTGCGACATTGCTTCTGACCCAGGGCAGTGGACAAGGTGCAGGGATGACCCATCATCCAGGAGGTGCTAAGATGAAAGGGAGGGTGGAGGTGTGTGGAGTGTTTTCAGGGATGGAATGGGTGGGAGTGATTTTATGCCTTTTCCTTTTTGGCTACCTCCCTTGTAAGGGGGAAAAAGCCTTGGTATATGTATGTATATGTATATATATATGTGTATGTATATATATATATGTATGTATATATACATGTACGTATATATATGTGCATATATGTATATATATATTATATATATATATATATATCATATGTATATATACATATATATATATATGAATATATATATATATATATATATTATATATGTATCAATGTATATATCAGATGTTTATGATTGTCGCGCAGAGGACTCGAACCTACTGCTCTGGAGCCTAAGAGGCTCCCAAGTCAGTGCCTCTTAGGCGCCAGAGCAGTAAGATCGAATTCTCTGCGCAATGATCATAAAAATTATATGATTGATGTTGCTGTCCACTAGCAAATTACTTACAGTATATATATATATATATATATGATGTAAGCGGAATAGGAAACACAGGAGTCTTAGTCTTGAGTGTATTCCTGACTAGTTTTGCAGGTATGCTTTTTCAAAGGAATAGGTTTACAAACGGGCATAGGGCATTATATACATGGGGTGGACCTCACCACCTCCCCGAGTTACCATAGTTGGTGACGAGTGTGAACATTACATTGTGGCTAACGTAACAATGATGAAATTTTACAATTAAATATGATAACACTAATAACAAAGAAATTATTAATAGTAATTGTAACAATAGTTATGATAACAATGATGATAAAAATTATTATTTTTTTAAATATTTAAATAATAGTAATAATAATAACAAAAATGACAATAACAATAAAATAGAAGTAATAATAATAATAATGATAATAATAAAATAAAAGTAATGATAATAATAAAAATAAAAATATGATAATACTAATAAAGAAATTATTAATAGTAATTATAACAATAAAAGTGATAACAATGATAATAAAAACGAAAAATTAAATATCTAAATAATAATAGTAACAATAAATAATAATAACAATTGTTATTATTATTGTTACTATTATTATTTAAATATTTAATTTTCGTTTTTATTATCATTGTTATCACTATTATTGTTATAATTACTATTAATAATTTATTTATTAGTATTATATTTTTATTTTTATCATTACTATTATTATTATTATTACTTTTATTTTATTGTTATTATTATCATTATTATTATTACTTCTATTTTATTATCATTTTTGTTATTATTGTTACTATTATTATTTAAATATTTAAATTTTCATTTTTATCATCATTGTTATCATTACTATTGTTACAATTACTATTAATAATTTCTTTGTTATTAGTGTTATCATATTTAATTGTAAAATTTCATCATTGTTACGTTAGCCACAATGTAATGTTCACACTCATCACCAACTATGGTAACTCGGGGAGGTGGTGAGGTCCACCCCATGTATATAATGCCCTATGCCCGTTTGTAAACCTATTCCTTTGAAAAAGAATACCTGCAAAACTAGTCAGGAATAAACTCAAGACTAAGACTCCTGTGTTTCTTATTCCGCTTACGTCAACCTGTCAGAATGTCTCAATATATATATATATATATATATATATATATATATATATATATATATATATATATATATATATATATATATATATAATATATACCCCATCTGGGGTATTGGTTGCATGTTATTGTGGGGTTAAAAGCTGCTCAGTAACATGCAGCTAATACTTTAGGGCCTATATAGGGTACCCGTATAGACCAGAGCCACACATCATTTTGTGTGTGATAGTGGAAATCTCTATTCATAGAGAAACAATGATATTTTATTATGCTGCGACTGTCCCTCCATTATGCTGTCCCCACTACTCTTAATACTCTCCTGTACCACTTCTCTGAACATTCATTTCCTTTTTTTTGCCAAACTCTGTGGTGAGGGAGAAGAATAATGACACTGAGTGTTCCCACTTGAGTTGTAAAAGGCAACAAAAATGGGATGGGGGGTAGGACTAGGTATCCTACTCTCTGTAGCCCCAAAGGGGACATTCCTAAAAAAAAGCTAAGGCATAAGAGGGTCTGGGAGGAGGTTTCTAACCAGAACCCTAAGGTTTGGGTCTTTTAATGTGTGTGGATGTGGTACAGATGAGATGGTTTGTAGGAAGAAGATGGATGTGTTGGCACTGAGTTAAAACAAGTTGAAAGGGAAGGGCGGGTTTGAGCATAGAATTGTAGTTGGTAGGGTGTAAAGCATGAAGAGAGGATGAGGTGAGAGAAGAGGTGGATATACTAGTAAGTGAAGAGATAGGTAAATGTGTGGTGGAGTAGAAGGTTTCTTCAAGGTTAATGTGGATGAAGGTGAAACTGGGAAAGGAGATGTGGGTTTTTGTAACCACATATGGGTCTGGTAGTGAGAAGAGTGTAGAAGAAAGGGAGGCTTTTTGGATAGATTTAAATGAGTGCATAGAGGGTTTAGGGAGAAATGTCAGTATAATGGTATTGGGAGATCTTAATGCTAGGGTAGTGAGGGAGTATGTGTGAGAAAAATTTGATGCAGCCCAAATGGATTTCTCCCCATCTTCTTTCTTGCATGAGGGGACGATTTAATGAAGTGGCCTTGCTGTGGATGCACTGTGTCTTGTGACACTGCCTCTGACCCAGGGCAGTGGACAAGATGCAGGGATGACCCATCATCCAGAAGTGCCAAGATAGGAGGGAGGGAAGAGGGTGGAGGGGAGTGGAGTGTGATAGGGATGGAGTAGGTGGGAGTGATTTTTATGCCTTTGTTTTTTGGCTACCTCCCTTATAAGGGGGAAAAGGGGCCTTTGGTATGTGTATGTATGGAAAAGGTTTATGACATGGTAGATGGGAAGGCACCGTGGGAGGTATTGCAGATATGTAGGATAGGAGGAAAGCTGTTAAGAGCAGTCTATTGTTTTTACAAATGTAGCAGATCTTTTGTTAGAATTAGAAATGGAGAGAGTGAGTGGTTTGAGGTACAGGTGGGACTTCACCTGGGGTGTGTTATGTCGCCTTGGCTGTTCAACTTATACATGGATGGGGTGGTGTGAGAAGTAAATGAATGCAAGGGTAATGGGCTGGGGATTGGAGATGGTTAAAGAAATTGGAGAAAAATGGGAGATAGGCCAGTTGTTGTTTGCTGACAACAGTGCACTTGTAGCATGATCAGAGGAGGGATTAAGGAAGTTAGTGACAGAGTTTGGGAAGGTGTGGGAAAGAAGGAAGTTGAAGATAAATATTGGTAAAAGTAAGGTGATGGGATGTACAAGGAGAAAATGTGACAACAAATTGGAAGTGAGTATCAAAGGAGAGAGACTGGAGGAAATGGATAGCTTTAGATACTTGGGTGTGAATGTTGTGGGAAAGGGAGGAGTGGAGGCAGAGATATTTTGTAGATTGAGAGAAGCAAGTAAATGCCTTGGGGGATTAAAAAGTGTAATGAGAAATAGACATTTGAGAATGGATGCTAAGAGGATATTGTATGAAGGAGTGATTGTGCTGATAGCTCTGTATGGGGCAGAAACATGGAACATAAGAGAGGAAGAGTTTGAATGTATTTGAGATGAAATGCCTGAGAAGTATGGTAGGGGTAATTAGACTGGATACAGTGAGAAATGAGGAGGTGAGAAGGAGAGTGGGAGTGGAAAGGGAGTTGGGAGATAGGGTTGATAAAAGAATATTGGGATGGTTTGGACACATGGAAAGAATGAGTGAAGAAAGATTAGTAAAAGAGGTGTGGAAGGAGTGAACATGAGGAAGCTTCCAAGGATGAGATGGATGGATGGGGTAAAAGGGGCATTGGGAAAGAGGGGAATGTTGAGTAAGGAAGGGAGAAGACAGAAGATAGGGGTGAGTGGAGAACGGTTGTGCATGTGTGATGTTAAGATGCATTAAAGGGAGAGTGTGGGGGATGGGGGAGGAGTATGAATGATATTTTTGGTGCACCCTGAAGGGATTTCTCCCCGTTTTCTCTTTTTCTACATGAGAGGATGGAGAGGGGGGGGTTACCGATTAAACAAAGTGACCTTGCTGTGTCTTACTACATTGCCTCTGACCCAGGGAAGTGAGTGAGATGCAGGAATGACCCATCATCCAGGAGGAGCCAAGATAAGAAGGAGGGAGTGAGGTGATTGAGAGTGGAGTATGTGGGGATGGAATGAGTGGGAGTGGACTTTATCCCATTATTTTTTTGCTACCTACCTTGTAAGGGAGATAAAGCCATGGGTATATATGTATGTATGTATATATGTATATATATATAGATATATAGATATAGACATATACACACACACATACATTTTGCAACCTAATGAATAGTGGTATATACTTTAGGTGTACATTTACTAGGTAGTGAATGAATGTTGATGAGCATGTAGGAAACATACATTGTGAGAAATTAAAGATTTGGAAGGACAAGATAAGTATGTGCCCCACTTTAACACCCAGGGAACCAGTTTTTACCAGTTGCATGGCAGTTGTGTGACAAATAGCCAGAATTAAGTTAAACAGCAAGCCACTGGTTTGAAAGGGTTATAACTTAACAGAACAGGTTCTATAAAGCAAGTCACTGAATTGAAGAAATCATTGAACGACTTAATGGTTATCCTAAAAAGGAAGCATTGAATGTAATGACTATAATACAATTAATTGTGTTGCATAAACCCATAAAAGTGTTTGTTGCAACTCTATTAAAAAAATGTGATAGTTTGGCTCCATTCCCTGTTCTCATCCTGCTGCTTGATTGAAGAATGGGAGGGAAGAAGGGACGGAGCTTGGAATGGTCTTAAGCTCTCTTTTCCTCACCACCCTCAAATCACATCCATTAAGGAGACAGGTGGAGTTTATCAAAATGGTTGGAATAAATTATGGCAAATGATATTTTGGAAGGAAAAGTAAGATGTACAGCTGACATTCAGAAAACATCCCTCTTTGCTTATTCTATTGAGTGGTAATATTTGTTCCATAGGAAAAGCAGGTTATGGCAGATGCCCCTGTGGATGAAAAGATAACTGGTGTAGAAGACAATGATACTGTGGTTTCCATCAACTCGTCTTTGGTGCCTTCCTTGATGCCCCCAGAGAAAGAGGTATGTTGAACAGTGCAAAGAGCAAATTCTTGAAATGAAACAATTTTGAGTTACAGAAGTTTTTCTTTATTTTAGCATAAAGTTTTCCAAGAATACTAATTTCCTGATTAGGGTTCTATAGTTATCTATATTATGTTTTATACTAGGAAATGGGTGAAAAGATAATGTGAAGTATTGTATATTAAGTTTGAAAAATAATGCCTAGTTGCATTTCAAATCAATCAATCGTTGCCTTTAGATTCACTTCATAGGGCTGCACCTGATGGAGGTGAAAGGGTTGATAAGTTTGAAAATGGGCAGCTTCACTGTTGAACTTGCAGGACTACCACATGCAGGTACCTGATATTGGTCCCACCTAGTTGGATTAACATAGTTGTTTGATACAGGATAAGACCTATAATTGAATGGTCCTGACTACATTGCCAGTGGTCACTTCTTACCTTAAATTGTTTTAGATTATTTGACAGTATTATTACTTCATCCAAACTATTCTATGAATCAATAATACTACGAGTATACAGAAAACTGTATCTTTTAATGTCCATAAAACATCTAGTTTATTTTAGTTTCATTTCATGGTTCTGATTTTCCTTTGTTCCCACACTGAAGAAATTTTATCAAGTATGTCCACATTTTTCATGGCTCTAAACACTGATATATAAATGTGGCTTTATTCATCTTATGCACCCATCATTTTCTTGGTCTACTCCAGTGTAGTGACATCAGTGAATTTAGTGTGTGTATGTGATTAGGTATCCTTTACATGTTATATGTCAGCCATGTAATAACCACAATTCTTTCCATTTTTGGTACAGTAGACTTTTTTCTGTTTTCCATACATAGAATTATGTTACTTTTAGATGTTCATTTCAGTTGTATTCTATTTTCTCATTTCATCAAAACTCTTTTGCAGGTTACTGATACATATGACTCTCCACTCATAATTTCTGCAGAGGAAGGGAGTGGAAGTGAAGGAGATTTTGACTATACAACACAAGACTATGGTGATACTGTCTACAAAGATTCAGAAATTAGCAGCAGTTATGATGACTATGGTAATGAGTTCATCCACAAAGGAAACCATTCAGAAAGTGAAAGTGAGGTTTCAATGGATGATGAAATTTGGATGAATGCCAATAGCTCAAATATTGATACCACACCCACCTTAGCTGACTTACTTAACTTGAAAATCAAAGATCCCTTTACTCTTTACATTATTATAGGAAGCACAGGTCTTCTCTTCATCATCATTTTGATCACCATCACCATACTAATTTATAGGAAGAAATTTCCAGTTCGTTTAGGCTTAGGGCGCAAGTTTGATACTTTTCAAAATCCCATTTATGAGAAGACCCTTGTTCAAGTGCCAATGAGAAGTGAAGTTGGAGGAACAAGAGAAGTAGAAGGAGGGGATTGGGAGGACAAACAAGATCCAGAAGGAGTAAGTGATTCAACAGTTCTGGAATAGAATAATTTATTGTCAAGGAAAACATGTATTTTAAAGGGACTTTTTTTCTTTTCTTTTCTTTTACTCGTTAATTTATTTGTTCTTTCTTTTCTCTTCTATTTTCCTTAGGGGGTTATTAAAGATTTAGGTAGTCCACTAGTTTTTGGGTAAAAAAATGTAAAGGTAAAAGATTACACAATTGTAATCATCAGTGAAATGATTGTACCATCCATTTTGACAATATCATATTTTTACGGTCCTCAGCGTTGGTCTGAATAAGAGTTTTGTGACAGATATTTGTATGCAACCTTTGTATGCAACATTTGTATGGAATTGTGTAGAACCATCGTGTCATCTGCTTGTAGTTTTAAACATTATCATAATAGACCAGGGTCACAATTTGTAAAGTCGATAAACATATCCACGCACAGTGCTATGAAAAGCAGCTACTTTAACCAAGAATCTGGATTTATTGAGAATTATAGTATTAAAATCAGAACTAGAGTGGAAAAATAGATTATGAAAGGAATTAAAGACTTATGTGAAGTTGAATGTAAATGATAGATTATTATGTTATCATACAGTATATGGAATATATAGCAGAGTAGGAAAAAATTCCTTTGATATATATTTTCTTTCACTTCATTTTGATACAAAAGTTTATTTTTAAGTTTGTTAGCAAAAGTGTTATAAAATAATTACACAGTTGATTCATAGTTCAGTAGAAGTACAAAGTCCAAGGCAATTTTTCTATCAAGTACACAAGGAGAAAAACGCTGGACCTGGTATACCAGGGTAGTGAATGGTGGACCATGTGTATGCTGGTTATACAGTTTACCTCTTACTTTCTGTGGGAAGTAGCTGTTAGTGGCAAGAAACAGCCAAGGGGTAAGTAGGACATGACTATAACAGATAATACCAAATATCAAGATTTAGAAAATTAGTCATTCTTATCTTATTCCCATATCATCATTCTTGTTCATTTTTATTTTTCTTGTGGTCACAAAATGTAAGTATTTTTTTTTTTTTAATTTCCTTTAATGGAAAAATAGCCATGTTCTCTTTCCCTTTTGCTGTTGATGTAAGTAAACAAACAAGTTGTCTGTAATTTCAATTGATGTTCATTTATTTTCTATTGCATAACCCAAACCAGAATAGATACACTTCTTTCTTCAAGAAATCCAACTTACTTTGTGAATTTTATTTCAAATCTTAGTACTTATCAATTTAGGCTCTTCCTCTTTTCATATCATCATCATTATTGTGCCAAAGTAATCTTACTGGTATGGCTTAGTGTCTGCTGCTAATATATTCTGGATTCATCATCACATTTTCTAACATTGATAGAAATTTGTTCAAGTCATAGTTGAATACCTATATATTTGGAGTTTGTAATACATTCATGTGCATATTGTAGTTTTAGTTTTTATGCATAAATCTTGTATATTTTTATTTAATTTCACTCATTAATCACATGTCTTCATGTGCACTTGTATAATTTATATCATTCTTTGTAAATATGTTTCATATACAGTAGTCACTCCCCTTTTGTATATTACTATACAAAGTGTTCCCCTTTATGAGAGGGAAAGGACCATTTGGTATATGTATTCTTTTTTTCTCATATGACACTTTTTTTCATTTGCCTTTATTTTTCATTTCACATTTTTTTCTCATTTGACTTTTATTTTCTTGATTAACCTCTTCAATACAAGTCAAATTCTCATGTGCAGCATCAGATGCCTGAGGTATGATGATTGATGCATCGCAATATTCGCGTTATAAAATATAAAGTCACTGAATTTATTACTCATTCTCTTTCACTGAGTAATAATAAACAGAAAATGTGATCAAGCCAATTCGCAGAATTTGGGGATCACTCAGCTACAACTATAAGATAAATATAATCAAGATGCCAACACCAGCATCCTTGTATACCCACATGGGCCTCATGACACCTACGTAGGCATCATTGTATGGAAGGGGTTAATGTCTTCATTTATTGTATCTGCATCATTCACCTTATCATTAGGAGGAATGAATATCACATTGGAAATAAGTTTTAGTTTATGTGGGAAGATACATCTTCCCAAAGGCATTTGGGCCACTAGTGACACTGATATTTGTAATTTAAGTCATAGCCAATAGTATCTTGTCTTCATTGCACAGGAGCACACACCCCAGCATTGAAAATAACCTTTGTGAGTGTTTTCGTTAGTTTCAAAGGTGGCCTTATTTATGAAGGTGTTGGCATTTCCAGCTGGTTCTTTAAAATATGTAGCAGTGTGCTGCTTTAGCCAGTTTGGCTGGCTTCTAGTCATATTTCAATTTTGTTTCAGGTCACTATTGTTATGTGCAATTTGCCAGATACTCATCAAAGTGTGGTTACTTGAAATTTGATCTCTGACAGCTTCCTTTGCAAATTAAAATTTGATCTCTAAAGTTTTCAATACTCACTGAACAAAAATACAGGAAACTCTTGCAGTCTTGGACTGATTAAAGAATTTTTTTTATAGAATGATTGAAAGATTTTTCAGCAAATAGAAATTCATAGCCTAATGTCCAGTCTAACCTTTGCTATTGCAGAAATTGTCTTGGCACCTGTGTTTATTATTTAGTGGTTAAATGTGAAGAAAAGCAGCAAAAGAATGAAAAAATAAGTCTGTGACTGCAAGTTTTTTTTGTTGTATCAGCAGTTTGAGAATAAAACTGTACATGAAACAGTTTTATACATAATAATTGATGCCGTGAGCTTCACTGACTGGGAACTTGGCTCCATAGTGGCTGGCAACATTCCTCAGACATCAACATATATATCTTGTGGGAAGAAGCTTTGAATTTGTCTGTGTTGTATAAGTATGGGACAGTTTCTATGTTACCATAAGTAGGAGAGAACATAAGTAGGAGAGAAATTGGCAGCTGTCAGATCTGCTTATGTGAAAAGGTGGAGGAGATACAGTTGAAATTCATGTAGATCTTGGGCCCAGTCCAAAAACTGTCAGCCTCTTGGGGCTGCACCTCTACCTGAAGGTGGTGTGTTCAGAATTGTAGACAGCAGGAAGATGATTCTTTCAGACATCCAGCTTGCAGGACCACCATTTGCAGGTACTTGTCTTTGGTCCCAGTTTTATATATAAGATAGTGAAATATGTATATCTTTCACCATACTAAAAACTAATGTATCATTTACATTCCTGCGAGTTCATTTTATCAATAAAGATGTACAGGTTTCCAGGTTAAGTCCAGATTCAAGTTGCAGCTTTAAGTAACATTTTTGTAAAATAATTTGAAACTTTTTGATAATTTCCATTATTTTGATAGAGTTCTTGTGAAATAGCTGAGTCATGTTTCAGGTCACAAATATTTATGTTAACCATTTAGATTTTTGTATAACCACTATGATATTAACATAGGTATCTGAATATTTTCATTGGAAGTTTCATGGAGAAAGCATGTATTAATTTATATCACGCATATTGATGTGCACAATCCAGATTTTTTGTAAGTCGTTGACCAGGAAAATTACTCCATCTTTAGACTGGTTGATACATGATTAAATTGGTGCTGCTGAATGGAAGTAAGTCTTTCTAAACTCATGTGAAAGTTAAAGTCTCAAGTAATGTATCATGATATTTGATAACCATGCTTTATAGTACTTTCTTATTGTGGTATTGATTTGAGTTTATTAAGAACTTTACATCATGTATGAAAGCCAAGGTCTGATTGTTGCTTGTGCAGTGTTGTCTGCTAATAGCTTTACTAACTAGGTTGCATATCCTGTACCAGGAAGAATGGGGCCAAGATAAGTGTGAAGACACATTGGACAAATAATTACCCTTATACATGAATAGTTGTGATGTTTTGGTTTAGGTTGGTAATGAAATGCCAAACATTGTGCAAAGCTCAGTATTACAATAAAACTTTTATGCCATTGTTTGGATGAAAAGTAACCAAGCACAACATTGCTTATTTGTTAATTTTAGTGCTTCTGGCATATGTGTGAAGTGCAAGTTCTTACTTCATAAGAAACTCAAGTTAACAATCAATTATTCCAGTATCTCTTTCATTATATTTAGTGTAGCTAGGAGTAATTGTATGTTATTGAATTTAGTCAGTTAAAAACTTTAATTTTGTATTTTCTATTTCCATGTATGGATCATACAATATATTTAGCATGTGATGGTGCAACCTACCCTCTATCTCCTTGCATGTGCAATCCCAGCACCCATGAGCTCCTTTCTGCAGTCCTATGTCATGTGTACACCACATGTGCCTCAACAGAGGCCATGTCAGGCAGTGTGTGTATAAACTGGTAGGCTTAGTGTAGTGGCAGCACATCTTTTAGCCCCTTATCAAAGTTGAGGAACTATGCCTGAAAACACCAGTGATTTCATAGGAAAGCAAGCTGAGTCTCAAGTTTACATGTGGTATTAATTAGGAAACTAAAGACCAGCCTGCATTAAGGAGTTATGCAGGTATTTTGCAAATAACAGGTTTATTCAAGCTCCATATCAAAGTGAAATACTCCATGGTAGGTTCTTGAAATTGTTTATGGCATTATTGCTCACCTCATAAAGACTTCAATGCCACAGCTTTCTTGAATAAATGTACAAAATTAATATAATTTTTTTTATTTATTCCTTTGTCAATTAATTCTGAGGTTGGAGACATTAAATGTATCATTTTGTAGTCTGGGGTATTGGCTGCTTGTTATTGTGGCAAAGTAGCATGCAGTTGATACTTTAGGGTCTATATGGGGCGCCCCTACGGACCAGAGCCACATATAATTTTGTCTATGATAGAGGAAAACTCTGTTCATAGAGAAATGATGACACTTTTATACTACGACTGGTGGAAGGTAAGTTGAGAGTGGAGGATAGATGGAGAAAGAGGAAAGGGACAAAAGGTAGGGAGGTGCTTAGAGTGAACTCTTTCAATGAAAAGGAGAAGGAGTACAAGAAGAGGCTGAAGGAGGAGTGGGAGTGAAGGATAGAGTAGAGCTAGGTGTGGAGGAGGAATGGGGATGGTTCAAGGAGGGAGTCACAAAGTGTGCAAGGATGGTGTGTGGAACAAGAAGGACAGGAGGAAATATAAGGAAGGGTAGTGAATGGTGGGATGAGGAAACAAAGAAGGTTGTGGAAGAGAAGAAGCGAGCTTTCACAGATTGGTTACAAAATAGGATGAGGGAGTCATATGAGAGGTACAAAGAAAAGAAAAGAGAAGTAAAGCAAAAGGTAAAGGAGGCAAAGAAAGAAATCAAGAGAGGAAGAGGATGCGAATCAAGTAGAGAGGAAAAGGTGAAAGGTGAAGATGGAGAGATGATAATGGAAGAGAAGGCAGTAAGGGGAAGATGGGCAGAATATTCTAGGGAGTTGCTAAATGTGAAGGAGGATAGGGAGGGAAAGATAGCTACAGTGGGAAATGCTAAGAAAATTACTGTGATGAGTGAGGAAAATGGAGGAGAAATGAGGAAGGATGAAGTGAAGGCAGTTGTTAAGATGATGAAAGCAGGTAAGGCACCTGGTCTGGATGGATGCCATGCAGAATGTCTAAAAAAAGGAGGTACAGTGATGGTGGACTGGCTGGTGAGATTATTTAATGTTTGCTGGAGAGAGGGGAGAGTACTGGAGGAGTGCCTGTATAGTTCCACTTTACAAGGGAAAGGGGGACAAGTGTGAATGTAGTAGTTTCAGAGGGATTAGCTTGTTAAGTGTAGTTGGGAAGGCTTATGGGAGGATCTTGATTGAAAGGATTAAGAGAGGAACGGAGTAATTGGTGAGGAACAGTGTGGATTTAGGACGGGTAGAGGTTGTGTAGATCAGATCTTTGTGGTAAGACAGATATGTGAGAAAGCTATTGGAAAGGAGAAGGATGTTTTTTGGGCTTTTATGGATCTGGAAAAGGCTTATGATAGGGTAGACAGAAAGGCACTGTGGGAGGTTATGCAGATATATGGGATAGGAGGAAAGCTTCTAGGAGCTGTCAAGAGTTTTTATGAGAGTAGTAGAGCCTGTGTCAGGATTAGAAATGGAGAGAGTGAGTGGCTCGAGGTAAAGGTGGGACTTCATCAAGGATGCGTTATGTCACCCTGGCTGTTCAACTTATACATGGGTGGGGTAGTGCGAGAGGTAAATGCAAGGGTAGTGGGTCAGGGATTGGAGATGCTTAAAGAAAATGGAGAAAAGTGGGAGGTAAGCCAGCTGTTGTTTGCGATGACACTGTGCTGTGTCTTGCAACACTGCTTCTGACCCAGGGCAGTGGACAAGGTGCAGGGATGACCCATCATCCAGGAGGTGTTAAGATAAGAGGGAGGGTGGAGGGGTGTGGAGTGTATTCAGGGATGGAATGGGTGGGAATGTTTTTATGCCTTTTCCTTTTTGGCTACCTCCCTTGTAAGGGGGAAAAAGCCTTGGTATATGTATGTGTATGTATGTATTTTGTAGTCTCCTTTATGGTAGGGGATGTATTTTATTTGTCTTAAATAGGAGTTGCAAGGCCTTTCTCCAGACTTTCCTTCCAGGAGTATAGCTAAATGTGGCTTAACTATCTCCTTGTGGTCCCCCCTGGAATCGGCTCCCATCAAAGAACTTTATGCTAAGTATGACATAGCAACTGATACTGATATTATAATTAGTCACTGTCAGAACTACTCAAACCAACAATGTATTCTATTACTAACCCAGAGTGGTGATAAGTGTTCATAGCCAGGTGCCTGGTACCTGCTATGAATCTCATTTTGAGACCTTGCAACTCTCTTCACTTTGTCTCCCTCATAAAAAGAGGCTAGCAATGTCACAAGTTGGGACTTTGACAGCTTTTGGAAGAGGAAGACCAGCTGCTGTCCCACCACCTCATGGTGCTTCTTGGGTTTAAATCCTACATAAGAATTAATGTCAAGAGTAAAACAGCAACTAAATCTGAATATATTCAGGTATTCAAGTATTCTAATCATTACCCAACAATAATTTCATCCTTCCCAATAAACTGGGCACTTTCAGCTAATGCATGCAGGAGGGACATTGGACATCAGATTTAATTTCTGCCCATTCCCAAGCACAAGATGCTACAACAATTCCTTTACTATTTTAAAGTTTGTGGGTGGGCTCACTCTCACTGTTGTCAATTTGGATGGGATTGGAGTAATCTGAATTTTTGAGATGATCTTTTATTATGGAGAGGGGTTGGGGATGAGACTGCCAGTGTATCCTACATCCATATACAGTGCCATTACAATTCCTTTACCATCATAAAGTTCAGGAATTGATTCACTGTTACCATCATTAGTTTGGATAGGACTGGAGCACTTTGAATTTTCAAGTTTTTCCATACATATACCAAAGGCTTTTTCCCCCTTACAAGGGAGGTAGCCAAAAAACAAAGGCATAGAAACCACTCCCCTACATACTCCACTCCCCTCTACCCTCTTTCCTCCCTCTTATCTTGGCACCTCCTGGATGATCCTGGGTCATCTCTGCAACTTGTCCACTGCCCTGGGTCAGAAGCAGTGCTGCAAGACACAGTACATCCACAGCAAGGTCACTTCATTAAATTGGCAACCCCCCCCTCTGTCCCCACATGCAGAAAACGAGAAGACAGGGAGAAATCCCTTCAGGCTGCATCAATTTATTTCTCATACTCCCTCATCCCCCACCCACTCCCCCTGATGCATCCCAGCATCATCCATACACAACAGTTCTCCATTCACCCCTATCTTCTGTCTTCTCCTGTCCTTCCTCAACAGACATTCCCTTCTTTCCCAATGCCCCTTTTACTCCATCCATCTCATCCTAGGTCGACCCTCAGATCCAAATATAATGATATGGCAAAACTTGTTGAAAAGAATACGTGCACAGTGAAACATAACTATGAAATTAAGGTTGCCAGACAAGCGAGATCCAACCCAAAGGGCTTTCATCTTTGCAGAACAAAAAATAAGGAAAGGATAAGCCCAATTCAAAATGACAAAAATGTCATGATAGAATCAGAGAAAAAAATGTGAGGCATTTAACAAATAGTTTCTCTGTGTTTACTAAGGGAAGTTAGATACCTGATTGCGATCCAATTTTCAGTGGGGATGAAGAAAATAGACTAATAGCATTAGTAAGGTAGAAGTAGTCAAGCAGATTGAAAGGCTTAAAGCTACAAAATCTCTGGGTCCAGAATTTGTTTTTTCCGAGTGCTTAAAGAGTGTAAATTTGAAATCTGTGACTAGTTAACAGAAATATTTAATAAGTCTATAGACACAGGTTTTGTGCCTATTGTTTGGGGGCAGCCAAATGTTCCTGTTATCAAAAAGGGAGATAAATTGTTTATATGCAACTACAGGCCAATCAGTTTGACATCAGTTATAGGTAAAATGCTTGAATCAGTAATAATTAATAGACTCGGAGAAAACACATCGAAAACATGATTTGGTTTGTGACACGCAACATAGTGACTAATCTATCCTTTTACACTAAAGTATATAAGGCATCAGATAACAATGATAGTTACGATATTATTTACCTTGACTTTAGCAAAGTGTTCGACAAGGTGCCCCACCAGAGACTACTACATAAAATTGAAGCCCATGGCATAGGAGGAAAAGGGTTACAATGGATTAGAGCTTGGATCAGTGACAGAAAACAGTGGGCCACCCTAAATGGTGTAAAATCCAGGTGGGGGAGTGTTTCTAGTGGAGTCCTGCAGGGTTCAGTTTTGGGTCCCTTATTGCTCATTATGTACATAAATGACTTGGACAATGGGATTAATAGTGATGTTAGTAAGTTTGTGGACGACACTAAAATAAGACACCTAATTAGGTCAGAAGACGACGCCAAAATTATGCAGGATGATCTTAACAAATTGTTCACATGGTCAGTGAAATGGCAAATGAACTTCAATACCTCAAAGTGCAGTGTGTTTATCGTAGGGCTACACAATCCCAAAAATAGATATAGCTTAGATAACACGTTTTTAGAGAAAACCAGGTATGAGAGAGACTTGGGAGTTCTAATGAGTCCTGACCTTAAATCCAGGAAACAGTGCATTAGTGTCAGGAATAAAGCAGAGCATTAGATTTCATTGCTAGGATGGTTATGAATAGAAGTGCAGAGGTAAATATCAAACTCTAGTAACCATGTACTGAGCGTTGAAACTATCAGTTGTTTTAAGAAACGATTAGACAACTTTATGGATGGGGATGACAGGTGGTAATGGACATGGAACTGCCTACTGTAGGCCTTATGGTCTTTTGCAGTCTCCTTCATTCTTATGTTCTTAATTGAATTAAGAGAAATCTTTAAGATAGTGAAGCATAACAAAATTACTAAGTATCTTCAATGACACAGGCATTGTTGACCATACGTCTATTTGAATAAGAGTTACAGAGGCAATTATTGACGCGTCTTCGCTTTTTTGCCCCGTATTAAGTTGAGGTAGGTTTCACTCCTTGAGTATAAGAGATACTCGTAGATGGGAACATGACAAGTTGGGGCCCATTCGTGATGTAACCATTGTGCCAATGTTAACTCTACACATATTTCATCATTGAGGCAAGTTGCTTATGCAATTGACAAGTTAACTCTTATCCTTGCATTTCTCATATTGTGCTTAATCCCTCATGTTTCACTTATGAAAAAGTTTCTCATGTGTCATTGATTTATTAGCTAGTTAGCTCAGCAATTGTTAATTACATCTTTGTGTGCATGCTCAAAACCCTGAGTTCAACATGTTCGGTGTAGAATAGCTTTTAGATGCCCCTTCAATCAAAGCACTGGAGGAGCTAAAAAAATTGCTAGCGCTCGCTCAACACTTCCAATTAGAGGGTTGCTCCGGCTTACAAAAGGACGCCCTGAGGGAGGTGGTCATCAACCACCTCATCGAAAACGAATTTCTAACCCCATCACCGGGAAATTCTAAGGAAATTAATACACCCAGTAATTTAGCCCTATAAGTTGAATTCAGGAGACTTTAGGTACAACTAGAGACCCTCAAACAAGGGCGAGCTCAAGCTAATAACTATCATGTTTAGAATAGACCAACATTTAGGTAGTATTCCTAAGTTCAATGACGAAGAACCGGATAAGTTCTTTCCTCTTTTCGAGAAAATGGCGAGGCTCAATGGGTAGCCATTTGATAAGTGGCCTCAGCTCATCTATCAGTCGTTCACCGGTAAGGCATTGGATGTCTTCACCGCTCTTTCGGAAGAGCAGATGAAAGACTATAATCTGGTTGAGTCCAATGTCCTTACAAGTTACCAAACTTGTCCCAGAGGCCTATCGCCAGCAGTTTTGAAACCTTAGGAAATCTAACAATGAGACCTACGTAGAATATCTTCGACGAAAACCGGTCCTTTGTTAAAGATGGATCGAAAGTGAATCAGCTCATGTAGACCATGACAGACTCGTTGAGCTGATTCTGGTCGAAGACATCCGCGCTAATTTACACCCAGAGTACGAGTCTACCTCGACCAGAGAGATATTTGTACCCTGGCTGACGCCGGCCCAGTGGCCGACCACTATTGTTTAAATAATCCACGTGTAGCTTACAGGTCTTCTGCTCCCGTGTTCCAACCTGGCCAGTCAGTCCGGACTAAGAAATTCACCCCTCCACCTACGTCAGCATCTCCTACTGCACCACCTGGACCGCAGATGCCCACAGGACTTGCATAATCTACTTCAGGTAAGCCCATAGTATGTGAGACAGGAAGACCTATCCTTACGGGTGAGAGGAATAATTTTTGCAAATACTTCCGAAGGACAGGTCATGATATTAGTGACTGTCTCAAACTAAAGAAAAACGAGCCCCTCTCACCCAGGATCCCCCTCTCTCTATCAATGTGGCCGAGCAACCGGACGTTCAATTGGATCCCCTTTCCTCTGTTGCCACAATTGGTTCTCACCCTGCTACATTGTCTACATTCAAACCATTTTGTTCCTCTGGTTCAGTAGCTCTTACTCAGTCCAGTGTACCCATTCCCATTAAGATTTTGAGAAACATAGGCTCCACCTTATCTTTGGTTACCAAAGACGCTATCCCCTTCTTAGATCAATATTATACCAGAAGTTATGTTCTAGCGAAGGGCTTAACTGGGGGATCGCATATCACCCTGTGCCAGTTATATTTACTGTCCCCTATCACGTCAGGCTATTTCACGTTAGGAGTACTGGATAAATTACCTGTAGAAGGCGTCTCTCTTGGCAGGAAATGACCTTGCTGGAGGTGCGATGTTACCAAGTGCCATGGTTCTCGTCATGTCCCACCGCTGAGAATAACACCACTAGATTAGAAAAAGACCTCCCCTATTTCCTGCGTGTGCAGTCACTCTTAGCATGAGGCACCGGACAGATGTCCAAATTAACGAATATGTCGATGAAAATGTTAACGATGTAATTCCATCCCTGTTTTGTGATGAGTCGGAAGAAGCTTCTATTCAATTAGACCCCCCTGACCTTGGTCTAAGTGATTTTTTCAAAGACTCATCACCGACAGATCCTAAGGGTAGTTCTGATAAGGATGTCACAGCCCCGACTAGTTTGGGTTCCTCTCCAGTCACTAGGAGCAAGCTCGTTCAACTCCAGGCAGAGTATCCTGAACTAGCCAGCTTCCTCAATAGGGCAGTTAGTGAGTTAGAAGCCCAACAAGAGGCAAATTGTTACTACACTAGCTCTGGTGTACTGATGCGGAAATTCCGTCCTGTCTCGCCCGCCAGTCACCCTTGGTCTGTGCATTATCAAAAAGTGATTCCCAAACCCTTATGCCAAGGCATTCTTAGCATTGCTCATGATGGGGTAGGACATTAAGGATTTAGGGAAAACTTATGCTAAGATTCTTTCATGTTTCTATTGGCCTAAGTTAAAGAGACGTTAGTACCTATTGCCGTACATGTTGTCCTTGTCAAATCTCGGGAAAACCTAACCTCAGTGTTAAACCGTTCCCTCTACAAGCTATCCCAGTAATAGAAGAACCCTTGAGTAAAATCTTCATTGATTGTGTCGGACCTTTGCCCAAGACCCCCCACAGTCATCAGTTCCTGCTCACGATCATAGATTCTGTGACACTCTATCCGGAAGCCAGCCCTTTGCGCCGCATCACGACAAAGAATGTTGTACGAGCCCTAGTTCTTTTTTTCACAGGTAGGCCTTCCCACAGTGGTGCAGTCGGATCAGGGATCCAACTTTACTTCCCGTTTCTTTAACCAGGTACCAGAAAAATCATACCGCCATTGAAAAGGGGACACTATCCGTACTGATGGCTCTTGACCACTCCAGGGTCTACATAGGTAGTACTATTCATCCAGTGCAAGTGTGGACGGACCATAATCCTTTGATTTTCATAGAGAAAATGAAACTTAAGAACCAGAGACTTTCGAGATGGGCATTAGCTCTCCATCCTTTTAACCTACGAATCTCGTACATTCGTGGTTAAAGATAATGTGCTGGCTGATGTTCTGTCCTTGGCCTAATTCTTATAGGAAATAATTAAAAATTTTCTTGTATCTTTTGCATGTCTGATTTTTTTTATTATGTTCTTATATCAAATACTTAATTTCATGTTTTGTTACACTTATTTTTGTGTGTATTATGTATGTTCTTGAAATAAATGTACGTTTCTTCTTAATTTCCTAAAAAAATATTTAACCGTCACATGTTTCACCTTGTCCTTCTGAATTGTATTTATCTTAAGCCGCGTCCACACGTTGCATTTCCACGTATCATATCATCTTTGCGTACCAGCTTGTGATATGATACGGTGCAACAGGGTATTGTACCTACTTGTTGTATACGGATACGCAACAAGTCGGTACAATACCCTGTTGCACATGATCGTATCACTAGGAGGTACACAAAGATGATATGATACGTGGAAATGCAACAAGTGTGGACGTGGCTTAAGATGTTCCTACATTATACGTATGTTGTATGATTCTTCCTCATTATCATTTGCATTTAATAGCTGTCTCTTATTTCGCTTCCAGTTATTGTAAGCTCACAATTTTGGGGGGAGGTGTCACCTGCCCGTGATGTACTATGTCCGCCCCCAACCCCATATCATGGAGAGTGGGGTAGGTTATCCCTAAATCTGGACAGTTTCATCTGCTCATCTGCATATAGGCTGCTGGGTTATATTGTATGTTCTATTTCTTTTTAGTTACTAGGTTAATTTTCGCTTTTTGTATTCACTAATTTTCTATCGATGTTACCATGGTAAATTGTAATAAAGTTAATGTATATTTCATCAAATAAACATTAATTGGTAACTGTATCGAGCTTGGGCAAACTAGTATCTCCCTCCTACCCTCACTCCTTCACCTTTTCGCATTCGTCGTGTAGAGACATGCAAACTTACCCAGTCCCCTTCTAATACCCTCGGGGGAACTCGTTATTGTATAATTGCATATTAGGCTAGAGTTAGGAAGGAACCTAAGTGTTACTGATTTCTACTATATATATGAAATTTTTTAATTGTTCAATTATAAGTCTTTATCTGTTTTGTGTCTTGTTAATATAGTTGTTAAATATATGATATCTATTAACCTAAAGCATTAAGACATCCTTAATCATTCTTTCCACATCTATATAATTGAATTAAGGGAAATCTTCAAGATAGTGACACATAAAATTACTAAGTATCTTCATTGATACAGGAATTGTCGACCATACATCTATTTGAATGATAGTTATGGAGGCAATTATTGTTGAGTCTTTCCTTTTTTCGTCCCTTATCTATTAAGTTCGGGTAGGTTTCACTCCTGGAGTATAATAGATGGGAACACAACAATATATAATATGAGAGCAGGGAACGTAGCAACCTTGCGGTACCTTGCTCTATGAATGTGATTTCTCTCTTGGTCCGACTTATGAAGCTATCCGCATGCACACTGGACTATGTCGGCTGGATGCTGGCCCAAAGCAGGGACAATTAACGGGTAACCTAAATCGGGCCTATATTATATTGGGCCAATTACGTAAACTCAGGTGTCCTGAGTTGGTCCGATTGATAAAGTTATCCGCATGTACACTGGACTGTGTCGGCTAGAAGCTGGGCCAAGGCAGGGGCAATGAATGGGTACCCTAAATTGGGCCACATCCGTTAATTCTTATTCCCAGAATTGGTCCAACTAATAAAGTTATCCGCATACACACTGGACTAAGTCGACTAGATGCTGGTAAGTGCATTGGACCAGTTGATATAGTTATTCATTTTCACATTTGACTGCATTGGTTAGACATCGATGCCATTGATGGAAAACTACTTTTATGCCTACGCTTCATGTGCATAGCTCAGTATCAGGCTACATGCCACCTCACTCACCCTTCACCCCTCCCACTTTAACCTATTACCACACCTGATACATATTTTTGGATGCATTCCAGGATCTGTTAAATGCGCCAAGAAGTATAGCAGGTATGGAAAAAGGTTAATGGAGTAGGGATGAAGGGCGAGTGTGCATGGCACCTAGTCTGGTCCTGAATCATACACATGACATGTAGGCAGAAAAGTAGTTCTCCATCAAAGGCTGTGATGTCTATCAGATGCAGTCAAATGTGAAAATGAATAACTATATCAACTTGTCCAATGCACTTACCAGCATCCAGTTGACTTAGTCCAGTATAATATACAGATAAACATCTAACCAGTACAGTCAAATGTGAAAGTGAATATCATGCAATACTGATGAAGCTCACAAACTGAAACACGCCTGATTACAAGTAGACTTTATTAAGAGAAATATGAAAACCAATTTTTTATTACAATGCATACTGCAGTAAAAATGAAAATCTAGTGTAGGCCTTATGGTCTCTTGCAGTCTCCTTCATTCTTATGTCCTTACGTAGACTAGTTTCTAGTAGGAACTATATACACATTGATATATATATAAAACATATGCTATGTACTCTTTCTGTATCAAAAATATAAAATATTCTCATTTCATATTCTCCAATATGAAAATATCACATGAATATCACAGTGTTGAACAAATTATAGTATTTAAGCCATTAAACAATTGTGAAAGTAGTGTACGTGCAGTTTTCAAAGGAAACATTATATATGTTTTGGAAAGAAATTAAGAGAGGAAGAGGAGGCGAATCAAGTAGAGAAGAAAAGGTAAAAGGTGCAGATGGAGAGATGATAATGGAAGAGAAGGCAGTAAGGGGAAGATGGGCAGAATATTTTAGGGAGTTGCTAAATGTGAAGGAGGATAGGGAGGGAAAGATAGTTGCAGTGGGAAATGCTATGAAAATGACCGTGATGAGTGAGGAAAATGGAGGAGAAATAAGGAAGGATGAAGTGAAGGCAGTTGTTAAGATGATGAAAGCAGGTAAGGCACCTGGTCTGGATGGATGCCATGCAGAATGTCTAAAAAAAAAAGGAGGTACAGTGATGGTGGACTGGCTGGTGAGGTTATTTAATGTGCTGGAGAGAGGGTAGAGTGCCGGAGGACTGGAGGAGTGCCTGTATAGTTCCACTTTACAAGGGAAAAGGGGACAAGTGTGAATGTAGTAGTTTCAGAGGGATTAGCTTGTTAAGTGTAGTTGGGAAGGCTTATGGGAGGATCTTGATTGAGAGGATTAGGAGAGGAACAGAGGGAGTAATTGGTGAGGAACAGTGTGGATTTAGGACGGGTAGAGGTTGTGTAGATCAGATCTTTTTGGTAAGACAAATATTTGAGAAAGCTATAGGAAAGGAGAAGGATGTTTTTTGGGGTTTTATGGATCTGGAAAAGGCTTACAATTGGGTAGACAGAAAGGCACTGTGGGAGGTTATGCAGATATATGGGATAGGAGGAAAGCTTCTAGGAGCTGTCAAGAGTTTTTATGAGAGTAGTAGAGCTTGTGTCAGGATTAGAAATGGAGAGAGTGAGTGGTTCAAGGTAAAGGTCAAGGATGCGTTATGTCGCCCTGGCTGTTCAACTTATACATGGATGGGGTAGTGCAAGAGGTAAATGCAAGGGTAGTGGGTCAAGAGATTGGAGATGGTTAAAGAAAATGGGGAAAAGTGGGAGGTGAGCCAGCTGTTGTTTGCTGACGACACTGCGCTTGTGGCAGGATCGGAGGAGGGATTGAGGAAGTTGGTGACAGAGTTTGGGAGAGTATGTGATAGAAGAAAGCTAAAGATAAATGTGGGTAAAAGTAAGGTGATGAGATGTACAAGGGGTGGAAGTGAGCATTAAGGGAGAGCGACTGGAGGAAGTGGATAGTTTTAGATACTTTGGTGCAAATGTGGCAGGAAAAGATGAAGTGAAGGTGGAGGTAGAATGTAAATTGAGAGAAGCGAGTAAATGCCTTGGTGGATTGAAGAGTGTAATGAGGAATAGACATTTGTGAATGGATGCTAAGAGGAGACTGTATGAAGGAGTGATTGCGCCAACAGCACTGTATAGGGCAGAAACATGGAACATAAGAGAGGAAGCGAGAAGGAGTTTGAATATGTTTGAGATGAGGTGTCTGAGAAGTATGATGGGGGTTACTAGGCTAGATAGAGTGAGAAATAAGGAGGTGAGAAGAACAGGGGTGGAAAGGGAGTTGGGAGATAGGGTTGATGAAAGAGTATTAGGATGGTTTGGACACATGGAATGAATGAGTGAAGAAAGACTAGTAAAAGAGGTATGGAAGGCAGATGTGGAGGGAGTCAACATGAGGGGACATCCTAGGATGAGATGGATGGATGGGGTGAAGGGGGCTTTGGGGAAGAGGGGAATGTCTGTTGAGGAAGGACGGGAGAGGACAGAAGACAGGTGAATGGAGAATGGTTGTATATGGATGATGTGATGCATGAGGTGGAATGGGGGGTGAGGTAGTATGTGTGAGCAAAATTTGACGCAGCCTGAAGGGATTTCTCCCCGTCTTCTCCTTTTATGCATGGGGGGACGGAGAGGGGGGTCGCCGATTTAATGAAGCAGCCTTGCTGTGGATGTGCTGTGTCTTGCAACACTGCTTCTGACCCAGGGCAGTGGACAAGGTGCAGGGATGACCCGTCATCCAGGAGGTGCTAAGATAAGAGGGAGGGTGGGTGTGTGTGGAATGTATTCAGGGATGGAATGAGTGGGAATGATTTTATGCCTTTTCCTTTTTGGCTACCTCCCTTGTAAGGGGGAAAAAGCCTTGGTATATGTATATATATATAACGTAATATGCTAATGTACTCTTTCAGTATCAAAAATATAAAGTATTCTCATTTCATATTCTCAAATATGAAAATATCAAATGAATATCACAAAGTGTTGAACAAAATATAGTATTTAAGCCATTGAACAATTGTGAAAGTACAGTGTATGTGCAGTTTTCAAAGGAAACAAATATTAAGTAAAAAACATTAGTTATACTGCCCCTCTACCACAGAAGTATTGAATGCTTTGATAGTGCTATAACAGACCAAGGTAGACATTGCAATATAACTACAGAACATGACTACACCTACAGGTGTTTTTATCAATTCCCAGTCAATTTGAACATGTGGCACCTTCAGTCATGGATATAAGATGTAAAGCTGAAAACAACTGAGGATAATCTCATATTTATTTCCATTTTGTATCCATGACTGCAAGGATGCCAAATGTTGATGTTAGCTGGAATTGGGGTCATGGACACAAACACCTGGGTACAATTGTACATGGCACAATTATTCCTAAATTAAACAAATCCATATTGTTTTGGTGTGAACAAAAGTATAATTAAACAAATCCATATTCTTTGGTATGAACAAAAGTATATTATCATTTGGTATGAAAGAAAGGCCAGATATTCCTTATGAAAGTAAGTTAATCATGGTATGCAGTGGTCCAGCTGTTCTGCATTGGGCAGCAACAATTAGTGTATATGTACCACCTGGACAAATGTTTACATAAAGGAGGCCTATGATGTGTCACTACTGGTGGAAGCATTGATATCTGAATACCTCTTGCGACCACCACATCTGTCTGATGCATTCCTTAAATACTTCATGATGGTTTTTCCAATTTCATCCTGTGGTTTGGAAGTTTCTGTTGTCAAGCAAAACCCCTGCAAATACATTGAGGAAAACTTTATGTTAATGGTCTTTATTAACAGCATTACACATCCTTATTGTTAAATCTTATATTGAGACATTCTGACAGGTTGACATAAGCGGAATAGGAAGCACAGGAGTCTTAGTCTTGAGTTTATTCCTGACTAGTTTCGCAGGTATGCTTTTGAAAAAGCATACCTTGTTTAAATTTAAAGATACTTGATCATGGTATTCAGAACTTAACAAATTATACAATAAAATCAGCAATGAAAAGTTAAGCCTAAAATTGGTTTACAACCATTCCTTTTTTCCTCAGCAGTTAAGCTCCAAAAACTTTTTGTGGCGCAGTTACATAAAAATGGTGCAAGTAAATATTGGAAAGAAAGACTACATTAAAGTTATACCTTCTGTTTCCTCTTCCAAGTTCTGCTTCACTTTGAATATCTGAGGAATATTCTGCCTTCTTTACCATTGCTCGAGCTTGACCATACTCAGCTGAAATGCAAAAAGGAAAGTTTTAGTAACGGAATATTTTTGTGAAAAATAACACACTGTGTAAGCTAAAATATCTGTTAACTTTACTAATAATAACATATGTCAGATATACTGTACTATAAACATACCACCTAATTTGTTCATTAGTATCAGAACAGTTCTACAGCATACATTCATACACATTAAGTTGGTAAATACAGTAGTACTCAGTTTTCAGCCATCAACTATAATCCAACATATGTTCTGGTCTTATGAATTCTGATCTAAAATAAGTAATCACTTCTGCTACAGCTAGAAACTAGAGTGTGTAGTCTGTGTCACAGTAACTCTTCTTGGAACTGGAATATATTGAGGCCAGCCAGGTGACCATGTTTGTGTGTCGTGTATAGGCAATTCCTTCTTGACAACAAAGGAAATTCATTGATCTTTAGATCACTTTTTCATGGCTATTATATAGTCTACATGTATCTATACAAATTATACAGTAATGTACTGATACAATATAGTTTCACCTACCGTAATTTGCGGCGTATAAGTTCAGTTTTTAAGCCTAATTTTTTTTTTCCAAATCTAGGGGTCAACTTGTAGGACAGGGCTAAAATGCAAACCTTTACCAACGAGTTGTAAACAAGAGGTACACATATTGCCACCCTTCATAAATGACTTTTCTCCCTCCATCATCCATTTATTCCACTCTGAACGAATATTGTCTTTAAAGGGTTTATTTAGACAAACATCAAGAGGCTGAAGCACAGATGTTAATCCCTCTGAGCTTGAAGCTAGCGTCATAATTCATTCTTTTTGCCGGTGGAGCCATGGGGTTAAAATAATTTCAGCTAAAGTACGAGCTGAACAATGGAGAAGCTCCACCCTGGGTACGTGTTGTCAGTCTGATGTCTGGGTAATATCTGGAGACTATGAAGATGGCTACAAAAATATGAATACCCGTTACAAAAACAAAATCTCAACCATCATCGGACAGGTTGGTAGCGTGACGCCACAGATTGTTTACACTACTAATGCGAATGGCAGGTGTGCGGTACAATCATACTGTGTTTTACAATAAAATAAGAGTGCAATATGCAGCAGTACTATCTAAAAAACTACTTGGAATGATCTTTTATCTATGGTATTATGGTAATATTTTATAGGAGGTAATGTTGACTTTACGAATTTTATGTTCATAAGTTATACCGATACAATATGCGGTAACTGCTGGTGTTTGCTATACAACACAATACAAAAATGTATCATATTATTATAGCTTTAGTTCATTTACCGGTAGACCTAGGTAAGATTATTATAGCTTTATTTCATTTACCGGTAGACCTAGGTAAGTTTTGGGCCACTGGTAGCCCACCATATGTTTGGGGTCGACCTATATGGTAGGTATAGGCCTAAGTCAGAATTTTGAGCTAAAAATCTTGAGGTCGACTTGTACGCCACAATTTAGGTCAATTTGATGGTAGCAGCAATACTACTAAAGTATGTGGGAAAATATCATTGTCAGTTTCCATATTATTGTGTTGTCCAGAAGACCTCTGATGTCATTGTTTATTTGCCTCTCCACATACTTCTATTTCTAGCTTACTGCTTCCAGCCCATCAAACCAGCCTCACAATAAAAACAAATACAACAGTGCCTATATGTCACACATTCAAAGCAACCAATTTAAAAAATAATTTATGAATCATTCAATTTGCTATTTTGCCAACTGAACTATTCAAACTTATTCATATATAGGATATTTAGAAATTAAAGTTACCATATTTACCGAGTACTCTTGCATCATACTGTATCCAGCTTCCTTCTGGGGTGACTCTCTTTGGTAGCTCTGTTGAGCTTTGAAGTGTCACAGTATCATGGCCAATAACATTTCCCATCCAGCAACCAGGTATCAGGAACCACAGCAATTTCATTTCCTTCCTCAAAAACAATAACTGCAAATTTTGCCATATCTTCCTGCTTTTAAATACAATTGGCTTATAAAAGATACATGAAGGTTCAACATGTACTGTACTGTACAGTAACTGTGCAACACAGTCCTCACTGCTCTATGAACAGTATATTGTATTGGTAGCCCTCACTCTATACTGAACTATGACTCCTCTAAGAAGATTTGATCGCCCTCCTTGGCACCTGATGAGTAATGAGGTACAGTCTAAGTTAGCAATGCCAGATAAGTCTGGGCAGGAATCCCCCTTCAGTACATAAAGCCAGGGTTACTCTATCCATTGAGCTAGGTCAAAACTGTGGTACCAGTACATGGCTGTAGTACACTAGCCTATATAATCTCAATATGTCTATCAAATTAAATATAAAATATGGTAACATTTTACATCAGACAACCATTTTTCAAAAGAGGCCGCAGCTCATTGTTGGTGGACTGTGTGCAGTAAGGGAAAAGATGCAAACTTTGGCAAACAAGACTGAAGGGGGAAAAGAATACATTTACATTCAATATCTTTATATGAGCATGTTCTTAGGATCTTACTTTCATTACTAACAGCATATATACCCAGAGAACTTGACTGCATAGGATATGTGTACAAATCTTCATAAACTTTGTAGATATATGACAAATAAATGTCTGGGTCTCCTTCATATTTCAATACATTCACTACTTTCCCAACCTTACTATTTATAATTATGCCACAGTTAGCTGGGTTCACTTTGATACAAAAGTTCTTAAGGTATAAAACTTTAAACTGTACACAAGTTACTGTGGACCACTTTTGCAACTGGATATTTAGAATTCTTCTCTTCAGGTTCATATGCCGTCAATTCATAAATTCTATTAACTATTTGCATGAGAAAACAGTTAGGTTTTCTAAGCAATTTTTTTTAGGTATTCAAGATAATTCTCAAAAGGAAAGGCACTGAATTTATCAATTGATCTATGTCTATTTACATCATCTGTTAAGTGACACAAATTATGAATGTTGTACACAACATGCCTAGAACCATACACATCTTTAAAATGGTTTACAAAAGCAATCAAATATCTATGTGCTTTTTCCAGTTTCTGGACCTCTGGGTACTGAAAGCAGAAATGTGCTCACACTCAAAAGAATTTTTTTTATAAACATTCTCATTGTTTCTGGAGACAAACTGGTCCAATATACAAAAGAAAGGCTCTGAATTCTGTGGCTTTATATCTATCAACTTCATCTAAAATTCTTGGTTTTCTGTTAAATTCACAAGGCAAAATTTGCAAGTTCTTCCAGTTGTGCTGATATTTGTTCTTTACACTGAGAGCCAATCCTCATAAACAGAGGTCCCTTTATTAAGTGCTAGTAGTGGACTTCGATTATGATGGTGATTATTATCTTCCATAGAAGCAAAATTTGAATCGGTTCTCTTTTTAGAATAAAGTTCAGGAAATGTAACTGTACCTGCATAATTACCATGTTGTTGGCATCGCTTGCAACTACTGTAACCTGAATGTGATTTAATACATTTCAGAAATTGGTGAGCGGGGGCATCACAGCTAAAAAGATTGGATAAATAGTGAATTTTGACCCCTTAAAATCAAATCCTCTAATTCAAGCATTTCTTCAATAAAAGATTATAAATATTCTTGCACATCTTTAGGTTTAGAAACCCTAAAAATATGCCCACTGGTGCTGGTTCTGAAATGATCGCTTCATTATCAGTGAAAAACTGAACTAAAATTGACCAAATTTGCTTCCCACTGCTCTTACATAGTGGAATTCCATCACAATTTATATTCAAGGAAACTGTTGTGAATCTACTCTCTGCATCAGGAATAGATTCAAGAAACTCTTTGAGGGAGTTCTTTAATCCAAAATGAAAATACTCACCCCCACAGATTTTCTTTATCAGGTCAGTTAGACCTGATGGAGTTTTACAAATTGTTAGACCTGATGGAGTTTTACAAATTGTTAGACCTGATGGAGTTTTACAAATTGTCCGAGGGTCTGAAGGCAAATTTGCATCAAATTGCAAATTGAAAATTTTGACTAGGTCTCTTAGAGTGCAGTGCTTAACCTGGTCTTTGATGGCCCAGTTCTTAACCAAGGTTTTGGTGTCTACAGATTTGTAGGCCAACAACACTTCCATTTGTGCATCATTTTCAAGGTTTTGGGTGATTTCGGCCCAGGGTTTTTCTGGGCCGAAATCACCAGAACTCCTGCAAGGTAGGACGTTTCGGCCAGTCCTCCAAATGTTGCTATTATTATTTACTTATTATTGAAAGAAAATATATTATTAAGAGAATTCTAAAAAATTACTTATATATTATTTCAAGTAACAATATTTTTTGCACGTACTGTGTGAAAATGAAATGAAATTTATTAAACAAATTATCTAAATTAAAATTATACAACTTTCATGTGTGGACTAAGGGAAATGGTGTTATTGTTGCACAAAAAGTTGCCTAACATTGATAACACGGAGTCTAGGGTTAGATTGTTAAAAAAAATAATTCTGGCGTTAGTTTATCTTGATGTTAAATGTCATGGTAACGCTCTGTGTTACCATGATGTTTAATGTCAAGATAGATTTAACGCCAAGATAGTGCAAAAATTTGTTTTGAACAACCCAGCCCAGAAGTTCAACATCATTAGTGAGCAAATACACCCTAGACTTGTCAAGGAGTTAGCGGACCTGATCGCACAGCCTATCACTGTCCTCTATCAGAAAAGCTTAGATTATGGGGAACTGCCTCTGGACTGGAAGGAGGCCCTGGTTGCACCTATTTACAAGAAGGGGTCAAAGAAGATTGCATCTAATTACCGCCCAATAAGCCTAACTTCAATCTTGTGCAAGAATCTGGAGTTCTTTATCCGGGAGGCAATCATGAACCACCTTACAGATATCAATGCCATCTCCCCTAAGCAATATGGATTTATACATGGACGTTCAACAGTATTACAATTGTTGCATTAATGACTATTGTTCTGAGATTTTGACCGGGGGAGGAGTGTTGGATGCTATCTATTTGGATTATGCTAAGGCATTTGACTCCGTTCCACATCGTCGACTCCTGGCTAAACTGGAGAGCTATGGAATAAGGGATAGGCTATATTCGTGGTTGGAGAGCTTCCTTATTGGAAGGTACCAGACTGTTGTGGTCAATGGGGAGAGGTCCTCAAGAGCTCCGGTCCTCAGCGGAATCCCCCAGGGGAGTGTCCTCGGGCCCACACTTTTTATCATATACATCAATGACCTGCCTGAGACCACTGACTCCAACATATACATGTTCGCTGATGACACAAAGATTACCAGACAAATCACCAGTTGGGAGGACTCCTACTTACTGCAACAAAATCTGAACAAAATACAGGATTGGTGAAGTGATTGGTTGCTAAGCTTTAATCCCAACAAATGCAAGGTTATCACTCTGGGAGCATTTGAAAATATTATGTATGCACATCGGTACACTATTTATGGACAAGAACTTGAACATGTGGAAAGCGAAAGGGACCTTGGCATTACAGTAGATTCTACATTAAAATTTGAAGAGCATATTCATGGGAAGATAAAATTGGCTAACTCGATGATAGGCCTTATACGCAGAGTCTTTTCCTATCTCAGCCCAAGTATGTTCAAGCCCCTGTATACAACATTTGTAAGAACCCACCTGGAATATGCACAATCTGCATGGTCACCTAGGTATAGGAGCCTTGAAACAAAAATCGAACAAGTCCAACAAAGAGCAACTAGTTTGGTAGATGGTTTTGGAGAGATGAAATATTCTGATCGACTGAAGCATCTCGACTTACCAACACTCAAATACAGGCGATTACGTGGGGACATGATCGAGATGTGGAAGCACTTTAACATATACCAGAGAGAAATCCTCCCAGCTTCCTTCAGGCCCACTGACAGACCAAGTCGACTACATAGTAAACAACTATTCCGACATCGTCCTAATGGTGGGATGTATGGTGCTCATCATAATAGCTTTTACCATCGAGTAGCCAGGACATGGAACGGTCTACCGTCTGAGGTTGTCGAGGCAGGGACTGTTAGCTCTTTTAAAAACTGCTTGGATTGCCACTGGAGAGACTTCAAACTTAGAGCCACGAGTTATAGTTTAAGTTTACCCTGTGAGCGCAGCGAAGAGTCGTCTCCTCGACTGGTCAGCATAATATGCTTAAGTATGCTTGAGTAAGTAAGTATGCAGGGGGTAAGCACATTGAATGTAGGATGTTTCGGCCAGAACTCTGTGGGGTAGGACGTTTCGGCCAGTCCTCCAAATGTTGCTATTATTATTTACTTATTATTGAAAGAAAATATATAATTAAAAGAATTTTAAAAATGACTTGTATATCATTTCAAGTAACAAAATTTTTTGCACATACTATGATACTGTGTGAAAAAGAAATTAAATTTATGAAACAAATTATCTAAATTGAAATCATACAGTGCACCAAGCCAGGGCACCAAGCCTTCAAGCTTAAAAGGTTATTTTCGCTGGGCCGAAATGCCAGAAAAACCCAGGGCCACAATCACCTTGGGCCGAAATCACCTGGGGCCGTATACACAAAACTTGTTAGCGCTAACAAATAGCTGTTAAGGGTAACAAATTCCTGTTAAGGCTAACATTTAGCTGTTAAGCACTAACAGTGGATACAGAAAACTTGTTAGGGCCTTAAAAGTACTGTTAAGGTAAAAGTGCTGTGGAGGACTATTAAGCTCTTAACAAATTCCTGTTAGTAGAGAAGATGGCGGAGCAACAACAACAAATACAAAGACGATGGCGAGTATATCGACAGCGACGGGATATATTTAACGAGTACAATGACGACGAACTCATCAAACGCTTCAGGATGAACCGTGCTGGTATAATAACAGTGGCTGATTTAGTGAGGGACAAACTTCAATCCCAAACAGAACGGAATCGACCATTGAGTCCTGAGACGAAGGTGGCAATTACCCTAAGATATTTAGCCACAGGTAAAATGCAGCAGTGCAGCAGTGACGACTTTGGGATCTCGCAAGCAACAATCAGCCGTGTCATTACTCAGACAATTGATGCACTGTCAGAACCAGATATTGTAACTCAATTTGTAAAATTCCCATTGACTCGCCAAGAAGTGCAAGTGAAACAAGCAGAGTTCATGGAAGACTATAGATTTCCCGGTGTTGTGGGTACGATAGATGGCACACACATTAGAATTGTGGCTCCCAGTGTCGATGAATATTTATATGTAAATAGAAAACGATACCACAGCATCAACGTGCAAGTCGTATTCGATGCCAAGTACAGGATACTTGATGTTTTGGCAAGGTGGCCTGGCTCAGTACATGACGCCAGGATATTGGACGAGTCTGGCTTGAAGGCACTTTTTGAGCAAAATTATGTCCCAGCTGGATGCTACCTTCTAGGAGACAGTGGCTATCCTTGCAAGGAGTGGTTGCTGACGCCATATCTAAACCCCCTGGCTGGCGTTCAGACAAACTATAACACGTAAGTTAAAATCATGTGTCTTATGCTAATATAGTACAGTTTATTTTAAAGGCGGTATTGTCCTCTCTAGTTAAGGTAATAGTCATTACTTAATGTGATAATAACCAAAATACCAACATAGTATAGAATTCCTCTTCAACACTATGCAGCTTATAGATGCTACTGTATATATTGCAATACCTCACCTTATGATGGTTAACAATTATTGCAGAGCACACAAGAGGACGCGTTGTGTAGTAGAGAGGGGGCTTGGGCAGCTCAAGCGAAGGTTCCACGTACTTCATGGTGAAGTACGATTGTCTCCAGAGAAGACATGCAAAATCGTCTATGTCTGTGCCCTGCTCCATAACATGTGCAAACAGTTTAACATTCCACTGCCTATCAACGAGGAAAATGAACTGTTCGACGATGCAACTGAAAGAGACGTAGGTGCAGATGAAGAAGAGCCAGGTGAAGCAAATATACCTCCTAATCCTGGTAGACCAGCTGGCCGTAACGGACATCCATTTCGAGATTACATTGCCAATCTTCATTTCAGGTATGTATTACTTACCCTTATAAATTTTTCTGAATGTACTGTACTGTATACTGTACAATACAGTATACTGTATACATTACAATATACATACATACATATACCAAGGCTTTCTCCCCCTTACAAGGGGGATAGCCTAAAAGAAAGGCATAAAATCATTCCCACCCATTCCATCCCTGAATACACTCCACACCCCTCCACCCTCCCTCTTTTCTTAGCACCTCCTGGATGACGGGTCATCCCTGCACCTTATCCACTGCCCTGGGTCAGAAGCAGTGTCGCAAGACACAGCACATCCACAGCAAGGCCGCTTCATTAAATCGGCGACCCCCCCTCTCCGTCCCCCCATTTCATAAAATGAGAGGACGGGGAGAAATCCCTTCGGGCTGCGTCAAATTTTGCTCACACATACTACCTCACCCCCTATCCCCCTGCCCATTCCACCTCATGCAATCACAACATCATCCATGTACAACCATTCTCCATTCACCCCTGTCTTCTGTCCTCTCCCGTCCTTCCTCAACAGACATTGCCCTCTTCCCCAAAGCCCCCTTCACCCCATCCATCCACCTCCTAGGACGTCCCCTCATGTTCATCTGCCTTCCACACCTCTTTTACTGGTCTTTCTTCACTCATTCTTTCCATGTGTCCAAACCATCCTAATATTCTTTCATCAACCCTATCTCCCAGCTCCTTTTCCACCCCTGTTCTCCTCACCTCCTCATTTCTCACTCTAGCCTAGTAACCCCCATCATACTTCTCAGACACGTCATCTCAAACACATTCAAACTCCTTCTCTCTTCTTCTCTTATGTTCCATGTTCCATGTCCTCTCCCGTCCTTCCTCAACAGACATTGCCCTCTTCCCCAAAGCCCCCTTCACCCCATCCATCCACCTCCTAGGACGTCCCCTCATGTTCATCTGCCTTCCACACCTCTTTTACTCGTCTTTCTTCACTCATTCTTTCCATGTGTCCAAACCATCCTAATATTCTTTTATCAACCCTATCTCCCAGCTCCTTTTCCACCCCTGTTCTCCTCACCTCCTCATTTCTCACTCTAGCCTAGTAACCCCCATCATACTTCTCAGACACGTCATCTCAAACACATTCAAACTCCTTCTCTCTTCTTCTCTTATGTTCCATGTTTCTGCCACATACAGTGCTGTTGGCTCAATCACTCCTTCATACAGTCTCCTCTTAGCATCCATTCCTCATTACACTTTTTCATCCACCAAGGCATTTACTCGCTTCTCTCAATCTACATTCTACCTCCACTTTCACTCCACCTTTCCCTGCCACATTTGCACCCAAGTATCTAAAACTATCCACTTCCTCCAGTCGCTCTCCCTTAATGCTCACTTCCAGTCTACTGCCACTTTCACCCCTTGTACATCTCATCACCTTACTTTTACCTGCATTTATCTTTAGCTTTCTTCTATCACATACTCTCCCAAACTCTGCCACCAACTTCCTCAATCCCTCCTCCGATCCTGCCACAAGCGCAGTGTCGTCCGCAAACAACAGCTGGCTCACCTCCCACTTTTCTCCATTTTCTTTAACCATCTCCAATCCCTGACCCACTACCCTTGCATTTACCTCTCGCACCACCCCATCCATGTAATATATGTTCACTAAATTAATAAATGTTTAAGTACAGTACACTACGTAGTGTACTTAATTACCCTTGCTCAGAGATGTACTGTGCATAAATATTTGTGATTTGTGCCAGTCTTATTTTCTAAACTATACTAAATTTTTGTACATTATTCTATATTGCAGTAGACCAGTGGCTGAGTGAGGTATCATGAAGGTGTGATTGCTGTTGCAGTGCTCTCTCTCTACTACCAAGTTTTCATTCCACTTATATTCAAAAGTGAAAGATGAAATGAATTGAAACAAATAGTTTATAAAATATAATTTGTATTTTCATTCCACTTGTAGTCAAAAGTGAAAGATAAAATTAATTGAAACAAATACAGTTTATAAAATAATATGATTTGTATTTTTTCCTTTAAGATTGTCCATCCCATAATGAAATAATATATTTTTATTTCCTCAACATAAATTTATACTGTACAAATAATGAAACCAATACAATTCACTTATTAATTTTTCATAGTTTTTGCTGTCAAAGACTGGTAATATTCAATTTCAGCTCTTATTAATTTTTGTTTAAGTTCAATATTTCCCTTCAGTGCTAACAATTTTATTTTCCTTTTCTCAATTTTTAACTTTTCCTTTTCAAGTTTTAATTTCCGTTTTTCAGCTTTGTATTGTTCATACTCAGCACTGACACTTGAACACTTTTTTAGTTTTGGTGTTGATGTACTTTGTTGGGCCGTAGAGGTTTCAGGTTCAATTATATTGCATTCTACAAAGGACCCATCCTCCAAGAGTTCAAAGTGCTGGGCATTGTGGCAAGATTGTTGTGGTTGGGGCTGGACTAGGACACTTTGCCAATGAAGCTGAGGGAGTTCACTCTCATCCTCTACCTGTTGCTGGGGTGGTTCTTCTCCCAACTCTTCAGTGTCTTCCTTCTGTTCCTGGGTCTGCAGCTTCCTAAAACCATCGCATAAATTTACCACAATTAAAAACGTGCAACTAATTTAATCTCACAAGGAGAAGTGTGCATATCAACTACAGTACAGTATGTAAAAATTCCTTGCTGAAGGATGAACTATCTGATAAAATTATATCAATGCAAATGTTAAGCCAAAATTGTGGTACACTATACAATAGAAAGTCCAATACAGTACACAGGACAAAAAAAAATACAAGAATCTTACCTCAACGTAAAGCAGAGATCATTCTGAACGACACCTATCACAGTAGCATTCTTCTCCCCTAATAGTTCTTCAACTTTCATGTCTACTGCGTCTAGTGGAGGAGCTTTGGGGCCACCAGCACCTTCAAGAATATTAAATCATATCTTAGCACAGTACTGTAAAGCTGTAAATATACAATATCACTACACATTACAGTACAATATTTGTATGTATGACTAAGTTTGCAATAAATTTCACTGCTACAGTACTTGCAACACATCTTTGTTAGATAATATGCATGTTATTAATACTGTGAGAAAGAACACTCAAATGCTAAATTTCTACATTAATGAAAGTAATTGTGACAAATTGATTGAGGTGAATAAGCAATAGGAATAACGTGAAAGCTATTTCACTTATGTTAACTTCTTAAAATTGAAGAATATACAGTAGTAAGTTAACCTTACCTGATTGGTTATATTCAGCCTTTATTGCCGAAATTTTCTTCCTCGATTTTGAGAGGACAGAAAACCATTTGGTTTCGACTTCTTCTATTGTCCGCTTAGTCAGTGGATTTGTTCCATTAAAGGTATCAGTTATGCTTTGCCATGCCTCCCTCTTGTCCTTGTGGCTTAAACTTGGCTTGAATCGCCCATTTATGATTATCTTTTTCTCCATAATCACGTTGACCAAGAGGAGTGTTTCCTCTTGTGACCAGTTTGGCTTCCTTTTCTTTTTCTGTAATTCTTCTCCCATGTCTATAGCCTCTGAAATAATTCTTGAGTCTTCTGTCGGAAGATTTGTCTGTGGCGCGCTGCCTGTACAATGCGCATTCGTCCAAAAATATCTGTCGTTGGTTAATAAGTACTCCTAAAAAACCATACATACGATATCTATGTGCTATTATGATACTCTATTAATATATTCTGAACAACTGTATTAATAACGCTGTTTTATGTGTGCAATTTTTAATAATACGTCCATTTACATGTTCATAAGCTGCTAACTTCAGCGCTGTTTAGCGGTACTTGACAAACAACTGTTTGCTAGCTAACAGTTGTTAGTTAAGCATTGGTGTATAACTTTTAGTGGTTTTCTGTTAGCTAGCAGAGATTGTTAAGGCTAACAAAAAAGTTTTGTGTATACGGCCCCTGATCACTGATGGCTGATCCCATTTTCAATTTCACTTTCCTCTGTCTCTGATTGGTCGCTACTACTATAACTGGCCAGCAGCTCATAAGGATAAGGATTGTCTACATTATTACTGCTGGTATCATCAGAGCATAGATATGCACCTACTTGTACCTCAGAATCATTTAAACTAGTACTACATTTGTCCTTTCTCTAATGTTGAATTAACTCTACTTGTAGTTGTACTGGCAATGCTGCCAGCAACATCCTCGACATTTTCTTGCAAATAGGATACAAACTTTCGCTTCTGTCTCCGACGCAAAGTCCAGGAGGAAGACATTGCAGCAATTGGTATAAATGGTAAAAGTGTAAAGGCAGTCACCACCAAATTTTGAGAAAAAATGCGCAACACTTTCCACTTACCGCAATAGACCAACGCCAACTCCTGTATTGTTTGGCGCCAAATCAAGGAACCATAACAAAGGTTCCAATATTTTTTGGCATAGACGTAACGTGTTATAAATCCATATGTTATCAATTGTAGATATGAGAGATAACCAGTTATTTGAATTGATTTTCTCCTGTTATTAACAAAAAAGTAAAACTATAGGTAAGGGTAACTGGATTATTATTCTTATTATTATTTTTTTTTATGATAGAATAGGCAAGAAATAATATAATATCATGCACATAACCACGCAAGACCTGCATGGAAAAGTTACTCCAATGAATGTTTTCCAGAAACAGAAATAGAAACATGGCTTGTCAGTACGTTCTATGTCAGGGTGGGATGCTTGAAAAAACAATTAATATACCTGTGATATTATGCCAGCTGCTATAGTTCCCTGTGAGGATTATACTCGGTGCATCGAAAACTGGCCGTTGGGGCGGAGCACGGGGATTCCCCCCGTGTTGCCACATGTAATTATTCTATAATTCTATTTTATTTCAAATTTTATCTTATAATTTTATAATGTTGCCACATATAATTATATTATATATTTTTTTGTCACACACCACCACTGAGGTAAAAATCAAAGCAATGTTTTCTATACAAAGGTTTCGTTTCCTCGAGTCGTGGACATCATGGCATATGTGCGGGAGAGAGCGATGTTGCCACTCCATCCCTTCTCTGGCCACGCCCCCACACTGCATTCAAAAAGCATTGCATCCACACGCACGTTCTTGCCATGGATAGATACATTATATACATATATGTATATATATATGTATGTATATATATATATATATATATATATATATATATATATGATATATATATATATATATATATATATATATATATAGAGAGAGAGAGAGAGAGAGAGCGGGCGGGTGGGTGGGCGAGCCGTGCGGGCCGTGTTATCTGTGAAGATGTGGCAAGACCGGGAAATTCCCTAACCCCGCCTTAGCGGCCACTTTTCGTTGCGTCTACTATAGTAAACTCGACTATTGTAATTGTTTGTACTATGGCCTCCCTAACTATCTACTGAGAAAGCTGCAACTTGTCATGAATAGAGCCGCAAGGTTATCTTCACGTGAGAGAATAACACAAACTTTAATTGACCTGCATTGGTTACCAATTAAGGCCAGACTTGTGTATAAAATATGTGTGATGGCCTATCAGGCATTAAATTCTGGTAGACCCAAATATATACGTGATCTCCTTGAGGACTTTCATATAGACTCAGATATGCTGTTAAGACACAGTGTGATGCCACATAGATTACATGAGCCACGGTATAATTTGGAAATTGGATTTAGAGCCTTTGGAAATTGTGCTCCAAGACTCTATAACAAATTACCTTTGAACCTGATGGCCGAAAATGTTGAAATATTTAAGAAAAGACTGAAGACATACTTGTTTACTGAGTGTTATGATCTGGATGATATGGCTATGAAGCAAGAATACAAGTGTTAGTTTGTATGAGGGCGGCTGTAATGAGCGCCGTGTAAGCGGCGGAATACGGCCGAGAAACTCCGACTACGTAAGAACGTAAGAAAGCCCTTGCTCACGCAGTGTCCAAAGTATAGGTATTAAGGGACTGTGGGAAGTGTTTATAGGTGAACGTGTCATAAAAGTTGTTCAGTTTCTTTGGTGAACTTATGTATACTTACTCTATCGGAAAGAGTATTATTGCATACTAAATTGTTTTAGTAACATGTATATATTACGTGTAGTTAATTTTTTTTTATGATAGTATCTGTAATAATTGAAGTATCCATAGGCATAGGTAATCAGCCTACTATGTTACTATGTAGGAAATGAAAGATTAGAGTCTTGGGAACAACTTAATTAAATTAGATTTTTTCCTACTCTTTTATTTATTTATTATTATTATTTTTTTTTTATATTAGAAACTTCAGTGAAAATCTGCTATGATAAATAAAACAAAAAAATTAAGTTACAGTTTCCTTTATTTTTCTACTAACTAAATGAAAGAATTACTCTTTCTCTTTACAAATTAGAAAGAATGAATAAAATCGGACAAATAGAAACAGAGATATGGCTATTTAAATATAAAAACATAAACTTTTCAGGAGAGGCATTTAAAGTTTAAAGGAGCGCACCGGCATTTAAAATCCTCCGGCCGCGTACTCACTCGTGACGTCTATTTGTTTACGTTTCCGATTACAACTTAAACAAAACTGAACTGGCTATCGAAAAATTGACTTTATTTCAATATACAGAATTTTTTTTCATGCAATGGGGTTGCCAGATGTCGCCAATAATTTATCTATTTTATTTTATATATAAGAAAAGAAACGGAATTGAACTGTAATATTTGGTCGAAGTGTTACAGCCATCATAGAGAATCTTTTGAATGCTTACCTGTTGGTAGAATAAAAGATGATACGATCGCGTGCATGACTGGTAGGCTGACAGATACGCGACAGGGCGATTTCTTTTTTCCTTTAGCTTTGAAGAGATACTGAGATCCTTGTGGTGATTGATGATTTAGTGTTGGGCAAGTTGCCAGATATCTCCATAAATATTAATTATAGTAAACAAAACAGAACTGGCTAGCAAATTTTTGACTTTATTTCAATATATAGAATGTTTTTTCATGCAATGGGGTTGCCAGAGGTCGCCAAAAAATGATCTATTTTATCTTATATATAAGAAAAGAAACGGAATTGAGCTGTAATATTTGGCCAAAGCGTTACCACTATCATAGAGAATCTTTAGAAATGTTTACCTAAAATTCGTTAATTTTCCAGAATTTTTCGTGTTTTCGCGCCCCATAGTCCCTTAATTGACATTAATTATGTTAAAATGTAAACTGTCATATTAAAAGGTAAACTGGCCCTACACAGAACTCTCAGTGTTATTAATTACGGGAAACAATATTTTAAACAAATTGGCCCTACATAAAAATCCCAATATCATTACGTATTATGGAATATGATGTCATACTGAATCGGTCCTACACAGAACTCCCAGTATTAATACGGACTACGGGAAACAACATTTTAAGTAAATCGGCCCTGCCTAAAACTCCCAGCATTATTACGGATTACGGAATATGATGTTATAATAAATTGGCCCTACACAGAACTCCCGGCATTAGAACGGATAACGGAAAAAGCTACTAAAAAAAATCGGCCCAATATCAAAGAGCCGTAATGGATCCAGATAACTTTTACCGATATGAGGAATTAATTGGTCCGACATAAGGCTACCGTCTTGCCAATCTTTCGAACTAAGCCCAAAGTTTGCCTTAATTGGCCCGTAATGCCCATGTTTGCTGGCACTCCCACCCATTCCATTTCCTATATATTCCACTCCCCTCTACCCTCCTCCCTACCTCTTATCTTGGCACCTCCTGGATGACGGATCATCCCTGTATCCTGTCCACGGCTAAAAGAACTCCCTAAAGGAGTACCGTACAACCAACACCCTAGTTCTTCATGCGGACAAATTCGGACTTTTACCCAAGTGGAATTAAGTCGAATTCCACCAGAAAGGACTAAAGGAAAATGTAAGAAAGGCAGTTGAAGCACCCTGCATCAATACCTCCAAGAACATAAACAACAGAGAAGGCTTTACATGCTTGGCGAAACTAACAAACATTACTGATGAAAGAGGATAGGACAATTTCCCACCCAGGTTACCTTCTCAAAGACCCCAGACAGGATGTGTATGAACTGTATCAATGTTAGCTTTCTGAAGATGACCTTAGGGGTCGAAACATTAAAACAATAAAGTATTCCAACACATCTTTGCCAACTCATCCCAGGCGGTAGCCCAATGGATAAAGTCTTGAATTCATAAGCAGGTGGTCATTAGTTCAAATCCCGTAACCTATTGTGTGTTTGCCGTGTTGAATTATGGCAGCCTTGGCTATGCAGGGAGGCAACCCAATGTCGATCTAAAAAAAAAAGTATTTACCATGCTCAGGGTTTCTCTCTTCCCTTGTTTCCTTGTAATGAAGAACAAGCTGTCCAGTTAATTCTACGTGCATTGGTCATACCACATGTCATCTCATTAGGCGATTGACTATGTTTGCAACAAGGGACAATCAAACAACACTTGCAATACCACCAGGCCGAGATAGATAGACTATAGTAGATGGTAAGGGAATCATCGTTGCACTACATGTATAGACTTGGGGTGCATCTACTGTCTACTCTGCCACCCCTCCTCAATTTCAAAAATCGTCTCGGAACCTGTGGAAAACATCGAAAATGCAAACTTCTCCGATCCCATCCAAACTAATAATGGTAACAGTGAGCCCACTCACGAACCATAGGATGTTAAAACAATCATCGTAGTATCCCGTGTTTGGGCTTTGGTGGACGTTGAATCCGACGTTCGTCCTGACAGTATCTCCACTCTTCACAGGTGGGAAACCTCGCATATTCAAAGTACTCCGATCCCATCCAAATAGATGATGGTGACAGTGAGCTCATCCCCAAATTTGAAGATGGTAAAGAAATCGCCGTTGCACTATGTATATTGACGTGGGGTGCACCGTCCATCTCCACCCCTCAAAAAAAAAAAAAAAAAAAAAAAAAAAAAAAAAAAAATACATATATATATATATATATATATGTGTATATATATATCTTTATATGTATATATATATATGTTATATATATGTATATATATATGTATATATATATATATATATATATATATACACACATCACAAGCACCTGTGGGAAACCACAAAATTTCAAAGTACCACGATCTGATCCAAAGTAACGACGGTGACAGTGAACCGATATCCGTACTTTATGCATTCTTTATATTCTTTATCTCGTCCCTCACCCCCTACCCCTTCCCATAACAAATCGTCACAGGTGTAAACCCTCAAAACTAAAAGTACTCCAATCCCATCCAAACTGAACCCATTCCCGAACTTTAAGATGGCAAAGGAATCGTTACAAGTGGACCCTAATCATAGGTGCTCGGGTCCTGTGGTGATGAGCTAGGGTGACGGAGACAGGTTGAGAATGTAGCTGCGAGTCTCAAGGCCAAGTCCAGCATGCGGGTAGTATAGGAGTAATGGTCGTTGGAGGGAAGGGATAGGAATAGTTCTCTCCAAAGACATCCTCCTATATAACTGAGCAGCCTCATTCACTGATCCCCATTGCTCACCCTGAATTGGGGAGGCGCCTAGAAAAGGTGACCCAAACTTTGGTTGTTCCAGATTCCCTGGATGGTTTACCGCAATTATCCAGGCATTCCTTATGTAGTCGATCCAACCTAAAACAAATCAATATACCACGGATTCCTTTTACGATTGTGACCTGATACGTCCGAGCTCTCCTAGATACACAAGAAATAACAAACGGGCCTCAAAGACACACAGCGCTTATTGTCTATGAACTAAAGAAACACAATATTGATATAGCTGTTCTCAGTGAGAGACACACCTCTCAAGTGAAGACTTACTCACAGAAACAGGCAATGGATATACTTGCTTCCGGTAAGGCTACCTTGAAATTGTTCCTCGGCTACATGACATCGCCTTTGCACAGTAGCGAAGCTACTATTGGCGAAGAGAAAGAGGTTTTGGTGAGTTCGTCTCTTTTATTGTAAGGTACGAGTGAACTGATTTTACATGCGGCGGAAGCCGGTATATATACTCGTGGGCAAGTTACCTGTGGTGCGTAATTAGATAATTGCACTGGGTTCGGTCGGGTCAAGCAGGGTCGCGCTGGCAGAGAGCGTCAGGTCGTGGACATCAGTCACGTTCCCTAGCACGTGACTTGTCGCGGCGCCACGTGGCTGTACAGCACTTTGTAATACACTACTTCAAAAGATCCCTGAACACCCAACCGACATAAGTGAAAGATTGGTGGCATAGTGCCACCACAATGCAACACTTATCAGCTCCATTGCACCTACCCTTAATACTAAAGAAGCAACAAAAGACGTTTTTGTGTGAGTCACTGAACTTTGTTCTCCAAAGAATGTCGCCACATGACAAAATCACACTCCTTTGATATTTCAGTGCCAGAGTTGGATCAAATACTGAATTTTGGAGAAACATAATTGGCAGATATGGCATGGGAAACCTCAGCAGCAACTCAGACTTCTAATATTGTACGTAGAGGATAATCTATTATCAACACTCTCTTAAAAAATCGATGTTGTCCTGGATGCATTATAGATCCAAGCATTAGCATCTCGACTACATAATTGGCAGCGAAACTGGAAAGACCGTTTTTTTACCTGGGCAACGTGAAAAGCAGAGTGCTGGGCTGACCATCGAATTATAATCCAAAACGAGACTTCAAATACGTAAATTTGATCACATTACAACTCCAGACACGAAACTAAACTATAATGCCCTTGGAGAACCTGGAAGCATCGAAAACCTCCACAAAATAGTTGCAAAGTACCTGAACTTCGTCCTTAATTTCGACTCAAACAACATAAACTGATATAAACGAGGAATGAATCAACTCAAGCTGCTGTTGATGATCTTGGCTTCACAAGGCAACGGCTTTACGAGTTGTTCGATGGGGATTCTCAAGATGTTCACTCTCCTCTTGCAGCTAAAAAAGAAAGCCCATGATGCCCTGTTCTCAACTCCCCCTCACAGTTAACTGGTGCACCCTTCGAGCTGAAACTCAGAAGAGACTAGAGAAAATGGAGAATGAGTGGTGGCAAGTCAGGGGTTTGCTAACAGAAATGACTCTCAATGTCTTTACAAAGCTATCAAAGTTATAAACGGTCCCACCAAAGGAAACATCAGTCCAGTGAGATTGACAGAGGTTATCCTTCTGAGGGAAAGACAAGAAATTCTAAATAGATGGGCTGAGCACATTGGCAGTCTTCTCTACCAAAGGAACCCCATTGGTCTGAACATCTTGGACTAACTACCAGAGCTCACAACGGTCATAACTCTCGACACCCAGATTTGCTAGACACTCTAAACCAACAGCTGGACAAAATACATCCAAGAACTTCTAAATACAGGGAATGAAGAACAATGGCAAGAGACATAGGAAGATTTAGATGAAGAAGAACACGTACGATGAAATAGCAGAAAAATGGTTTGAATATGCATTGAATGAATTTAGAATTTCCAAAACACGAGGAGTAAATGAAAATCAACAGAACTAATAAAGGAAGGAGGAAAAGTAGTGCAGGAAAATATATTGGAACTCGTAAATAAGTCTTATATAGGAGTGGGGTAAAACCTTAATAGTCCCAATTTTCAAAGATAAGGATGCTGGAGTATGTCACAATTATAGATGTATTTTCTTAATACCACACATCATAGAACTATATGAAGAGAATATGTGAGAGAAGAGTAAGAGCCCTAGTAGAACCAATTCTAGGTGAGAAACAGCATAGTTATAGAAGTAATAGAACAGGTAGAGATATGACTCTTGGACTGAAATTGGTGATGGAGAAGACATGGGATCATAACTAAAGCCTTTACATCGCCTATTGATCTAGAGCAGGGCTTTGATTCAATATTTCGCGAAAAGGTATGGGGGTGTATGGACAAGAGGTATGGTGTCACAGGATGTCTAAAAAGCCATTAAAAGCTTGTATTACCCTTGTACCGGTATATGTAATATTAGAACACCAAAAAAGGCCAGAAACGGGTTAAACAAGCAAGTGTACAGTCTCCGTTACTCTTCATAGTATATATAGAAACTGTGATAGATGATTTTAAGGAAAGTAGAGAAGATGATTATAAGAACAGAATAATGGCAAATGCAGATGATATAGCTGAATGGTGCACAGTTAGGGAAAAGATCGAAGACTAAGGTGGAATGGGTGCTTTATAAGGAAAGGCATGGAAACGAATTTAGAAAAGACAGAGATATTGACTGTTTGCAAAAGAGAAAAACAAAAGTTCAACATCACCATAGGAAATATGATGGTGAGGAATACAAAAACTTTTTATATATCTTGGAAATGTAAGTTCCTATGGAGAGTCGCCACACATCATTCACGCATTTTCTTTCAGGAAGAATCTAGTATGGAAAGGAGAGCATAAGAACATAAGAATGAAGGAGACTGCAAGAGACCATAAGGCCTACACTAGGCAGCTCCGTATATATCACCACCTGTCACCACCATCCATAAAGTTGTCTAATAGTTTCTTAAAACAACTGATAGTTTATTCCATTCGTCAACCATCCTATTAGTAAACCAATTCTTGCCTATTTCCTTCTTAAATCTAAATTTGTCCAGTTTATAACCATTACTGCGAGTCCTGCCCTGTTGTTTTACTATGATGACCTTGTTTGCATTACCCTTGTTAAAGCCTTTGATCCACTTGAACACCTCTATTAGATCCCCCCGCACTCTGTGTCTTTCCAGAGAGTGTAAGTTAAGGTGCCTAAGCCTCTCTCCGTAAGGCAAATTTCTGATTCCATGTATCATTTTGGTCATTCTTCTCTGTACTGATTCTGGTAAATTGATGTCCATTCTGTAGGACGGAGACCAAAACTGTACCGCATAGTCAAGGATGGGTCTAACTATCGCTAGATAGAGTATGATTACCTCTGCACTTCTATTCTTTACCGTCCTAGCAATGAAACCTAATGCACTGTTAGCTTTATTTCTGGCGCTAATGCACTGTTTCCTGGTTTTAAGGTCCGGACTCACTAGAACTCCCAAGTCTCTCTCGCACTTAGTTTTCTCTAAAAGCATGTTATCTAAGCTGTATCTATTTTCGGGGTTGTGTAGCCCTACGTTTAACACGCTACACTTAGAGATTTTGAAGTTCATTTGCCATTTCACCGATCATGTGAACAATTTGTTAAGATCATCCTGCAGAATCTCTGCGTCGTCTCCTGACCTAATTAGGCGTTCTATTTTAGTGTCGTCCGCAAACTTACTAACATCACTATTTATCCCGTCGTCTAAGTCGTTTGTGTATGTGATGAACAACAAGGGACCCAAAACCGAGCCCTGGGGGACCCCACTAGTAACATTGCCCCACCTAGATTTTACTCCATTTATGGTGACCCGCTGTTTTCTGTTACTAATCCATTCTAACACTTTTCCTCCTATGCCATGGGCTTTGATTTTATTTAGTAGTCTCTGGTGTGGCACCTTGTCGAACGCTTTGCTAAAGTCAAGGTAAATAACATCATAATTATCATTGTTATCTGACGCCTTATATACTTTAGTGTAAAAGGATAGAAGATTAGTCACACATGACTTACCCTTGGAGAAACCATGCTGTGAATCACGAATTAAATTATGTCTTTCGATGTGTTCTCTGAGTCTATTTACTATTACTGATTCAAGCATTTTTTCTATAACCGATGTCAAACTGATTAGCCTGTACGTTTGCTTGCCTCCAAGCAGTAGGCACAAAACCAGTGTCTACTGATTTATTGAATATTTCAGTTAACTGGTCGCAGATTTCAAATTTACACTCCTTTAGCATTCTCGGTATTTCCAGGTGTTAATGTTTCTTCTTATCATCACAATGGAAAGTTGAAGCCTTCAATGCGCATAAACACAATAAGTTTCACGCAGCTAAAACCAAAACTATGACCGCAGGTGTGAAACATACAAACCAACAAACTCTCCGACTCTCCTGTTTTGGTCATTAACATAAAAAGTGTCTGAATGTTCACAAAAGGTTACACAAACACAATATTCATTCTGTCTTTATTATTTGGTATAAGAATAAGAATAACAGTATTTAAATTAAAACAAATAACAAGATACTACATAAACGAACAAGGCTGTGCCTCTGGTAACCTTAGCGTAGACTCCTGAGACTTGACTTAACCAAAAACGATATCACCGCCTTTGGCTTGCCACTCCAAGAAGGACCCTAGGTAGAGCCTGAAGAGAAAATGAGTAAATCAATGAATGCATACATATGTACATACATACATACACACATACACACACACACACACACACACACACACACACACACACACACACACACACACACACGACTCGTGGCGCAGTGGTAGCGATCGCGGCCGCCACTATGGCGGTCCGAGATCGAATCCCGCCAAGGGCTGAAATAATTTCAATGTCACTGCGTTGCGAGTCGTTACTCCAACTCTCGTGGGCGGGGAATTGGGTGTGTGTGTGCGTGTGAGGTCACAGCATTACCCATTGATCAGTCATATATGAGCTCTCAGGTCTCTTTCGGAAATCCAACACGTGATCCAAGACCATGGTGAATTACACACACACACACTCAAAATATGCATTACATGTATATATAAAAACAATATATCACCATTACCACCTTTTACAATTCAATATATGTTTGATCAATTCTGTTTTAATTTATTCCGATTGCACATAGGACCCTCCTCTTCCGAAGAAGTGTTCCGTAGGATTTTGTACAAAAAATAGAACCTACCTAAGAAGTATTCCGTGTGATTTTGTACAAAAAACAGAACCTACTTCAAGTGAAGATCAATGTTCTCAAGTAGAAGAGAAACAGAGACGTACAAAAAATAAATCAACAGGAGGAAACGTCTGCTATATTTCAGTGAAACTGTATAGTGTTGGAACGTCGACATTAAGTGGGAATGCACACGAACACATGACAAAACCCCAACGGACAAAACCCTAAATAGGAAAATTGGGGGGTGGGAGGACATAACCTAAGCTAAGCTAATTTAATCTAACATAAGCTAACCTATTCACTGATTGGGGTTTTATCCGTTCACCAATCACATAAGAACATAAGAGAGGAAGAGACTATAAGAGACCGTAAGGCCTACATTAGGCAGTTCCCTGTCCATTACCACCTATCATCCACATCCATAATTGTATCTAACTCTCTCTTAAAATAACCAATGGTTTCAGTGCTCATTACATGGCTATAAAGTATTTTCCACTCATCAACCACTCTATAAGTAAAACAGTTTTTGCCTATATCCTTCTTAAATCTAAAATTGTCCAATCTAATTCCATTACTACGAGTCCTTGGCTGCATCATCCTTGTTAAAGTCCTTTACCCATTTGAATTCATCTATAAGATTACCCCGCACTATTCGTCTTTCCAGAGAATGGAGTTAAGGCGCATAAACCTGTCTTCATAAGGTAAATTTCTGAGCCTATGTATCATTTTGGTCATTCTCCTCTGTACTAATTCCAGTGAATTAATATCCATTCTATAAGACGGACAGCAAAACTACCACATATTCAAGGGTGGGTCTAACTATCGCCCAACTATCGTCTAGCTATCTGCACTTTAGTTTGTAATCGTCTTAGCAATAATTCCTAATGCCCTGTTACCTCTGTTTCTGGAAATAATACTCTGTTTTCTGGACTCAATAACACTCCCAAGTCATTTTCACATTCTATTTTCTCTAAAATGGTGTTGTCTAAGCTATACCTATTTCCTGGGTTGTGTAAACCTACGTTTAACACATTGCACACACATATGCACACACAGACACACACACACAAACACCCCCCTTCCCTCATCCACTCAAGGACTTACAAAGCAGACATGAAGAAACTCCTTCGGGCCACGTCAATTTCTTATTAATTCACAATCACTCTCTATTTACACATATCTCTTGCCCGCTCCCTTCTCTGCTCCACAGACATTCCCCTTCACCACAGGCCTCTTTCAACTACAGGCCCCCTTCACCCTATCTATCCATCTCATTCTCGCTCTTCCCCTCAAGTTCACTCCATCTACCTCTGCCTTCCACCCTCTTTTTGGTAGCCTTTACTCATTCTTTCCATATGCCCAAACCTAAAGATTGCACTACTGATCCCAGTATCCTATATTTTTAACTGAAGCAGAAATACAATACTTGGATTTTTTAATGTCGTTACTGATAACTACACCAAGATCCCTTTCATTTTCCAATTTCATGATTTATTCCAAATAACTTTTAGTCGTATTTAGTATTATTTTTCATTTATGTGCATCACCTTACACTTCCTTGGATTAAATTTAATTAGCCATTTTGAGACCATTGCTCTAGTTTGTCTAAATGTCCATATAATTACAGTAGTCATTGGCCTTTCTGTACAGCTTAGTACCATCAATGAATCTGATGATAGTAGATTCGAATTCACAATCATCAACGTCATTGATATATACTATGAACAGAGGTGACCCTAGAACGGAACCCTGAGGAACTCCACTATTAACATCTTTCTAGCTAGAAATTCTACCAATCAGAACAACTCGCCGTTTACGGTTGTTAAATCATGCAAATTTAGATAGTTGTCTCTTGTGTGGGACAGTGTGTATCTTTCTCTCTCTCTCTCTCTCTCTCTCTCTCTCTCTCTCTGTGTGTGTGTGTGTGTGTGCGTGTGCACTTGTGTGTATGTGTGTGTGTGTGTGTGTGTATGTGTGTGTGTATGTGTGTGTGTGTATGTGTGTGTGTGTGTGTATGTATATACATATACATATGCATTATATATATATATATATATATATATATATATATGTGTGTGTGTGTGTGTGTGTGTGTGTGTGTGTGTGTGTGTGTGTGTGTGTGTGTGTGTGTGTGTGTGTGTGTGTGTGTATGTGTGTGTGTGTGTGAACACTAGACATTTCCCAAAGTTCTGACCTGTGTTTATTGAAACCCTTTGGCAATAGGATATCGTTGGCCTTGCGGACGCGATTTCCGGATCTACATGTTAAGACGATATTCGGATCCTCGGGTCGTGGTTTGGGGAAGCTGTACTTGCGCAAGAACTCCTTGTCAGGCATGTCGAGCGCGTCTTCCAACTCTTGCACTGAAAACAGATCGTACATGTAGTGTGACTAGTAATGTTATTGTAACCAACTTTATGTCCACCTGCACAAAATGAGGGTTTGTTACATGCATTTAACAATAACAGCTACTTCCTATTTCTACTATATTTTTCATGTGGTGTATTATGTTGTATGCATAGTGTACGGCATATATTATTTAAATATTACCTGGTATACAGTGAGCCCCTGGCAGACCGCCGTTTTCTTGAATTTCCTCTCGTCGGCGGACATCGAGGACCACGACCCGGTGTAAACGCGCCTGCAGCTCCTCAAACGATATTTCTGAAACAACAAAAATATTCATATGTACATATTTGTCATATGGCCCTCAATAGTGATTGTGTTTTCCCGCGCGTAGCACTTGCCATCCAAAACGATATCCTAGGCGGATCTTGTGGACGGTAGATTCCGCCCCCCTTCTACCATGGGGCAGGTGGACTACCTCTTACCACCACTATCTGCTAGAGAGTAGAGCCACTGATATTCTTCGCCTAGAACTCAGTCCCTTTTTCCATGATCTCAAAGCACTGCCATTAATAACAATGGGATCGCGTGGATCCTGTAAATGAACTGCTCCGGACCACCTACAAGGTTAAGTCCGACCGGGTACTAGAAAAAAAAAAAAAAATCTCGTGTATCTGTTATATTCATAACTCCATATATGTTAAATTGTGTCCAGGAAATTTAATGGCATGTAATGTAGAGTCTATTTCTGATAGGTGATATGTATAAATAGAGAAACTTACCATCGTCACCTCTTTGTTGAAATAGGATGAGATGGATGGATGGGGTAAAAGGGGCATTGGGAAAGAGGGGAATGTCAGTTGAGGAAGGAAGGGAGAGGAGAGAAGATAGGGGTGAGTGGAGAATGGTTGTGTATGGATGATGCTGTAATGCATGGAAGGGAGTGGATGGGGGATGGGGGTCAGGGAGTATGTGTGAATTATATTTTGACGCAGACCGAAGGGGTTTCTCCTCGTCTTCTCCATTTCTGCATGAGGGGACGGAAAGAGGGGTCGCCGATTAAATGAAGCGGCCTTGCTGTGGATGTGGTGTGTTTTGCTGCATTGCTTATGTCCTAGGGCAGTGGGCGAGATGCAGGGATGACCCGTTAACCAGGAGGAGCCAAGAAAAAAGGGAGGGAGGGATGGTGAGTGGGAGTTGAGTATGTGGAGATGAAATGGGTGGGAGTGGATTTATGAGTTTGGCTACCTCTCTTGTATGGGGAAAAAGCCCTTGGTATATGTATGAATGTATAATGAACACAGAACTTGTGGAAGGAAATCATAAAATGTGTGGTAAAATTTTTTATATAACAGGAATGAGAGGTCCAGTTTTTGAAATATACAATATTTCCAGACTTAGCAGCGCGGCTCGTTTCGTTTACATTTGAAAAAAATGAAAAAGGGAAACCCTGTCGAGCTTCTTGTCCAAACGTTGACACATAAATGTATACCAATAGAAATAGAACGAAGCCTCACCTACTCCACACGTAAAGGAAATGTGATCGCTCGAATTAATTGTGGATCAAGGACGTAAGATAAAACGAAATCTCTAGAATCATTGTCAAATGTAATAAAAACAAAATAGAATATGGATTAGATTGCCTGGTAGTGGGCACAATAAAAATTAGAATTGAATATAGACACCATCGAGTTAACGTATTGGCGCTAGAGATATAGCTGATTTCCCGATGAAAACATGAATTTACAAAGCGAATTAAAAATCGCAAGCTATTACAGACCACGCGTTCACATGTGTTTGAGTGCAGTTGTCCTTTGCTTATGAAATCAGGCAAAGCATTACAATCTGCGTAGGAACGGGTTAGGTTACATGCCGCGAAAAGGCAGTAAACATCTACGGACCGAGCGGTCAGGGCAGAAAATGGTTTGTGTACTGGTTACCAAACGAAGTCATGGTTAAGATAGTGTCGTTTATTTTCATTGGGGCTATTCAATACGAAACTTCAATTTGCAGTAAGGCGGGAAGAATCTAAAACGTTGGATAATTTTACAAGACTGCAAACACTGTTGAGGGGGGGGGGGGTTCACTCGGTTGAATAAAATCACCTGAAAGCAGGTACAACAAATTTAGAGTAGAATAGTTATTCGAAATGCAATCAACCCATCCACTGCCTAGCGACAGCCAAAACAAATGTAAAAGTTGCCTCTAGCACTGAATAAATTAACGACCAAAATAATGAAAACCGTACATTTTCTTCATTTTTAATAGAAAAAGGAAACAAAAAAGTAATATCTTATCCAAACCCTGCTGAGTGGATTAAGAATAAACAAAGTGTCAGTTTTCAAGTATCCCGGATCAGTCATATCTGCTTATAACTCCATGACTGTCAGGTGATTAGATTATCAAGATCAATTTATGGCAGCGAGGCATAGAGCTCTAGTGGAAAAGCCGAGAAGAAATTTCATTGCTTCCAACAACATACATTAGTCCAGGGACGTGTAACTCAGCACAAAATGAAAGCCTTGGCAGAGAAAACCTAATCTCTATTGATAAACAAAGTGATACGAATAAGTAGGGTAGTACAATGAAGTGTCATAAAAAATAAAGACAATTGAAATCATACAGCGACGATGAAACGCAGCAGGAGTAAAAATTCGAGGAACTAGATGGAAATAACTAAAATATATTTAAAAGGGATTCATCATATACAAAAGTTTCCATATATAATCAGCAGTTTTAAATTCCTCTATTGTCCAGGAGTGGATACATCTAGGAGGAAAACTATTACACGTCCTTCAAACAGTTTTTTCCAGTTTGTTTTCATAACCTCGCGAAAACTTACCGTGCACGCGTGCGTGACTTCACCCTGTCCCAATCGCCTGTCTGTGCGTTTGTGTGCTTGAGCACGGCCGCATGCTGGTGCGTGTACGTGTGAGAAAACATTCATAGATATAACCTAAATCTTAGGTTTCATTTGTCTCTCAAAAATGCTGAAAGGTCTTCTGATAATCTAAATCCAATATAGATAAGCCACCACCACCAACTTCGTTTCTTTTACCACCACCGTCACGAACTCCAGCTGCCCCTCTACCCCACTCCCTCCACCATCGCAACCTTTAACACTTTTCCGTCTTCTCCCTTCCAATTTACCCAATTCCTCTTAGGTGTCCTTGTCTTACTTCTGGTCCTCCTGTTTTTCAAATTTTGCTCCTTTTCCTTCTCTCCCTCTCCTTTTCCGTCCTATTCTTCCTCTCCTCCTCCTCATCCTTCATCTTCACTATCATGATAATTATCCTTGACGTCCTCACTGCCATTATCATTGTCATCACCACTACCATCATCACCGCCGCCGCTGCCACCACCGTCACCACCACTTCCATCACCTCTACCACCATCACCACTACCATCATCACCATTACCACCATCGCCACCACTACCATCGCCACCACCACCACCACAACCTTTACCACCGCCAACAAGCACATCACTACAATGCGGAAGAACGTAGGGATACACAGGAAGTTAAATTCTTCGAATTCTGAAGGAGAAGCAGAGATAGAAAGTGATCATTTTGCTCGTCCCTGAATAGATTTATGCTCCTCAGGGGTGGGCAACCTTTTTAAGTGTGGGTATACCAAAATCAGCCAAATCTTTGATACAAAAATTTCTCACGTGCCAACGGAGTAAAATTATAGGCCTACATACGAGTATGCTCCCCCCTCCCTTCGCCTCCCAGGTGAAAGAAATCGAAAGAGAAATTAAAGGTGAAATGGAGATATTCAACACTGTTGCAGGTATTAATGATAATATGAAGAATTACAGTGCCATCCGTTTGTATATGTATATATATCATACACAAGAACTGCAAATCAAAGAAGTAAGATGATATCCAGAACTTAATAACATATTATTGTAATCCCAGAACATCATCTTTAGTTATGCAAAACAACTTGGCAGGAGTAAAAGAAAAAAAGAAAATAAAGTAATGTTGTGTACAAATATTCATGGAATTCCAACAAAGACGGTGCTCTTTGTAATTAAGAGTATATTGGTCAAACAACTCAAACTTTGTCACAAAGGCTCACATACCACATGCAAAACGGAGCAATAAAATCGCACATCACAAAATATACAATCTAAACACATCGCTGGAAAACCTGAACAATAACACAATGATAATTGCGAGGAATAGCAATTAAAGAAAATTAAAATGCTTGGAAGCCGTGTTGATAGGATATGGTCTACCAGAAATGATTATTCAACAAGATATGTGTGGGACCTTGGAGTTATTCGGAGCAACTCACGGCGCGCCAAGGAGAAACTAAACAGCAACTCCTGGGCCATAGCACCTCTCCCCGTGTTTTAATGAAGTGGTATATAGAATAAGTTTTGTATCTTTGCCTAAAGTCTAGGTGAAACGTCTTAGGTTATGTATTTGTTTTTATATCCAAATTGATCATGGACACATTGTTGGAATACATCGAAATGGAGTGTTGTGGATCTTGTTAGTCTGGCTGATGAAAGAAGTGGATTGCATTCCATGGTCGCCGACGTCATTTAACAGGCATCATGGATTCATTTAGTATAGAATTTTCCCTTCCTCCTACAAAGAAGAAAATGGCGAGAAGGATAGAAAGTATAGAAAAAGATCACTAACGCCGAGTATGCTGCATTAATTATTCAATAGAAAATGTATTCAAGAAAACTTGCTCCCTAATTTAATATATATATATATATACATTTATATATATATATATATATATATATATATGTATGTATGTATATATGTATATATATATATGTATATATATATGTATGTATATATGTATATATATATGTATATATGTATATATATGTATATATATATATATATGTATATATATATATATATATATATATATATATATATACTGTATATGTCACAAAGTAATGGGCGCAAATAAGAAAAAAAAGTCTAAATGTCGCCAAAAGACATTTTTCCATGTAAATGTATCAACTCTTGGAATAGTTTGGGAGCGAATTCAAAACTAGGCATGATACCTGGAAAAAAGGAGTTAGAATGGACCTCGCTAGTACAGCTCCCTTCCTGTATATTACCATTAGGGAAGTATAATTATGTAATCGCATGAAAACAAACAAACACACACACACACACACGAATCCAACACGTGATCCAAGACCACGGTGAATCACACCCACACGCACACATGCGCGGCACGGTGTCGTGAGGTCACGGTAAGAAACTGGAAAAGACCACATATCTGAAGGACGTTGAGAAATCCAGTTTTCTTCACAGATGCATCCACTCCTGGAGTATTCTATGATTTAGCTCAAGATGGAGCCATAAAAGAATATAAAATTACGGCTTATTTGTGAAGAGCGAGAGACATAACTCCACGAATGTACAGTAATTCCTTTCTTATATAAGATACAATCAAGTAGATATTCATGTACACATGATCTGTAGAGGGTACTGGCTGCAAAAGGTTTATGCAACATTTCAGGAAATTTTTATGACGCTTCTACGAACCAGAATCACGCAATGTTCTTTTATAACTGGAGACTAATTTCAAACATGCACACACGCGCGCGCACATACCAGATTAGAAGTAAATGTCATTACTAGTGAAAAGGTTGAAATACCACCGACCCAACCACCTAGACGTTTGAAGCCCTGTTTGTTCTCCCGGGGGTTCCCCCAAAAAACACCAGCTCTTTTGTATCCTATCACGGCCGAAGAACCACCACTGCACCAGCACCACCCCATTTATTACAAAAACTTTACGGGTCCACGTCCATCTCTTTCAGAGGGGAACTTTGGCGACATCACCGTAATCATCACCAACAAAACATGACTCGCAGCACCGCCGTTTATCCCACCCCCAACCTCCAACGTCTGTTACATCCCACTACCTGCAGTGCCCTTACAGTGCCGCCCCGAGGCAATTCTCAGTGATGCCGCCTCCCACTCTTCATCACCACTTCCCACCTTCGCCAAAACCACAAATCATCTGAGCATGATAGAAAAAATAAGAATATTTACTGTAGATATTTTGAGTCAAACTTATTCATTTTTTCATGTAGACATGATAGCTAGTGGATTGCGAAACAATGTAACAGATTTTAAATTTTGTATTTAATCTCCCTATCGCAGAAAAGGATTTGGGAAAATATTTCACATTTTGTTGATTCCAAAGCAAAAAGTGTCGATTACGGTAAAATATTCAGGGCTTCTTTGACCTCTTTTTTGTTATTATAATTATTTTGTCAGCCTTGGTGGGGCAGCAATTTTAGGCTAGAATTGCCGCCTCCCTAAAGGTGTTGCCTCCAGAAATATGCAACCCCCCCACCTATATGTGAGAGCCCTGACCACCCGACGCCCCACGAGCACGTACTAAGCACGTGAGTCTTTAATGCCGTGACCCTTTGAGGCAAAGTGTAACTTCGAGTTAGCATTTCATCTTCACAGTTGCCACAAGTTGCACTACTTTTATTAGTCCGACATCTAATACTGTTAGGATAATGAGTATGGAAAAAATAAAGTGTAATCTCAGAAATTATGCTTTCTTCCATTATCTTTTTAAACAACGTATTTTCAAAGTATGACTTTAAACAAACAACGACGAGGGAGCATTCTTGTTCTTAAATCTAGGCAACAATACATACGGGGCTTATCCTAATGTTTTCTAGAGGTATCAGGAGAGGAATCTCGAAATCATGATAATGATGCTAGAGTAGTAACATTATTATTAATACTGATAATGATAATAATAACAATGATAATGATAATAATGACAATGATAATAATAATGATAATAATAATGATAATAATAATAATAATAATAATAATAATAATAATAACAATAATAATAATAATGGTGATGATAATAACAATAATAATAACAATAATAATAATAATAGCAATAATAATAATAATAATAATAATAATGATAATAATAATAATGATAATAATAATAATGATAATAATAATAATATTAGTAATGATAATAATAACAATAGCAATAATGATAACACATACATATACCAAGGCTTTTTCCCCCTTACAAGGAAGGTAGCCAAAAAGGAAAAGGCATAAAATCATTCCCACCCATTCCATCCCTGAATACACTCCATACCCCTCCACCCTCCCTCTTATCTTAGCACCTCCTGGATGACGGGTCATCCCTGCACCTTGTCCACTGCCCTGGGTCAGAAGCAGTGTTGCAAGACACAGCACATCCACAGCAAGGCCGCTTCATTAAATCGGCGACCCCCCTCTCCGTCCCCCCATGCATAAAAGGAGAAGACGGAGAGAAATCCCTTTGGGCTGCGTCAAATTTTGCTCACGCATACTACCTCACCCCCCATCCCCCCGGCCATTCCACCTCATGCATCACAACATTATCCATATACAACCATTCTCCATTCACCCCTGTCTTCTGTCCTCTCCCGTCCTTCCTCAACAGACATTCCCCTCTTCCCCAAAGCCCCCTTCACCCATCCATCCACCTCATCCTAGGACGTCCCCTCATGTTCACTCCCTCCACATCTGCCTTCCATACCTCTTTTACTAGTCTTTCTTCACTCATTCTTTCCATGTGTCCAAACCATCCCAATACTCTTTCATCAACCCTATCTCCCAACTCCCTTTCCACCCCTGTTCTCCTCCTCACCTCCTCATTTCTCACTCTATCTAGCCTAGTAACCCCCATCATACTTCTCAGACACCTCATCTCAAACACATTCAAACTCCTTCTCTCTTCCTCTCTTATGTTCCATGTTTCTGCCCCATACAGTGCTGTTGGCACAATCACTCCTTCATACAGTCTCCTCTTAGCATCCATTCCCAAATGTCTATTCCTCATTACACTCTTTAATCCACCAAGGTATTTACTCACTTCTCTCAATCTACATTCTACCTCCACCTTCACTACACCTTTTCCTGCCACATTTGCACCCAAGTATTTAAAACTATCCACTTCCTCCAGTCGCTCTCCCTTAATGCTCACTTCCAGTCTACTGCCATTTTCACCCCTTGTACATCTCATCACCTTACTTTTACCCACATTTATCTTTAGCTTTCTTCTATCACATACTCTCCCAAACTCTGTCACCAACTTCCTCAATCCCTCCTCCGATCCTGCCACAAGTGCAGTGTCGTCCGCAAACAACAGCTGGCTCACCTCCCACTTTTCCCCATTTTCTTTAACCATCTCCAATCCCTGACCCATTACCCTTGCATTTACCTCTCGCACTACCCCATCCATGTATAAGTTGAACAGCCACGGCGACATAACGCATCCTTGACGATGTCCCACCTTTACCTCGAACCACTCACTCTCTCCATTTCTAATCCTGACACAAGCTCTACTACTCTCATAAAAACTCTTGACAGCTCCCAAAAGCTTTCCTCCTATCCCATATATCTGCATAACCTCCCACAGTGCCTTTCTGACTACCCTATCTTAAGCCTTTTCCAGATCCATAAAAACCCAAAAAACATCCTTCCCCTTTCCTATAGCTTTCTCACATATCTGTCTTACCACAAAGATCTGATCTACACAACCTCTACCCGTCCTAAATTCATACTGTTCCTCACCAATTACTCCCTCTCTTTCTCTGCTAATCCTCTCAATCAAGATCCTCCCATAAGCCTTCCCAACTACACTTAACAAGCTAATCCCTCTGAAACTACTACATTCACACTTGTCCCCTTTTCTCTTGTAAAGTGGAACTATACAGGCACTCCTCCAGTCCTCCGGCACTCTACCCTCTCTCCAGCAAACATTAAATAACCTCACCAGCCAGTCCACCATCACTGTACCTCCTTTTTTTTTAGACATTCTGCATGGCATCCATCCAAACCAGATTTTCCTCACTCATCACGGTCATTTTATTAATGATAATAATAACGATAATAATAATAATAATAGTAGTACTAATAATAAAATAATAATAATAATGATAATAATAATAATAATAATAGTAATAATAACAATAGTAATAATAATAATGATAATAATAATAACAATATTGATGATGATGATGATTATGATGATGATGGTGGTGGTGGTGATAATGATAACAAAATTATAATGACAGCAATAATGAATCATTTAATGATATAATACCAATAGAAAGAAGAGGAAGAAGAAGAAGAAAAATAAGAAGAGGAAGAAGAAGAAGAAGAGGAAGAAGAAGAAGAAGAGGAAGAAGAGGAAGAAGAAGAGGAAGAAGAAGATGAAGAAGAAGAGGAAGAAGAGGAAGAAGAAGAAAAAGAAGAAGAAAAAAGAAGAAAAAATAATCATCATTGTAACAAAAGGCTATGGATAGCAACATGAGAGGGCAGTTAGAGGTTGGAGATGTTGAGGATGACTTGGAGGTGTTTTGGGCCGAAAACCCGACTCGAAGACCGCTCCGAGCTGACCAAAAATTACGTTGAAGTTAGACTGAAGAAGAAGATCCCGTAAGTGACAAACTCGCTACAGGTCCTTAGTTTATGGTAATGATACAA
>NC_134777.1:42466411-42469192 GCF_046742065.1 Oratosquilla oratoria | reverse complement strand
CAACATCACCAGCCAGTCCATCATCACTGTACCTACCCCTTTTAGACACTGCACGACACCCATCCAACCCAGGTGCCTTACCTGCTTTCATCATTTTAATAACTGCTTTCACCTCATCTTTCCTTGTTTCTCCTCCCTTTTCCTCATTTGTCACTGTCATTTTCTTAGCGTTTCCCACTGCAACTACCTTTCCCTCCCTATCCTCCTTCACACTTAGCAACCCCCTAAAATACTCTGCCCATCTTCCTCTTACTGCTGTCTCTTCCATTATCACCTCTCCATCTGCACATTTTACCTTTTCTTCTGTACTTGATTCGCCTCCTCTTCCTCTCTTAATTTCTTTCCAAAACATATTTCATTACTTTCAAAATAATCTATCATATCCTTACCCAATTTCACATCTGATCTCCTGTTTGCCTCCTTTATATCATGCTTTACTTCTCTTTTCTTTGAACCTCTCATATGATTCTCTTGTCCTATTTTGTAATCAATCAGTGAATACTCGTTTCTTCTCATCTTCAACCTTCTTTGTTTCATCATCCTACCACTACCCTTCCTTCTATTTCCTCCTGTCCTCCTTGTTCCACACACCATCTTTGCACACCTTGGGACTCCCTCCTTGAAACATCCCCATTCTTCCTCCATTCCTAGTTCTACTCTATTCTTCACTCCTTCCTACTCTTCTTTCTGGTCCTTCTTGTACTCCTTCTTCCTTTCTCTTTTAAGCAGTTTACTCTAAGCGCCTCCCTACCTTCTGTCCTTTTCCTCTTTCTTCATCTACACTCCACTCTCAATTTACCTTCCACCAAAAAATGATCTGATATCCCCCCCCCCCCACTCTCTTCCCGTAGAACATGAACATCCAAAAATCTTCCTACTCTTCTGGTTACCACTATAGTATCATCATTATCATCATCATCATCATCATCATCATCATCATCATCATCATAACAATAACAACAACAACAACAACAACAACAACAACAACAATAATGATAATAACAATAATAATAATAATAATAATAATAATAATAATGATAATAATAATAATAATAATAATAACAGTAATGATAATAATAATAATGATAATAATAATAATAATAATAATAATAATAATAATAATAATAATAATGATAATGATAATGATAATAATAATAGTAATAATAATGATGATAATAATAATAATAACGATAATAATGATAATAATGATAATAATAATAATAATGATAATAATAATAATAACAATAACAATAACAATAACAATAATAATAATAATAATAATAATAATAATAATAATAATAATAATAATAATAATAATAATAATAATAATAATAATAATAATAATAATAATAACAACAATAACAACAACAACAACAACAACAACAACAACAACAACAATAATAATAATGATAATAATAATAATAATAATAATAATAATAATAATAATAATAATAATAATAATAATAATAATAATAATAATAATAATAATAATAATAATAATAATAATAATAATAATAATAATAATAATAATAATAACAATAACAATAATAATAATAATAACAATGATAATGATAATTATAATAATGATCGTCTCCGCAACGGACACGTTGGTGACCATGTCCCACTTACATATAGTAGATCAAGGTCGTGCTGGTCTCACGGGAGCTCCAACGCAACTAGGAAAGGCCACAGAGTGCATCTGCAGCTTCCAGCCGACTTCAGGAACGGTAAACGACAAATTTGATCATTTCAATAGCTTCGGTGCAGTTAAACAGATGACTGACGCCAGCCGGTTTAATTCCGTTTGAGGTGTGTCACTCCATCAAGAGCGTTATTCAATATTATCTAGTCTTTCACCCGTTAGAAGTGACTGTAAAAATAGACTTAGATAAGAATCCATTGAACGTGCTTATCATAAGCAGCTGATAAGAGGTGACACCAGCGTGTTGATAGGTTGGCCTATGGTTTTCGCATGGGGTATCGAGTGAGTTTCATGCAGTCACTATTTTAGGGACATGGTAACACACCATCCGGACCAGAGTCACGCAGTATTCTTATTATGACTAGAGACTAGTCTTCACGCAAGAAAATAATCTAGATCAGGGGTGTGCAACCTTTTTTCCCAAAGGGCCACTAGTCACCACTCTGCTGGTATGGAGGGCTATATCAAGATCTAAGGATATAAGGTCTAACCACTTCCGACCGAATTTCGAGGGAGTTGGCGCAGCGGGCCCGTGAACGTCACCTGGCTGTTCAAAGTGGGGTTCCCGGGTCGTATAGCTGTCAGTTGAAGCTGGTGCGTCGTTCGGGAATGTCGTTGCCTTCGCTCGCACCGCTCCACGCAATTAGTTATATTCTGACAAATATTATATAAAATATATATATATAAATATATATAAAATATTATAGTTCCTGTCTATATATATGAATATATAATATATATGATATATGATATATATATATATATATATGATATATATATATATATATATAATATATAAAATATTATAGTTCCTGTCTTCCTTGGCGTTTCACAGTTTTCTTCAGTGTTTCACAAAGAGAAAACGGATCCAGCCTAATGACGTCAGAAGCTGCGCACAATAATTCAAACGGTCTGACCTGTATATTTAGACCTTGGGCTATACCTTACTATTTCATGTTATTTACTACGATCGAAGACATATTATGTGAGATTATACTGATAAAGATAGATAATTAGTTTGTTACTGATTTTATTTAAATTGGGATCACAAAAATAAGAATTGTACGAAACAAATGTAT
>NC_134777.1:42426411-42463911 GCF_046742065.1 Oratosquilla oratoria | reverse complement strand
CATGAGCTCTGGACAGGAATAATTGGAAAGGAAGGAGTGGGAAAAGCCAACTCCAACGGAACTCTCCTACTTGCCAAATGCGCCGAACACAACTTGGTAATAACCAACACCTTTTTTCGACAGAAAATTCGGTATAAGGTCTCCTGGCAACACCCAAGATCGAAGCACTGGCATCTCATTGACTACATCATCGTAAGATCCAGCGATCAGCAGGACGTGCTTCTTACCAGAGCTTTAACTGGAGCAGATGAATGTTGGACAGATCATCGCCTCATCACTTCCATCATGAAGATCAAACTCAGACCAAAAGTGAAACACCATGGCAAAGCAGACAGCGTAGAAAAAAAAAACAAAAAAACAATGTCGATGCCCTGCAAGACCCCGGAACTCGTGACATCTTTCAGCAACGCTTGCAGGTCAAACTCCAGGACAAGACTACTAGTTATCTCGTTCAAGAAGACTGGAACCATTTGAAAGAGGCCATCATCACTACTTGCGAAGAAACCATTGACCACAAAAAATAAATAAATAAATAAATAAATAAATAAATAAATAAATAAACGTCATGACTGGGTCGACGACAATGATGAAGCTCTTAAACAACCGATTGATAAAAAAAAAAAAAAAAGGAAGCTTTCATCGTCTTCCAAAACGATCCAAAATCTGACACCAAACGAAAGAATTACAGGGAGTGCAAAGCTACAGTTCAGAAAACAACCCGCACCCTGAAGAACCGGTGGTGGTGAGAAAAGGCGTGTGAGATTCATTAGCTAGCAGATGCCAATGCTGTAAAGGAAATCTATGGACCATCTACACACGGGCAAGCTCCTTTAAAGAGTAAGGACGGTACTACCATCCTAAAAAGCGACACCGAAATAGGAGACAGATGGAAAGAACATTTTGAAGACCTTCTCAATCACAAAGATGCTATCAACAGAAACGTGCTCAACATGATCCCAAAAGAAGCAAAGGAAGACTCTCTTGCTCAAATTCCATCCCTTGACGATGTAAGAAATGCCATTAAGGCGATGAAGAACAACAAAGCAGCAGGCCCTGATGGAATCCCAATCGAGATTTATAAGTTCGGTGGTGATGTAATCCAACACCAGCTCCACCAACTCCTGACCAAAATCTGAACCAATGAAAATGTGCCATCAGATTTCAGAGATGCCAACATTATTACCATCTACAAACGAAAAGGAGATAGATCTGAATGCAGGAATTACAGAGGAATCTCTGTTGGCAACTGCAGGAAAGCTTCTTGCACGTATCCTGAACAACCGCCTTAAAATGTTGTCTGAGAGAATTCTTCCTGACACACAGGCCGGCTTCAGACCGACGCAAAGCACAACTGACATTATTTCTACTCTCGCCAGCTGCAAGAAAAATGTCGTGAGCAACACCAACCGCTCCACATGGCTTTCTTCGACCTTTCCAAAGCTTTCGACCGTATCTCAAGAGAGCTTCTTTGGGATGTCCTTGCCACATATGGATGCCCTGATAAGTTCATCCGCATTCTCCGACTCCTTCATGACAACATGCTCGCCAGAGTCCCCCTGAACAACGGGAACAGCTCTAAGCCCTTCAAAGTCACCTCTGGAGTAAAGCAAGGCTGTGTGATAGCACCAACTCTCTTTACCATCTTCATTGCAGCAATTTTGCATATCATACGAGATGACCTTCCACCTGGTATTGATATCTCATACCGTACGGATGGTAAACTACTTAATCTTGCTCGCCTCAACAGTAAGACAAAAACTATAACAAAAACCCTGTTGTAATTCCAATACGCTGACGACAACTGTGTAGCAGCCCTCAAAGAGGATCACCTCCAACAGGTACTGAATGCTTTCTATCATGCATACACAAAGCTTGGACTGAGCATCAACATCAAAAAGACTCAGATACTTTACCAGCCTTCACCCAGCACCCTTCGTGATCATATACCAACAATTCAACTTGGTGGAACATCACTGGAAAATGTAAACAACTTCTGCTACCTTGGGAGCCATCTTTCACCAAATGCCGATCTCAGTGATGAAATTCAACACCGTCTGAAGAGTGCAAGAACTGCCTTTGGCAAGCTCCGAACGAGAGTCTTTGGGGATAGGGACATCCAAAATGACACAAAACTCATGGTTTATAGAGCCGTTGTTATCCCAACGCTCCTCCACGCGTCTGAGACCTGGACCCCTTACCGTCACCACTTGAAAACGCTTGAAAATTTCCACCAACGCTGTCTTCGGAAGATCCTTAACATCAGCTGGGAAGACAGAAGGACTAACTTAAGCATACTGCAAGAAGCAAAAACTACCAGTATTGAAGCCTGTACCACCAAGAAACAACTCAGGTGGAGTGGCCACGTTGTGAGAATGTCTGACGATCGCCTTCCCAAGCAGATCTTCTACTCCCAACTCACGGATGACAAGCGTACAAGGGGAGGCTAGAAGAAGCGTTTTAAGGACGTCCTCAAATTAAATCTAAAAAAAATGTAACATAGATTACAACAACTGGGAGGAAACAGCAAGAAATAAACCCCTATGAAGAACCACCGTCAAAAAGGTCTGCACAGCATGTGGAAAAAAGAAATCGTCGGAAAGAGCGACAACAACAGCCACGGCCAGCACTTCCTCCCGGAACTGTATGTCCGTACTGCGACCGATCTTTCCAGGCACGAATCGGTTTCATTAGTCACCTTTGCACACACCAATAATAACTCACGAAGACCATCTTCCTCGACCACGAGGGATAGCCGCGACGACGTCAAGAGTAAAGGAGGAGAAGGAAAACGTAAACTAGGTATTAAAGATAGTTCAAGAGGATGAACAAGAAACAGGGAAAGAAATTGAAGAAATATATAGGATGGGGAAATACAAAATATACAAGACACCAATTAAGGTTAAATTCGGGTCACAAACGACAGCAGAGAATGTCTCATCAAAACAGGGAAACTAGAAAAAAGTGATCAGTATAAACAGGTATGGATAAAAAGAGAGATGAATAAAGAGGAAAGAGAGGATGAGAAAACAAAAATAATTGAAACTAAGAAAAAAAAAAACCGAGTCAGACAAAGAGAAATTCTATTGGAGAGTAGTGGATATGAAAGTGAGGAAATGGTTCATAGTAGGGAAAAACGGAAGGGAAATAGAAAACAGGATGGAGGTAGCAGAAAATTAAAAGTGTCTTTCACAAATATAGATGGATTAATAACAGGCTTGAATGAACTGAATGATTACCCGAAGGAAAAAGAACCGGACATAATGGGAATTGTAGAGACAAAATTGAAAGCTCCATTGCCACCCAATGATGTAGGGTATGGCGCATATAATTATTGGATTAGAAACAGAGAAGTAAAACAAGGGGGTGGAGTTATGTTCCTGATTAAGAAGGATATAAATGTGAGGAATGTTACATATGGAAAGAATAGAGTGGAGATGATTATGTTGAAAATAGAGGACAGGAACAAGAAGAGCAGGAAGTTTGTGGTAAAATACGTGGCTCCTAAAACGGCTTCGTGGGAAGAGAGAGAACACAAAAGTATGTTAGAAGACACAAGGAGAACACTAAATAAGATAATGGAAGATGGAGGAAGAATAGTTATAATGAGTGACTTTAACTGTAAAGAAATCTGCTGGGAAGAGATGACAGTGAAAGGGGGAGACGACCTATGGAGAAATGTACTACTTGATATGATTATAGAACATACAATGAAACAATGGATACAAGAGAATACTAGGTATAGAAATGAGAAAGAGCCATCGAGACTGGACCTAATAATCACATCAGAACCTGAAATAGTGGACAAGATTGAATATAAGACACCACTAAGTAAAAGTGACCACATGTTAGTTGACACTGGAACTAAATGAGGAAAAATATACGGGGAAAAAACGAACAATACAAAAAGGGAAGATTTATGTATGGATTTTTTTTTTTTTTTTTTTTTTTTTTTTTATAAAATACGAGAATTCTTTCAAAAAGAAGACTGGGAAAGGATACACAAGGAGGAAACAACAGTAGAAGAGAAATGGAATATTTTGACAAAAAAAAAAATTATATAAAGGAGTGGAAAAGTATGTTCCAAGGCAAAAACAAGAAAAAAAGGATATGTTAAATGTTGGTACAACAAAAGATGTAGCGAATTAAAAGACAAAAGGGATAAAGCTTGGATAAAATGGAAGATACAAAAGACCTGAAAAATGGAATATATATACTAGTTAGAGAAATGAATATATACAAGTGCGTAGAGAAGAGAAGAGAAAATACGAAAAGGATGTCATAGAAAGATGTAAAGATCAACCAAAACTATTTCATAGCTTTGTTAACAACAAACTGAAAAACAAACAAGAATTAGAGAAACTACGACATAGAGGAGTTGAATACACAGAATAGAAATGGCAAATGTTATGAACAAGCATTTTAAATCGGTGTTTACGAGGGAGAACATACAACCTAGATCAGGGGTTCTTAACCTTTTTTCTCCAATTCCCCACTTTTTAGTGAGCCAACTCTTCATTTCCCACCTCAGCATCGGTCTTTGACAAATTCGATATTAAACCCAAGCAGTGTTTAGTACGTAAATATACGCTTTGCTTTTTTTGTGCCATTTTATGGCCCTTAATTTTTGTTTGCATATATTAGATTTTTAAGTAACAGTTATCACATTCCCCACTTGGCAACTCCGCCATTCCCCACCAGTGGGGAATTCCCCACAGGAAGAACCACTGACCTAGAGATATCGAGCGGTAGGAGAAAGTCCCCCCCCCCCCTATGAAAGAGATAGAAGTAACAAGGAATGAAATAATGAATCACTTAAGTAATCTCGATACCAGAAAATCGTATGGACCAGATGAAATGGCAAACTGGATTTTGAGAAAATGCAGGAATGACGGGTTAAATATCCGGAAGAAAAAAATATATTGAATCCAACAAAATTTGGATTTAGACAAGCAAGATAATGTGCCACCAACTTGATTTGCTTCTACTTGAGACTAATAGAAATAATACAACAGAAGGATGGATAGGCGGATCTACAAAAAGTATTTGATAAAGTACTACACAAAAAGCTATCTAGAAAATGGAATCAATAGGTGGTATTAAAGGAAAATTATTAGAATAGATGGAATATTTCTTGATTGGGAGAAAAATGAGGGTACTTAGAGACAAATACTTGACCTGGGAAGTAATGATAAGTGGAGTCCCACGAGGTTTGGTATTGGTTCCAATTATGTTTGCCATATACATAAATGACATGGATGAAGGTGTGGAATGTTATATGAACTTCTTTGCAGATGATGAAAAAATATTAAAGTACAGAGGAAGATTGTGAATCATTGCAGGACTTAAAGTCAAAAGTGGGAAGTGAATTCAACATCAAGAAATGTAGTATAATGGAGTTTGGAAAAAGTAAAAATAGAATATTGAGGAAATACAAAATTGGTGCAGAGGAAGTCAAAAAGTGAGCTCGGAAAGGGACCTAGGAGTAATTATCAGCAAAGACATGTCATTAGACAAGCATATCAACAAAATAGTCAGAGAAACCTTCAATTTACGAAGGTCAATGAAAGTTATTTGGACGAGGAAATCGTACAGAAAATATCAGTTACACTGATAAGACCAAGATTGGAGTATGCTGTGACACTATGGACACCCAGTACTAAAAAAATATAAAGAAATTAGAAAGAATATAATTAGAGATAATTAGAAAATGACCGTGATGAGTGAGGAAAATGGAGGAGAAATAAGGAAGGATGAAGTGAAGGCAGTTGTTAAGATGATGAAAGTAGGTAAGGCACCTGGTCTGGATGGATGCCATGCAGAATGTCTAAAAAATGGAGGTACGGTGATGGTGGTTTGGCTGGTGAGGTTATTTAATGTTTGTTGGAGAGAGGGTAGAGAGCCGGAGGACTGGAGGAGTGCCTGTATAGTTCCACTCTACAAGGGGAAAGGGGATAAGTGTGAGTGTAGTAGTTTCAGAGGGATTAGCTTGTTAAGTGTAGTTGGGAAGGCTTATGGGAGGATCTTGATTGAGAGGATTAGGAGAGGAACAGAGGGAGTAATTGATGAGGAACAGTGTGGATTTAGGACAGGTAGAGGTGTAGACCAGATTTTTGTGGTAAGACAGATATGTGAGAAAGCTATAAGAAAAGGTAATGATGTTTATTGGGCTTTTATGGATCTGGAAAAGGCTTATGACGGAGTAGACAGGAAGACACTGTGGGAGGTTATGCAGATATACGGGATAAGAGGAAAGCTTTTAGGAGCTGTCAAGAGTTTTTACGAGAGTAGTAGAGCATGTGTCAGGATTACAAATGGAGAGTGTGGGTTGTTCGAGGTAAACGTGGGACTTCGTCAGGGATGTGTTATGTTGCCCTGGCTGTCCAATTTATACATGGATGGGGTGGTGCGAGAGATAAATGCAAGGGTGGTGGGTCAGGGGTTGGAGATGTTTAAAGAAAATGGAGAAAAGTGGGAGGTGAGCCAGCTGTTGTTTGCGGACGACACTGCACTTGTAGCAGGATCAGAGGAGGGATTGAGGAAATTAGTGACAGAGTTTGGGAGAGTGTGTGATAGAAGAAAGTTGAAGATAAATGTGGGTAAAAGTAAGGTGATGAGATGTACAAGAGGAGAGAGTGACAGTTGGCTGAAAGTGATCATTAAGGGAGAGCAACTGGAGGAAGTGGATAGTTTTAGATACTTGGGTGCGAATGCGGCAGGAAAGGGAGTAGTGGAGGTGGAGGTAGAATATAGATTGAGAGAAGCAAGTAAATGCCTTGATGGATTAAAACGTCTAATGAGAAATAGACATAAATTATGGGAATGGATGCTAAGAGGAGACTATGAAGGAGTGATTGTGCCAACAGCACTGTATGGGGCAGAAACATGGAACATAAGAGAGGAAGAGAGAAGGAGTTTGAATATGTTTGAGATGAGGTGTCTGAGAAGTATGATGGGGGTTACTAGGTTGGATAGAGTGAGAAATGAGGAGGTGAGGAGAACAAGGGTGGTAAGGGAGTTGGGAGATAGGGTGGATGAAAGAGTATTGGGATGGTTTGGACACATGGAAAGAATGAGTGAAGAGATGTCTATTTCTCATTACACTTTTTAATCCACCAAGGCATTATTCACTTCTCTCAATCTACATTCCACCTCCACTCCATTTCCTGCCACATTCGCACCCAAGTATCTAAAACTATCCACTTCCTCCAGTCTCTCACCCTTAATGTTCACTTCCAGTCTGCTGTCACTCTCTCGCCTTGTACATCTCATCACCTTACTTTTACCCACATTTATCTTCAGCTTCCTTCTTTCACACACCTTCTCAAACTCTGTCACTAACTTCCTCAATCCCTCCTCTGATCCTGCTACAAGTGCAGTGTCATCAGCAAACAAAAACTGGCTTATTTCCCACTTTTCTCCTTTTTCTTTAACCATCTCTAACCCCTGACCCACTACCCTTGCATTCACCTCTCGCACCACCCCATCAATGTATAAATAGAACAGCCAGGGTGACACTACACATCCCTGACGAAGTCCCACCTTTACCTCAAACCATTCACTCTCTCCATTTCTAATCCTAACACAAGCTCTACTACTCTTGTAAAAACTCTTGACTGCTCTTAACAGCTTTCCTCCTATCCCATATATCTGTAGTACCTCCCACAGTGCTTCCTGTCTACCCTGTCATAAGCCTTTTCCAGGTCCATAAAAGCCCAATAAACATCATTACCTTTTCCTATAGCTTTCTCACATATCTATCTTACCACAAAAATCTGACCTACACAACCCCTACCTGTCCTAAAACCACACTGTTCCTCACCAATTACTCCCTCTGTTCCTCTCCTAATCCTCTCAATCAAGATCCTCCCATAAGCCTTCCCAACTACACTCAACAAATTGATCCCTCTGAAACTACCTCACTCACACTTATCCCCCTTTCCCTTGTAAAGTGGAACTATACAGGCACTCCTCCGGCACTCTACCCTCTCTTAAACAAACAGATAACCTCACCAGCCAATCCACCATAACTGTACCTCCTTCCTTCAAACATTCTGCATGGCATCCATCCAGACCAGGTGCCTTACCCGCTCTCATCATCTTAACAGTTGCCTTCACTTCATCTTTCCTTATTTCCCCTCAATTTCCCTCACTCATCACTCTCATTTTCTTAGCTCTTCCCACTACGACTATCTTTCCCTCCCTATCCTCCTTCACATTTTTCAACTCCCTAAAATACTCTGCCCACCTTCCTCTCACTGCCCTCTCTTCCATTATCATCTCTCCATCTGCACCTTTTACCTTTTCTTCTCTACTTGATTCGTCTCCTCTTCCTCTTTTAATTTCTTTCCAAAACATCTTTTTATTACCTTCAAAATTTTCTGTCATACTCTTACCCCATTTCACATCTGCTCTCCGCTTTGCTTCTTTTATCTTATGCTTAACTTCCCTTCTCTTTACTTTGTACCTCTCATATGATTCCCTCGTCCTAATTTGTAGCCAATCTATGAATGTCTGTTTCTTTTTTGCTTCCTCATCCCACCACTCACTACCCTTCCTTCTATTTCCTCCTGCCCTCCTTGTTCCACACACCATCAATGCACACCTTATGACTCCCTCCTTGAACCATCCCCATTCCTCCTGTATAATACAAGTAGGTAAATAAGTTACAGCACCACACCCGCACATGTGTCATATTGTGACATGTCATGACACATCATGATACACGACACATCACGAAACATGACACATGTATATATTGGTAGGCAAGGAAGGTGTCCCTTACAGAGGACTTTGTAGCATGGAATTTAATGAACCATGCCCTTAATTCAACTCTCCCCAAGTAGGGTATGAACCACCACCACTTTGACATTCGCCACAAATAAGAAGGCCCTTACACACTCGGCCAATGACATCCTTGGCTCAGATCATTATTACTTAAAAAGGCAAAACTAGGACTGCTACTGTTTAAAAGGGGCAACTAGGTCCCCCATTCTTCAAAAGCTCCCTTTATTCAATATATTTTTCTTAGGAGAATTGTGTACAACATTATTTGATATTCAGTTTCATTCCAGGCTCGTCTTTTGGGGGATATATGCCATCATGTCTTTTCTATTCAGTTGTTTGGTTATAATTTTCAGATGGATTGCTTCAACCTTGCCTTCAATCATTTACTTTTTCCACCATTATGTAATTTCTTACAACAGCCATCACCCCAACATTCTATCCTTTTACATGTATGTACAGTCACTCAAAAAAGTATCAGTAAGAAATCGTACAGAACTGGACGCAAGTAAACGTTAAACTCTGACACATTGTTCAAAAGACTTGGACAATATTAGTACACCTGTGTATCAATGTGCTAGTGTTTCTCATAGCTGTGTAGTTTATAAATGTGTCTTCATTATAGTAGCATTCAGTGAAAACATCTAAAATATTAAAATGATATTTAAGTTTATATATTACACAAATATTATATTACTTGAAGAAACAACCTGTTAACTGCTAAGGAGCTGTGGAGTGTTTGCTGCCCCTCTGGGAGGTCGAGGGTTGAGAAAGGGAGTTATGGGTAGGACCATGTAGACAGGAGAGTTTGTAGCATTGTCTAGGCTGAAAACATGTGGAGTGGCTATAGATGGGAAAAAAAAAAAAATAATAATAATAATAATAATAATCTCGTCCAAATTTGTTCAGATATTAAATATTTAGTACATAAAAACAGGTGCAAGTATGTTATTCATCCCTCCACATATGTGCATCTATCTTATTCAAAGAGGCATTAGACAGAGTATAAAAATAAACAAGTAATTGACCATTTTAGTCACTGTCAGATGCTGCAAGCCCAACAAGTGTAGATACTGTATATGGGCCAGTATGGCTATTGGCTGGCTACCTTACAAAATTTACCTTTTATCTTAGCATACTCTTCAAAGATTAAACACTCCAATTTCCCATAATGACCCTGGACGTTGCCTAAACACAGATCCGCCACTTGGACAGGGGAAACTGTTGTACTCCCCGCCACCCATCAAGGCTCAGAGCTTACTTTCTACCTGACTTTTTGCTCGCTATCCCTTAACTTTAACCTACAATCATACATAAGTCCTTGAGATGCAACTCAGAAAAAAAACGTGTTTTCTTTTTTTTAAAACATAAAAAAAAAAAAAAAAATTACCCCCCCAAAAAAATGGATATTTTTGTTTAATTATATATTTTGTTTTGAAATAACTCAGCAAGGAAAATAACCATATAACAATAATTTTCTATGTTACAATATCAAATAAATCAGTATACCCCTCACTTAAGGTTTTCTATGGTGTTAGGGCACTTCCATTTTCTGTGGTTTCATGTTTTGATGTGTTTTATTTATTTTACAATGTACAGTTGCCCCACTTAGTTTTGGCACAGTTTTAAATATGTTTCGGACAAGAATAGCAACTCGCCCAGTATTCTTTTTTATTACATTTTCGTGTCTGTTCATTTACATGGTTTTTTTTTAGCTAAATAGTAACTACCTTAATAAATGTGAAAACAGCGAAATACTCAAAATGGTGTAGCAGATGACACATTTTTCTTGACTTACTAATGACATCTATCACTCTTATTTGACAAGTAATACGATAAATAAATGTTGCAGAGGAGAGAGAACGCAGGAATCCGTTTACATAGTGGTCTATGGTAGACTAACATCCAGCTTCAAGCTGTGAGTGGTGTTGAGTGCAGTGACAAACTAACCAAAACTAACTCGTACACTTATAAGTTATGTTATAACCCTATTATTAAACCAATTATTTTCTTTTATTTATTCAGCAAAGGGCTTGTGGTCCAATTATGTTATGTATGATTGTAGGTTAAAGGGATAGCGAGCAAAAAGTCAGGTGGAAAGTAAGCTCTGAGCCTTAATGGGTGGCGGGGAGTACAGCAGTTTCCCCCCATTACTATGTTAACCCCTTTTCCACTGTCCAAGTGGCGGATCTGTGTTTAGGCAATGTCCAGGTCACTATGGGAAATTGGAGTGTTTAATCTTTGAAGAGTATGCTAAGATAAAAGGTAAATTTTGTAAGGTAGCCAGCCAATAGCCATACTGGCCCATATACAGTATCTACACTTGTTGCAGGCTTGCAGCATCTGACAGTGACTAAAATGGTCAATTACTTGTTTATTTTTATACTCTGTCTAATACCTCTTTGAATAAGATAGATGCACTTATGTGGAGGGATGAATAACATATTTGCACCTGTTTTTATATACTAAATATTTAATATCTGAACAAATTTGGACGAGATAAAAAAAAAAAAAAAAAAAAAAAATTAAAAATAAAAAACGATTTTTTTTTTTAAATAAAAAACGAGATTAAAAAGTTTTTTTTCATCACAATTAATATAACATAATTGGATTACAAGCCCTCTGCTGAATAAATAAATGAAAATAATTGATTTAATAATAGGGTTATAACATAACTTATAAGTATATGAGTTAGTTTTTGTTTGTTTGTCACTGCACTCAACACCATTCACAGCTTGAAGCTGGTTGTTAGTCTACCATTGATCACTATGTAAACGGATTCCTGCGTTCTCTCTCTCCTCTGCAACATATATTAATTGTATTACTTGTCAAATAAGATAGATGTCATTAGTAAGTCAAGAAAAATGTGTCGTCAGCTACACCATTTTGAGTATTTCGCTGTTTGTCACATTTTTTAAGGTAATTACTATTTAGCAAAGAAAAAAAAAAAGAAAAAACAAAGCATGTAAATGAACAGACACGAAAATGTAATAAAAAAGAATACTGGGCGAGTTGCTATTCTTGTCTGAAACATATTTAAAAATGTGCCAAAACTAAGTGGGGCAACTGTACATTGTAAAATAAATAAAACACATCAAAACATGAAACCACAGAAAATGGAAGTGCCCTAACACTATAGAAAACTTTAAGTGAGGGGTATACCGATTTATTTGATATTCTAATATAGAAAATTTATTGTAATATGGTAATTTTCCTTGCTGAGTTATTTAAAAACAAAATATAAAAAAAAAAACACGAAAATTTCCATTTTTTTTTTTTTTCAGAAAAAAAAAATTAAAAACAAAACCAGCACATTTCTTCTTTTTTTTTTTAGCTGCATCTCTAGGAGTGGCAATATCTATTGCATATGCTCAGGTGTGTGTGTGTGATTTCAGTAACAATAAGATATTAACAATTCTTGTCCATGCAAATATGATTACTTGTCACATCTTCATGCATTAAATGCTTCTTCTACACCATGTATTTTAACAGGGGAAAAAGGTAGGGTGCAACTTTGTCACAACTACCAACTGTACAGAAATATTGATTCTGTTGTTTCACTCATCTCCCATGAACACCTAAAACCACTAACCAATACTTGAGTGACTGTACATACATACATATACCAAGGCTTTTTCCCACTTACCAGGGAGGTAGCCAAAAAGGACAAGGCATAAAATCATTCCCACCCATTCCATACCCAAAAACACTCCACACCCCTCCACCCTCCCTCCCATCTTAGCACCTCCTAGATGACGGGTCATCCCTGCACCCTGTCCACTGCCCTGGGTCAGAAGCAGTGTCGCAGGACACAGCACATCCACAGCAAGGCCGCTTCATTAAGTCAGCGACCCCCCATATAAAGGAGAGGACGGGGAGAAATCCCTTCGGGCTGCGTCAAAATTTTTGCTCACACACACTACCTCACCCCCTATTCCCCCATCCATTCCACCTCATGCATCACAACATTTTCCATATACAACCATTCTCCATTGAGTGACTGTACATACAATATACCAAAAGGCTGTACATACAATTTACCAAAAGGCCCTTTCACCCTTATTATGGGGTGGCCAGGTTAGAGGCAATGCAGAACTATATAATATAGTCAGTAAAGTCAAAACATTCACCCATTTGATATACATTAAAGCCCATTTAATCCTCCTCTCATCTTAGCACCTCATGGATGTAGGGTCATCTCTGTTCCCAACCATACTATTTGGGTTGAGGACAATGCAGTTTTTCTGTCACCACCAACTTACCTTTTTCATCCAAACACTCACTGCCATTTTTTTTTTTTTTTTTTGTAATATCTATCACATTTCTCAACAATTCATTTATACAATATTTGGGGAATAAAGAAAATTCATTGCAAATACAAAGAAGAATTTACTAAGATTATAAACATTTTCATTTCCTTTCACTATGAACATTTCCAGTACATTTCTTTACAATAAATAAACAACATTCTGCCAAATTTTTTGGACAGTTTCTTGCAGCACTGTTTAGTTTAGTTGGATGATGCATGTATATTTCCATCTTGGTCTAATGCAAAGTTATAGTTAATAGGATTTTCCAAGGCTTTTTCAATTGCTTCTTCTAAATTTTCATGGGTTAAGAGTGACCTTACAAGCTCCTGTAAATGAAACATATAAACCATTAATAATGCTTTCATAATACAAAATTTAACCAATTACCATATGCCTGAAGTATTTGTTAAATATAGGTACAGCATTGGGAAATAAAATAATTCAGTAAATTAATCCTATAATATCACTAACAAAAAAGAAAAACATATGAAAAATGACTCATCAATATATGATTAGCTAATCCCTTTTTCATACTGTATTGAGCTAATTACTATATGGTGACATCCAGCACAGACTGTTTTGTAATAGCCCCATATTGGTGGCTTAATTGTAAGCATGCTGGTCTTGCATTTGATTAGCTGTGGGTTCGAATCCTGCATTCCTCTCTGGTTCTCAGCAGTGATTGTTACTTGCCCATATGTAACCATTACTAATTATCACTTACCACTCACATGATCCACACATGCAACAGAGCACTCCCCCTGAGCGGGACCCCACTCTTGCTGACTTCGCTTTCCCAGAACAAAGCATCTTACCACAGCACCTAACTAAGCAATGACTAAGACAACAGGATATCACTACACGAAGATGCCTAATGTCACCAGAGAAACCCATTGAACCCCCTTTATTATACCTGCCCCAATTATATTACCCATAAGCTAACATATAAATACCATGTCTAACCACACCCACCAACCATACGACTAACCCTCATGTATAGAACTAACACCGCCTAGAAACACATGTCACATACGGCAACCCACTAACCCCCTTTATTAGCGGACGCCTATGTCACTGAGACCGCCACAGCTGGCCAGGTCAAGAGCCTGCCAGACGCAGGTGTACCCAAGGTCAAGGCCCAGCATTTACTGTATTTTGCCCAAAGGGCTCATACGAGGTCTGTTAAAAAAAATAAGCGGACTGTTTGAATTGCATGGATTGCAGATATCTTTATTTGTGTATTAGCTAAGCAGTTTTTAGTGAAGTGTAATTTTTTCATATGGTGGATTTCAGAATGAATGACGTGAAGGAGCTAAGACTTGCTGTGAAATTTTGGGTTAAATCTGGAAAATCTGTGACTGAAACTTTTGCTATGCTTAACACGGCTTAAGGTGATGTTGCTATGAAGTGTACAGCATGTTTCAAGTGGCATGAGCATTTTAAGGATTGTCGACAGTCCATTGAAGATGATGAGTGTCCTGGACATCCTTCCATGTCAACCGATGACCCACACGTCAACAAAATCAACACCCTGGTGCAGGCAAATCGACATCTGACTGTCAGAGAATTTGCTGAAGATGCACCGCGTTGCTGCGAAATTTGTGCCATGCCTGATGAAGGACAAACAAAAAGCCCATTGTATCCAGGTTTGTCAGGAATTAATCATTCAGAAGAAGATGAAAACTTGTTGTCCAGGATCATAACAGGTGATGAATCGTGGGTTTATGGTTTTGACATTGAAACAAAGGTCCAATCATCCCAGTGGATGAGTGAAACATCCCCCAGACCCTAAAAAGCTTGCCAAGTTTGTTTCAAGGTCAAGGTGATGCTGACAGTTTTCTTCGATGCTAAGGGTGCTGTTCACCATGAGTACATCCCCAAAGGCTCCACAGTGAACCAGACTTACTATACTGAAGTTCTGAAACGTATGAGGGACGCCATCCGTCGCAAAAGGCCAGAAATGTGGAGGAGTGGAGACTGGTTTTTCGATCATAACAACGCTCCAGCCCATTCAGCCCTCAGAACTCGTGAGTTTTTGGCCAAACACTCAATCACTGTTCTTCCCCACCCCTCCTATTCACCTGACCTTGCTCCTTGTGATTTTTTCTTGTTCCCCAAACTCAAAAGACCCTTGAAAGGAAGAGTTGAGATAATTCCCAAGATTAAGACAAATGTGACGAAGGAGCTGAAGAACATTACAAAAGAAATGTACCAGGACTGTTTCAACAAGTGGAAACACCGTTGGGATAAGTGTGTGCATTGGGGAGGAGAGTACTTTGAAGGGGACCCAGATCTGTAACTTCTAAATAAAGTACATTCGGCTTTATGACGTCAGTCCATGTATTTTTTTTAACAGACCTCGTATGTAGTTTGTTGTTAATAACCCAGATTATTTTTAATAAATAGTAGAAACTCCAGCTTGGAGTTTATCTCGCCCACATTAAGTCCACCTTATGTAATCGCAACCCAAAATTGTTACACTAACAGTCCAAACACATGGGGCAAAGGTGATGGCTTCAATCAAAGCTAGAAGCCTCCTGCATAGGCTCCTCACCTTCTTTTATAAACCAGTCACTTAACATTCATCTATGTTACAGTATAAAAGACAAGTAAATGGGGCAGAGTGAGGGAACTAGGGATTCATCACTATGTATTTTCATCCAATGATATGTCAAGGCATAAGTGCATGGATGTGGTACAGATATGAGTAAAGGAAATAGAATGGTATGTTTGTGCGAAGAAAAATGGATGTGTTAGCACTGAATCTAAATGATGAGGCGACTTTGAATCTGGATGTGTGGTAGGAGTGTGTCAGGAGTGAAAAGTGGGCAAGGGAAGGAAACCGTAGCACTGATGGTAAATAATGAAACAAGGAAATGTCTTCAAGGAATATGTAGTCAAAGGTGAAAGTGGGATGGGAAACACAGACTCTTCTGAGTGCATACTACCTTGGTAGTTAGAAAAGTGAAAAGAAGAGAGTCTTTTTGGACTGATTTAAATGAATGAATAAAGCTTTGGGAGGAATATAAATGTAGTAGTGCTGGGGGGATCTCAATGCTAGAGGAGATACGTCAACAGATGCAGCAGTAAGGATGTTCGGGGTGTCAGACAGAAACTCTGGGAGAAAATATACTAAAGATGGGTTCAGAAAGGGAGCTGATGATGGCGAACACAGTGTTAATAAAGAGAGGGAAGCATAAGTATATATGGAAAAAAGTGGTGTGGTGAAAGAGAGCTTAGTTAGGTGGGCTATATAGGAAGGATTGGATGAGTTTTGAATGTCAATGTTTTCAAGGGAGAAAGAAGGGAATTATCTAATCATTACCTGGTACAAGAGAAATTAAGAGTGGAGAAAAAATGGAGGAAGAATGGTGAGAGAATTTCTGCAAGTAAACAAATTAAATGAGAAGGATGAAGAGAAAGAATACCAGAAAGTGAGGGAAGTGTGGGAGGTGGTGGGCACTAAGGGGAAACACAAAGTGAAGAATGAATATGTTCCATGAAGGAAGTCAATAAGTGCACAAAAATGGTATGTGAAATGAGGTGGCTGGGAGGGAACAGAAAAAATGCTGCAAATGGAGGGATGAAGAGGTAAAAGAGGAAGTATGACAAGAAGTTAGCTTATGATGATTGGTAGTAAAATAGAACTAAGAATCCATACGAGAGGTACAGAAAGAAAGCAGCAAAATATATGGTAAGGGAGACAATGAGGAGAGCAGATGTAAAATGGGGTAGGAGTTTGACAGAAAAATTAGAAAAGAATCAAAATACATTCTTAAGAATAGCCCTAGCCAGCAAATCCCAGTACTCCAATGTAGCTACCTTGTATTTACCTAGTTGTATTACATGGGAAGGGAGCTATGCTCATGGTGACCCATTTTTGTATCTTTCAGCATTGTTTTTTCCTAAAATCTTGAATAGTATTTGCACATACTGTTTCTTTATCTAAGTTATTCCAGATATCCAGCACTGTGTGGGAAGCTATTCTTTTTCCAATCTTTTCTATAGTTATCCTTTTTTGAATTTCTTTTCATGACTTTTTGTTTTTCCATTGTCATTTTTTAGTAAATCATTCCTATCAAGGATTTCCATTCCTTTCATGATTCTAAATATAATCAGTAGATCACCTCTTTCTCTTCTCCAGTGTTGGTAGTTCCAATTTCAATAATCTTTGTACGTATGTTAATTTGGAAAGAGCTGGTGCCAACTTTGTTGTTGTTCTCTGTATTCTTTCTAGTTTCTTTATATTCTTTTTAGTACTGGGGTATTGGCTGCTTGTTATTGTGGCAAAGTAGCATGCAGTTGATACTTTAGGGACTATATGGGGCGCCCCTACGGACCAGAGCCACACATCATTTTGTCTATGATAGAGGAAAACTCTTCATAGAGAAATGATGACACTTTTATACTACGACTGTCCCACCGTTATGCTGTCCCCCAACCCCTTGCTGCTGTCCTGTACCATTTCTCTGAGTATTCATTTTCTGCTGTGGTGGGGGAATTCCCTGTGGTGGGGGAAAAGAATACTGCCACCAAGTATTTCCACTTGGATCGTAACAGGCGAGAAGAAAGGGACGGGGAGTGGGACTAGGCATCCTTCTCCTTGTAGCCCCACAGGGGACATTCCTAAACAAAAAAGTAAAGGCATAAGAGGGTCAGGGAGTTTTCCGACCAGCACCCTAAGGTTTGGGTCTTTTAATGTGCGTGGATGTGGTACAGATGAGAGTAAAAGGGAAGAGATAGGTAGTATGTTTGTGAGAAGAAAGATGGATGTGTTGGCTTTGAGTGAAACTAAGTTGAAAGGGAAGGGTGAGTGTAAGTTTGGGAGTGTAAGTGGGAGGTTATCAGGAGTGAAGAGAGGGTGAGGGAGGGAAGGGGTGGCTATTCTAGTAAGTGAAGAGATAGGTAAACGTGTAGTGGAGTGGAAGGAGGTTTCCTCAAGTATAATGTGGATGAAGGTGAAACTGGGAACGGAGATGTGGGTCTTTGTAAGTGAATATGGGCCTGGCAGTGAGAAGAGTGTAGAAGAAAGGGAGGCCTTTTGGATAGATTTAAATGAGTGCATAGAGGATTTAGGGAGAAATGTCAATGTAATAGTACTGAGAGACCTTAATGCTAGGGTAGGAAATGGTCCAATTGATGGAGTGGTTGGGAAATGTGGAGTTCCAGGAAAGAATCGTAGTGGAGAGTTGACGGTGGAAATGTGTCTAGAAAGAGAGTTGATGATAGCAAATACAGTGTTTTGGAAGAAAGTCAAGCATAAGTACACATGGGAGAGGGTGGTGGATGGAAGGGTGGTAGATAGAGCGTTGATGGATTATGTAGTGGTAAATAGGACTATGATAGGAAGAGTTAAGGATGTACATGTGCTAAGGGGAGAGGGTGGGGGAATATCAGATCATTTTTTGGTGAAAGGTAAGTTGAGAGTGGAGGATAGATGGAGAAAGAGGAAAGGGACAAAAGGTAGGGAGGTGCTTAGAGTGAACTCTTTAAATGAAAAGGAAAAGGAGAAGGAGTACAAGAAGAAGCTGAAGGAGGAGTGGGAGGGAGTGAAGGATAGAGTAGAGGTAGGTGTGGAGGAGGAATGGGGATGGTTCAAGGAGGGAGTCACAAAGTGTGCAAGGATGGTCTGTGGAACAAGAAGGACAGGAGGAAATAGAAGGAAGGGTAGTGAATGGTGGGATAAAGAAACAAAGAAGGTTGTAGAAGAGAAGAAGCGAGCTTTCACAGATTGGTTACAAAATAGGACGAGGGAGTCATATGAGAGGTACTGAGAAAATAAAAGAGAAGTAAAGCACAAGGTAAAGGAGGCAAAGAGAAGAGCAGATGTGAAGTGGGGTAAGATTATGACAGAAATTTTTGAAAGTAATAAAAAGATGTTTTGGAAAGAAATTAAGAGAGGAAGAGGAGGTGAATCAAGTAGAGAAGAAAAGGTAAAAGGTGCAGATGGAGAGATGATAATGGAAGAGAAGGCAGTAAGGGGAAGATGGGCAGAATATTTTAGGAAGTTGCTAAATGTGAAGGAGGATAGGGAGGGAAAGATAGTTGCAGTGGGAAATGCTAAGAAAATGACAGTGATGAGTGAGGAAAATGGAGGAGAAATAAGGAAGGATGAAGTGAAGGCAGTTGTTAAGATGATGAAAGCAGGTAAGGCACCTGGTCTGGATGGATGCCATGCAGAATGTCTAAAAAAAGGAGGTACAGTGATGGTGGACTGGCTGGTGAGGTTATTCAATGTTTGCTGGAGAGAGAGTAGAGTGCCGGAAGACTGGAGGAGTGCCTGTATAGTTCCACTCTACAAGGGAAAAGGGGACAAGTGTGAATGTAGTAGTTTCAGAGGGATTAGCTTGTTAAGTGTAGTTGGGAAGGCTTATGGGAGGATCTTGATTGAGAGGATTAGGAGAGGAACAGAGGGAGTAATTGGTGAGGAACAGTGTGGATTTAGGACGGGTAGAGGTTGTGTAGATCAGATCTTTGTGGTAAGACAAATATGTGAGAAAGCTATAGGAAAGGGGAAGGATGTTTTTTGGGCTTTTATGGATCTGGAAAAGGCTTACGATAGGGTAGACAGAAAGGCACTGTGGGAGGTTATGCAGATATATGGGATAGGAAGAAAGCTTCTAGGAGCTGTCAAGAGTTTTTATGAGAGTAGTAGAGTTTGTGTCAGGATTAGAAATGGAGAGAGTGAGTGGTTCGAGGTAAAGGTGGGACTTCGTCAAGGATGCGTTATGTCGCCCTGGCTGTTCAACTTATACATGGATGGGGTAGTGCGAGAGGTAAATGCAAGGGTAGTGGGTCAGGGATTGGAGATGGTTAAAGAAAATGGAGAAAAGTGGGAGGTGAGCCAGCTGTTGTTTGCTGATGACACTGCGCTTGAGGCAGGATCGGAGGAGGGATTGAGGAAGTTGGTGACAGAGTTTGGGAGAGTATGTGATAGAAGAAAGCTAAAGATAAATGTGGGTAAAAGTAAGGTGATGAGATGTACAAGGGGTGAAAGTGGCAGTAGACTGGAAGTGAGCATTAAGGGAGAGCGACTGGAGGAAGTGGATAGTTTTAGATACTTGGGTGCAAATGTGGCAGGAAAAGGTGGAGTGAAGGTGGAGGTAGAATGTAGATTGAGAGAAGCGAGTAAATGCCTTGGTGGATTAAAGAGTGTAATGAGGAATAGACATTTGGGAATGGATACTAAGAGGAGACTGTATGAAGGAGTGATTGTGCCAACAGCACTGTATGGGGCAGAAACATGGAACATAAGAGAGGAAGAGAGGAGTTTGAATGTGTTTGAGATGAGGTGTCTGAGAAGTATGATGGGAGTTACTAGGCTAGAGTGAGAAATGAGGTGAGGAGAAGAACGGGGGTGGAAAGGGAGTTGGGAGATAGGGTTGATGAAAGAGTATTGGGATGGTTTGGACACATGGAAAGAATGAGTGAAGAAAGACTAGTAAAAGAGGTATGGAAGGCAGATGTGGAGAGAGTGAACGTGAAGGGACGTCCTAGGATGAGGTGGATGGATGGGGTGAAGGGGGCTTTGGGGAAGAGGGGAATGTCTGTTGAGGAAGGACGGGAGAGGACAGAAGACAGGGGTGAATGGAGAATGGTTGTATATGGATGATGTTGTGATGTATGAGGTGGAATGGGCAGGGGGATGGTGGGTGAGGTAGTATGTGTGAGCAAAATTTGACGCAGCCCGAAGGGATTTCTCCCCGTCTTCTCCTTTTATGCATGGGGGGACGGAGAGGGGGGGTCGCCAATTTAATGAAGCGGCCTTGCTGTGGATGTGCTGTGTCTTGCGACACTGCTTCTGACCCAGGGCAGTGGACAAGGTGCAGGGATGACCCATCATCCAGGAGGTGCTAAGATAAGAGGGAGGGTGGAGGGGTGTGGAGTGTATTTAGGGATGGAATGGGTGGGAATGATTTTATGTCTTTTCCTTTTTGGCTACCTCCCTTGTAAGGGGGAAAAAGCCTTGGTATATGTATGTATGTAGTACTGGGTGTCCCTACTCCATAGTGTCACTGTATTTCAGCTTTGGTCTAATCAATGTGACTTTTGAGTCGATTTCCAGATTTTTTCCAGGTCTGACTGTAATGAATCACAGTCCTCTTCTGTTTTTACTTTCAATATTTTTGTGTCATCTGCGAAGAAATTCATATAGCATTCAACCCCTTCATCCATGTCATTTATGTATATGGCAACCATGATTGGAGCCAGCACCGGCCCTTGTGGAACACCACTTATCATTTCTTCCCATTTCGAGTATTTGGCTCTAATTACTACCCTCATTTTTCTCCCAGTCTGGAAGTCTTCCATTCATTACTGGGTCATAGCCATAGTATCAACTTCCATCACTAGTGATAACCTTTGAAAAAAGGTCTGGATCGACTTCCAACTCTTCTTTCAGTTCTTGGCACACATTCATTCATGACTGCTTTTGATGATCCGTGAGCAAGCAAGGCACCAATTTCACTGCAACTCTTTTCATCCACAATTCCTCAGTCGAAATTCACTGTTAGGAGCTCCAGGACATACCAGTCAAATCAACTAGATAATTAATTGTTCAACAACAGTCCTCCAAGATCAGTTCATGAATTTTCGTGATGTTTTCATCCATTTAGGAGGCTGACAGTCGCCCCAAACAAGATTGGTCTTCCATGCAAATTACTCATAAACTTGTTTTGCTCATGGCAGCATCTTTGTAAGCTGTATGAAGCATGATAACTGTTTTGGTTGCCATTTTCCCTAGACCCCCCCCCCCCCCAAATCACAGCAGCACGCTGCTCCTTCCTTTCATCCATCGTAAAAATAGATGGGTCATGCTTCTTCTTACAATGACCCCAGTGAGCAAATTGATACTTAATGGTTATCTTGTGCAGCACCTAGTGGTGGAGGCCTGAACCATTACAGGTTTGTCCCATAAAACTATTCCGGTTACTTTTAGGTACCCCTTTGTATTGTTAGAAGACAGATATTTTTTTCAACAAGAGATAGGGGTACATAAACTGCAAAAATCTTTCTTGGTGATTATTATAACCTACCTGTGTCTTTTCAATATGTGACTGAGCTGCTTCTATATCATGCTTTTCCTTCAACTCCAGTTTAACTAATGAGCGTGCAACTCTCTCAAGATCTTCCTCAAGTTCCTTCTGTTGCCTGCAGGAAGATACAAACTTGTAAATATTGTTTTCATTGATAACCATACTGTAACCTTAACATTCACAATAAAATGGAACTTAAAATTAAAATCTGAGAAGAAAATTTGGTTAAATAATGAAAACTAAAATACAAAGTTAGTTTGTTGTTATGGTCTATAGTTTACCATAGCTTGGGGGAGAGCAATTATGACTACATACATGTAGTGGTCCAGCAAGATGGGCAGCTGAGCTGCCCATTTTCAACAGGTCAATCCCCAATCAGGATATACAGCCCTGGGGGGATGACACTCATTATCTGAACTAGCCTCAAGATCTCAATTTATCAACATGTTCACACACTCACCCCCACCTCTGCCTTCCACACCTCTTTTACTAATCTTTCTTCATTCATTTTTTCTGTGTCCAAACCATCCTAATACTCTTTCATCACAATCACTCCTTCATACGATCTCCTCTTAGCATCCATTCCCAAATGGCTATTCCTCATTACACTCCTCCCTTTCCTGCCACATTTGCACCCAAGTATTTAAAACTATCCACTTCCTCCAGTCTCTCTCTCAATACTCACTTACAGCCTGCAGCCACCTTCTCCCCTTGTACATCTCATCACCTTACTTTTACCCACATTTATCTTCAACTTCCTTTTTTTGCACACCTTCCCAAACTGTCACTAACTTCCTCAATCCCTCCTCTGATCCTGCTACAAGCATAGTGTCATCAGCAAATAACAACTGGCTTATCTCCCACTTTTCTCCACTTTCTTTAACCATCTCCAATCCCTGATCCACTACCTTTGCATTCACCTCTCGCAACACCCCATCCATGTATGAATTGAACAGCCAGGGCAACATAACACATCCCTGGTGAAGTCCCACCTTTACCTCAAACCACTCACTCTCTTCATTTCTAATCCTAACACAAGCTCTACTCTCATTAAAAACTCTTGACTGCTCTTACCAGCTTTCCTCCTATCCCATATAGTGTATCTGCAGTACCTCCCACAGTGCCGTCCGCTCTACCCTGTCATAAGCCTTTTCCAGATCCATAAAAGCCCCCAAAAATATCCTTACCTTTTCCTTTAGCTTCACATATATGTCTTACCACAAAAATCTGATCTACACAACCTCTACCTGTCCTACACCCAAATTGTTCCTCACCAATTACTCAGTTCCTCTCCTAATACGCTCAATCAAGACCCTCCCATAAGCCTTCCCAACTACACTTAACAAGCTGATCCCTCTGAAACTACTATGCTCACACTTGTCCCCTTTCCCTTGTAAAGTGGAACTATACAGGCAGTCCTGCAGCACTCTACCCTCTCTTAAACAAACACCAAATAACCTCACCAACCTGTCCACCATCACTACACCTTTTTTCAGACATTCTGCATGGCATCCATCCAACCTGGGTGCCTTACCTGCTTTCATCACCTTAACAGCTACCTTCACTTCATCTTTCCTTATTTCTCCTCCATTTTCTTCACTCATCACTGTCATTTTCTTAGCACTTCCCACTGCAGCTACCTTTCCCTCCCTATCCTCCTTCACAGTTAGCAACTCCCTAAAATACTTTGCCCACCTTCCTCTCACTGCCTTCTCATCCATGATCATCTCACCATTTACACCTTTTACCTTTTCTTCTCTATTTGATTCGCCTCCTCTTCCTCTTTTAATTTCTTTCCAAAATATTTTTTTATTACTTTCAAAATTTTCTGTCACACTCTTACCCCATTTCACATCTGCCTCCTTTACCTTGTGCTTTACTTCTCTTTTCTTTACTTTGTACCTCTCATATGATTCCCTCGTCCTAATTTGTATCCAATCTATGAACGCCTGTTTCTTCTCTTCTACACCCTTCTTTGCTTCCTTATCCCACCACTCACTACCTTTCCTTCTATTTCCTCCCATCCTCCTTGTTCCACACACCATCTTTGCACACCTTATGACTCCCTCCTTGAACCATCCCCATTCCTCCTCCACTCCTAGTTCTACTCTATCCTTCACTCCCTCCCACTCCTCTCTCAGCTTCTTCTTATACTCATTCTCCTTTTCTTTCTCATTTAAGCAGTTCACTCTAAGTACTCCCCTACCTTCTGCCCTTTTCCTCTTTCTCCACCTATTCTCCACTCTCAACTTACCTTTCACCAAAAAATTATCTGATATTCCCCCATTTTCTCCACTAAGAACATGTACATCCTTAACTCTTCCTACTATACTCCTAGTTACCACTATATAGTCCATTAGCACTCTATCTGCCACCATTCCATCCACCACCCTCTCCAATGTGTACTTATGCTTGACTTTCTTCCTAAACACTGTATTTGTTATCATCAACTCTCTAGACACATCTCCACCATCAACTCTTCACTACGATTTTTTCCTGGAACTCCATACTTCCCAAACACTCCGTCTATTGGTTCATTTCCTACCCTAGTATCAAGGTCTCTCAATACAACTACATTGACATTTCTCCCTAATCCCTCTATGTACTCATCTAAATCCATCCAAAAAGTCTCCCTTTCCTCTACACTCTTTTCACTACCAGGACTGATATGCACTTACAAAAACTCACATCTTCCTTCCCAGCTTCATCTTCATCCACATTAACCTTGAAGAAACCTCCTTCCACTCCACTACACACTTACCTACCTCTTCACTTACTAGTATAGCCACCCCTTCTCTCCCTCATCCTCTCTTCACTCCTGAGAACCTCCCAACTACACTCCCAAACTCACACTTGCCCCTTGCTTTCATCTTAAGTTTCACTCAATGCCAACACATCCATCTTTCTTCTCACAAACATACTACCTATCTCTACCCTTTTACTCTCATCTGCACCACATCCATGCACATTAAAAGACCCAAACCTTCGGGTACTGGTTGGAAAACTCCTAGACCCTCTTATGCCTTTACTTTTTTTGAGGAATGTCCCCTGTGGGGCTATAGGTAGTAGGATTCTTAGTCCTATCTCCCATCCCATTTTTTGTCGCCTTGTATGGCTCAAGTGGGAAGACTTGGTGGCAGCATTCTTTTCCCCTATCACAGGGTAGGCAAAAAAAGGAAATGAATATTCAGAGAAATGGTACAAGAGTAACAAGGGGTTGGGGGACAGTATAACAGAGGGACAGTTGCAGTATAATATAAGTGTCATCATTTCTCTATGAACAGTCTTCCTCTATCACAGATGTGTGGCTCTGGTCCGTAGGGGCACCCCATATAGACCCTAAAGTATCAACTGCATACTTCTTTGCCACAATAACATGCCGCCAATACCCAAGCTAATATCAAAATAACACAGATGTCAAGAAGAGTTTAAATGTGCTTGAGAAGAAATGTCTGAGAAATATGGTAGGGGTTAGGCTGGATAGAGTGAGAAACAAGGTGAGGAGGACAGCGGGAGTGGAAAAGGAGTTGGGAGATAGGGTGGATGAAAGAGTATTGGGATGGTTTGGACACATGGAGAGAATGGGTGAAGAAAGATTATTAAAGGAAGTGTGTGGAAGGCAGAGGTAGATGGAGAGAACATGAGGGGGGAACCAAGGATGAGATGGATGGATGTGGGGGAATGATGGATGGTGTAAGAATGGTTGTGTATGGATGATGCTGTGATGCATGGAAGGAAGAGGGTGGGGGATGGGGGGAGGTTAGGGAGTGGTTATGTGTGAATGATATTTTGATGCAGTCCAAAGGGATTTCTCCCCATTTTTTTTTCTGCATGAGAGGATGAAGAGGGGGGTCACCAATTCAATGAAGTGGCCTTACTGTGGATGTGCTGTGTCTTGCTACATTGCTTCTGACCCAAGGCAATGGGCAAGATGCAGGGATGACCCATCATCCAAGCCAAGAAAAGAGGGAGGAAGGGGTGGTAAATGGGAGTGGAGTGTGTGGGGATGAAATGGGTGGGAGTGGATTTATGCCTTTTGACTTTGGCTACTTCCCTTGTAAGGGATGCACAAAGATTTCATACTACTATCTTTCTGTACCAATCACATTGTTATCTATGGATTAACAAAATACATCATAACAACCATCACTTATATTCCATAACAGTGAAATAACACTCCAGATTCTGCTTACCTAGCTTCCCTTAGTTTCTGAACTCTCTTATTTTCCTCCAAGTTGAATAACATGAGGCATTGGTGTTCATCTTCCTCCTCTTGAGCATGTTGTGCTGCTAACTGTGATGTGGCACTTGTCAACATATTTTGTTCTTTCAGGTAACTTCTGCAATGCCATTATTACTAATCATTTATATTTTACCATTAGAATGTTAAATTATTCTAACAGTAAGAAATATTCATAACCTTCAAATGCCTTGAAGTAGCCCTGGCTCACAGGAATACAATGCAATGTTTTAATCCTTTTCTTGGCCCAAGGGCTTTTGAACTCTAAACACTACAAAGAACAATCCTGAATACAATATTTAACAAATAGATTTACCTGATGCTTCTCATATTAGTCCTATAGTTATTGTAGATTCTTTGGATCTCTACAACTTCCTCCTTTGGAATTACACATCTTTTGGGTACTCTAAACATTTTGCTGGGAGCTGTAGGAAGCCACCTTGGTTTCCTCCATCTGAAATGTAGAATTTGTATTAAACTGAGAAGTATAACATGTAAAATTCACTTTACACATTAACCCCTACAGCGTCAGTGGCATACATCATATGCTGCAATTGTTTTATGGATGAGCGTCAGTGGCATACATTGTATGCTGCAGTTTAATTTTTTTTTCTCCAAAAATAAGCATTACGTTGAGGGTCAAATCTGTGGTAATGACCAAGTAGCCCTATTCATTGGTTATAAAAGGCACCCAAACTTTTTTATTTATTGACAAAACTGGCAACACAGGCAGCAATTTTTCAGGGGAAACTTGGTGTATAAAATCAGCCTTTAGGATGTAATTTAAGCAATTCTGGTGTATGAAACGAAGTATGAGGAGGTGAAGTTGTACTTCAACTGTTTGGCAGGTGCTACTTAGTACATATTCAGATTATAGAACTAGCAATTTCACACTGCCAATATTTGTAATAAATGCGTAATACAAAATGTGGCCGGGCAATAATGGTGTAATGGATGCTTACTAAAACATTTCTCAAAACAATAAGAAACACCACAATCACCTATCCTCCATGAAATTATAAAAAAAAAAAAAAAAAAAAAAAAAATCCATTTACCACATGACAAAGTGATAAATATTTGCAAAAAAAAAAAATCCACAAAAACTATTTATAAAAATATTTTCTGTAAGTGTCAGACAATTATGGGTGCCTGTACATTAACTTGAAACATCATAAATGTCAAATTCCTTCACTCTCTGAGATTCTAACGAAGCTTCCTTGAAAAAATACAACAGACATTTTCATTCAACCCACATGAGGAGCGAAAGAAAGTTTATGGATATTCTATCAAACTTTTGCATGCACATCTCGATAAAATCGACCCAGTTTCTCTGCTTCTAGGCTAAGGTGAATCAAAATAAGCAAGATTTGTTGGTTTTACATAATTTTGAATTGATTTAAGAATAAAAAAAAAAATTAATTTGGCTCCGACGCTGGGGAAAGGGGGGGGGGAGTATATACAACATTTGCCCAGCGATGTACAGGATAAGCTCAACATAATACATAAGTATAAGCCAATTCTGAACAATGTAAATAAATTACAAAATCCAGAATACCATCTCTACACCACTTCTTTATAATCCTACCATAGTTTGAATTCCACAGAACTACTGAAGAGAAATATTTATTTAATGAGCCTAATAGCTTGTGCTCATTAGCAACCAAAATCCCAAAAAATCAGTTGGAGAATGACAAATACACCATCTGGTGTGACACAGAAGAGGGGTGGTGGGGTGAGGGTTGGTGTGACTAGTGGAAGAAGCAAATCTAAGTAAAGGCAAGACTGAAGCAATCTACCTGAAAATCATAACAAAATGGCTTAACAGAAGAGACCTCATGTTGGTACCATATATAGTTCTTAATAGCTCGGGTGTATCTTAACATTGTCTATCATTAATTTGGAAGCTTGCTGGACAAGTGGGTTAGGATATCGTTACTTATGTCGAAGGTCAATGGATGGTGGTTCGAACCCTGCCACTGGTGAAGTTGAACCAAAGGCATGGTTCATTAAATTCCACATTATAAAGTCCTCTGTATGAGGGGTATCGTCCTAGCCTCCTAATAGGGGGGAGTTTGTGAGGTTAAACCATATCATCATCATTAATTTTGGCCTTAACACTATTCCTTTGTTTAAAGGTCAACTGAGAAGGTTTTCAAAGAGGTGGTGAATATTTGCTAGATGTATGGCTTAGTCACTTTTTGATAAAATAATGCAAAAATAAATCCTAATTATTACGCAATGTGATAAAAAGGCCTATCAAAATATCGGTAGCAGATGAACTTTTCCTTCGCCGATCTTCAGCTGTTCTTGTAAGGCTCTATCGGCTGTGACGTCACTCGTGTTGTTTACATTCTGATGCAAGTCACTATACGAAAAAATAGACAAAATTAAAAAGGAAAAAGACATGAAAAAGCTATGGAAACACATAAACAGCTTAAGGTCATATGGCACAAACAAAACCACAAGTGACACAGCAGTATATGATATAAACAAGAACTAGGAGAGAATATTATAATTTTCTGGAAAGGCATATACCAATGACATGCAAACCCCATTGAAGACATCTGGAGCCCGGAATTTGAATCCAATTACAAAAAACAACACCAAAAGGAAACAGAAAAAGGTAACATACCCACAGACATACATTATACAGTCAACATCCCAGAAATTCTAAGAGAGCACTATGACTATGCCTTCAACATCACAGAACCAAGTACCAAACCTATGAGCTCAGGGGACATCACAGCAGAAGTGCTAACTAAACAAATAAGAAAAATGAAAAATGGTAAAGCAGCAGGTCCAAACGGCTTAAGCATTGAAATGTTTAAAGAAATAATAAAAGACACAGAAGCCACAACAAAACTCGTTGCGGCCTACAACTCAATAATCAGACAAAACAGAGTACCTCAAAACTGGAAGACCTCAAAAACAAAGCTCATCCCAAAAACACAAACCCCACAAATCAAGGACTTCAGACCAATAGCCTTACTAGACACATCTTACAAAATACTAATGGGCATTATCAAAGAAAAACTGGAAAAGCACCTAATGTACAATGCATCACACTACTCATGTTATAAAATACAAAGTCACTGCTGTATTACTCATTCTCTTTCACTCTGAGTAATAACAAACACAGAAAGCATGATCAAGCCAGTTCACAGAATTTGAGGGTCACTCAGCTACAACTACAAAATAATCAAGACACCGATGCCAGCATCCTCGTGTACCCACTTGCACCTCATGATGCCTACATAGGCGTCATTGTATCGAAGAGGTTAAAACAAGGCTTGTACTATCAAAATGGGTATTCTAAGGCATTTTACAGAGCACATCCATTATCTGTGATTTTTTGCTATTTAAGAGAGGTCTTGGGTTCCAACCCTTGCAAATACTGGGGGATCACTATAGTAACAGCAATACACAAAACCGGTGATAAGAAAAATGCAGGCAATTACAGCCCTATATCATTAACATCTCACTTAGTTATAGTGGAAAAAATAGTGAAAATGAAGTTATGTACCACCTAAATAACTAAATGCATGGTTTTATTAAGGAAAGATCATGTCTGACAAACTTATTGGAGACTACAAGATTGGATGGGAAAGTATGATAGAAGTGAAGCTTTTAATGTTCTTGGATCTTTATGGGTTGGACTGAGAATTATCTTAACAAACCAAAAACAAAATGTATCAGCAAATGGTGTTCAATCAAAATGGATTAAGACAAAAAGTTGGGTGGTACTGCAAGGTTCTATGTTAGGCCCATTTTTTTTTTTTTTTCCCTAAGGAAGGCTATAGCTGCAATGGTAAATGTACAATTTGAGAAACTTATCCTATGGAGATACATTACAAAAACTAAACTCAACAACATTGGAAGAAAGGAGAGAGGAGATAAAAAAAAACGTTTAAAATCATAAAGGGTTTGGAAAATGTAGAGTAGATTTTTAGTTGTGCACACCTATGCAATATAACAATAGAATATTAATCATTAATTTTGTGAATTATAATACATCAACATAATATGCAATTTTCTTGGTGGAGATCAATAACAAAAATGTTGCTAAAACCAATTTACTAAGGAATGAAGTCGCGATGGTTGAATGATACGCCATGTTTATTTTGATAGATGCAGAGGTCGAAGAAATGAAAGGATGATAAATTTCAACTTAACCTACCCAACCTAACCTATGTAACCTAACCTATATTTAGTAATTCGGTACCTCAAATTCTAAAGATCATCCAGGTCGTCATTGTCGTTACAGATGCTGATGGCCTGATTATTATTGTACCTCAAGCAATTAACAGATTACTGCAGAACCCCATGTTCGCTCATACAGTTCAAGGGAGCCCTATTGTTTTTGTAACAGTGCTTATTAACATCACCTGGAGTTGGAGAATACCCAGTCCACAACACGAAACCCATTGTCTCACTGACAGTGACTGGACTGGACAGATGACAGCATGGTATCCGTAACATATCCTAGTGGCTTCATTAGTTAGTAGATGAGCTTATAGCAAGGTTTTTTGTCATTTATTTCTGCTAAAAAAATCACATACTATGTTCATGTATTTTAATTTACAAATCTAATATCTAATTTTCTAATGTTATATCATGTAGGTATGCACAACTAATAAAAAAAAAAAAAAAAAAAGCAACAAAAATGCTAGGAAGTTCCTCTTTTCTCAGAGTGGTCAACCCTTGGAATGAATTTCCAAATTCAGTAGTAAATTTGACTACAGTGCAATAAAAGAAAATTAAATTAAACATATTAACATGAAATATTAAAACTGAAAAAAGACTTGAAGTCAAGCACAAATAAGCACCAATAGGTGTAATTAATCCCACAATATTATACTGATAAGTTATCACCAAATGTTCAAATCAGTTTAATTTGAATGTAAACTCACCTGGCAGGGCTACCAATCAGTGACACAGTTGGTATTGGATTAGCAACCCAGCTTGGAATTTGACATACCTGCCATGTATTAGGGTTACATTTATGGTAGCTTGATTTGGGGCTGGTAGATGTGATAGGAGGGATTGAGGAAGTTAGTGACAAAGTTTGAGAAGGTGTGTGAAAGAAGGAAGCTGAAGATAAATGTGGGTAAAAGTAAGGTGATGAGATGTACAAGGGGAGAGAGTGACTGGAGGCTGGAAGTGAGCATTAAGGGTGAAAGACTGGAGGAAGTGGATAGTTTTAGATACTTGGGTGTGAATGTGGCAGGAAAAGGAGGAGTGGGGGTGGAGGTAGAATGTAGATTGAGAGAAGCAAGTAAATGCCTTGGTGGATTAAAAAGTGTAATGAGAAATAGACATCTGGGAATGGATGATAAGAGGAGGTTATATGAAGGAGTGATTGTGCCAACAGCAATGTACAGGGCACAAACATGGAACATGAGAGAGGAAGAGAGAAGGAGTTTGAATGTGTTTGAGATGAAATGTCTGAGAAGTATGATAGGGGTTACTAGGCTGGATAGAGTGAGAAATGAGGAGGTGAGGAGGAGAACAGGGTGGAAAGGGAACTGGGAGATAGGGTTGATGAAAGAGTATTAGGATGGTTTGGACACATGGAAAGAATGAGTGAAGAAAGATTAGTAAAAGAAGTGTGGAAGGCAGAGGTGGAAGGAGTGAATATGAGGGGGCATCCTAGGATGAGATGGATGGATGGGGTGAAAGGGCATTACAAAAGAGAGTAATGTCTGTGGAGGAAGGTTGGAAGAGGACAGAAGATAGGGGTGAATGGAGAGGGGTTGTGTATAGATGATGCTGTGATGCATGAGGGGGAGTGGGTGGGGGATGGGGGGGTGAGGAAGTACGTACGAGAAAAAATTTGACGCAGCCCCAAGGGATTTCTCTCCATCTTCTCCTTTTCTGCATTAGAGGACAGAGAGGGGGGGGGGGGTTGCCGAATCTATGAAACGGCTTTGCTGTGGATGTGCTGCGTCTTGCGTCACTGCTTCTGACCCAGGGCAGTGGACAGGATGCAGGGATGACCTGTCATCCAGGAGGTGCCAAGATAAGAGGGAGGGGGGAGGGTGGAGGGGAGTGGAATACATAGGAAATTAAATGGGTGGGAGTGGTTTCTATGCCTTTTTCTTTTTGGCTACCCCCTGTATAGGGGGAAAAAGCCTTTGGTATATGTATGTATGTATGTATGTATGTAGATGTGAGTTCTCAGCTTTGTGTTATATCATAATTCTGATATGTTGGGTTATAGGTCTAATTTAGTTTGAGTTTGGCTCAGGGAATAACAAATGTGTCATGGAGAGTATTTGTAAATAGTGTTTCGAGTTTTGTAAGAGAGGGGGCTTCAACGATGCAAGGTGGTAAAAAGTTCCAAGTGGGGATAATTCAGCATGAGAAGGACCTTGTATGAACTTTTGTGTGAGCGTGGGCCACAAATATTTCATATTTGTGACCCCTGGTGTCTCAATCTGTTGCCAAGTCATGTGGTTGTATAGATGCTATGGAATATTTTGTAACACTGGATGAGGTCTGCTCTTAGCAACCTGCCATCAAGAAAATGTCCAATTGTGATAGTATGACAAAGAATGGGAAATATGATATTCCGGTATTTATGATTTACTTTGTCTTGCCCCATCAAACTGACTGTAGTTATGCTTGGTCTCTAGTAAAGCTTGTATTCCAAACAAAAGATGCAAAATCAAGAACTGGTTTTACGTCAGAAGTGAAAATTCAGGACACGAATGATGGTGAACACTATATTTGTATATGAATATGTGGATCTATGTAATTTTGTTACAACACTTCCAGCTTTAATAAAGCTGGAAGTGTTGTAACAAAATTACATAGATCCACATATTCATATACAAATATAGTGTTCACCATCATTCGTGTCAACATGAAAATGGAATTCCTGATATTTGAGCTGAAGTAGTTCTCATGGGATGCAAAAAGTCGCTATGAGTATAATGCAATTTGAATTATCCATCTAGCTGTCCTAGTTCTCGAGATATTGCATTTTGAATGGAATTAAATCGGGCCTATTTTGTCCCCGGACATCGGGCCGAAACGTGCGGTCTGACTTATCGTCGATCGAACATAAACAATGACGGATTTTACTGACAGGCACAATTTTATATAAAAATTTAGCATATGGTTGCATTATTTGACCTATTTTCTTTAAGATGTGTGATTTCCATGTAACTTGATCATAGAATTACGTTTTTATCCTCTGCAAAATTACCCACCACAGCTACGAATACCGTCAAATTACATGAAAATCACACATTTTAAAGAAAATAGTTTGAATAATTCAACTATATGCAAGCTATTACACTAATAACACAATAGTAACAAACTTAATAGTGTAGTTTGATCCATACCACCAGTGATCATAGATAGCGGGCATGACGAATCGTAGCTGTGGTCCGTAATATTACGGAGGATAAAAACGTAACTTCTCTTTGATCAAATTACATGAAAATCACACATTTTAAAGAAAATAGCTCAAATAATTCAACTATAAGTCTATTACACTAATAACATAATAGTAAGAAACTTAATAGAGTGAAGTTTGATCCATACCACCATACGATGGCGGGATGGATGTTGATGTTGTTATCCGATAATCCGACCCGATAGAAAAAAAAACAACTAATTAAAACCACCGATTTCTCAGCTCTACCGTAACACGCTGCCTTTATTTTGGTATTAGAATAATCCGCGATACTAGTAGTTTTTCTTTATTATGGTCAGTTGCCACAACCCTAAATTTGTTAGCTCATTTTTTACGTTGAAACATATACCAATTTTTTATTTACTGCTGAATGCAGGCTGCCATGTTTATCTTATGTTTTTATTGACCGACATGTAACTGATGATGTGAACGTTTAAAATTTACTACGATCGTAGTAAATACACTCGCACAACATTTTTATTAATTAAATTTCCCGCGGTATGTAAATTTGGCCGTTTGAATGGCGTGCGCATAAAATGACGCGCTATTGTGCTCGTCATCGACGGTGGCGCCTCTAGTGGTGTTTGACCTACCTAGCTTTATGGACTAAGCAAGAGGTTTTTAGTAATAAAATTGGGACCATTACTCTTAAGTATTTATGTACTTACTACAACCCTTAGTTAGGCAAAACTAAAGGATAAAAACCTTTCATCAGCCCTTGTGAATGTTTTATTTACACCAACAGAAAGTAAGAATTTGACTTACTTCATCAATTATACATAAGAAAAGTACCAATAGATTTTATACATGTCAGCAAGGTTTATAAACATTAGAAAGCCATGTATGGCAAAAGTGAAAAGCAAGAGGCACTTTGGTATCCTGACAGAACTTCAAGAAAAAAAAATGCCCCTCGGTACAGAGGATTAATCCAAGCCCAAGGTTTACTCCCCTGACTGACTTCCCTATACACTGCACAACAATCATGAAATGGAAACCCTTGGTCTAAATATTAATATAGCTTACCTTACGATTTGTGCTCCAAAATATTCAAGTTTTAAGTCTCTAGGGGGATGCCAATTGTAGCAGAAGGATTTCGGAAATAGGGCAGGCTTTACAATACTCTGCATCTTGAGTTCAGTTCAGTACCAATATAACCACACAACTCACTTTTCACCAATAATAATTAAGACCTAATTTATCGTGCAATATTTATGTAAACAAATCCTTATGATTTCCTTGGTGACCATACCGGTCATACTGTTCTCGGGTGTTTGTTTACAATCGAGTACATGCAACTCGTCTCGCATAGAAGAAAATGGTTAAGTTTGGGGCAAAGACTATAGTCTTTGGTTTGGGGTACTCATAACAAAGCGATAAATGAGTAAAATGACGATCATAAAACACTCAGAATACGGTGGCCATATGATATAGTGTACGCAATTATTTCTAAACTATACAAGAGAGTTCGTTTAAAAGAAAGAGTTAGAGTACAATTAATCAAAATGCACATTTTCCTTTGCGAACTGTGGAAAACTGTCAGTGTCGAAGCTGGTGTATGTATGCCAGCTATAGTCTCAAAACAAAATTAAGGAGATCCAAGAGTTTGAACATGTCCAGATGGTATTCACGAGGAGGTTAGTTGAAATGAGGGACCTAACGGGAGTCAGCATGGAGGCTTTCAAGAGGAGGCTAGACAAATTCCTGGACAACATTCTAGGTGAGCCTCCAATCCCTTATGGTCCAATTTCACGAAGAGCAGCAACGAACTCAATCGTAGACCAGAAAATATATATATATATATATATAATATATATATATATATATATATATATATATATATATATATATATATATATATATATATATAATATATATATATATATATATATATATATATATATATATATATATACGTAGAGAATATTATATTATATATATATTGTGCTCAGTCATAGGTCGAACGCGCTTTTGAAGCCTGTGTGGTCCCGGATCCCTCGGGGGAAACTGTTAAAGATGCGAGTACCAATGTATATGAAGGAATTGTGTACCAGTGTACGTAGCTTATGCTTTGTGCTCTAGGTGGTCCTCACTTAGTACAACCTTCCTCAGGGTGTGTATTATTTTGTAGTCGGCATATTTAGTACTATTCCCTCAGGGATCTACACATACTGTATATGGCAATGTACCTCTCCTTATTTCTTTGAAGTGAATATAGCTTTAAGTGGCTGAGCCTTTCCCAGTTGTTCATCCACTGTACTCCTTGAATCCTGCTGTTGAAGGTCCTCTGGGTGGTTTCAAAGGTGATGATGTCCTAGATGGTGTTGGGCGACCATAACTGACAGGAGTATTCTAGCTTGTGTAGGATCATGGTTTTCAACAGAGGGACCATGCATCTTTCCTCCTTTGTTGTGAGCATTCTTAGACCCCAACCAATCATCTGTTTTCCAGAGCTTTCACATGGTCCTTTCCCTGGATGGTGTGGCTGTTAACTAAGTATTACGTTGTTTACTTCAGCTCCGCATTGTTTCCGTACCTTAACTTTTTTCCCGTTCAAGACTGTTCTCTTCTTATCCCTAGCTGAGTATCCTGGTCAGGTACTGATGCAGTTGGATTGTGTTCTCTTCGTGTCTCATTTTCTTGCTGATTCTTGTGTCGTCCGCGAAAGAGGTGACCTACGAGTGTTTTAGGTTATCATCGGTGTCACCAATATGGACTAGAAACGGCAGTGGGTCAAGAACGGAACATTGCGACATTCCACTCTGGATTTTGTTCGGCTCAGATAGTTCTCCATATACTGCGACCCTCTGTATTCTCTCTCTCTCTCTTTTTTTTTTTGGGGGGGGGGGAGGCACCCTCTTGGACCTCAACATCGCAATGATCCGGAGCAGTTCATACATGAAGTCAGGAGGTGGTGTCCACGTTATGCCACTGATAGGAGTGGCAGTAACCAGATAAGATAAAAATGGGAGGGCACCCCTCGATCTTGGATAATGCCAGGGGGAGGGTGTGCACTCAGGAAGCTGAGGGTTACCTCGGAAGGGGATTCGGTGAGGTGCCGCGCCACTCCTTCTGATGTGAATGGCGGGCTGAGGCCTAAGCGAAGAATGGCAGTGATTGAAGCCACTTTCCTAGTTGCCCATATATGCCATGATTTCGGAGTTTATGTGGCAGGATGCTATGCTCTACCTTAGCGAAGGCTTTAGCATGGTCCTTCCCTGGATGGTGTAGATGATTACCTTTAGAATTAATTAGTCTTTTATTTGACTCAAAGGCAACAGAGCTACTAACTTTATTCACAATTTCTAATGTAATAATGAGAGGTAGTAAAGGCAAATACAAAACTATAACAATTAATCAGTTTTTGCTCTACACATACAGTGATAAAGGAAGCATACTCACACAACTGTCACTTTTTATTAGTATTAAAAAACTGAAAAGCTCAATGGTAATTAGTGGAGTGCCACAGGGCTCAGTACTTGGCCCACTGCTCTTTTTGGTCATGATAAGTGAGAGACCAGTAGATATGAACATCCAAAGTATCCTCATTCGCGGGTGATACCACAATATCTCAGGAGATTACAACCAGAGAGGATTCCGAAACATTACAAAAAGAGCTGGGGGGGGGCAGTATACATGTGGTCAAGTGAAAAAACATGGTGTTCAACAACAAGCAATTTGAACGAATAAGATATAGGCCTAGCGAAAATCTTA
>NC_134777.1:42418911-42421411 GCF_046742065.1 Oratosquilla oratoria | reverse complement strand
ATTCGCCTCTTCGTCATAATTGTCCATATCTTCACGTTCTGTTGAAATGGACCTCTGATGTAGGTATAGATATACCAGTTCCAACTACTTGCTGCCATGAAGAACCACCAAGCAAAGAACTGCAGTTCGGGGATGGTATCAGTAAAGCCCCCGAAAGTGTTGACCGCGAGAGGTAGGCACGATATAAGGTAAAGGGACACTAGGAGGAAGAAGAAAGTGAAATAAATCTGGTTTTCCTTTTGCACACTTCTTCCAGGGCAATGGAGTATGACGCCGAGCCTCTCTCTATCCATCCGGTATCCTAAAAATGTGTAAAAAGTGAAAAAGGTCATGAAGACCATGATAAAGCCTGTACCTATGACGAATGTAACCTCAAGGTAGAAGACACCGATCGAAAGGGAATAATCTGACGTCGCCGTAGAGACTGTCAGCTTGGAAATGGGATCGAAGTATCCAGCTGAGTGAAATCCATCGTTTCGCACAAACAAAAGGATACCGAGAACTATTGCTACAACCCAGGATGCCCATACACTGCCAACGACCTGAAAACACGGAAAGACCTTGTTCGTAACTCCTGCATATCTCTCAAAGCTCAGCAGAAAGAGCATAAGCAGAGATACGATGGAGGTCACGCTCAGTGTCAGAGCACAAAACATGGGATATCCCTGTCTCTCGAATCGCAAATCCCGGAGGCTGGGAGTTCGTTCCCACTTTTCTTCGTCGAGTGAGACGAAATTCGTACGAGTGAAAATCCCTTTCGTGTCCAGCATGGGTAGTGTTAGGTAGCCCGTCATGAGGGCGAATTGGTCCCAAACTGCCAGAAGTCCGGGAAACACTCCAGTGAGCAAGTCCGCTACAGCCAGCGACCGAAGGATGAAGAAGGCAGGCCCATGGCGTGTGACCTCGTACATACTGTAATTATGGATGATGAAGAGGACGAAAATGTTTCCACCTATGGTGATGAAAGTGATACCCGTAGTGACAAACAAAGTAACAATCTGAACAGCACGGCAACCAGTAGTCAAATAAAACCATTCGGATTGTAAAGGCTCAGGTCTCATGACTAGCATGTTTATATTTCCACAGAATGGCCAGAACAAGTTGAATGTCGAACAGTTGCGATACAAGGAGTCGTCAATATCGATAATGAAAGAACCCCGCAGGACTCTAATGCAAAAGTTGAATGTCCCATTGGCGATGGCGTTTGTTAGAAACCGAGTGTTGTCCCTTTCATATACCATAAACTTCCCAATTGTCATTTCATCCACACATGACAAATCTTCATTCGTCATAATATCTATTGCCGATTCCAGCATGGCATGGAAAGACCACTTATATGCAGTATCATTCATAAGAGTTAATTCATTTACCCCAAAGTGTTTCTCTAAATGAGCGATTATTTTCCTGAGTTTGGCTCCATACTGATCAAAAAAATAGAACTGGTTTGGCAAGGCAGATGAATTGACGGTATCAACAGTGAGAGGAGGCACAGGACCCTGCTCTACCTTGAAAGTATTCAGATAACGAAGTCTAAGGTATGTGAAAGGCTTGATGAGGCGACTGACTTGGAAATCATCGGCCTGTTGATATTGTTTCCCATCTCCTTCTTCTCTGCCAATCTCGGTAAGAAATATGTCAAAAATTGGATTTCGAAAATCAGTCAGCTCCTTTCTTTGTCGATAAAGAATACGAGTATTGCTTGAACAAATGTCCAACTCCAGTTCATGTTTCAGTACGACTGAATAGAATATTGGCGATAACATGGCAAGCGTGCCAAAACGGGAAGGGCATTCATGTACAAACATAAAGGCGTAGTTAAATGGGATAGAGTTACAACGGCATATAGAGATGTAGAAATTAAACCGGCAGTCTAACGTGCTCCAATTTTCCTTTAATACAGAATGTCTACTAAGAACCTCTAGAGGCATTTCCTTGACAATCACTAAATTATCTCGAAAGATGAAAAAAGAAATCTGTTTTGCACCAGGACCCCACGAGGTAAAGTAAGAAATAGAACACTCAGGAGCTGAGGAACGTTTGTGAATATCTTGATAAGAATTTGGTGGTGGTGTTGTTACAGTTGGAGAAGTCGGCATAGATGGTGGAGTTACGCTTCTTCTTCTACGCAGGTCGTACTGAAGCGCCTGAAAGACATAAAAAACAATAACATAAACATGCACAAACACAATTCGACACAAGACAGCAAATCCGACATTGTTGGACAACATTGTGATATAACAAGATGAATATGAATCCTCCTAGACCAATCAAATTGTTTAGTATCAGCGGAGATTCTGAAGCTGATTGGACATATATAAAGTTGGCTAGTTTCTACTACTTTTCTTCCCCTTAGTCAATGGCTGTGTTTCCTAACGATTCTTTGTACTCTACTTCATCCTATGCTGTTTTTGGAGGAATGTATCCCACTGCGATGGGACTTTTTCCACACAGCCCTTCACTTATTATTCTTATATTCATTGTCTCGGACATTCCTTCTCCC
>NC_134777.1:42223911-42413911 GCF_046742065.1 Oratosquilla oratoria | reverse complement strand
TGAAACGTCCGCCCGCCAATCAGCGCGCGGGATGCATTCTCTGTCTTCTGGTTGGTAACGACGTTTCAGGCTGCTGCTGGATATTGATAGCGTTTTTTGTTTTGTTTTTGTTTGTAAATTAGCACCGCTTCTGTCATTTTTAGTCTTCTGGTGTCTTTATTTCTTTCAATGATGGTGGTGGTGCCTTCCATATGGTGCCTCTTACGTGCGGGTCCATGCTCGTTTAGGTAGTGAGCTCTTCTGGCGCCGTCCTGCAGATGTGCTGAAATCCTCTTTGACAGTGTTGTAGTGGTGACGCCAATGTACCTAGAATTTAGGCGACTGCAGTCACCACTGGAACATGTGTGTTGGTACACGACGTTCACCTCTTGCATTTCACTTGTCTTAGGGAGGCAGCTGTTCTTTACGACTAAGTTGGATGTCCTTCTTGTCTTATAGTAAATGACGAGGACGATTTACGTCACACCCACCGACCCGGCTTCAAAAATCGACCTCATCGTTTACTATAAGATGTACTGCGAGTATTTTGAACTGTCGAAAGAAGTACTCTGGTTCTGACTCGTCAAAAGGGGGGATAGAGGCTATGTTGTTGTGTAGTTGGATGGAAGTCTTTGTCTCTCGATTATATTGAGCTAATTCTATCTCGTGTCTCTGCTCACGTTCTTTCATCTCACGTTCGAATTCACTCTGACGTTCACGCTCTTTTCGCTCATATTTAATTCTCTCTCTAACTTAAGTCTTTCTAGTTCTAAGGAAACTATTGATCTATTCGTGTAGTCAGGGGTAGGGTGGATATTACTAGGATATGGAGGAGTGTTTAGTGTTTGGTTATGTGTGGCTGTTTCTGCTTTTTCTACTTCTGCGTCTAATTCTATATTTTGTCATGTTGTTCTACTAGCGCCGGGAAGTAATAGATAGGCGTCAACATCTAAGACTTCCAAATCAACGAGGCGATTTATGACAATGTTTCTAAGTTCTGTCTCGTTACGAGAAGGAAGGGCATTTATATTTCAAGTTTGGGCCATGAGCCGCCAGTCTTTTAGTTTGAGGTCACCTGTTAATTGATTCACTGAGGGATTTTCTTGTAAAACTTTTATTTTGAATATCATAATGAATGGTGGAGTAGTTGATTATTCAGTAGAATGATAAGAGGAATTCCACTCACATGAATTACGTTAACCAACTCTTGAACTTAACAAGGAATAAATGGGACGTTATTCAATGTTCGGTTAGAAATGGAATTAGTGGGTTTGAAGTACCCTGGTCAGATCACAATTGTTCTGACGAATGTATGCTAGTTAGAATAACAGCGCTTAGGACTACCCAACCGAAACTACAGATAGCCTGCATTAAGAGAGTTTGCTATGAACGAGGGTCGTCGTCCTCCCATTCGGGCGACTGAGGTAAAAAATGGGTCTGAATTCTAGCTAGCACGACTTACTGTGCGAATATAGTAAACTTTGGAAACTGCTAGGAGGAAACAAACTCCTTATTCAGGTACTTGGAAAGTTTCTATGAGAGTCATAGCAAGGTTTGACTGAGGGCTTACAGCATGTACAGAAGTTTAGGTGGAGCCGACAGTTAACCAAGCCTTAAGCTCGTGTAGAGGAACCTCTGCCGGCCCAGACGAGATTAGGTATGAGATGCTGCAACACTTGAATTCAATTTCACTGGAAAAATTATTAAAAATATACAACACAATTTGGATTAGTCAAGAATTCCCAAAAACATGGAGACATGCCCACGTCATACCTATTCTCAAAAAGGGGAAGGACCCAAAGAGTCCTTCCTCTTATCGCCCTATAGCGCTTACCAACTGCTTATGCAAAGTATTAGAACGTATGGCCAATAACAGATTGAAATACATACTAGAATCTCAAAATTTAATAGTTCCTGCCCAATGTGGTTTCAGGAAAAATAGAAGTAGTCTTGACCATTTAGTCAAATTAGAACAAGATATCCTCTCCTCCTTCGAGAGGAAAGAATATCTTGTTGCTTGCTTTTTGGATTTAGAAAGAGCCTACGACATGGCATGGCGACGTGGTATCCTCGAAAAACTCTATGCACTTGGCCTTAGAGGGAATCTCCCTATTTTCATTCAAAAAATTTTAAAAGACCGCACATTTTCGGTCAAAATTCAAAATTACTATTCAACAGTACGCACCCAAGAAAATGGCGTACCACAGGGAAGTGTGTTAAGCCCCACACTTTTTATGTTGCTGATAAACGATATTCTACCCGCTCCACCACGGAACCTTAAATACTCATTATACGCTGACGATGTCGGAATCTGGCATTCCTCTCCGAATGCCAAGTTTTCCGGCTCTCGCGTACAACTGGCCCTGGACTCGCTCCAGGACTGGTCTGACAAATGGGGATTTAAGTTTTCGGAATTAAAGTCAACAGTAATTGTATTTTCACGCAGAGCCCAGGCAGAAATAAATCTGCAATTACATGGTACTCCCATTCCAGTACAAAACTCAACCTTTTTTCTTGGCCTGAGACTGGACTCCAGGCTAAACTGGAAGGCCCATGTAAAATACCTAGTTGATGCGTGCAACAAGAGAATTAATTTGCTACGTAAACTAACGGGCACAAATTGGGGAGCAGATAGGAAATCCCTGCTAATGATTTATAAGTCCCTAATTATATCAAAACTAGACTATGGGTGTCAGATTTATGGTTCGGCAACACTAGCCACGTTACAACCCCTGAACATCATCCAAAACAAAGGCCTAAGAATAGCACTTGGAGCACTACGCTGCACAAGGATCGAGAGGCTGGAGGTCGAAGCAAACGTACCCCCCCTCCACTACAGGCGCGAGCTCCTTGCCCTAAGATACGTCGCCAAAGCTCTTAGCATCCCTCAACATCCCTGCAAGGAGACAATCCAACGATATGAGCACTTCACCAACTCCAGCCTAAATCCCCTTTCCATCAGGATCCGATCCTTGTGCGAGCAATATTCAGTGCCACTGTGGTCAATAGAACAGATTGAAGCCACCGTCTTACCACCGTGGGAAAACATCGCCCCGAAGATCTTCATTAACCAAGACCTACAAAAGAAGACTTCATCCACAGAAGAACTAAAACAAAAGACCTTGGAGACCATCCAAAAGTACAATGACCACATGGCACTGTACACTGATGGCTCCAAGTGCGGCCACAAAACTGGGACAGGGTTATACTGCAACAAAACCCGGATGATGTTCAGATTGCCGAACCATACGAGCATATATATCGCCGAACTCTACGGCATATATAAAGCCTTAGAATATGCTCAATCCGACACACATAGTAAATTCGTCATATTCACAGATTCATTAAGTGCACTAAAATCAATCAAGACAGGTAACCATATGGAGAACTTCCTCTTGGGCAAAATCATTAGCACATTGTCGATAACTAGCAAGTCCATTACTCTCTCTTGGGTTCCCAGTCACATTGGGATCTTCGGGAATGAGAAAGCGGACATCTTAGCCAAAACTGCTTTAGAAATAGACTCTATTACCGACATACCCCTGGACATAGGCACCTTCAATTCCATACTAAGAAAACAATTACACACCCACTGGCAACTCCAGTGGAACAATCTCGACATTTCTCACAAACAAAAGGAACACATAACAGATTGGTCGACATCATACAGAAATAACAGACTCGAGGAAATCGCCATAGCAAGACTGAGGATGAACTCGACCCGCCTCACCCACTTAAAACCATATATTGACGGCGTATTTCCTCCCCAATGCAACACATGCAACACTATACTATCCATAAGACACATACTCCTACACTGCTCAAAATACAACACACAGCGCCAAGCGCTCATACAACATTGCCAAATTAAGAAAATTCAGCTGAGCACCACAAATCTTTTGACAGACGACCGTTTACTTATTGACAAAGTAGTATTTTATTTGCGCACTACTGGACTATTGTGGGAATTATAATGGTAGAATAAAAAGGATCGCAGGTTCACACCGGGCTTAATGACCTCATTATAGGTCGATAGCCTTAAAGATCCAACAAAAAAAAACAAAAAAAAGACAGTTAACTCGAGGATTTTTTTCTTCATGAAAGTAGCAGTTGCCGACAAGACTGACGAGTTAAGAGGACAGAGCCTTTATTTGTACGACGTTTCGAAATTGGTGGCTGTCCTTAAGTAGTGATTGGAGTGGACGGGGCTTTGATGTGGACCTCGTCAACGGTTCATTGTAAGCTTCTAGTACGGCTCGAAAACAGGTCGGAACCAAGAACCCATTGGACCTTTGAACAAGTCATGGTGATGTCGGGGAGGGGGTGATTGGTCATTTGCGAGTTTTTTCAAATAGTCTTGGTTTCGGGGTGACAGAAAAATGGCGGTGGTGACCAGTGACTATAACAATATATACACATATATACATTTATATGTATATGCACACGCACACGCATATATATATATGTGTGTGTGTGTGTGTATATATATATATATATTTACATATATATATATATATATATATGTATATATATATATATATATATGTATATTTATGTATATATATGAATAATTTTCGACAGGCACCCCGGGAATCGAAAAGGGGTTTCGTCTGATGCCAACCCAATCCCTTACCGACTGAACCGTGGATGTTACTAAAAACTCTGACTTGAACTAACTGATGAAGATGCTAGGTATACTGGTTACTACCGTCTTTACCTAATTTTCACAGAGTCACCGAGCCCAATTATAGGGAAATCGGTAAGGCTGGTACGAAACCTGTATGGGTTTCCGATGTTGTAAACACCTGAAGTGAATCGCTAGTAACAGCGAGAATCATACAAATAATTTCCGACAGTCGCTTCGGGAATCGAACCGGGGCCTTGCTTGATGCCAAACCATTGCCGAACCGAGTGAGCCGTGGGAGTTACAAAAGAACTTTAATTTGGAGTTGAACTAAGTCCTAAAGATTTTAGGTAGATTGCTAACTGGCTTGGAATCCTACCAATGGGTTTCTCACTTTCCCCTTTGTGGAAAAGGGATTATTTTCTTTAACACACACACACATATATATACATACATAATATATATATATATATATATATATATATATATATATATATATATATATATATATATACCACAATTCACTTTAATTCTAAGCCATCAGCGTATATATATATGATATATATATATACATATATGTATATATATATATTCATATATATATATATATATATATATATAAACCACAATTCACTTTAGTTCTAAGCCATCAGCGTATATATTTATATATATATATATATATATATATATATATATATATGTGTATGTGTGTATATAAACCACAACTTTAATTCTAAGCCATCAACATCGAGGAGGCATGCATGCAGAAATTGATACGTGTTCAGGCTAAGGATTCAAACCTTCGCTAGCATGTAACATGTGACGGTGACTTAGCCCAATGCGCTATAGTCTCTCTTGATAGCACATTGGGCTAGGTCACTGTCACTTGTTACGTGCTACCAAAAGTTCGAGTCATTAGCTTGACCACGTATCAATTTCTGCATTTTTGCCTCTTTGAGTTACTCGACGTTGATGGCTTAGGATTAAAGTGAATTGTGGTTGGTAAATGTGAATCTGTTCACTGGGACCCATTCAGTGTTGTACAAATATATATATATATATATATATATATATATATATATATATATACATGTGTGTGTGTGTGTGTGTGTGTGTGTGTGTGTGTGTGTGTGTGTGTGTGTGTGTGTGTGTGTGTGTGTGTGTGTGTGTGTGTATGTGTGTGTGTGTGTGATTCACCTTGGTTTCACCTTGGTCTTTGGATCACGTGTTGGACTCGTGATCGACAGCTATTTCCCTCCCGGAAGAGAGCTCAGAGCTCGTATGACCGATGTATGGGTAATGCTATGACCTTACACGCACACACACACCCAACTCCCCGCCCACGAGAGCTGGAGTAACGACTCGAAGCGCAGCGATAGAAATAATTTCAGGCCTGGGCAGGATTCGAACCAGGTACCGCCGGCACCGCCGTACTGACAGTCTGGGACTCTACCAACCGCGCCACCGAGTCATGTGTGTGTGTGTGCATGCGTATATATATATATATATATATATATATATATATATATATATATATATATATATATGTATATGTATATATATAATACATACGTACACACACACATATATATGATGGTTGTCGGGCTACCTCCTAAATAAATTAGTGTACGAGTCTTTGTATAGAAACGCAAATGGAAACTGATAATTAACTTAACAGTTGAGAATTTAAACATAAAATAATATGCAAATGCATATGTTGGTTTGGTTGATAGAGATTATATGGAGGCAAATCTAACTAAATGCCTAGTTTACACAAACAATATCCCTAGACCTGAGTGAAAATATAACTAAATGCCTAGTTTACACAAACAATATCCCTAGACTTGAGTGACCGAATAAAATCTCGTAATTACTTAATCCTGTTTGTTTTTTATGATGGTCATAGAATTCTTTCTATTGCCGAGGCAGTGAAAAATGAATATTGCTGAACACAACCCACCCCTAGGTTTCGTAGCTGTGGAAGACCCACAGCTGCGCTATGCTGGTGACATTTCGTCGGTGGGTCCCTGTACTGGTGGTAATTTAGAAATAAACTCTCCTGAACGGCTTGTTTTTTATAAGACGAAAACCGTACCATCGTGCCACCACGACCCTACAAAACGGAACGACTTAGAGTTTATTTCCAAGTGTCATAATGACACAAAAACACTAGTGGTAATGTTGGTGACGTCTCGTGGGCCACGGCCAATCTCGTGGGGAATCCAAAAGACCCAGGTTGGAGAGGGTGAGGTCGAGGACATCCGCCCGGGGAGTGGAAAGCTCCGCCAGGCCCAACACCACGCCAGGGAACAGAACTTGGCACTCGCGTTTGGTTGTTACAGTGTTTGTCGACTAATACCCTCTGCGATGAAGCGGCACAGCACTCAAATATTCCTCCGGAGCGAATAAAGTGTTCCCAAGACAGTAGGTGAAGGAGTGGGAGAATTGGGATCCTAGAACACACACACGAACACACATTTTGGTGTAGTGATATCGTCCTCGTTTGCTAACTCAACGGTCTGAGTTCGGTCCCCCCCTAGGGCTGAAAAACTTCAAAGCGCTGCAAGCTGACACCACTCCCTGTTGGGTAAGGATTTGTGTTTTTACCTAATTGTAGTATTCAGGAAAAGAGCAACGCTCGATGGATCCCGTCTCCTACTCGTGTGTGTGTGTGTGTGTGTGTGTGTGTGTGTGTGTGTGTGTGTGTGTGTGTGTGTGTGTGTGTGTTTGTGTGTGTGTGTGTGTGTGTGTGTGTGTGTGTGTGTGTGTGTGTTTGTGTGTGTGTGTGTGTGTGTGTGTGTGTGTGTGTGTGTGTGTGTGTATGTGTGTGTGTGTGTGTGTGTGTGTGTGTGTGTGTGATTCACCATGGTCTTTGGATCACAAGTTGGACTCATGACCGACAGTTATTAACCTCCCGGATGAGAGTTCAAAGCTCGTATGATAATGATATGACCGATCTATGGGTAATACTGTGACCTTACACGCACACACACACCCAACTCCCCGCCCACGAGAGTTGGAGTAACAAAGTAGACCAAAGTAGACCACTTGGAAAAAAGAAACTAACGAAGCAGAGCGCTTTCGTATATTACATCTTCAGTGCAACAAGTGCATAGTAATAGAAATGCATAGATAATATATACATGAAAAAAGGAACAAGGACAGTTTGAATAAGGGCAGCGGACAATTACCCCCTGGAGGGCGGAAGGTCAATGTCAATACACTAATGATGGAGGGGCGACATCAGGTCACAGTCGCCAGGGTCAATGCTTCCATCGACTATGACCTAATGTCAATCATTAGTGGTGTGTGTGTGCACGAATGTGTGCGTGTGTATATAAATGTGTGTGTGTGTGTGTGTGTGTATTTACCTAGTTGTGTTTACCTAGTTGTATTTTACGGGAAGGGGAGCTATGCTCGTGGTGTCCCGTCTTCATATCTCATTATATCTAAACTATTTTTAAATTCATGTATTGTTTTTTGCACACACCACTTTCTCATCTAACTTGTTCCAACTGTCTATTGCTCTGTGAGGAAAGCTGTTCTTTTTAAAATCTCTTCTATAGCTGTCTTTTTTTATTTTCTTTCCGTGTCCTCTTGTATTTCTGTCATCCCATTTTATCAGATTCTCTCTATCAGTAATTTCTATGCCTTTCATGATTCTGTAAATAGCTATCAAATCTCCTCTCTCTCTTCTTTGCTCTAGTGTCTGTAGTTTAAGTTTTTGTAGTCTCTCTTCATATGATAGTTTTGAGAGTGTTGGTGCCAGTTTTGTAATTGCTCTTTGTATTCTTTCAAGTTTTTTTATACATTTTTTTGTACTTGGTGACCATATCGTTGCTGCATATTCCAATCTTGGTCTTATCAGGGTGATTAGGATTTTCCTCACCATTTCTTCATCCAGGTATGTAAATGCCACTTTGATTGTTCTTATTAAATTATAAGTTTCTCCAAAAATCTTATTTATATGTTTCTCAGGTGACATATTATTCATAACAATGACTCCCAGGTCCTTCTCATTTTCTACTTTTTTTATTCCTTCTTCTCCCAAATTATATGATCCTGCTATTCTGTTTTTGCTTTTTCCAAATTCCATTATACTACACTTTTTTGTATTGAACTCCATCTCCCACTTCCTACTCCATTCTTGTACTTTATTTAGATCCCTCTGTAGTGATTCACAATCTTCTTCAGTTTTCACTCTTTTCAGTAGTTTTGCATCATCTGCAAAGAAGCTCATATAGCTTTCAATTCCTTCATCCATATCATTAATATATATAGCAAACATTATTGGGGCCAGAACTGTTCCCTGCGGGACACCGCTTATTACTTCATTCCATTTTGAGTGCTGATCTCTTATCACTACTCTCATTTTTCTTTCTTGCAAAAAGTCTTCCATCCAATTTAGCAATTTACCTTGTATTCCTCCTTCATATTCTAATTTCTTAAGCAACTTCTTATGTGGTACTTTGTCAAAAGCTTATTTTAGGTCTAGAAATGCACAATCAGCCCATCCATCTCTTTCTTGTATTATATCTATTAGCCTTGAATAGAAACATATTAAATTGGTGACGCATGACCGTCCTTGTCTGAATCCAAATTGCCTTGGATTTAGTACGTTGTTTTTTTCCAAGTATTTTACCCATCTACTTTTGATAATTCTTTCACAAATTTTTGCTATTGTACTTGTTAGAGAGACTGGTCTATAATTGGTAGGTTCTTCTTTATTTCCTCCTTTATATATAGGTACTATATATTTGCTTTTTTCCAATCTTCTGGAACTTTTCCTTCTTTTAAGGAACTGCTTATTATGCTATGTATTTTGTCTGCCAGTTCATTCCTGCATTCTTTCAGAATCCAGTTTGCTATTTCATCTGGCCCATGCGATTTTCTGACATCAAAATTACCCAAGTGTGTCAATATTTCATTCTTTGTTACTTCTATTTCTTCCATAGGGGGACTTTTTCTTTCCACTCAATCTCTTCAGGTTGTATATTTTCCCTTGTAAACACTGATTTAAAATGTTTGTTCATAATTTCTGCCATTTCCATTTCCTCAGTGTATTCAACTCCTCCTTGTCTCAATTTCTCCAAGTCTTGTTTGTTTTTCAGTTTATTGTTTACAAATCTGTAGAATAGTTTTGGTTGATCTTTACACTTTTCTATAACATCTTTTTCATATTTTCTTTTTTTCTCTCTGCACTTTTGTACATATTCATTTCTATAACCAGTATATATTTTCCATTTTTCAGGTCTTCTGTCTTTTTTCCATCTGGTCCAGGCTTTGTCTCTTTTGTCTTTTAACTCCCTACAACTTTTGTTGTACCAGCATTTTACATATTCTTTTTCTTGTTTTTGTCTTGGGACATACTTTTCCACTCCTTTTTTGTAAATTTTTGTCAAAATATTCCATTTCTCTTCCACTGATGTTTCTTCTTTGTATAGTTCTTCCCAGTTTTCTTGTTGGAAGAATTCTCTTATTTTATCAAAGTTTGTTTTTTCATACATCATTCTTCCTTTTCTATATTGTTCATTTCTTTTCATATATTTTTCCTCATTTAGTTCCAGTTCAATCAATATGTGGTCACTTTTACCTATTGGTGTTTTATATTCAATCTTGTCCACTATTCTAGGTTCAGATGTAATTATTAAGTCTAGCCTCGATGGTTCTTCTTCATTTCTATACCTAGTGTTCTCTTGTATCCATTGTGTCATTGAATGGTCAGTAATCATCTCAAGTAGAGCATTTCCCCATGAGTCATCACCACTCTTTACTGTCATTTCTTCCCAGCAGATTTCTTTGCAATTAAAGTCGCCCATCATAACTATTCTTCCTCCGTCTTCCATTATTTTAGTTAATGCTATCTTTGTGTCCTCTAACATACTTTTATATTCACTCTCCTCCCATGAGGCTGTTTTCGGAGGCACATAATTGATCACAAATTTTCTGCTCTTCTTATCTCTGTCTTCCACTTCTATCATAATCATCTCTACTGTATTCTTTCCATATATGACACCTTTCACGTTTATATCCTTCTTAGTCAGGAACATAACTCCACCCCCTTGCTTTTTCTCTCTGTTTCTAATCCAATAATTGTATGCATCATGTCCTACACTGTTGGGTGGTAGTGGGCCTTTTAATTTTGTTTCTACAATTCCCATTATGTCCGGTTCTTTTTCTTTCAAATAATCATTCAGCTCATTCAATCCTGTTATTAATCCATCTATATTTGTGTAAGACACTCTTAGTTTTCTGCCACTTCCATTGTGTTCTCTGTTTCCCTTATGTTTTTCTTTTGTATGTCGAACTTCCTTAGTTTCATGTTCACTACTCTCCAATAGAATCTCTCTTTCTCTGACTCCGTTCTGTTCTCGTTTTTTGTCTTAGCTTCCAGTCTTTTCTGCTTTTCTTCCTCTCTTTCCTCTTTATTCATTTCTCTTTTTATCCATATCTTTTTGTGTTGTTCACTTGTTGCTAGTTTCCCTGTTTTGGATAAGATATTCTCTGCCGTTGTTTGTGACTTGAATTTAATCTTAATTGGTCTGGTCTTGTCTGTGCTATACTTTCCGAGTCTAAATTTCTCTTCGATTTGTTTCATAATTCCTGGTTCATCTTCCTGAACTGATTCTAGTAATTGGCTTACTTTTTCATTTTCCTCTTTGATTCTTGTGGTTCTATCTGTGTTGTGTTTCTCTTCCATTCCTAATATAATTATACATTTCTTCTTGTCTGCTAAATCCCTTACTATATTCTCCTTTTGTCTCATCACTTTAATAACTGAGTCTTCAGTATGTTCTTTCAATTGCTGTTTGACTATGTCAGTGAATGAAATCTTATTTCCTTCTTGGGTTTGCTTCCAATTTTTACTTTCTTTAGCTATTGTTTCTCTGTTTTCTTTACTATTCTTCTTCAATTCCTCATTCTCCCCCTTTACCTCTCTTAACTGTCTTTTTAGTTCTTCTATTTCATCAGTTAAGTTTTTATTCGCCTTTTCCAGTTCTTCCAATCTTTCAACCCTTTTTAAAATGGTGTTCATATGACCTAACCTACTCTCCAAGTCCTCGATCACCTTATCAACCTTCTTCTCTAGTCTTGTCAGTCGGGGGGGGGTTTGTGTCCCCCCCACCCTCTTTAAATCCCTTGAAAATATTCTCATCACTTTCTGCTATATTGCTCCTATCTATACCTCTAATCTTCACATTCCTATTAGACATGTTATCATCCAACTCGTCTTGGGGTCTTTTGTCTACCCGGCGGCCCGTCAGGGCCATTTCCTCCACCTCCTCATTACCTTCCATTTCCCCAGCAATCCCTCCCCCTCTCCTCTTTCCTTACTTTCCCACTACCTCACGAGCAATTTCCCCCCCCCCCCCTGCAAATACAAAAAGGCACTTCTCTTTGCGTTGGTATCCACAATCTGCACTTTTCTTCAGAGCGTTCTTCAAGCCGTCCGTTCGTTGAAAGTGTGTGTGTGTGTGTGTGTGTGTGTGTGTGTGTGTGTGTGTGTGTGTGTGTGTGTGTGTGTGTGTGTGTGTGCGCGCGTGCTTAATGCACGTCACTTTCCGCCACTTCACCCCCAGTTGCGTCTACAGTCTTGTTTATACTAAACCCAATTTCTTTCAACGGCTGAGGTAGATGAAATGACCTGAAACTAACAGTCTTGTCCCGATTTATCTAAGGTTCTCAGGTGATGAAGTTACCTGAAGGTCACATAATTCGAATAAATCATAAATTCATCTAATTAATGAAAGGAGTGGGACGCCACCCCCGAAAAGGAGATCGGGGTCTGGAACATGGGGGAAGTGACCTAGGGTACCAATTTATATATTTTCTGATGACCCCACAATCACTTCTGTAGAGTTTTTACCGCATGACATCTATCTCATAATTATTACTTTTTTACTAAGGAAATCTGGAGACCCTCAAGCAGGAGGGTCGGGGCAACTGTCCCCTTTACCCCTGTTACAAATCCGGTACCACTTTAAAGACAGCCTGGTTATCGTTTGATCCACGTGAATTAATCTGACTCTTTGGAGGAAGGCGCAGATATGGGGGAAGGGGGGACTAGGGGGGAGGGGATTGGGGGAGGGGGGACTGGGGGGGGCGGAGGAGTGGAGGGGAGGGGTGGCGAGATTATATTATATTAATTATATCATATTATATTATATTATATTATATTATATTATATATTATACTATATTATATTATATTATATTATATTCTTTTTTTCCTGTTGACGTTTCCCATTTTCATATATTATATTATATATTATATGCACTGAGGAGGGGGCCAGATCGATTGGCTTAATCGAAAAAGTTCTGTTGACACCTGAAAATTGGGAGTTCGTCACTTATTTGGAACGAATCCACTAGCGGTTATCATTCAATTGGACTCGTTGGCTTGTAATGACAGGAAACTCTGACAGAGATACTATGAGCATTAGGAAATGAAAAGCTCCGTTAGTTTCCTTTGCCATCACAAGCCAACAATTCTAAACAAAATATCTACAGTACGTCGCCAAGTCTGAGTTTCCTTTCTTATTTAAGTGCTAGGTGCCCGTGAATGCTCAGCTACCATTTAACACTTACTGTTCAAAATTATCTCCATCTGCGACTATTCACTGATGTGTTATCCTCGGCATTTGTAATTGTTATTTCGAACTGTGTTCTTTTCTTTATCTGCACTTCATGTATATTGATTCAATCCCAAATAAAATTACTTACTATTGTGTTCAGTAAACAGCATGGTATAACAAGCGTTCGCTTAGTGCTCATGAACACTTTCACATAGGAAAAAAAATCAGCCAAATAGATGGTGTGAAATACCATTGTCGTTGTTTCCTGAAGCTTCCCAAGAAATGGCTCGAAGAGCTGGAGGTGAGGATGAATGTGGCTTGGGCTGGTCCTGGTGTTTATTACTAATTGATTAGGAATGAGTGCTGTTCATTCTGTCGCTTCTCACTTGGGACGATCTAATACAGAACGCTATCAATCTCAACGAGTAGGAATGATCTTCGAAGACACTTTGGAATGACGGTCGGCCACATAAAACGGAAAGTGTTGTGACACCGAACAAGAGTGCACTCGCGTCTTTACGCGGTCAATCCGCCCGTAAACTACTAAGAAGGATAACGAATCTTAGTCGAAACCCAAGCTGACCGGATATGACGACAAAATGTGTAGTATAGAAAATAAGGTGGTTGTAAGTAAAAAATAATAATGAAAGAAAAACAAAGATATCCATCGTTTCTCCTCTGAAATTCAAATTGATATAGTCTCCCCACTTTCTTTTTTTTATTAATTTAAGGGAAAGAAACGCATAGATAGTGAAGGTGACGAGCCTTGTCCAGGAGGGGCCGAGTAGCTGCGGCCAAATCTGTTAGCTTTGCCGCGGTTTGACCGGGCCAGGAAACAGTCACTGTTGGGGAGCGGAGTCCGAGATTCGAACCCATAATTAAGCGAATGCAAGACCAGCATGCTTCCGATTACGCCACCAATCCTCATGCATTGTATATTTCTATATTTGCAAAATTTAATAAACAAATACATAGATAATAGATAACAAACAAATAAATAAATAAACAAATTTATAAATATGTAAACAGATAGATAAACAAAGGATTACAAATGATTACAAAGGAAGAGCATGCCGACAGGAGACCTTTTGGTCCGTAACAAGGTCGGATGCGGAAAAAAGTAGATAAACTAATAGAATAAATAGATATTGACAATAAACAAACTGAAAAATAATGATAATTTAAATAAATAACAATAACAAAATAAATTAATAGATATATGAACAAAGTAAACGAATATCTCCTATGAAATAGAAGCTATTGCAAAGCAAACCATTTACTTTTCTTTTTATTTCAAGTGTGAAGAAAAAAAAAAACTTTCCTTAAACCGGGTCCACACTGCCTCATGTAGACCTGCATGTAGCAGGTGGCGTTGGTTAATGCTGTACTGTCCACACTGATGATCCACAGTAAGTGGGCATGAGGAAAGAATGTCACTCTCACAGATACAATTCTTATCTATATCATTGGATGGCTCCCATTAATGTGAATGTTTTAAACCCCATACATAATCATCGCAAATTGATAAGGTCAGTAGCTATATATGTATATATATATATATATATATATATATATATATATATATATATATATATATATATATAATATATGTATAGATATAGATATATATACATTATATATATATATATATAGATACATTATATATATATATATATGTGTGTGTGTGTGTGTGTGTGTGTGTGGTGTGTGTGTGTGTGTGTGTGTGTGTGTGTGTGTGTGTGTGTGTGTGTGTGTGTGTGTGTGTGTTGAGACATTGTGACAAGTTGAAAAAAGGTGGAAAAAGAGTCACGGGTCTCGTTCCGAGTTTATTCCTGACCGGTTTCGCTTGTAGCTTCTTCAGAAGAAGCTACAAGCGAAACCGGTCAGGAATAAACTCGGAACGAGACCCGTGACTCTCTTTTTCCACCTTTTTTCATATATATATATATATATATATATATATATATATATATATATATATATATATGCTAATAAGAACACGGGTACGTGTGTTCACTTATGCAAAGTAGACCACTTGGAAAAAGAAACTAACGAAGCAGAGCGCTTTCGTATATTACATCTTCAGTGCAACAAGTACCTGAAGATGTAATATACGAAAGCGCTCTGCTTCGTTAGTTTCTTTTTCCAAGTGGTCTACTTTGCATATATATATATATATACATATATATATATATATGTATATATATATGTGTGTGTGTGTGTGTGTGTGTGTGTGTATGTACACACACACACACACACACACACACACACACACACACACACACACTTTCAACGAACGGACGGCTTGAAGAACGTTCTGAAGAAAAGTGAAGATTGTGGATCCCAACGCAAAGAGAAGTGCCTTTTTGTATTTGCAGGGTGGGGGAAATTGCTCGTGGGGTAGTGGGAAGGTGAGGAAAGAGGAGAGGGGGAGGGATTGCTGGGGAAATGGAAGGTAATGAGGAGGTGGAGGAAATGGCCCTGACGGGCCGCCGAAAGGTAGACAAACGACCCCAAGACGAGCTGGATGATGACGACATGTCTAATAGGAATGTGAAGATTAGAGGTATAGATAGGAGCAATATAGCAGAAAGTGATGAGAATATTTTCAAGGGATTTAAAGAGGGTGGGGGGGACACAACCCCCCCCCCCGACTGACAAGACTAGAAGAGAAGGTCGATAAGGTGATCGAGGACTTGGAGAGTAGGTTAGGTCATATGAACACCATTTTAAAAAGGGTTGAAAGATTGGAAGAACTGGAAAAGGCGAATAAAAACTTAACTGATGAAATAGAAGAACTAAAAAGACAGTTAAGAGAGGTAAAGGTGGAGAATGAGGAATTGAAGAAGAATAGTAAAGAAAACAGAGAAACAATAGCTAAAGAAAGTAAAAATTGGAAGAAAACCCAAGAAGGAAATAAGGTTTCATTCACTGACATAGTCAAACAGCAATTGAAAGAACATACTGAAGAATCAGTTATTAAAGTGATGAGACAAAAGGAGAATATAGTAAGGGATTTAGCAGACAAGAAGAAATGTATAATTATATTAGGAATGGAAGAGAAACACAACACAGATAGAACCACAAGAATCAAAGAGGAAAATGAAAAAGTAAGCCAATTACTAGAATCAGTTCAGGAAGATGAACCAGGAATTATGAAACAAATCGAAGAGAAATTTAGACTCGGAAAGTATAGCACAGACAAGACCAGACCAATTAAGATTAAATTCAAGTCACAAACAACGGCAGAGAATATCTTATCCAAAACAGGGAAACTAGCAACAAGTGAACAATACAAAAAGATATGGATAAAAAGAGAAATGAATAAAGAGGAAAGAGAGGAAGAAAAGCAGAAAAGACTGGAAGCTAAGGCAAAAAACGAGAACAGAATGGAGTCAGAGAAAGAGAGATTCTATTGGAGAGTAGTGAACATGAAACTAAGGAAGTTCGACATACAAAAGAAAAACATAAGGGAAACAGAGAACACAATGGAAGTGGCAGAAAACTAAGAGTGTCTTACACAAATATAGATGGATTAATAACAGGATTGAATGAGCTGAATGATTATTTGAAAGAAAAAGAACCGGACATAATGGGAATTGTAGAAACAAAATTAAAAGGCCCACTACCACCCAACAGTGTAGGACATGATGCATACAATTATTGGATTAGAAACAGAGAGAAAAAGCAAGGGGGTGGAGTTATGTTCCTGACTAAGGATATAAACGTGAAAGGTGTCATATATGGAAAGAATACAGTAGAGATGATTATGATAGAAGTGGAAGACAGAGATAAGAAGAGCAGAAAATTTGTGATCAATTATGTGCCTCCGAAAACAGCCTCATGGGAGGAGAGTGAATATAAAAGTATGTTAGAGGACACAAAGATAGCATTAACTAAAATAATGGAAGACGGAGGAAGAATAGTTATGATGGGCGACTTTAATTGCAAAGAAATCTGCTGGGAAGAAATGACAGTAAAGAGTGGTGATGACTCATGGGGAAATGCTCTACTTGAGATGATTACTGACCATTCAATGACACAATGGATACAAGAGAACACTAGGTATAGAAATGAAGAAGAACCATCGAGGCTAGACTTAATAATTACATCTGAACCTAGAATAGTGGACAAGATTGAATATAAAACACCAATAGGTAAAAGTGACCACATATTGATTGAACTGGAACTTAATCAAGAAAAATATATGAAAAGAAATGAACAATATAGAAAAGGAAGAATGATGTATGAAAAAACAAACTTTGATAAAATAAGAGAATTCTTCCTACAAGAAAACTGGGAAGAAATATACAAAGAAGAAACATCAGTGGAAGAGAAATGGAATATTTTGACAAAAATTTACAAAAAAGGAGTGGAAAAGTATGTCCCAAGACAAAAACAAGAAAAAGAATATGTAAAATGCTGGTACAACAAAAGTTGTAGGGAGTTAAAAGACAAAAGAGACAAAGCCTGGACCAGATGGAAAAAAGACAGAAGACCTGAAAAATGGAAAATATATACTGGTTATAGAAATGAATATGTACAAAAGTGCAGAGAGGAAAAAAGAAAATATGAAAAAGATGTTATAGAAAAGTGTAAAGATCAACCAAAACTATTCTACAGATTTGTAAACAATAAACTGAAAAACAAACAAGACTTGGAGAAATTAAGACAAGGAGGAGTTGAATACACTGAGGAAATGGAAATGGCAGAAATTATGAACAAACATTTTAAATCAGTGTTTACAAGGGAAAATATACAACCTGAAGAGATTGAGTGGAAAGAAAAAGTCCCCCCTATGGAAGAAATAGAAGTAACAAAGAATGAAATATTGACACACTTGGGTAATTTTGATGTCAGAAAATCGCATGGGCCAGATGAAATAGCAAACTGGATTCTGAAAGAATGCAGGAATGAACTGGCAGACAAAATACATAGCATAATAAGCAGTTCCTTAAAAGAAGGAAAAGTTCCAGAAGATTGGAAAAAAGCAAATATAGTACCTATATATAAAGGAGGAAATAAAGAAGAACCTACCAACTATAGACCAGTCTCTCTAACAAGTACAATAGCAAAAATTTGTGAAAGAATTATCAAAAGTAGATGGGTAAAATACTTGGAAAAAAACAACGTACTAAATCCAAGGCAATTTGGATTCAGACAAGGACGATCATGCGTCACCAATTTAATATGTTTCTATTCAAGGCTAATAGATATAATACAAGAAAGAGATGGATGGGCTGATTGTGCATTTCTAGACCTAAAATAAGCTTTTGACAAAGTACCACATAAGAAGTTGCTTAAGAAATTAGAATATGAAGGAGGAATACAAGGTAAATTGCTAAATTGGATGGAAGACTTTTTGCAAGAAAGAAAAATGAGAGTAGTGATAAGAGATCAGCACTCAAAATGGAATGAAGTAATAAGCGGTGTCCCGCAGGGAACAGTTCTGGCCCCAATAATGTTTGCTATATATATTAATGATATGGATGAAGGAATTGAAAGCTATATGAGCTTCTTTGCAGATGATGCAAAACTACTGAAAAGTGTGAAAACTGAAGAAGATTGTGAATCACTACAGAGAGATCTAAATAAAGTACAAGAATGGAGTAGGAAGTGGGAGATGGAGTTCAATACAAAAAATGTAGTATAATGGAATTTGGAAAAAGCAAAAACAGAATAACAGGATCATATAATTTGGGAGAAGAAGGAATAAAAAAAGTAGAAAATGAGAAGGACCTGGGAGTCATTGTTATGAATAATATGTCACCTGAGAAACATATAAATAAGATTTTGGGAGAAACTTATAATTTAATAAGAACAATCAAAGTGGCATTTACATACCTGGATGAAGAAATGGTGAGGAAAATCCTAATCACCCTGATAAGACCAAGATTGGAATATGCAGCAACGATATGGTCACCAAGTACAAAAAAATGTATAAAAAAACTTGAAAGAATACAAAGAGCAATCACAAAATTGGCACCAACACTCTCAAAACTATCATAGGAAGAGAGACTACAAAAACTTGAACTACAGACACTAGAGCAAAGAAGAAAGAGAGGAGATTTGATAGCTATTTACAGAATCATGAAAGGCATAGAAATTACTGATAGAGAGAATCTGATAAAATGGGATGACAGAAATACAAGAGGACACGGAAAGAAAATAAAAAAAGACAGCTATAGAAGAGATTTGAAAAAGAACAGCTTTCCTCACAGAGTAATACACAGTTGGAACAAGTTAGATGAGAAAGTGGTGTGTGCAAAAACAATACATGAATTTAAAAATAGTTTAGATAAAATGAGATATGAAGACGGGACCTCACGAGCATAGCTCCCCTTCCCGTAAAATACAACTAGGTAAATACAACTAGGTAAATACACACACGGCACACACGGCCCGGTGGCGGATTGGTAAAGCACTGGCCTCACAAGCCAGAGAACCAGGGTTCGATTCCCCGGCCGGGCGGAGATAAGTTGGGTTTGTCTCCTTTCACGTGTAACCCCTGTTCACCTAGCAGCGAGTAGGTACGGGACGTTAGTTAAGGAGTTGTGACCTTGCTGTCCCGGTGTGTGGTGTGTGAGTGGTCTCAGACCTACCCAGAGATCGGCAAATAATGAGCTCTGAGCTCGCTGCCGTAGGGTAGTGTCTGGCCGTCTCGACAAGAGGCCGCAGCAGATCCGAGGTGAATACACACACACACACACACACACACACACACACACACACACACACACACACACACACACACACACATATATATATATATATATATATATATATATATATATATGTATGTATATATATATATGTATACACATACATACATACACACACATATATACATATATATCTAAGTCTAAATAAAAATATTCTTCTAAAAAACGCTGTGGAAGTCGGGGACAGGTGGTATTACGGTGACACTTTGTCCTAAAAATATTCTTGAAAAAGCGCTTGGGTAAGTCGGGGGCAGGTGGTATTCTTCTTCTTCTTCTTCTTCTTCTTCTTCTTCTTCTTCTTCTTCTTCTTCTTCTTCTTCTTCTTCTTCTTCTTCTTCTTCTTCTTCTTCTTCTTCTTCTTCTTCTTCTTCTTCTTCTTCTTCTTCTTCTACGCGTTCTTCTTCTTCTTCTTCTTCTTCTTCTTCTTCTTCTTCTTCTTCTTCTTCTTCTTCTTCTTCTTCTTCTTCTTCTTCTTCGCGTTTTTCTTCGCGTTCTTCTTCGCGTTCTTCTTCGCGTTCTTCTTCGCATTCTTCTTCGCGTTCTTCTTCGCGTTCTTCTTCTTCGCGTTCTTCTTCTTCGCGTTCTTCTTCGCGTTCTTCTTCCTCGCGTTCTTCTTTGAGTTCTTCTTCGCGTTCTTCTTCGCATTCTACTTCGTGTTCTTCTTCGCGTTCTTCTACGCGTTCTTCTTCGCGTTCTTCTTCCTCGTGTTCTTCTTCGAGTTCTTCTGCGCGTTCTTCTTCGTGCTGGGGATCCCGTGGTGGGGTTCCGCCCCGAGGCCGAGGCCGAAGGGGAAAACGAGGGATTAGAGCGTGGAAAGCTGCGGAGCCAAGCTTCCGGCGAAGCCGGGGAGGGCGAAGCCCGTGGCTTGTATATATATATATATATATATATATATATATATATATATATATATATATATGTATGTATATATATACATATGTATACACATACACACACACACACATATATACATATATATATATACTGTATATGTATAATATATATATATATATATATATATATATATATATATATATCGTTACGGATCTTATAACTAACTCATCTTTTTCTATTGTGCATTGGCCGCGATCCGGAATCCACGAGTGATAGTAAAATCGTGTATGCAATTGTCCAGGTCAGGGAAAGGCAGGAGTGTCACTTTGTCACTTTATTAGTTCCAACGAGAAGAGGACTGACAGTTGTTCACACCGGGTTTAGCCTTGCACTACTCGCGAGGGGGATATAGCGAGCCCGCGGGGACCCCCCCCCCGGCGTCCCCCGACACATACCGTCGCTATATACCCCTACCTCCTCTCCGAATCACGCATCAATCACACGTTACAAATCACGTCACGTCCAGACCAGCCATCCAGGCGCACTGTGCAACATTCATTCATGCTCTTTCGCCACAATATTTATTTATATGTATGTATGTATGTATGTATGTATGTATGTATGTATGTGTGTATACATATTGTTTTTTGGGTGGGGTGGGGCTGGGATGTGGTGGAGAATGGCATAGCCGCACCTAACCTAACCTGACATAAAAAAGCTCCTATAAAAGTGTTGCCAGTGCTGGGAGTAGGTAAGTATAAAAATATGTTGTCTACTGATGCCTACAATCTTTCGTACTGATATATTTTCTATTAAGGAAAATCGGTATATATAAAGTTGTTTGCCAGCCTCACAGGTGCAATTCTCATCTACATCACTGGGTAGCTTCCATCATTCTGAGTATTTTGAACCGCATAAATAAGTACGGTCTGCATTTTTTTTTTTTTTTTCAGAGGCTGCGGTGGAAAATAGCACAACTGCACCTAACCTAACTTAAAAACTCATTTTAATGTCACGGTTCGGGATAACTCTTTCCTCATATCATAATGGCTAGTACTTATGTTCCTTGCTCTTGATGTTCCATATGCTGGGATGCTGATTCAATAACTATAAAATATTGGGTGCGACCTCTCGTCCAATCAATGGGGCTGGCAGTTTGTTTACTAGGTCAGTTTGCAATGACGTCATGATTTCTTTAGTCCAATGATCTTTACTTTTATATCTAAGTACCTCCCCTAAGGGCGTGACTTTACTCTCGTGAACCAATTGAATTTTCTCCTCCTCCACCCTTTTTCCAATCAGAAAATCTATTACAAACCCCGTCAGCAATACTGTTTACTCAATCTCGAAATCATTGCACCACTGACTTATTTTACACATTGTTACATAGGCATAAAAATTAACATTATACAGCAATGAAATCGAGTCCCCGGCGGCTGTTTGCAAGCATTAGGCGGGGAGCGAGATTGTGCAATTCCTTTGCCTACGAACTGTTGTTTATCAAACACCGAACTCATAAAAATGAAATTCTCGCCACCTACCCCTCTATCTACCTCTCTTTCTACCCACTTGTCTACCAGCCTCTTACACTGACCCGTGCTCTCAATATCCACCATATACATGTGATTCACACTGACATTTTAATATTGATACAAGCCCTTTCTAAGGACTTCCCCCAAGACTGTCCCCTAACTGACGTTTCTTCTTTTCCAGCTTAGGTCCCTGAGACAACGAGGTCGCCTGGTCGTCCTCAACTGGGCCCTCGGACACATTGTTGTACCGGGGAACGGAGCCTCAGGCAGGGAGGCGAAGGTAGCAGCAGTCAGTGACCATATGAACGGCGGTATCGGTTCAGAGTCGATCAGAAATCTTGATTATTGCAGTAAGAGCAATGAACAAGCGGGAGCTGCAGGGACGCAAGATGCTAGGACTCCAGTGACCCTCGCCCCGCTGGTACCAGAAGTGTACGGTCTATGTACGATTGTCCCCGGGAGTACGACTATCCAGGAGAGAAAAAGCTGTACTCCATCGCCTACGGCTGGGGTACCGGTGCTTCTGGGAGGTGACGGACCGACATGAAGAATGCCAACACTGCGGTGCAGCAGAAGCCAACACGCCGAGCCACTATGTGTCCGCCTGCTCAGCGACTGGGTTCCTCCGTGCAGGTTCAACGAATTTGCCTGGAGGCCTAGTGAGGAGGCTGATAGGTGTGCTTACGCCGTATCGTCTTGGATGCCTACTCGGAATGCCTCCCCTTAGATTTTTTTTTTTTTTTTTTTTTTTTTTATCTGACCACGTATTGACATTTTTACTTTGATATAAGCTCCTTAGAAGGAATTCCTTCCAAGACTGTACACTCACTGATTTTTTTTTTCCTCCTCAACAGCAAGGACGACTGGTCTGCCGGGAACGAGGCGGGAAGGATAGCAGCGGCCAGTGAACAACATGGACGGCGATATCGGTGTGCTCCCGAGACGAAGAGGAATCTTGAATGTTGCAGCAAATGCGACGGCCAAGAGGGAGCTCCAAGGACCGAAGATGTTGGCACTCTCACATCTGGGGTATCCACAGTTATCACTCCTGATTCCTGTGTACATGTTTTTCTATGTTAAATAATTGTAAAAGTGGACTGTGACCCGCGCAAATATTGAATAGTTCTTGGAATCAATAAAAACGAAAATAAAGGAAGCTGGGGGTAATTCCTGACCACCTGCCACAGGGACGCTCGGGGGACCAAGAAATGGTCCCCAAATTACGCAATGAGGCACACTCTCAAACACACGTCCAAACATAAGAGCCACACACACGAACATACGTATAAGGTCACGGTTACATGCCACCGAGACGCCGGGATGACCACCTCCCTACCGGGACGCTGAGGGGAATTCCGGGCCACCTGCCACCGGGACGCTCGGGGGACTAAGGACTGGTCACCTGTCCTCCGGGACGATGGGGTGGCCAGGATCGCATTCATTACAAGCGTTCACAAGCACGCAAAGAGGCACATTTTCAAACACAAGTCCAAATATAACAAGAGCTACACAGACGAATAGGCCTATACCTGCAAGCTCACGCTCAAAGCACACAGGTGCACATTCAGATCACGCGTTTTGCCCTACACACAGATGTGTACATGCCTGTATGTGTGTAACGTACATTATCATGATTTTATTTCTTCTCAATAAAATAAAATGGCCTGTCAACCTCTGTTTGCCTGTACGTACCTATATAAATTTGCAGGAATTTTATAGACCTGGCTCAGACGCATTTCTACACGATAAACCTAAATCATTTAGTTTCAGTTATTAAAAAAAAAAAAAAAAATGAGTATGATTTCTGGATTCAGCATGCAAAACTCTAATGGTATATACTAATGACGTCTTTGTTCCAAGGATTTTTTTTTATACAGCCCAGTGTTATTTTGTTTAGCATTTGGAGGGATATTTATCAGAAACAAATCTGCTCAGCTGTGTGTGTGTCCAGAGATGGTTGGGTTGTATTAATACATGTATTTATGAAGTCTAAATAATCCCATTTCTCACATAACACTAAATTCAAGCGAAATTAATTAACATTAGGTTAGGTTACATTATGCTATATTTTGCCAAGTTGCGTTCGATTATGTTACATTATGATATTCGAGTAGCCTACATTACATTTGCTAATCTTTAAGTTTTTATGCTGTACAAACTTTACTATTTTAACCAGAATATTAAATTGCTAATACACTAAAATGGTTGTGTGTATGGGGCGGAGGAGGGAGGGGTGCCTGGAGGCACAGTTCCCAGCTATAGTAGACGCAACGAGAAGTGGCCGCTAAGGCGGGGTTAGGGAATTTCCTGGTGTTGCCACATCTCCACAGATAAAACGGCCCGCACGGCTCGCCCACCCGCCCGCTCTCTCTCTCTCTCTCTCTCTCTCTCTCTCTCTCTCTCTCTCTCTATATATATATATATATATTATATATATATATATATATACACACACACACACACACACACATATATATATATATATATATATATATATATATATAACACATATATATATGTATATATATATATATATATATAATGTATTTATCCATGGCGAGAACGTGCGTGTGGATGCAATGCTTTCTGAATGCAGTGTGGGGGCGTGGCCAGAGAACGGATGGAGTGGCAACGTCGCTCTCTCCCGCTCATATGCCATGTCCACGACTCGAGGAAACGAAACCTTTGTATAGAAAACATTACTTTGATTTTTACCTCAGTGGTGGTGTGTGAAAAAAATTATAACATAATTATATGTGGCAACATTATAAAATTATAAATTTGAAATAAAATAAAATTATAAAATAATTATATGTGGCAACACAGGGGGAATCCCCGTGCTCCGGCCTAACGGCCAGTTTTCGATGCACCGAGTATAGTGCTCTTGCAGTCTGGCAAGAATATGGTGGTCCAAAAGTACAACCTCCAAGGTCCGAAGGTCCTAGAGATAAGTTGTATACAAAGTTAGGTCAGGCTAGGATACGTAATTTCTTGAGACGAACTATCTCGCCTATTTATATGTTTATTAATTATTCTGTTTATCTGTGGCACCTCTTTGGTAATGACAAGGTTAATGAAAGCATAACATGGCTGAGTGTCCCACATGATTTATTGGCGCAAACACTGCCATCTGCAGTCCTCCGATCCTTTTTTTTTATATATATATAAATCGGTCTATGCCCCTGAAACTCCAATTTCGCAGTCATACGCCGGGATGGCTTGTGTGCAGAACAAAATGCCTACGTGCACCATCTCCCATGCCTTGTCAGTCTGTGTATTTACCTAGTTGTATTTTACGGGAAGGGGAGCTATGCTCGTGGTGTCCCGTCTTCATGTCTCGTTTTATCTAGACTTTTTTAGAATTCATTTATTGTTTTTGCACACACCACTTTTTCATCTAACTTGTTCCAAATGTCTATTACTCTGTGGGAACAACTGTTCTTTTTCAGATCTCTTCTATAACTGTCCTTGATTTCCTTTCCGTGTCCTCTTGTATTTCTACAATCCCATTTTATTAGATCCTCTCTATCAATAGTGTTTATGCCTTTCATGATTCTATAAATAGTTATCAGGTCTCTTCTCTCTCTTCTTTGCTCTAATGTTTGTAGCTCAAGTTTTGCTAGTCTCTCTTTATATGATAGTTTTGAGAGTGTTGGTGCCAATTTTGTAATTGCTCTTTGTATTCTTTCAAGTTTTGTTATACATTTTTTTGTACTTGGTGACCACGTCGTCGCTGCATATTCCAATCTTGGTCTTATCAAAGTGACTAGTATTTTCTTCACCATTTCTTCATCCAGGTATGTAAATGCCACTTTGATTGTTCTTATTAAATTACAAGTTTCTCCAAAAATTTTGTTTATATGTTTCTCAGGGGACATATTATTCATAATAATGACTCTCAGGTCCTTCTCATTTTCTACTTTTTTAATTTCTTCCTTTCCCAATTTAAATGATCCCACTATTCTGTTTTTGCTTTTTCCAAATTCCATTATACACTTCTTAATATTGAATTCCATCTCCCACTTCCTACTCCATTCCCATACTTTATTGAGATCACTCTGTAGCGACTCACAATCTTCTTCAGTGTTCACTTTTTTCAACAATTTTGCATCGTCCGCAAAGAAGCTCATATAACTTTCAATTCCTTTATCCATATAATTAATGTATATATATATATATATATATATATATATATATATATATATATATATATATATATATATATATATATAGCAAACATTATTGGGGCCAGAACTGTTCCTTGTGGAACACCACTTATCACTTCATCCCAATTAGAGTGTCTCTTATCACTACTCTCATTTTTCTTTCATGCAAGAAGTCTTCCATCCACTTCAGCAGTTTTTCCTGTATTCCTCCTGTAGTTTCTAATTTCTTAAGCAACTTCTTATGTGGCATCTTATCAAAAGTTTTTTTCAGGTCTAGAAAGGCGCAATCAACCCATCCATCTCTTTCTTGTATTATATCTATTAGCCTTGAATAGAAACACATTAACTTTGTGACGCATGATCGTCCTTGTCTAAATCCAAATTGCCTTGGATTTAGTACGTTTTTTTTTTTTCAAATGCCTTACCCATCTACTTTTGATAATTCTTTCACAAATTTTTGCTATCGTACTTGTTAGAGAGACCGGTCTATAGTTAGTAGGGTCTTCCTTGTTTCCCCATTTATATATTGGTACTATATTTGCTCTTTTCCAATCTTTTGGAACTTTTCCTTCTTTCAATGAACTGTTTATTAGGCTATGTATTTTGTCTGTTAGTTCATTCCTGCATTCTCTCAAAATCCAGTTTGCTATTTCATCTGGTCCATGCGATTTTCTGACATCGAGATTACTCAAGTGTTTCATTATTTCATTCCTTGACACTTCTATATCTTTCATAGGGGGACTTTCTCCTCCCATTCGATATCTCTAGGTTGTATGTTTTCCCTCGTAAACACCGATTTAAAATGCTTGTTCATAATTTCTGCCATTTCTATTTCCTCTGTGTATTCAACTCCTCCTTGTCGTAGTTTCTCTAATTCTTGTTTGTTTTTTTAGTTTGTTTACAAATCTGTATAATAGATTTGGTTGATCTTTACATTTTTCTATGACATCTTTTTCGTATTTTCTCTTTTATTCTCTGCACACATGTAGATACTCATTTCTATAACTAGTATATATTTTCCATTTTTCAGCTCTTTTGTCTTTTTTAAATTTTATCCAAGCTTCATCTCTTTTGTCTTTCAACTCCCTACATCTTTTGTTGAACCAGCACTTTACATATTCTTTTCCTTGCTTTTGTCTTGGGAGTTGGGACATACTTTTTCCTCCTTCTTTATAGTTTTTTTGTTGTCAAAATATTCCTTTTCTCTTCTACTGTTGTTTTCTCCTTGTGTATTTTTTCTGTCTGTTTTTTGAAAAAAAATCTCATATTTTATAAAAAAAAAAAAAAAAATCATACATCAATCTTCCCTTTCTATATTGTTCACTTTTTCATGTATTTTTCCTCATTTAGTTCCAGTTCAACCAATATGTGGTCACTTTTACTTATTGGTGTCTTATATTCAATCTTGTCCACTATTTCAGGTTTTGATGTGATTATTAGGTCCAGTCACGATGGTTCTTCCTCATTTCTATACCTAGTGTTCTCTTGAATCCATTGCGTCATTGTATGTTCTATAATCATATCAAGTAGTACATTTCCCCATAGGTCGTCTCCACCCTTCTCTGTCATTTCTTCCCAGCAGATTTCTTTACAGTCAAAGTCACCCATTATAACTATTCTTCCTCCATCTTCCATTATCTTATTTAGTGTTATCCTTGTGTCTTCTAACATTCTTTTGTGTTCTCTCTCTTCCCACGAAGCCGTTTTAGGGGACACATTATTTACTACAAACTTCCTGCTCTTCCCGTCCTTGTCTTCCATTTCAATCATAATCATCTCTACTCTATTCTTTCCATATGTGACATTCCTCGTATTTATATCCTTCTTAGTCAGGAACATAACTCCACCCCCTTGTTTTACCTCTGTTTCTAATCCAATAATTATATGCACCATGTCCTATACTGTTGGGTGGTAGTGGACCTTTCAATTTTGTCTCTACAATTCCCATTATGTCCGGTTCTTTTTCCTTCAGATAATCATTCAGTTCGTTCAAGCCTGTTATTAAGCCATCTATATTTGTGTAAGACACTTTTAATTTTCTGTTACTTTCATTGTGTTTGGTTTCCCCTCTGCTATGAACCAATTCCTCACTTTCATATTCACTACTCTCCAATAGAATTTCTCTTTGTCTGACTGTTCTTTTCTCGTTTTTGTCCTTAGCTTCTAGTCTATTTGTTTTCTCCTCCTCTTTATTCATTTCTCTTTTTATCCATACCTGTTTATATTGTTCACTGTCTGCTAGTTCCCCTGTTTTTGCCAAGATATTCTCTGCTGTTGTTTGTGACCTGAATTAACCTTAATTGGTCTGGACTTATCTATATTGTATTTCCCTGTTCTATATATTTCTTCTATTTCTTTTCCTGTTTCTGGTTCATCTTCTTGAACTACTTCTAATATCTTTTCAACCTTTTCCTTTTTTCCTTTATTCTTGTCCTATTTAGATTATACTTCTCTTCCATCCCTAATATAATTATACATTTCTTTTTATCCGCTAAGTCTCTTACTATATTCTCCTTCTCCCTCATCACTTTAATAACTGTGTCCTTAGTTTCTTTCATCTGCTGTTCCATTATACCTCTAAATTCCATTTAATTGTTTTCTTGTACATTTTCCAACCACTTTCCTCTTTTGCTATTCCTCATTCTCATCCTTTACTTCTCTTAACTGTCTTTTTAATTCTATTACTTTAGTTTGGATTTGATTCTCATTCTTTAGTTCTTCCAGCTTATCAACTCTGATAACTTTATTTGGTTAAACTTAGCTTCCTAATTTTCATTCCTTTTAGTTTCTCCTCTAGATTTACTAGTCGGGGGAGGTTGTCATTTCCTCCCTCATTAAATCCATGGAAATAGTTATCTACACCTTTCATTCCACTGCTCTTATCTATATTTCTAATTTTTACATTTTTACTAATCACATCGACTTCCCCACTATCGTCAGGCCGTCTTTTGCTTACATTCCGTCTGAGTTCCTGGGCCCTATCTTCCCCTTCATCATTTCCTTCCATTTTCCTCAGTAATCCCTCCCCTTCTCCATTTTCTTCGCCTTCCCACTACACCACGAGCTTTCCCCTTTCCTATTAATACAACACAGGTACTTCCTTGTCGTTGTGATCCTTGAAATTTGAAGATATCACCGGAGTCCAGACTTTGCTGTCACTCCGACATATTTGTATGTAGAGGTGGGCGGTCCGATTCGGAAGTTCGAATTATCCTACTTAATCAGATTAGCATTTTCGAATCGGATAATCGAATCGGACTGGCGACAATTTAAGGCGATTAGCGATTAATCCAGGTCGACGTCGTCTTTATCTATTTATTTATTTTTTTGCAATAACAGTTCCTTAATATTTTTTTTTCTATATTTTTCTCAAGTAAATATTTTTAGTTTTATTCTGTTGTATTTACACTTTCGTAATTTTTATATACTTTAATTGAATCATATACTTTAATTAAATTATATACTTTAATTAATTATATACTTTAATTAAAATGATATATAGCAAACATTATTGGGGCCAGAACTGTTCCTTGTGGAACTCCACTAATCACTTCATCCCAATTAGAGTGTGTGTTTCTTATCACTACTCTCATTTTTCTTTTATGCAAGAAGTCTTTCATCCACTTCAGCAGTTTGCCCTGCATTCCTCCTGCACTTTCTAATTTCTTTAGCAATTTTTTGTGTGGCACCTTATCCAAAGCTTTTTCCAGGTCTAGAAATGCACAATCAGACCATCCATCTCTTTCTTGTATTACATCTATTAGCCTTGAAAAGAAACACATTAACTTTGTGACGCATGATCGTCCTTGTCTAAATCCAAATTGCCTTGGATTTAGTATTTTTTTTTTCAAATGCCTTACCCATCTAATTTTGACCATTCTTTCACAAATTTCAGCTATCGTACTTGTAAGAGAGACTGGTCTATAGTTAGTAGGGTCTTCCTTGTTTCCCCCTTTATATATTGGTACTATATTTGCTCTTTTCCAATCTTTTGGAACTTTTCCTTCTTTCAATGAACTGCTTATTAGACTACGTATTTTGTCTGTTAGTTCATTCCTGCATTCTCTCAAAATCCAGTTTGCCATTTCATCTGGTCCATGCGATTTTCTGACATCGAGATTACTCAAGTGATTCATTATCTCTTTCCTTGTTCTATCTCTTTCATAGGGGGACTTTCTCCTACCACTCAACATCTCTAAGTTGTATGTTCTCCCTCGTAAACACCGATTTAAAATGCTTGTTCATAATTTCTGCCATTTGTATTTCCTCTGTGTATTCAACTCCTCCTTGTCTTAGTTTCTCTAATTCTTGTTTGTTTTTTAGTTTGTCGTTTACAAATCTATAAAATAGTTTGGTTGATCTTTACATTTTTCTATGACATCTCTTTCATATTTTCTCTGCTTTAACTTTTTCCTTTTTTTCCTTTATTCTTGTAGTCCTATTTAGATTATACTTCTCTTCCATCCCTAATATAATTATACATTTCTTTTTATCCACTAAGTCTCTTACTATATTCTCCTTCTCCCTCATCATTTTAATAACTGTGTCCTTAGTTTGTTCTTTCATCTGTTGTTTTACTATATCTCTAAATTCAATTTTGTTGTTCTCTTGTACTTTCCTCCAACCACTTATCTCTTTTGCTATGGACTCTTTATTCTCTTTATTATTATTCTTTAATTACTCATTCTCATTTTTTACTTCTTTTAACTGCCTTTTTAATTCTATTTCTTTATTTAGGTTTTGTTTCTCCTTTAGTTTTTCCAATTTATCAACTCTTTGTGTAATCCATGTAAGTTTACTGAACCTAACCTCCCACTGTTTGCTCATTTTCTCTAGTTTTTCCTCTAGACTTGCTTATCAGGAGAGGTCATCTCCCCCCTCATTAAATCCATGGAAATAATTATCTTCACCTTCCATTACGCAGCTCTTATCTATATTTCTAATTTCTACATTTTGACTAAGCTCTTCTACTTCACCTCTATCGTCTGCGCACCTCTTGTTGACATTCCTTCTGACTTCCGGGGCCTGTTCGTCCCCTTCCACATTTCCTTCTATCTTCCTCACTAATCCCTACCCTTCTCCTTTATCTTCAACTTCTCACTACACCACGAGTTTTCCCCTTCCCTACTTATACAACGCAGATACTCCCTTGTCATTGAAATCCTCAATATTTTAATTTTTTCCTGAAGTTTCCAAACTTCGCTGTCACTTCGACTGTCGTGTGTGTGTGATTACCTAGTTGTATTTTATGGAAGGGGAACTATGCTCATGGTGTCCCACTTTTGTATCTCGCAGTGTCTAGTTTGCTCTTAAATTCATGAATGGTTTTTGCAAATACTATCTTTTTGTCCAGTTTGTTCCAAGTGTCTACCATTCTATGTGGAAAACTGTTCTTCAGATCTCTTCTATAACTATGTTTTTTGAGTTTCTTTTCATGTCCTCTTGTGTTTCTCCTTTCCCAACTTAACAAGTCCTCTCTATCGAGTATTTCCGTGCCTTTCATGATTCTACAGATGGTCAGTAGGTTGCCTCTCTCTCTTCTTTGCTACAAAGTTGGGAACTCCAATTTAGCCAGTCTCTCCTCATATGACAAATTTGAAAATGCAGGAGCCATTTTTGTGGCTTCTCTCTGGATTCTTTCAATTCTATTTATATTCTTTTTGGTACTGGGTGACCACAATGTTGCTGCATATTCCAGTCTAGGCCTTATCAGTGTGACAAATATTTCTTTAATCATTTCTTCATCCAAATATGTAAATGCCACTTTTATTTATCTTAGGAAGTTATAGGATTCTCCGACAATTTTGTTTATCAGAGGAGGGGTCATTTGAGATAATTAATCCCAGATCTTTGTGTGTGTGCATGTGTGTATAATATGATGATAATAATAAACAATTTATTAAGATTACAGCAATACAAAGTTGCACTGACAATATGCATTTTGTTTAAATCTAAGAACTAGTCTAAAATAGGTGCATAAAGTGGACAGGGTTGTTGTTGGTGGTAATCTTTCCCTTTTGATACTCACTGTTTCAATGACTGGATATTCTGGACCCTAACAGTGATGATAATTTCGGAGGTCAGCCGTTGGTGCACACTCGATGACAGAGTGCGGGATTGTATTATGATGTAGGTGGTAGCCGTGAGATATGACTTTACTAAGTCTAAATCCTGTAACGGGAGCCTGTAGTGATTCACCTATGAATATCTATTTGATAATGTATGTACAGTATATATAAAGCCACCTGGTGGGTTCTGTTACTATGTTCATATTCCTGCCAAAATGGATTAATGTTTCCTGTGTATTCTAAACATGGGATGCAATGTAGCCAGTCTCTTGTCAGCCATGAGCGAGAGAGCAGCTTCACTTCTTAGTGTCTTCTCTTTCTTTTTCATCACTCATTTCTTTTTTCACCCATATACTTTTATAGTTTTCACTATTTGGCAACTTTCCTGCTTTTACTAATACTTCTGCTACCATTTGTGATCTTAATTTGATTTATCTATATATTTTCCAAGCACACTAATAACTGAAGTGGGTGTATGAATCAAATGACACCAAATCTGAAATATTTTCTGCTCATTTGGCTACATAAGTACAGTAATCAGTTCAAAGGAAAGGCTATTTTTAGATAAAAGAAGGAACAAGAAAATATTGGTAATCATGGTACACATATATTTTACACAGTATGTACAAGCTTGGCAAGTCTAGGAGCATCTTGGAATGTTGATTGTTGTGTTGTTTGCTTAGTAATGCCTCACTGACCTGCTCTGCTTGCCTTTCCTATATTTCTATCAATGCACCACCTGGGTAGGACTACTATTTGTGTGGTGATTGGCAGGTTCATTTCTTGGTGAGCAAGACATGTCAGCCATTAAATGATCTGGGATCTGGATGCAGGGGGTCCAAGAGAGAGTACATTCTGGCATCAACAGTAATACGGAGTGGACCCAAAGAGCACTCCCTATGGAATGAGCTAAAGATAAATTTAAAATGAAATGACTAGGTAACAAACTCAACTTCTATATCTGCCAAACTTTTCACCAAATTTGTTAAAATTTAACATAAATTAGTATACTTCCAAGGGCAACTTTTAAGTTTCTGTCATACCACAGGTATTACTGTATTAGTATGATTATACAATTAATCAACGTGAAGAAGCAACTACCTTTGGCATAATTTTTCAGACATAAAAGGAAATTAATTACCCGTATGTGACAGAATGTGATGAAAATTGCACCTTTTGTGCCAAGATAAAATCAATGAAAAGGTTAGTTTGGCATTTTGCTTTAAGTATGGTATCTACATGTGAAAATATATTTGCAAGAAACAAAGATCTCACCACTTTGTCATTTGAAGGACTACTGTCAACTGGACTAGTTTATAAGTATATCAGTAGTGATACATAAATTACATTCCACATACAATCAATGTTTCACTGACAAATATCATGTTAGAATCTCTTCCTATTTACAGTCTGGGAATAAATATTTTCAATGGTGGAGGTAGAATTACACCACAATATTTGTACATACATATACCAGAGGCTTTTTTTCCCTTACAAGAGAGGTAGCCAAAAAACAAAGGCATAAAAACCACTCCCATCCATTCCTTTAAAAGGCATACTCAATTATGAATTCATCTGCTTCCCTACCACCACTAATAGCCATGGAAAAGAAAAAGTTATATGGAATCAATAAAACAGAAGACAGTGGTCACATATTCCATAATCTGAATATTCAATACAAAATCACCAATCTTAGGTAAAAATGTTATCATGAATATGATAATGAAAAGGTAGTCTTACAAACTCTATTATCATATGGTAACCCTGGGCATACATTTTGTACCCTTTTTTTGTCTTTCAACAGATGCAACCACTACACAGACAACAAAGAGCACCTTAAACTACATTGCCCTACATTTACCTCTTCCATTCAGCAACACAAAATCTTTCCAATGAGTGACTTATGGGTTGAATTAGTGGCTGTGGCCAGTTTCCTTGGGCAGTAGGTTTCTTGCAAGAGAGAATGGAGCCCATTAACTGACCGATTTAAAAATGTCAGTTGTTACCTGCTCTGCAAGGTGGCAAGGGATACAACCTTTGTTGGAGCTTAGGGATTTAAGAATATACAACCTTACTAACATCATACAATGACTTGTGTTTTCAAACTGTAAACTGCATACCTCTGGCCTTTCCCTTAACCTGAGGTCTAACCCTGAACTAAATAGAATTAACAGAGATTTATCAAAAAGTCTATATTGTGTCTAAGGTTCACTGAGTTTATACTGCTTGTATATTGTAGTGATAGTTTCTTTGTTTTGTCCAGATATTGTACCTGCATGAGATTTAAGCACATTGGGTCTATGTGTGCATTTTGTCTTTATGTTTGTGATGTGTTGTTTGAATGAGATGGATATATTTTATGTTATGCTGAGAATCTTGTGTGTGTGCTACGAGGGAGTTATTAATAAAGAGGAATAGTTTGCATTTGTGTTTTCCTGCCCAGTTGGTGAGAAAGGTGGCTGTGGATCTGGTTAGGGCTAATTTGAGCCTTTTTTTAATTAACCATATGTTGAGTGTGTCAAGGTATGGCTGTAGTATTTCTGTGTCTCTGTCTACGTCATGGTATGTGTATATAATTGTTATGTCATTTCCATAAGAAGAGATTTGTATTTCTGGGGTGTTGGTATATTGTTCACATATAGATTAAAGAGCGTGGGGGATAGGACAGAGCCCTAAGATACTCCATTCCTAAAGTTTCTAGTATTTATCTAGTTGTATTTACCTAGTTGTATTATACAGGAAGGGGAGCTATGCTTGTAGTGACCTGTCTTTGTATCTTGCAATATCTAGTTTGTTCTTAAATTCTTGTATGGTGTTTGCACACACTATTGTTTCATCCAATTTGTTCCAGACATCCACCACTCTGTGTGGATTTTTTTTTTTTTTCAGATCTCTTCTATAACTATCCTTTTTGAGTTTCTTTTCATGTCCCCTTTTCTTTTATCCCACTTTAATAAGTCTTCTCTGTAAAGGACTTCCATGTTTTTCATGATTCTGTAAATGGCCAATAGATCTCCTCTTTCTCTTCTTTGTTCCAGGGTTGGTAGTTCCAGTTTAGACAATCTTTGTTTGTATGTCAATTTTGAAAGTGTTGGGGCCATCTTTGTCATTCTTTTTTGTACTGAGTGTCCATAGTGTTGCAGCATACAGGAATGCCTCACTATTTGACTGAGTTGTGTTCACAGCTGACTGGTTGCAATGCGAAAATTTGTATATCGAGGTGGGTTTTACATGTAAATAGGGGGGTTGTCTTCATGAACCCTGTCAACCCCCTCCTCAGTTTTTGCCTCCTGGGGCTTTCACATACACCCAACACTTGTTTTACCTACTTTATAGCACATATTTTTATGTATATATAAGTATTCAGAATGTAGAAGGTGCCACAAATTAATAATGAATGGTTTTAGACTAACAGGAACTTTGACTAATAAATAAACAAACAATGTGCACTTGGAAAAAACAGAAAATTTCAGTCATCCTCCAACATCACCTCCACATCATCCACCTTTTTATCATCCATGTCTTATAAGAAACTTGTGACTCCGAGAGCTTGGTCTACACAGCCTCCACAGGCTCGACAGGCTCCTCCACCACAACCCTTCGTGGCAGCTTGCCTGGCCATGGTGTGAAGAAGGAGGTGATCTTTGATTGCTGTGACTGTTTTTTCTTTTCTTTCATCAGATTTTCATACACAGCCACAGCCACCTTCACAGCCTATTATGCCTGAAAGCTGTGATCAGTATCACTGTTGATGTCCATGATTGCGTCACACAGTGCACACCAGTGTGCCCTTTGAATCTGGCAAACCAGGTATTGCTTGGCTTGAAGGTGGTGGTGGTGATGGTGGCTGTGGTTGTGGTGGTGTGCATGGTGGCAGGTGAAGGTGGCGCTGATGGTATCACCATGGATGTGGATGGCTGCAGCTCGTCTGCTTCAGCCAAACTCTCCCAAGGTGACATTGCCTTGTCACAAATAAGAGCCTGGCTAAGAGGCTGACGGCGCTGAGTCCTGTCCTCAATCCACGCACACAGCATGGTCTCCATCTTTTCCATGCAGCTGTCTCTCGTCCTGATGACTTTGAGCCTGTCACCAAACACAGTAGTCTTGCTTAATGCCTCATACTTCTCCCTCTTGCTCCATACAGTGCTGATGGTTGATGAAGTCAACTTCAGCTCCTTAGTCAAGGAGGCCCTGGCACCCTGCTGCATTCGGTGGATGATCTTCATCTTGGCTTAGAGATCCAGAGCCTTCTGTGCCTTCTTAGGTGCTGAAAGTGGCTTGGGTACCATGGCAGCTGCACATGTGGAGAGGTGGGTTGAGCGGAGCAGAGCAGGAGCAGCACATCTTGTTGCTGTGCAAGGGGAGTGCAAGTGGGCAGACAGAGCAGTCTGCCCACTGTTGGGTGTTATTATTAGCACTGTTACCACTCATTGCTGATCTGAAGGGTGGGTAATCAGTCTGTTACTAGCAGTGGAGTGGAGGCATCAAAATGGGTGGATGCTGCCTTTTAAGCCACTTTGTCAGTTCATTCACTAATAGGGATGCCAACATGAGATAGCACCCAGCAGAATGATACAGTTTTGAAGCAGGTGAGATTTGGATGATCCATGAATAGATTCTGTGGACCAATGGCTGGTGAGACTTGAGGATGGAAACTGCTAGTCAGATGTTTAATAAATCTGATGTAATCACATAGGATGATTCAAAGGCTGCTGTGGATAATAAGTAGGGCAGTAAACATGGCAAAGAGTACAGTGATGAAGGCTGAGATGATGTGGAGGGTAGGGACCTAGATCTTGTTTTGGTTGGGAACAGTGCTGTATAAACTACTCCATAGTTTGAGTGGGAGCAATCAGAGTATAGGATGACAGCTGTGGCATGGGTACTTAGTTGGCATTTTCTATTTTGTTAAACTGGCTGCAGTGAGGTGAGGTAGGTGAGCACCAAAGTACATAGCCAGGGGGCTTGAATCATTGTGAAAAGGAATTTGTTAGCAATTTCCAGTACAGATAGCAGGTCTACCATTCTTTTGCCATATGGATGATGTTATGTACGTATTCAACAAATTCTTGATGGATTGTAGAGGTTTTAATCGTGTAGGAACTGGGTTGATACAGGTACCCTTGATGTGATAGAGAAGTTTTAGTGATGTCTGAGTAAGGTAGAAGTCAAGTATGGGAGGGGGTTCTGTCTATTTTATACTACAAGCTTTTTAGTGGAGTACTGCAAAAGACACCTCTGTTGAGGTGTAGGCCAAAGCAATGTATAGGTTCATCGTAACTTCTACTTTAGATACTACTCAACATTAAAACAATACTAACATAAATTCAATCTCACCCCAATCTCTTCTTGTTCTACATATTCATATCACAAAGACAACAAAGAATGTATCACTGCCCTAACAACATTATGTCTTCACTATAAGATCTTTGAGTCTGGTAAGCTCTTGCATTCTCTCAATCACTTCACTACCCAAGAGGAGCCATGGCAACAAATAAAATAGCCTGGTAGCAAACTGAGTACAGGGAAAAATAATATCTAGTACTATTACTAAGAACAATATTAATAATAACTGTTGCCATGAGTTTTACTGAGTGGAAAACCAGGAGCCCCACAGCAGCTGGCAATGGTCCTCCCAGGTCCTCTTACAGATCTCTCTGGGAAGAAACTTTGGACTATTTTCTGTGTTGTATTGGTGTGAGATTTTTTCTATGTTACTGGCTGAAAGTATTGGAGGGGGAGCTGTCACCAATTGTCAGCTTTCCATGATTAAAAAGGTGTAATAAATACAGATGAAATTGACACAGAGAGATCTTGGGCCCAGTCTGGAGACAGCATCAGTTCCTAAGACCTCCTGAAGGGATAATCAAGAGAGGCATAACCCTTTGTTAATAAGGGGATGCCAAGGAGATAAATAAAAGAGCTTTTCAATAAACAGAATGAAAGAAAAGTTCAACCCAGCATGGAAAGGTTTAAGATACACTGTGAGGTAAAAAAGTTAAATCATATATAATAAGTGCTCTAACAGCACAACATTCTGCAAGGTTTTTATGCTTCTGTTCACTGATTATATGTCCTACCAAGTAATATTTATTTATCATATATAGTATGTTAGTATTAAGCTTTACAAGTGCTAAAGGTGTAACAAAATTTTATCAATCTATTGTGTACACCTAAGTCATGGTAATGTTTATGGGTATACATTCTTACAATATCATGGTATCATGATCTGACAATAAGGAAAAAAAATCATAATCATATCCTGATATCAATCCATGAACTAGTGATAACCTTGCCCACAACATAGAGAAGGGATTCACAGCTTTTATAGCATTTCCTTGGAAAAAGAATACTGGTTTATATAAATACATACATACATGTATATAGCAAAGGGCCTTTTCCCCTTATAAGAAGGATGGCTGAGTTAAAGGATACACTTACTTTACATCCACACCACACCCATCCAAAAATTCATTCATCATCCTTCCTATCTTAGCACCTCCACAAGTCAAAAGCAGAGTAGCAAGGCACAGCATTTCCCCCAGCAAGGTCCACAGCTGGAGCTGGTTTACTCTCACCACTTTATTATATGGTGGCCCCCACCCCCACCTCATTAACTTGAGATATTTACAAAGAAGACATGAAGAACATCCCTTCATGCCAGATAATTTCCTCATCTATAAATTCCTCTCAAGAGAAGCAAGAAGCACTTATGTTTATATTCATGACATCTTCCAGCTCTATGACATTACAAGCACAGAATAGGCCTGGCTACAGAATCAAACTACCATTAACACAATATTTCTTCTTCAGGTGATTGATGGGCCAATCCAGTGGCTGTTGCCTGTTACTTGGGAGCTGTGGGTTTTTTGCAGGAGAGCTTTGGGGCGATAGATTGACTAACCGATTGCTTTGCATTCATCCTCAGATACCTACTTCTCATAACACTTCATTCTCTCCAGACTTCCCTTAATTCTGTAAGTTCATCTCTACCTCCTCATATACACACAGCTCAATGGTGCAGTGGTAGCATTCGTAACTACTGCTCTAGCAGAACGAGTTTGAATCCTGCCCAGGGCAGAAATAATATCAGTATGTGCTGCAAGCCGTTACTCCAACTCTAGTGGGTGGGAAGTTGTGTGTATTAATCTAGTTGTATCTTGTGGGAGGAGAGATATGCTTCTAATGACACTCTGTTGTATCTTTCCACATTCAGTTTATTCTTAAAGTCATGTATAGTATGTGTGTGTGTGTGTATAGTCACAGCATTACCCATAGATTAGTCATATATGGGCTCTGCTCTCATCAGGGAGGGTAAAACCTGTCGACTTTGAGTCCACTACATGAATCACATACATCTATTGTTACACATGACTTCAAATACTACAAGCTTTCCACTTCCTCTCCACTTTAAAATTACCTCCAACCCACCACCACAATCACCCCTTGTACATCTCATAACTTTATTTTTGCCTATTTACTTTCAGCTTTTTCTTCTCACACACCCTCTCAAAGTCTGTCACCAATTACTTCAGTCTATCCTCCAACTCAGCCACACTTGCTGTGTCATCCATAAACAATAACTGGCTCACCTACCACATACATAGGGAAAACTTTACAACTAAGGGCTGCACTTTCTATGTTGGCAAGACATGTTATTAACATGCAATTGTGCTGCTTCTGAAAAGGTGACTAGAAACCTTAGATCATCACTACAACATAATTTTCACTTTATCATGGATTTCAAGGAATTTCTTACTTTGGTTGCTTATCTAACCTTTCTTGAAGTTCTGGGAAGAGCTGTTTGAGAAGTACTTCAAGGATTGTCTGAAAGGTTAAATATAATCCATAAATCCTAAGTTCCTCATTATTATAGAAAATATTGTTCTCATAAGTCCCCCATTGTACATGGAGGGAAAAAAAAAAAAAAAAAAAAAAAAAAATATATATATATATATATATATATATATACACACTACTAGGTGCCTTATATGGTATACTGACTTAAATAGGTTCTATACAGTTAATACTTTTAGGATTTTTATGACACCCCTACAAATCAGATTCATACACTCTCCAGTGCTTTTAGTTTTTCCTCGTATGTTTTATCTGCCAGGCAGGGGACTAGTTTGGTTGCTGTGCTTTGCATTCTCTCAATTTTAGTTATATCCTTCACTCTGTGTGGGGACCATACCACTGATGCATTAAAGTCTTGGATGGATCAGGGTTTCAATGAGTTTTTGCATAATTTCTTTATCCATATAGTGAAAAGCCACTTTAATCTTCTGCAGCAGACTGTACATCTCTCCCACAATCCTGCTGATATATCTGTCAGGTGAAAGGTTGTCTTTCATCAACACTCCCAAATCTTCCTCCTCTTTTGCTTTAGTAGGTTCTCTTCCCATGGAATAGTTTAAGGATGGTCTTTTGCTGCTATTGTCCATTTCCAGTATATACATACATGCATACATATACAAAAGGCTTTTTCCCCCTTACAAGGGTGGTAACCAAAAACCAAAGGCATAAAATCCACTCCCACCCATTCCATCCCCACATACTCCACTTCCATCCACCCCCTCCCTCCCTCTTATCTTGGTTCCTCCTGGATGATGGGTCATCCCTGCATCTTGCCCACTGCCCTGAGTCAAAAACGGTGTAACAATTCACAGCACATCCACAGCAAGGCTGCTTCATTAAATCGGCGACCCCCACTCTCCGTCCCCTCATGCAGAAATGGAGAAAACGGGGAGAAATCCCTTCAGTCTGTGTCAGTTTATTTTTCACACATACTCCCTCACCCCCCATCCCCAACCCATTCCCATTCATGTATCACAGCATCATCCATACACAACCACTCTCCACTCACCCCCATCTTCTGTTTTCTCCCATCCTTTCTCAACAGACATTCCCCTCTTTCCCAATGCCTCCTTCACCTCATCCATCCATCTCATCCTTGGTCGCCCCTTCACATTCACTCCTTCTACTTCTGCCTTCCACACATCTTTTACTAATCTTTCTTCAGTCATTCTTTCCATGTGTCCAAACCATTCCAATACTCTTTCATCAACCCTATCTCCCAACTCATTTTCCACCCCTGTTCTCCTCACCTCCTCATTTCTCACTCTATCCAGCCTAGTAACCCCTGTCATACTTCTCAGGCACCTCATCTCAAACACATTCAAACTCCTTCCCTCTTCCTCTCTTATGTTCCATGTTTCTGCCTCATACAGTGCTGTCAGCACAATCACTACTTCATACAATCTCCTCTTAGTATCCATTTCCAAATGTCTATTTATCATTATACTTTTTAATCCACCAAGGCATTTATTGCTTCTCTCAATCTACATTCTACCTCCACTCCTCCCTTTCCCATTATATTCACCCCAAGTATCTAAAACTATCCACTTTCTCCCCTTGTACATCTCATCACCTTACTTTTACCCTTATTTATCTTCAACTTCTTTTGTACACCTTCCCAAACTGTCATTGACTTCCTCAATCCCTCCTCTGATCCTGCTATAAGGGCATAGTAGTCAGCAAACAACTGACTTATCTCCCACTTTTCTCCATTTTCTTTAACCATCTCCAATCCCTGACCCATTACCCTTGCAGTTACGTCTCAAACCACCCCATCAATGTACAAATTTCCAGTACTTTGCATTTTTTGGTATTGAAATTCATTTTCCATTTTTGGTTCGATACAAAATTAGTGTCTAATCTTTTTGTAATAGTCTTCAGTCCTGTTTATTCTCTTCTCATGATTTTTGCATTATCTGCAAACATGTTGGCATAGCTTGTTGTACCTTCCATTATGTCAGTGACATAACAAGAATCATTATTGGTGCAAGCACTGAACCTTGTGGAACTCTGCTCTTTACTGCTTTCCATCTTGACATCTTATCCTTTACTACTGTCCTCATATATCTTCCTTTCAAAAAATCTTTCATCCATTCTAGTAGTTTGCCTCTCAGTCCTCTAATGTGCTTATTAGGGGAGAACCGTTTCCAGGTCATTTGCTGAAAATGTGAAGATGGTAGCATTCACATGTCAGTTTGCCTTAACCACTTCAATACGGGACTTAAATCTCGCGGGCAGCAGCCAATGCCAGCCGTACGACGTAACGAAATAATATTCGCATCATAAAATATAGTCGCCGCTTATATCGATCGTTCTCTCTTTCACCCGCGAATTTTGAAAACCACAGAGAATGGGATTAAGGGCGCATTTGGGAGAATGTAAAAACACAGGGGCGACTACAATAAATATAATCAAGACGCCCATATGGCAGCGTCGCGAATCCACTTGCTCCTCATGACGCCTACGTGTGCGGCACCGTATGGAAGGGGTTAAGTGAACAGGTGGAAGAAATACAGTTAAAGTTAATAGAAAGATCTAAGAGCTGGTCTGGGGAGTGAGTGTCAGTCTTTCAGGGTTACATCCCTAGATGGAAATGATAGAGTTGAGAAGTTTTGAAAAGTTTTGAAAATGGGCAGCAGGGAAATGATTCCCTCTTCCATCCATCTTGCAGGACCACCATTAGGTAATACCCATCATTGGTCCCTGACTAATAAATAACACTTACCATTTCCCATGAACTGATTAAAATGAGGTTATGCAACAATGTATAGATGCAACTTACATAAAAGAGATTTTTATTCAAAGCATGATGTTGCAGAGTGGTAAATAACTTGATTGCTCCACGCCGTGCATTCTGCTGCCCTACTAGAGTGCAAAGAAGAACTGGCAAATTGTTGATGAACTGCTCCCGAGCTTCAAACCTGCATGTAAAGGGGTATTGAAGTATATCAACTATTTCAAGTGATAATTAAAGAGCATATAGAATAATGAAAGCTTCAATTACAGCATGTACTACTATACAGTATGTGATATGCTGGGTGCCTTTCACAAGAAATAGTGATTAGAAAATAATTGTATTACCATTGATATACTTGATTTGAAGTTCAATGTGTAGGTGCAGTACCATTTATATAAAAGAAAACGTTCATGTAAACATATACAGTGGGTTTACAAATTCCAGACAGCTTGAGTTCTGCGATAAAAGTTCCACATGATACCCTAAATTCTAAATTCTTAGCATCTGTGCTCGTTGCTCACAACTTTCTTGGATATGCTGCACATTTTTTATATTCACATTCATAATGTCTACATGCCTCATTTAAGAATGACATGAAAACTTGATAAACTAATTTTTGTATCATATATTACCATGTATATGATAAACCTGAAAAAAAAGAGATATAGAAAAAGCTGATAGGGCATTTGGGTTGGATGGGTGTCATGAGGAATGTCTTAAAAAGGAAGGTATGGTTATAGTGGACTGGCTACTGAGGTTGTTTAATGTGTGTCTAAGGGAGGGGAGGAGTGCATGTGTAGTTCCACTTTACAAAAGGAAAGGGAACAAATATGAATGTAGTAGATTTAGAGGGATCAGTTTGTTGGGTGGAATTAAAAAGGCATATGTAAGCATTTTTATTGAGAGCATTAGGAAAGGAACAGAGGGAATCATTGCTAAGGAATAGTATGGGTTTAGGAAAGGCAGAGGGTGCATGCATAAATTTTTTGTGGTAAGGCATATTTGTGAGAAGTCTTTGGCAAAAGGTAAGGATTTCTTTAACATTTATGGATTTTGAGGCTTATGACAGGGTAGGAAGGCACTATGGGAGGTATTGTAGATATATGGGATTGGGGGATAGCAGTTAAGGGTTGTCAAGAGTTTATGAGGGTAGAAGAGCTTGTGTTTGGAATGGGAATGAAGAGAGTGGTTTGAGGTAAGGGTGGGGCTGTGTTATGGATGTGTAATGTCGCCATAGCTGTTCAATGTGTACATAGCGACATACTACTCAGGGTTAGAGATAGTGCAGAGAAGTGGGAAGTGAGCCAGTTGTTGTTTGTGGATGACACTGCACTTGTGGCAGGGTCAGAAGAAGAATTAAGGCAGTTAGTGACAGTGTTTGAAAAAGTTGCTGTGATAGGAACATTACATGTGCCTACAACACTGAAATTTAAGAGGTAGAAAAATGTTTGAATGTGTTTGAATTGGAGTGTCTGAGAAGTATGGTGGAGGGTTACAAAGTTGGATAGATTGAGAAATGAGGAGGTGAGGAGGAGAACAGGTGTAGAAAGGGAGCTGACAGTTTGGGCTGATGAAAGATTATTGGAATGGTTTGGGCACATGGAAAGAATGAAAGAAAGATTAGCATAAAGAGTGTGGAAAGCAGAGGTGGATGGAATGAAATTGAGGGGACAACCAAAAATGTAATGGATGGATGGATGGAGTGAAAGGAGCTTTGAGCAAGAGGGGAATGTCTGTTGAGCAAGAAAGGGAAGAGGCATGTGATAGGTGTGAATGGAGAATGATATTTTGATGCAGCCCAAAATTATTTCTCATTGTCTCCTATATTTTTTGTATGAGGGGACGAGGAGGGAGGGACGCCATGTAAATGAAGCAGCCCTTTTGTAGATGTGCTGTCTTGCTGCATTGCTTCTGACTTGAGCAATGGGCAGGAAATAGGAATGACCCTTCATCCATGAGGAGCTAAGAGAAGATGGAAACAATGGGCAGTACATGGAAATGGAATGGGTGGGAGTGGGTGTGTTCCTTGGCTGGCTAACTCCCATATATGGGAGAAGAGGCCTTTGGTATATAGTTCTAGAATGATCAGTCTGTTGAGTGTATTTGGGTACTTGTTAAGAGAATTCGAAGGGGAGGAGGGGAAAAGAATGAGTAATTGGGGAAGGAATGTGTAATCTCTTAAACAATTATTTTAGCTCGGTATTCGTAAACGAAACACCTCAAAGTGAATTCCAAACTGAAACCTGTGAAAAGTCTGGGGTAAACTTACTCACTACGGTAAATATAACAAAAGAAACAATTAAAAGGTGTATAGACAAACTCAAAGTTAATAAAACACCAGGGCCTGACGGTTGGCATCCAAGAATCTTAAAGGAAATGAAAAATGAGATTGTTGTTCCATTAGAAATTATTTTCAAGAAATCCATCATATCCGGAGATGTCCCAAGAGAATGGAAGCTAGCTAACGTTACTCCCATATTCAAAAAAGGTGACAAAAAGAAACCAAATAACTATAGGCCTATTAGTTTGACTTCGATCGTAGGAAAAATAATGGAAACTATCATCAGAGATGCTATCGAATATCATTTAGAAAGTAACCGTTTGATAAATGATAGCCAACATGGTTTCAGACGGAAACGTTCTTGCGTGACTAACTTACTCGAATTCTACAACACAGTTATCTCGAATTATGACAAAAGAAACAATATAGATTTAATATATCTAGACTTTGCAAAAGCTTTTGATACCGTCCCACACGAAAGACTACTTACTAAATTAGCTTTGCATGGAATAAGTGGTAGCCTATTAGGTTGGACTAGTAATTGGTTGAAAGGTCGAAAACAGAGAGTTGTTTTGAATGGAAAAACTTCTGGATGGAAAAGTGTTGCAAGTGGAGTTCCTCAGGGTTCCGTTCTTGGGCCACTTCTATTCATAGTATATATTAATGATATAGACCATGGACTAAAATCTACTGTTTCCAAATTTGCTGATGATACAAAACTGTGCGGAGTGGCAAATGATCACTCAAACCAATTAGATATTCAAGAAGATTTAGATAAATTACAGCAATGGTCTGAAAAGTGGCTCATGAAATTTAACACAAGTAAATGCAAGGTAATGCACATAGGTAAAAATAACAGTAAGTACGATTACAAGTTATTTGGAAATTCATTAACAAAAGTGGATAGTGAAAAAGATCTCGGCGTAATTATCAGTAGCGACCTCAAATCATCCAAGCAGTGTATTTCAGCCTCTGAGAAAGCAAATAAGATTCTGGGATTGATTGCGCGATCTTTTGATTTCAAAAGTCCATCACTCATTAACAAGCTATATAAATCGTTAGTTCGTCCACATTTGGAATATGCTGTTTCCGTATGGTCACCGAATCTCATTAAAGACATTGACAGACTGGAAAAAGTACAACGGCGAGCCACAAAACTGATTCCAAATATCAAAAATAAATCATACGAAAATCGACTTAAGCACATGAATCTGTTTTCCCTAAAAAAGCGTAGACTCAGAGGTGACTTGATACAGGTCTTTAAGATTTTAAAAGGAATTGACAACATCAAAAGTGACAAAATTTTCACATTGAATGAGAATCAGACAAGAAACAATGGTCTCAAACTGTCCGGAAATAGATTCAATTTGGAAGTAGGTAGAAACAACTTTGCCAACCGTGTAGTTAATGAATGGAATAAACTTCCTGCACAGGTAGTGCAATGTAGTTCAGTTCGAAGCTTTAAGAATCATCTAGATAAATACCTAAGTAAGATGCTGTAATGATTATAATTTATGTTATATTATTTGTTTTTGTTTTGTTATAATTTGTCTGTCTGATTTTCATTTATTATCAGTGTCAATTTATTATCATTTACTATTTACCTGTTTGTTTGTTATTCAACTATACCTATGCATTTTTTTATTTATTTTATTTTTTATTTACATTATTATATTTTTAATTTATTATTAATTTTATTTTTTTTTTTTTTTTTTTTTTTTTTTTGCATCCGACCTAGATATGGATCAAAAGGTCTCCTGTCGGCATGCTCCACCTTGGTAATATTCATCACAAAGCAGATAGGTGGGAAGTTTTTGGCTAAAATTAAGGACTTTTTTTTTTTTCTTTTAGCTTTTATGGATCTGGAGAAGCTCATGACAGGGTTAACAGGAAGATATTGTGATATGTTTTTTGGGTTCATTTGTTATTATGTGATGGCTGCAGCTCCAATTCTTTGTATACTGGTTTGTGTTGGACAGAATAGTGTATGTGAAGTGGAATCAAATGTAGGATGTGTTGCATTTGATGGCCATATCTAAAGATAGTGGTTGGTTTCATATACTTTGGGAACATTGAACACACACCACTCAATCTGGATTAACACACAAACAGCAGATAGAAGAGGATGCACAATATTAGAACAAATCCCCAATCTAAACAAAATAAACTTCAGCAACACCCCCCCTAGACAACCTCCTCATCATAACCAGCAAGCAACATCTGACATAACAAGGTGCTCACCCACCCTGTGAACACAAACATGGGAAACAATACAAAATCTTCCATTAGATCATTTCCCAATACAAATTACCAAAGACCTGGAAGAGAAAATACACTTTACATAGAAGAGAACATTCATAAACTACATGGACTAATATCAATCCCTTATTAGAACCATGGATGATATTGTAGCAACCATCCAGAGGGTAAGCAGGAGACATTCCCAGAGGTTGCAGGAAGAAATACAACTCAACTATACACAAGATAGCCACCTAAAAGAAAGAAAAGTAAAGAAAAGAAAAGAAAAGAAAATAAAGTAAAAAACACACACAACCTAACAAGACAAGAAAAAACTACAGCATTAAAATAGATAAATAAATAATCAACTACATACATATATATGTAAATGACATGAAGGTGTAGAATGCTACATAAACTTCTTTGCAGATGACACAAAACTACTAAAGAAAATAAGTACAGAAAAAGATTGTAAATCATTACATAAAGACCTGGACAAAATCTGGGAATGAAGTCAAAAGTGGGAAGTGAATTTCAACATCAAGAAACGTAGTATAATGGACCTTGGAAAAAGTAAAAAAAGAATATCATAAGTTGAAAATCCCCATGTATACTTAGCTTGTAAAACTTAAACACTGGCAAAACCTATCTGTACATTATCTTTTAATTTTTTACAGTACTCAAAAGGCTTACCTAGTTCTAATTTTGTCTTCTTCAGTGCGGGTTTGGAAAGCTGAGGTTTGCATTTCATCTGATGGCCACAGTGAGTCCCGAATAGTGTGTGCATAATACAAAACCATAGACTCAGCCAAGAGACTTGATACAGTTTCTCTCACATGCCTATAGAAAAAGAAAAAGAAAGTACATAAATGTAAAATATACTGTCATTCTCATGTTTATGACAAAATATATTACAATCAGAGCTCTTACATGCCTAAGTGTCACCCTGGGGCAAAGTTCTCAGTGACGTTCCCCGCCTCCCCATCACCACTTCCCATCTCCACCATCCCTTACTGCCTATTATAGCTACTGGCTTGCAAAATAATTAAACGGACTTTAAAAATGTTATTTAATGTCCCTATTGCAGAAAGGATATGGGAAAAATATTTCATATTCTGTTGATTCTAATGCAAAATTGGTAAATTATGGTAATATATCCAGGGTTCCTTTGACCTTTTTTTTTATCATAATTATTCTGTCAACCTTGTGGGTGGCATGTCCAGACTAAATGTGCCACCCCAGGGCATTTCCTTTTTTCGCCTACCTATGCTGTGGTGGGGGCAAAAGAATACTGCCACCAAGTATTTCCACTTGAGTCATAAAAGGCGACAAAAAAGGGACGGGGGATGGGATTAGGAGTCCTACAGCCTGTAGCCCCAAAAGGGGACATTCCTAAAAAAGAAAGTGTTTGGTTGTAAGATGCAAAAATGTACCTGTGGAGGAGACTGCAAGAGATCATAAGGCCTACACCAGGCAGTTCCATGTCCATTACCATCATTACCATCCCCATTCATAAAGTTATCTAACTTCTTAAAACAACCAATATTTTCAGTGTTCACTACATGGTTACTAAATCCAATTTTCTAACCATTCTATTAGTAAACCAGTTTTTGCCTATTCCCTTCATAAATATAAATTTGTCCAATTTAAATCTATTACAAGTAATGCCTAGCTGTCTTAATATGATGACCCTGTCTGCATCACCCTTGTTAAAGCCCTTGACCCATTTGAATACCTCTATTAGATCACCCCAAACTCTACATCTTTCCACAGACTGTAAGTTAAGGTGCCTATGCCTGTCTCTGTAAGGTAAATTTCTGAGCTCATGTATCATTTTGGTCATTTTCCTCTGTATTGATTCTAGTGATTTAATACCCATTCTAAAGATTGGAGACCAAAACTGTACCATATAATCAAGGACAGGTCTGCTTATTGGCAGACAGAGTTCAATTTCTTCAATGCATGTCAAATATTTGTGTGCAAATGTTAGGTTACCCGACATACAATGCTTCAATGATACATCACAATATGCACATTATAAGATATAAAACTACAGCTGTAATATTTTCCTTTCTCTCATTCTCTTTCACCCTGAATGTGGATAACCACAGAAAACATGATAAAGCCTGTTCAGAGAATACAGGGATCACTCAGCTACAACTACAAAATAAATATGATCATGACACTGATGCTTATAGATAGATAAGTTACATATAGTAATGCATTAAGGAATTGCGAAGTAAACAAATTATTGGAAGAAATCATAGATTTGAAATTGGACTACCGAGCTATACTTAGGGAATTGATTACCTTGCATAAGAGTAACGAGCAAACGATTAGAGAGTTGAGTGACCTAAAGAGTGAAATTGATGTCCTCAAAAGAGAAAATGAAAGAATGAAAAATGAGTACAAAAATAAAAATGAAGAACTGAAAAGGAGGTCAAAGAGCAATTACAGGTAGTGACTGGAAAGGCAGAAGAGTCAATTAAAGAAACAGACCTTATTGAAATAAAAAATGGTACAAAAGCAGATGGAGGAAAATACAAAAGAAACAGTTACAAAGTAATTAAAGAAAAGGAAAACTGGGTGAGAGATACTGTTGACAAAGATAAATGAATTGTGGTCTATGGTATCCAGGAAAAATATGATATATATATATATATATATATATATATATATATATATATATATATATATATATATATATATATATATATATATATATAAATACCAGAGAGAAAAGGAGGAAAAGGAAATTGCTAAAGAAATTTTTAAAGAAATACAGGACAAAGGGCAAAATTTTTATAAAGATATTGACGAAATTCACAGGATAGGCAAATATCTAAAAGAAAAACAACACAGACCTCTGAAAATAAAACTAAGAACTCAAATGATAGCCGAGGATGTATTATCGAAAACAGTAAAATTAGCAAACAGCAAAAAATTCAAACATATATGGATAAAAAAGGAAATGAGTGATGAGGAAAAAGAGAAAGACAAGGCTCTCAGAATTGAAGCAAATGATAGAAATGAGAAAAGAACAGAGACTGGAAAAAAACAAGTTTTTTGGAGAGTACTGGACTTGAGACTGAAAAAATGGTACATCAGAAAAATGGAAACTTAAACAAAAAAAAGAGAAGAAAATACAAAACTAAAAGTGGCACACACAAATATCGATGGTATGATCTCTGGAATTAATCAACTAAATGACTATCTAGAAATAGAGAAACCTGACATTATGGGAATTGTGGGTTAAGGAAAATACTAGATATAGAAACAATGAGGAACTGTCGAAGCTAGATCTAATATTAACTTCTGAACCATATAGTGTGAACAAAATGAATTATAAAACACCAATTGGAAAGAGTGACCATATACTAATAGATTTTGAATCAAAAGAACAAAATCATGTAGAAAGGAATGATAAGCATAGAGAAGGAAGATTAATGTACAACAAAATGGATTTTGTAAAACTAAGAAAATTTTTCCAATTTACAAACTAGGATAAATTCTCCAAAGAAGAAACAAAGATGGAAGACAAATGGAACATATTCAAAGAAAAGTATAAGGAAGGAATTGATATGTACCAAAGAAGAAGCAAAAAGAAATTTACATAAAGTGTTGGTATAACAAAAGGTGCAGTGAGGCTAAAGACAGAAGAGTCAAAGCCTGGAAAAGATGGGAAAAAAAAAAAAAAAAAAAAAAATCCAAATGGCAAACACACATAAAACTTAGGAATGAATATGTGAATATACGCAGGAAAGAAAAACGAAATTATGTAAATGACAAATTAAAGGATGAACACGAAATTGTAAAACTGCGTGAGGGAGATAAAGAATATATAGACGACACAGAAATGGCAGAAGTTATGATCAGACATTTCAGGTCTGCTTTTACAAGTGAGAGTTCACAAATTTGGGAAGATGGACAACAAGAAAGCCCCCCTAAAATGAAAGAAATGAAGGTAACACAGAAAGAAATAAGAGACCAAATAAAAATTCTAGATGTTAGGAAATCGCATGGACCGGATAGAATTGCAAATTGGATACTGAAAGAGTGTATAGACAAACTGACAGACAAAGTATACAAGATAATAGACTTTTCAATCAAAGAAGGAAAGGTACCACAAGATTGGAAAGATGCAAACATAGTACCAATATATAAAGGAGGAAACAAAGAAGATCCTACAAACTTCAGACCAGTATCCCCAGGTTTAAAAATATTATAAGAAATAGGGAAATCAATGAATTGTTAGATGAAATAATCAAACTCAAAAGTGAATGCAAAAGAATATACAAAGAAGTAGCCCTATTATGAAAGGCCAATGAAGAAAATAACAGGGAAATAGGTGAGTTGAAAATTGAACAAAATTGGATAAAGGGAGAAAATAAAATATTGAAAAATGAAGATATGAATAGGAATGAGGCATTAAAGAAAGAGATGAAGGATCAAATACAAGCAGTGACTAAGAAGGTGGAAGAAAAGATCAAAGAAAATGACTTACAAGAAATAAAGAAACAGTGGAGGGTAGAACAGGAAAATAAAAAATTATCTTTTAAAGAAATAGTGGAACAGCAGGTCAAGGAGAATGCTAAGGAAACGGTAATCCAAGTGATTAAAAAGAAAGGTAATTTGGTTAGGGATAGAGTGGACAAAAAAAGATGCATTGTAATATATGGTATTAAAGAAAAGCATGATGTTCCTAGGTATCAGAGAGAAAAAGAGGAAAAAGACAGCGCTAAAGAAATTCTGAAAGAAATTCAAGGAGGGGCAAAGTTTAGACAAAGAAGTCGAAGAACTTTACAGAATAGGTAGATACTCAAAAGAAAAACAATATAGGCCACTAAAAGTAAAACTTAGGTCACAAATGATTGTAAAGGAAGTACTATCTAGAATAGCAAAACTAGTAACCAGTGAACAACACAAAATTGTATGGATAAAAAAAGAAATGAGTGATGAAGGTAAAGAAAAGTAGCTTAGAAATGAAGCGAATGAAAAAAATGAAAAAAGAACTGAGACTGAAAAGAATGATTATTTTTGGAAAGTGGTGGACCCAAGGCTTAGAAAATGGTATATCAAGAAAAAAGAAAAAAAGCAGACAGAAAAAGATGAGAAAGAAAAAAATAAAATTAGCCTATACCAACACAGATGGAATGATCTCAGGACTGAATGATCTAAATGACTATCTGGCATTAGAAAAACCGGATATAATGGGAATAGTAGAAACTAAATTAAAAGGTAATCTACCACCAAATACTGTGGGACAAGGTCTATACAACTGTTGGATGAAGAACAAAAAGGAAAAACAGGGAGGGGGAGTATTATTTTTTACCAGGAAAGACTTAAATGTGACAAAGTTAACAGAAGGAAAAAACAATGTAGAATCAATTATGATAAAAGTTGAAAGTAACCACATGAAAAGTAGAAAATTTGTAGTAGAAACATGGAACATAAGAGAGGAAGAGAGAAGGAGTTTGAATGTGTTTGAGATGAGGTGTCTGAGAAGTATGATGGGGGTTACTAGGCTAGATAGAATGAGAAATGAGGAGGTGAGGAGGAGAACAGGGGTGGAAAGGGAGTTGGGAGATAGGGTTGATGAAAGAGTATTAGGATGGTTTGGACACATGGAAAGAATGAATGAAGAAAGACTAGTAAAAGAGGTATGGAAGGCAGATGTGGAGGGAGTGAACATGAGGGGACGTCCTAGGATGAGATGGATGGATGGGGTGAAGGGGGCTTTGGGGAAGAGGGGAATGTCTGTTGAGGAAGGATGGGAGAAGCCAGAAGACAGGGGTGAATGGAGAATGGTTGTATATGGATGATGTTGTGATGCATGAGGTGGAATGGGTGGGGGGGATGGGGGTGAGGTAGTATGTGTGAGCAAAATTTGACACAGCCTGAAGGGATTTCTCCCCGTCTTCTCATTTTCTGCATGAGGGGATGGAGAGGGGGGGGGGTCGCCGATTTAATGAAGCGGCCTTGCTGTGGATGTACTGTGTCTTGCAACACTGCCTCTGACCCAGGGCAGTGGATAGGGTGCAGGGATGACCCGTCATCCAGGAGGTGCTAAGATGAGAGGGAGGGTGGAGGGGAGTGGAGTGTATTTAGGGATGGTATGGGTGGGAATGATTTTATGCCTTTTTCTTTTTGGCTACCTCCTTTGTAAGGGGGAAAAAGCCTTGGTATATGTATGTATGATGTAAGTACCCCCCAAAATACAGTCCTGGACAGAACACAATCATTCCAAATTGTTGTAAGATAATAAGTATGAACTGACTGATATACTAAAGGAAAGAGGAAATACAGTAATTATGGGTGATTTTAATTAAAAAGAAATACATTGGGAAGAAAAGGGTGAAGACATATGGAGCAGCATGCTACTCAATATGACCATTGAATACACAATGACTCAGTGGATAAAGGAAAATACTAGATACAGAAACAATGAGGAACATTCGAGACTGGATTTAATACTTACATCAGACTCTGAAATTGTAGACAGAATAGATTACAAAACACCAATAGGAAAGAGCGACCATGTACTAATAGAATTTGAACTAAAAGAGCAAACAGACCTAAGAAGAAATGAAAAACATAGAATAGGAAGACCAATGTACAACAAAACAAATTTTGAGAAACTTAAAAAATTCTTTTGTAATGCAAACTGGGAAAAATTCCTGAAGGAAGAAACAAGGATGGAAGAGAAATGGAATATATTAAAAGAAATTTATAATGAGGGAGTGAACAAATATGTACCACAACAAAAGCAAGAAAGAGTATACATAAAGAACTGGTACAACAAAAAATGTAGAGAAGCTAAGGATAAAAGAGAAAGCCTGGGAAAAAATGGAAAAAAGAAAAAATACAAACTATGAAAAAGAAATAATAGAAAAATGCAAGGAACAACCTAAACTATTTTATAGATATGTGAATGGTAAACTAAAAAACAAACAAGAAATAGAAAAGCTGTGCCAAGGAAGTTGTGAATATACAGAAAAACAAGATATGGCAGAAATTATGAGCAATCATTTTAAATCAGTATTCACAATTGAGAACTCAACCTGTGAGGGAATAGACAGAAATCCCCCCCAATGAAGGAAATAACTGTAACAAAGAAGGAAATCAGTGACCAAATAAAAAACCTTGATGTCAGAAAATCACATGGTCCGGATGGAATCGCAAATTGGATAGTGAAAGAATGCATAGAGGAGTTAACAGATAAAATATACAATATAATCAAATGCTCGCTCAAAGAAGGAAAGGTACCACAGGACTGGAAAAATGCAAATATTGTTCCAATATATAAAGGAGGAAACAAGGAAAATCCAACTAACTACAGACTGGTCTCCCTAACAAGCACAGTAGTAAAAATATGTGAAAAAGTGATCAAAAGTAGATGGGTTAAACACCTGGAAGAAAAAACTATACTGAACCCAAATCAACTTGGATTTAGACAAGGAAGATCATGTACAACAAACCTGATCTGCTTTTATTCGAGACTAATAGAAATACTACAAGAAGGATGGATGAGCAGACTGTGCCTATCTAGACCTACAAAAAGCATTTGATAAGGTATCACATAAGAAATTAATAAGAAAAATAGAATCAATAGGTGGCATCGGAGGTAGATTATTAGAATGGATGGAGGACTTCCTGACTGGGAGAAAAATGAGGGTAGTAATTAGAGACAAATACTCGAAGTGGGAAGAAATGATAAGTGGTGTCCCACAGGGTCAGTGCTAGCTCCAATCATGTTTGCCATATATATAAATGACATGGATGAAGGAGTTGAGTGTTATATGAATTTCTTCGCAGATGACGCAAAAATACTAAAGAAAGTAAGAACAGAGGACTGTGACTCATTACAATCAGACCTGGTCAAAATCTGGATATGGACTCAAAAGTGGGAAGTGAACTTCAATATCAAGAAATGTAGTATAATGGAGTTTGGAAAAAGTAAAAACAAAATATAAAAAAAATGTAAAATTGGTGAAGAAGAAATAAAAAAGTGAACTCAGAAAGAGACCTTGGAGTAATAATTTGCAAAGACATGACACTGGATAAACATATCAACAAAATAGTTGGAGAAACCTTCAACCTATTAAGGTCAATGAAAGTGGCATTTGACTATTTAGATGAAGAAATTATTTAAAAAATGTTAGTTACATTAATAAGACCAAAACTGGAATATGCAGTGACACTATGGACACCCAGTACTAAAAAGAATATAAGGAAACTAGAAAGAATACAGAGAGCAAAGACAAAGTTGGCACCAGCTCTTTCCAAGTTAATATACGAACAAAGATTATCCAAATTGGAACTACCAACACTAGAGCAGAGAAGAGAAAGAGGTGATCTACTGACTATCTATAGAATTATGAAAGGAATAGAAATCCTTGATAGGAATGATTTACTAAAAAATGACAATGGAAAAACAAGAGGTCATGAAAAGAAACTAAAAAAGGATAACTATAGAAGAGATTTGAAAAAAAGGCTTCCCACACAGAGTGCTGGATATCTGGAATAACTTAGATAAAGAAACAGTGTGTGCAAACACTATTCAAGATTTTAAGAAAAAAAATTATGCTGAAAGATACAAAGACGGGTCACCACGAGCATAGCTCCCTTCCCGTATAATACAACTAGGTAAATACTACTTTATCTTCCCCTACTCTAGCACTACATTCACAAACCTCCCAAAACTCTCTAAACACTCATTTAAATCTATCCAAAAAGCCTCCCTTTCCTCCTCACTTTTCTCACTACAAGGTCCACATGCACTCACAAAAAAATCTTATCTACCACCCCAGTTTCATTTTCACCCACATCAACCTTGAAGATACTTCTCTCCACTTTACCACATGCTTTCCTATCTTATCACTTGCCAGCAGAGACACTCCCTCCCTCCTTCACCCTCCACATCACTCCCGGCACTCACCTCACTACACTTCCAAACTCAAAATTACCCCTCCTTTACAACTTAGTTTCACTTAACCCTTTCCATATGATGATGCCTACATAGGTGCCATAACGCACGAGTGGGAATATGAGGATGCCAGCATTGGGGTCTTGATTATATTTATTTTGTAGTTGTAGCTGAGTGAGCCCTATTCTGTGAACTGACTTGATCATATTTTCTGTGGTTATTAATATTCAGAGTGAAAGAGAATGAGTAATATAGCTGTAACTTTATATTTTAAAACGCGAGTATTGTGATGAATCATCGAATCATCATACATCAAGCAGCTGATACTGCCCACGAGACTTTGGAGACTTTGACTTGTACTGAAGAGGTTAACACTAACAAATCCAACTTCCTTTTCACAAACATACTGCCAATCTCTTATTCTCACCTGTACCACAACCAGACACATTTAATGACCCAATTTTTAGGGTTCTGCTTGGAGTTCTCCTCTTATACCCTCATAGGATGATCATTAAGAAAGCAGGCTTCCTAGTCCCATCACTCTGTCCTACTTTGTTGCCTTTTATGACTAGCATGAAGATTACTGGCAGAATTCTTTCTCATTACCAAAGGGATAAGAAGAGTCATATATGTGGGCAGGGTGCAGGGATGACCCGTCATCCAGGAGGTGCTCAGATGAGAGGAAGGGTGGGAGGGGTGTGGAGTGTATTTAGGGATGAAATGGGTGGGAGTGTTTTTATGCCTTTCCCTTTTTGGCTACCTCCCTTGGAAGGGGGAAAAAGCCTTGGTATATGTATATGTATGTATCACCATGGCTCAAAACAGTCCATAAAGCATTAGCTGCATGATACCATGCAATCACTACTACATGCAAGTCAATGCCACAATATGGATTTCATCCAATATAACCTTAAACAGCATTATAATCCTTGAGTCAATTAGTATATGTAATACATAAACTTACTTTGTTATTGTCTTCCCATAAGTTATTTGTACAAAAGATATGAGAGTTTTGCGCAGCCATTTTCTTACTCCCCGTAATTCACACACTTCTTCTAGAAAGACAAAAATGGGTTCTGCAATGGAATCCTTACTGTCTCCATCAGTATCTCCTTCCATAACCCCGACATCATCTTCATCACTGTCTCCTTTTCCTTCATTACTGGAAGAACCAAACAGAAAGCATTCAAGAACAGATTCATAAATTTGACCGATGTCAAAAATTTGCATCAGTTTAAGAATACTGTACTTACCCCTTAAAGAAAGTTGAGAATGAAAACTTTGATTTTTTCTGTTGGGTACCTGTTTGCTTCAGGTGTTCTGGTGAGGGTGATAGGAATGCATACACTAGCTCAGAACCAGACAGCTTTTCATCTGTTAGAACTGTATCTAGGTAATTTTGTGCAACTGCTTTTGCTTTGTCAATATAAGTTTTATCAGAAGTTTTTCCGAACAACATTTTGCTAGGAACACTTGGAACTTCTATATTTTTCATGAAAGACGATATTTGACTGAAAAAGATGGAATATGTAATTACATTAGAAAAATATAAATACCAGGGTATCTGATGTTATTCAAATCAATAATCCATAGCACTTAATTTTAGATCATATATATCTCATACCATAATTTCCTGTGGAGGTCAGACAGCTGTGGTAGTTTTCTTACAACAACCCAGCCATGAGCAGGAATGCCTGAGGTCAATGACATTTCATATCGGTTTGATGATGGGGAATTTGATACAACTGTAGGATTAACCTCAGTAGGAGGACAGCACTTTATGGAATCTGTACTGAGATGAACTAGAAGAACAAGGTGGGGTGGTGTATCTCGATCTTCCATCACCTGAAAGCATCAGAATTTAGTTCAGTATGTCAAAAGGCAACAATAAATTGTTACCAAAATGACAAATTTTGAATTTCCCTTTTTAACCCCTAAACTGACACACCCTAATACCTATCCAAAAAAAAAAACATTCACTGTCCTTCCCTCATGACCCTCTTTAATGAAGGGCTATCCTACCTCCTACCACACTTGACCAAAAACTTCTCATACACCTGTCTTAAAACGAAAATGTGATCTAAGGACCCTCTTCCTATCCTAAACCCACACTGCTTTTCCCAAATTATTACCTCTGTTCCCCTCTTAAACCTCTCAATAGAAAACTTGCCTAACAGTGTAGATAGAGAGAATTATTCCCAGCAATGAAAGAAATAAACGTAACACAAAAAGAAATCAGTGATCAAATTAAAACCATTGATGTCAGAAAATCACATGGCCCAGACGGAATTGCAAACTGGATACAGAAGGAATGTATGGAAGAATTAACTGACAAAATATATAATATAATTAAGTCCTCACTTAAAGAAGGAAAAGTACCATTGGACTGGAAAAAGGCAAACATTGTACCAATTTATAAGGGAGGTGATAAAGAAGATCCATCTAACTACAGACCGGTCTCACTAACAAGCACAATAGCAAAAATTTGTGAAAGAGTTGTCAAAAACAGATGGGTTAAATACCTGGAAGAAAAATCTATACTGAACCCAAATCAATTTGGATTCAGACAAGGGAGATCATGTACAACAAATCTGATCTGCTTTTACTCAAGATTAGTAGACATAATACAAGAAAGAGATGGATGGGCGGACTGTGCTTTTCTGGACCTGCAAAAGGCATTCGATAAGGTACCTCATAGGAAATTAATAAATAAGATAGAATCAAAGGGTGGCATCAAAAGGAAAATTATTGGAATGGATAAAACTTCCTGATTGGGAGGAAAATGAGAGTTGTAATTAGAGAAAAATTCTCCAACTGGGAAGAAGTAAAAAGCGGTGTCCCGCAAGGATCGGTACTGGCCCCGATCATGTTCGCCATATACATTAAGGACATGAATGAAGGCATGGAGTGCTATATGAATTTTTTTGCAGATGATGCAAAATTACTTAAGAAGGTAAAAACGGAAGAGGACTGCAACTCATTGCAACAAGATCTGGACACGATATGGAATTGGATTCAAAAGTGGAAGTGAAATTTAATATAAAGAAATGCAGTATAATGGAATTTGGAAAGAGTAAAAACAGAATATCAAAAGATTACAGAATTGGAAAAAAAAAAAAGCATACTCTGAAAAAGATCTTGGAGTGATGATTGGAAAGGACATGAAACCTGATAAGCATATAAATAAAATATTCGGAGAAACCTACAATTTATTGAGGTCAATCAAAGTGGCATTTACTTATATGGATGAAGAAATGATAAGAAAATACTAACTACACTAATAAGACCAAAACTTGAGTATGCAGCATCACTTTGGACACCCAGTACCAAAAAGAATATTAAGAAACTAGAAAGATTACAAAGAGCAACAACCAAACTAGCACAGACTCTCGCCGAACTATCACATGAGCAAAGACTATCCAAATTGAACCTACCAACTCTGGAACAAAGAGAAAGAGGAGATTTGCTGACTACCTACACAATAATGAAAGGAATGGCAGTTTTAGACAGGAACGACCTGTTAGTGTGGGACAACGGTAAAATGAGAGGACACGGAAAAAAACTGAAAAAAGATAGTTATAGAAAAAACTTGAAAAGGAACAGTTTCCCACACAGAGCGATTAATACATGGAACAAATTAGACAACAAAACAGTATGTGCAAACACTATACAAGATTTTAAGATAAAACTTGATGCGGAGAGATACAAAGACAGGTCACCACGAGCATAGCTCCCCTCCCGTATATTACAACTACAACTAGGTAAATACTTCTATTAGCATCTGTCCATCTGCACCCTTTACCTTCTCTTTACCGTATTCACATCCTCCCACTCCTTTCACTTCCTTCCAAAACATCTTTTTACCGTTTTCAAAATTCTCCATTAAATATCTATCCCACCTTATATGTGGCAAGGCAGATTCCTGGGGAAATAATCTGTTAAGTATGGCAATGGAAAACTCAATGACCCAATAGGTAAAGGAAGAGACTTGATTAAAAGGAGATGACACTGTCGTGAGATTTGATCTACAACTCGCCAAAGAGCCAGACATTAGTAGTTCCTTGAACCACCTTTGCCCCATAGGAAAAATTGACCAAGTAACAATTAAATTTCAGCTGAAGGATAAGGAAAGAGTCAAGTAATGAATCTCACAGGCAAGGCAAACTCATTTTTGGGAAGGCATTACTTAGGATTGAAGAAATTCTTTGAAGAAGCAAACTGGAAGGAATTCATGAATACCATGGGAATAAGTAGGAAATGGGAATTTTTTCTTGACATTTACAACCTGGGAGTGAACAAACATACTGGATTAGTGAAAGAAAGCAAAAACAAAACTGGTTCAATAAAAGGTGAGAAAAAAATGGGCATGGCTTAAGGAACATGGAGAAAGAGAAGAATCAATACAATAAGAAGCTTACAATCAAGCTGGAAACAACTATACAAGCATTTGCAATGAGGAAGAGAATAATTTTGAAAGGGATGTTGTAGATAAATGCAAAGATGAACCGAAACTGTTCATAAATAGTAAACTGAGACACAGGGAAGTAATCATCAAGTTAACTGTGGGTGGTGAGGTCTTTGTGGAGGCCTCAGTTCAGGCAAAAATAATGAAAGAATGTTTCCAATCTCTCTTCACAAAGGAGAGAACTTTTTTTAAAGGAAAGTGTGGAACAAAAAATCTGGGTTTAATTTAAAAGACCCTGTATAAATGTAGAAGTGAGGAAAGTGTTAAATTTTTGGGGATCAGTGGATATCACAAAAACTTCAGGGCCTGACAGGATCTCAAATTGGATACTTAAAGATTATAAGAAACAACTGGACAAAATTCAGTCTTATTGTATATTCATTAAAAGAAGGCAAAGTGCTGCATGACTGAAAAAGGACAAATGTGGTATCAATTCACAAAGGTGGAAGTAAGGAGACACCACTAATCTATAGGCAGCTATAGACTATGTTTTCTTGCACCAATTACATGCATATTATTTTTCCTTCATATTTTCAACAAAAATATTACAAAACAGATAATTCCATCTGTTTTCTCCTGGTCTCTCTTGTAGGACACCCACAGCTCCTGGGTAAATGGCAATGGCCCCAGAGTGGTCCACAAATCAATCAAAGAGGAGATATTGTGTTGTTATTTAGGTAAGATGAGAGCAAGGCAAAGTAGGATGAGTTATTTACATAGTTGTATTTTATGGGACGAGAGCTATGCTCATGGTGACCCGTTTTTGTATCTCTCCACATCCAGTTTATTCTTAAAATCTTGTATAGTTTTGGCACTCACTGTCTCTCCATTTAGCTTGTTCCAGACCAATCACTCTATGTGGGAAGCTATTCTTTTTCAAATCTCTTCTGTAATTGTCCTTCTTTAGCTTCTTTTCATGTCTTCTTGTTTCTCTTCTGTCTCATTTAAATAAGTCGTCTCTATCAAGAATATCCATACCTTTCATAATTCTGTAAATGATCAACAAATCACCTCTTTCTCTTCTCTGTTCCAGTGTTGATAGATGTAATTTCTCCAATCTTTGTTCGTATGTCAAATTTGATAGTGTGGGTGCCATTTTTGTTGCTGTTCTTTGAATTCTTTCTAGTTTTCATATGTTCTTTTTTTTTTTGTGTTAGGTGCCCATAGTGTTGTAGCATACTCTAGTTTAGGTCTTATTAGTGTAACAACTATTTTCTTTACCATTTCTTCATCCATGTAGTTGAAGGCCACTTTCATTGATCTTAATAAGTTAAAAGTCTCTCCAAATAATTTATCAGGTGTCAAGTCACTTGAGATAATCACTCCCAGGTTCCTTTCTGACTCGACTTTTTTGACTTCCTCGTTTCCAATTTTATATTGACCCAATATTCTATTTTTGCTTTTTCCAAATTCCATTATGCTACATTTCTTAACCCCTTCCATACGGTGCCGCACACGTAGGCGTCATGGACTTAGATCTCGGTGGCAGCAGCCAATGCCAGCCGTACGACGTGTCGTAATAATACTCGCATCATAAAATATAGTCACCGCTTATATCGATCGTTCTCTCTTCACCCGTGAATTTTGATAACCATAGAAAATGCGATTACAAAAGAATTAGAAAGAATGTCATTATGGAGGGGCGACTACAATAAATATAATCAAGACGCCGATATGGCAGCCTCGCGAATACACTCGCTCCCCATGACGCCTACGTGTGCGGCACCGTATGGAAGGGGTTAATGTTAAAATTCATTTCACATCTCTAACTCCATTCCCATATTTTGTCCAGGTCTTCTTCTAGCAATCTGCAATCTTCTTCTGTGCTTACTCTCGTGATTAATTTGTCATCATCAGCAAAGAAGTTCATGTAACAATTCACTCCCTCATCCATATCATTTATACATATGGCAAACATTAAAGGACCCAATACAGAGCCTTGCGGGATGCCACTTATCACATCTTCCCAGATTGAATTTTTGTCTCTGTACCACTCTCATTTTTCTCCCACTTAAGAAATCCTTCATACATTCCAGTAGCTTACTTTGTATTCCTCCTATTATTTCAATTTTCCTATAAGGCACAATCTGCCCAGCCATTTCTTTCTTGTATTATCTCAATTAATCTCGAGTAAAAGTATATAATTTGTGGTACACGATCTTCCACTTTTAAAGCCAAATTGTTTAGGGTTTAATATTTTATTCTCTTCCAAATGTTTGATCCATTTGTTTCTGATAACTTTTTTGCATATTTTTTTCTACTGTGCTTGTAAGGGATACTGGTCTGAAGTTTGTAGGATCTTCTTTGTTTCCTCCTTTGTATATTAGTACTATGTTTGCACCTTCCTAGTCTTGCGGTACCTTTCTTTCTTTGGGTGAAAAGTCTATTATCTTGTATAATTTGTCCGTCAGTTTGTCTATACAGGTAAACGTCGACTTACGATGGCCGCGACTTACGATTGTTCGACTTTACGATGACGACGACGATATGATATATTTAACCCCTTCCATACGGTGCCGCACACGTAGGCGTCATGAGGAGCAAGTGGATTCGCGACGCTGCCATATCGGCGTCTTGATTATATTTATTGTAGTCGCCCCTGTGTTTTTACATTCTCTCAAATGTCTCTGAATCCCATTCTCTGTGGTTTTCAAAATTCGCGGGTGAGAGAACGATCGATATAAGCGGTGACTATATTTTATGATGCGAGTATTATTACGACACGTCGTACGGCTGGCATTGGCTGCTGCCCGCGAGATTTAAGGCCGTACTGAAAATACATATTATAGTGTATGAATATGGTAAAAAGGATAAAAATAATTAAATAAACTACTGTACATGTTTAATAGGCTATATTCAGTATCTCTGGTGGTTAATATACAGGTAGGCTAGGTACAGTGACCACGGAACAGAGTGATACACAAATTGGGGATCGACTTACGATGAAATCGTCTTACGATGGATCTATCGAAACCTAATGCCATCGTAAGTCGACGTTTACCTGTACACTGTTTCAGTATCCAATTTGCAATTCTATTTGGTCCATGCGATTTCCTAACATCTAGGTTTTTTATTTGGTCTCTTATTTCTTTCTGTGTTACCTTTATTTCTTTCATTTTAGGGGGTCTTTCTTGTTGTTCATCTTTCCATATCTGTGAGCTCTCACTTGTAAAAACAGACCTGAAATGTCTGATCATAACTTCTGCCATTTCTGTGTCATCTATATATTCTTTATCTACTTCATGCAGTTTTACAATTTCATGTTTATCCTTTGTCATTTACACCCTGTGTTGGGGGGGGAAAAGAATGCTGCCAAGTATTCCCACTTGGATTGTAAGAGGCATAAAAAAATGGGACAGGGATTGGGACCAGGCATCTTCTCCCTGCAGTCCAACAGGGGACATTCCTAAAAAAAGTAAAGGCATAAGAGGGTCTAGAAATTTTCCAACCAGTACCCTAAAGTTTGCATCTTTTAATGTGCATGGATGTGGTACAGATGAGAGTAAAAGGGAAGAGATAGGTAGTATGTTTGTGAGAAGAATGATGGATGTGTTGGCTTTGAGTGAAACTAAGTTGAGAGGGAAGGGAGAGTGTGAGTTTGGGAGTGTAGTTGGGAGGTTCTCAGGAGTGAAGAGAGGGCGTGGGAGAGAAGGGGTGGCTATACAAGTAAGTGAAGAGATAGGTAAATGTGTAGTGGAGTGGAAGGAGGTTTAAGGATAATGTGGATGAAGGTGAAACTGGGAAAGGAGATGTGGGTTTTTGTAAGTGCACATTCATTGTGTCTTCCAGTAATTTAGAATAATCATTATCAGACCAAGCCTGTGTTTTTGGTGGCACATACACTGCCACAAATTTTCTGCTTTTCATATTTTTGTTTACAATTTTAATTATAATTAATTCCACATTATCTTTGCCTTCATTTATCTTTGTCACATTTAGACCCTTTTTGGTCAATATCATGACACCTCCACCCTGCTTGTCTGTTTTATTTTTCACCCAGTGGTTGTATAGACCTTGTCCCACTATACTTGTTAATAGAGGTCCTTTCAGTTTTGTCTCCACAATTCCCATAATGTCAGGTTTCTCTATTTCTAGATAGTCGTTTAGTTAATTAATTCCAGAGATCATGCCATCGATATTTGTGTATGCCACTTTTAGTTTCATATTTTCCAGTCTCTGTTGTTTTCTCATTTCTATCATTGGCTTCAATTCTGAGAGCTTTGTCTTTCTCTTTTTCCTCATCACTAATTTCCTTTTTTCATCCATATATGTTTGAATTTCTCGCTGTTTGCTAATTTAACTGCTTTTGATAATACCTCCTCAGCTATAATTTGAGTTTATAGTTTTATTTTAAGAGGTCTATGTTGTTTTTCTTTTGAATATTTGCCATTCTGTGAATTTCATTGTCAAAATTTTGCCCTTTGTCCTGTATGTCTTTCAAAATTTCCTTAGCTATTTCCTTTTCCTCCTTTTCTCTCTGGTATTTATATCATGTTTTTCCTGAATACCATGGACCACAATGCATTTACCTGTCAACTGTATCTCTCACCCAATTTCCTTTTTCTTTAATTACTTTCATAACTGTTTCTTTTGTATTTTCCTCCATCTGCTTTTGTACTATTTCTCTAAAAGATTTTTTTTTATTTTCCTGTTCTTGTTTTCATTGACTTTTTTTTTTTTTCATTGAGGTCTGTTTCTTTAAATGACTCTTCCACCTTTCTGGTCACAACCTGTAATTGCTCTTTGACCTTTTTCAGTTCTTCATTTTTTTTTTGTCCTCAATTTTCATTCTTTCGTTTTCTCTTTTGAGGATTCCAATTTTGCTCTTTAGGTCACTTAATTCTCTAATTGTTTGCTTGTTACTCTTACGCAAAGTAATGAATTCCCCAGGTACAGCTCGGTAGTCCAATTTTTAAATCTATGATTTCTTTCAATAATTTGCTTACTTCGCGATTTCTTAATGCACTGCTATATCTAACTTCTCTATATCTAAGCCTTTACCTATTTCTCCTGGATTTCTTTGAAAACCTGAAAAACTTTTGTTCTATCACCTTTGGTTTATCATTGGAGTGTCAATTAAACATGTTTTTTTGGGAATGACACCTCTTGGTGATTCCACCTTACTTATATCCAGGCCTCTCTTCATTGGTTCATTTAATATTCTTTCATCTTTTTCTTTGTCCACTGTGCCAACGATACTTATTTCAAGAACTGGATTTTACCTTATCAGTCACACGAGAAACATTACACATCCCGCAATGTGAGCAATAACTACATATAGGGCATATACTCTGTATTGTTACTGTTTCAAAACTGGGGGACAATACAGCCATGAACTTTCCTTTAGAGTAACATGTTTATGACAACTCTGTATTGTAACACTCAAAGGGAGTGAGGCTTCATGTTAAATCCTATCATAATCTTACCTGTTGTCCATGAAAAATTATATACATACTCCAAGTGCCAAAGTCAAAAGGCATAAATCCACTCCAACCCATTTCATCCCCACACCCTCCACTACCATTTACCGCCCCTTTCTCCCTATTTTTTGGCTCCTCCTGGATGCAAGGTCATCCCTATATCTCACCCATTGCCCTGGGTCAGAAGCAATGTACATGAGAATTCAGTGTGGGTGAAGGATAGACCCTATAAAATATTTCACAAAAATTGTTGATGGTTGTTTGAGTTATTTCCTAGTAATGGGTCTCAGAAAAAAAAACATCATTACAACTGAATTCTGGCCATGTTAGACTGGTTTAGTCAACTAATTGTATATTATAATGGATCTATTTTGATAATAAAGTCAAATTACCTATATTTCAAACTGTGAAATATCATTTCTTACCATATTAGTCAAATTAATCTATACTACCTGAACATTCTGCACATAAACTCTCCATCGTCCAATATTGTCACTCCATAAAGCAGTCCGTTCAACATGGGTCTCTAGTTGTTTGTGGTCTGCTGAGAGAGCACTAATTTCATTTTCTAAATGTGTAATGACTTTTGGATCTGCTTTCCTGCACTGTTTAATTGCTTGCAAAGCCTGTTAGCAATACAAAATACAAAAATTAATGCAAGAAATTATTAAATTTTTCTTATGTACAAAGACTTTAAACGCAAAAAATAAAGCTCTTACCATACGTTTGTTTATCAGTCTTTCCTGAAGATGGGCAAGTTTATTTCTGGCATAAGTAGAATGATCAGTAAGTTGTAGTTGTTGTGCTGTATCCACTACCTCAGTACTACTTCCATTTTCTGTTGTCCCAATTCCTTCCTCTAGAACATACAAATACATTTAACAGGAAAATGAAGGAGAAATAAGGAAAAATGAGGTGAAACCAGTTATCAAAATGATGAGAGCATGTAAAACACCTGAGTTGGATGGGTGTCAAGTGGAGTGTTTAAAAAAAAGGGAGGTACAGTGATGGTGGACTGGCTGGTGAGGTTGTTTAATGTTTGTCTAAAAGATGGTAGATTGCTGGAGAACTGGAGGAGTGCCTGTATAGTTCCTCTTTACAAGGGGACAAGTGTGAGTGTAGTAGTTTCACAGGGATCAGTTTGTTGAGTGCAGTTGGGAAGGCTTATGGGAGGTTTTTGATTGAGAGGATTAGGAGAGGAACAGAGGGAGTAATGGGACCTTTCGCAGTCAGGCTCGTAGATTCCTATTAGCGCTAGAATTTTCAATTGTCTCGGATTTCACGCGGCAAAGGGGTGACTTAGCTAATTTGGAAACAGATATTGAAAAAAATAAAAAATAAAAATACGACATAAATTGCTGTGGTGGGGAAAAAGAATATCTTCCCTGTGGCGGGGGAAAAGAATACTGCCACCAAGTAATTCCACTTGGATCGTAAGAGGCGAGAAGAAAGGGACGGGGATTGGGACTAGGCATCCTTCTCCTTGTAGCCCCACAGGGCACATTCCTAAAAGAAAAAGCAAAGGCATAAGAGGGTCTGGGAGTTTTCTGACCAGCACCCTAAGGTTTGGGTCTTTTAATGTACATGGATGTGGTACAGATGAGAGTAAAAGGGAAGAGATAGGTAGTATGTTTGTGAGAAGAAAGATGGATGTGTTGGCTTTGAGTGAAACTAAGCTGAAAGGGAAGGGCGAGTGTAAGTTTGGGAGTGTAAGTGGGAGGTTATCAGGAGTGAAGAGAGGGCGAGGGAGGGAAGGGGTGGCTACACTAGTAAGTGAAGAGATAGGTAAATGTGTAGTGCAGTGGAAGGAGGTTTCCTCAAGGATAATGTGGATGAAGGTGAAACTGGGAAAGGAGATGTGGGTTTTTGTTGCATATGGACCTGGCAGTGAGAAGAGTGTAGAAGAAAGGGAGGCTTTTTGGATAGATTTAAATGAGTGCATAGAGGATTTAGGGAGAAATATCAATGTAATAGTACTGGGAGACCTTAATGCTAGGGAGTGGTTGGGAAATGTGGAGTTCCAGGAAAGAATCGTAGTGGAGAGTTGATGGTGGAAATGTGTCTAGAGAGTTGATGATAGCAAATACAGTGTTTCGGAAGAAAGTCAAGCATAAGTACACATGGGAGAGGGTGGTGGAGGGAAGGGTGGTAGACAGAGCGTTAATGGACTATGTAGTGGTAAATAGGTTTATGATAGGAAGAGTTAAGGATGTACATGTGCTAAGGGGAGAGGGTGGGGGAATATCAGATCATTTTTTGGTGGAAGGTAAGTTGAGAGTGGAGGATAGATGGAGGAAGAGGAAAGTGACAGAAGGTAGGGAGGTACTTAGAGTGAACTCTTTAAATGAAAAGGAAAAGGAGAAGGAGTACAAGAAGAAGCTGAAGGAGGAGTGGAGGGAGTGAAGGATAGAGTAGAGCTAGGTGTGGAGGAGGAATGGGGATGGTTCAAGGAGGGAGTCACAAGGTGTGCAAAGATTGTGTATGGAACAAGGAGGGTGGGAGGAAATATAAGGAAAGGTAGTGAGTGGTGGGATGAGGAAGCAAAGAAGGTTGTAGAAGAGAAGAAGTGAGCTTTCACAGATTGGTTACAAAATAGGACGAGGGAGTCATATGAGAGGTACAAAGAAAAGAAAAGAGAAGTAAAGCACAAGGTAAAGGAGGCAAAGAGGAGAGCAGATGTGAAATGGGGTAAGATTATGACAGAAAATTTTGAAAGTAATAAAAAGATGTTTTGGAAAGAAATTAAAAGAGGAAGAGGAGGTGAATCAAGTAGAGAAGAAAAGGATAAAGGTGCAGATGGAGAGATGATAATGGAAGAGAAGGCAGTAAGGGGAAGATGGGCAGAATATTTTAGGGAGTTGCTAAATGTGAAGGAGGATAGGGAGGGAAAGGTAGCTGCAGTGGGAAATGCTAAGAAAATGAGAGTGATGAGTGAGGAAAATGAAGGAGAAATAAGGAAGGATGAAGTGAAGGCAGATGTTAAGATGATGAAAGCAGGGAAGGCACCTGGTCTGGATGGATGCCATGCAGAATGTCTAAAAAAAGGAGGTACAGTGATGGTGGACTGGTTGGTGAGGTTATTTAATGTTTGCTGGAGAGAGGGTAGAGTGCCGGAGGACTGGAGGAGTGCCTGTATAGTTCCACTTTACAAGGGAAAAGGGGACAAGTGTGAATGTAGTAGTTTCAGAGGGATTAGCTTGTTAAGTGTAGTTGGGAAGGCTTATGGGAGGATCTTGATTGAGAGGATTAGGAGAGGAACAGAGGGAGTAATTGGTGAGGAACAGTGTGGATTTAGGACGGGTAGAGGTTGTGCAGATCAGATTTTTGTGGTAAGACAGATATGTGAGAAAGCTATAGGAAAGGGGAAGGATGTTTTTTGGGCCTTTATAGGAGAACAGTTGCTGGCTGGCGAAGTCACATCTTGGCTTAATGTACTGTATGGTTAGTTGCCAGCAGCCGACGGTTAGTAATCGTACCGGAAAAATTAAGTCTTCGATGCAAAATCATATTTTCTATACATTACATGGATTTGCCTATTGCTTGGTGCATTCAAATGAAAGTATATATCAGTATATGTCCATTGAAGTCGGTAGAAAATGACAAATTGCTTGGCTTGATACAATTATAGCCTGTTTTACGAATATCATTTGTAATTATAAATAGAGGATCAAACAATGCTATATGCCATTTGCAATCATGAAATTAATTGACTTAAATTTCAGACACAATAATGTACAACGATCCTCTGTAAGCTTATAAAACTTGCCCAAAAGAAGTATTTATTTTCTGGCAAGAATTACAAAATCTGGCAGTGTCTGGTATCAAATCGCTCACTGCGAAAGGTCCCATTGGTGAGGAACAGTGTGGGTTTAGGATATTGAGAAAGCTTTAGAAAAAGGAAAGGATTTTTGGGGGGGACTTTATGGATTTGGAAAAGGTTTATGACAGGGTAGAAAAGAAGACACTGTGGAAGGTACTGCAGATATATGGGATAGGAGGAAAGCTGTTGAGAGCAGTCAAGAGTTTTCATGAGAGTAGTAGAGCCTGTGTTAGAATTAGAAACAGAGAGAGTGGTTTAATGTGACTTCGCCAGCCAGCAACTGTTTTCCTATGCCTAAAATTTTCAGGCACTGAAATAGAAACAGTCCCGCACAGATAAAACATAGACAACAGTCCAAAGCTTCTTTCATGGACAGATATGTGGGAGATTCTGAGGACTTGTCAGCTAGTGTGGGTCTGTGGGTTTTCCAATTAGTGAAACTTGAAGTAATCAATGATCATAAGATACGTTCCAGTGCATAGGGTATAATATTACCTAAGAACATAAGTATGAAGGAAACTGCAAGAAACCATAAGGCATACACTAGGCAGTTCCATGTCTATTACCACCTGTCACCCCCATCCATAAAGTTGTCTAATCATTTCTTACAACAACCAATAGTTTCAGCACTCAATACATGGTTACTAAGTCTATTCCATTTGTTGATCACCCAATTAGTAAAACAATTCTTGCCTATTTCTTTCTTAAATCTACATTTGTCCAACTTAAATCCAATCTTCCTCACTTAGTGTTTTGCTTCTATTCATTTTTGTGTGCCTCTCATATGCTTCCCTGGTTCTATTTGGCAACAGATATTAATATGTTCACTTCTCCCACCATTGCCTTCATCCCTTGATCATCTTATATGCTGCCACTCCTTCTGCTTCCTCCCATTCTCCTTATCCCACATGTTCTCTATGCACACTCTAGCACTTCATCTTTGAAACATCCCATTTCTTTATCCTTCACTACCTCTCACACTTATCTCAGTTTCTCCTGGTACTGGATTTTTTTTCTTTCACCTCATTCAATTTGTTCACTTTCAAAATTTCTCTGTCTCCCTCATTTTTCTTCTATCTCCACTTTATCTCCAATCTTAACTTTCCTGCTACTAGATAATGATTTGACAATCCCCTGCTCTCTCCCATAAATACATTTATATCCAAATCTCTTCCAATCTTCCTTAGGTATTTCACTACACAGCCCATCAATGCCCTTTCAACCATCCTCCTATCCACCACCCTTCCCCATGTATACTTATGCTTGTTTCTTTTCTTAAACACTGATATTACCAATTCCTTTTCTAAGCACATCTCTAATATCTTCTGTCCACTCCAGTATAATTCTTACTTGACACCCCATACCTCCCTCCTACTCCATCAGCTCATCTCCTACTCTAGCACCAAGATTCCACAACTCCACTACATAATTTCTCCCAAAATTCTATGCACTCATTGAAATAAATCCAAAAATCCTCCCTCTCCTCCTCACTTTTCTCACTATCAGGTCTACATGCATTCACAAAAACCCATATCCCCATCATGCACTCACCTATCTCATTACTTATCAGCAGTGCCACTCCTTTCTTTCCCCACTGTCACTCCTAACACCCCCACAAAACACTTCTAAACTCCAAATCATCCTCTCTTTCAACTTAGTTTCACTCAATGCTGAATGGAGGGTCCCTAGACCTCTCACTCTGTCCCATTTAGTCACCTATAACCATCTATTCCCATCTATATATGCACAATATACCCACACCTCACACCTCAGAAATACAAATTTCTTCTTGTGGAGATGACATAACAATTACATGCACACACCATAACACAGACAAAGCTGCAGAAATACTACAACCATAGCTTGACACACTAAACACCTGGTTCACAACAGACTCAAAATAGTACCAACCAAATCTAAAGCCACACCTCTCACCAACTGGACAGAACACAAATACATACCACGCCTCTTTATCAACTATACTCTCATACCACACAAACATATACCCAAGATTCTTGGCATAATATATGATACATTCATGTCATTCAAACAACACATCATGAACATAAGGAGAAAATGCACACCTAAGCTTAACTCGCTTAAATCAATTGCAGAAACAACATTCAAACAAAACAAAGAAACTACCATCACAGTATACAAACAATGCAAACAAGGAGTGATGAATTATGCGTGCCCCACATGGGCTCCTAATTTCATTATGACACACCATAACACCCTACATACCATACAAAACAAAGCCCTAAAGACAATTACATGCTACACAAATACACCTACAGACCATCTTCACCATGAAATAAAGTCCTCAAAGTTAAGGATTTCCTTGAAATGAGAGGCACACAAACACCTGTCACAGCCTCCACAAACACACTATATCCATAAAGACTAGATTCAATATTTATATCAGAGCCTGAAAATGTGGATAAAACTGAATACAAGACACCAATTGGGAAGATTGATCACATACTACTTAAGCTTGAACTACATACATACATATACCAAGGCTTTTTTCCCCTTACAAGGGAGGTAGCCAAAAAGGGAAAGGCATAAAATAATTTCCACCCATTCCATCCCTGAAACAAGAAACACAAGAAAGGAAGACTGATGTATGACAAAATGGACTTTGGGAAACTTAGAAAGTTCTTTCAAAAACTGAGTTGGGAAATATTCTATAATGAAGAAGCACAGGTGGAAGAGAAATAGATGATTTTAAAAGAAATCTATAATGAAGGAGTGAATAAATATGTACCAAAACAAAAACAGGAAAAGATGTACATTAAATGCTGGTATAACCGTCTGGGGTATAGGCTGCATGTTATTAGGACTAAGTAGCATACAGCTGGTACTTTAGGGTCTATATGGGGCATCCCTACAGATCAGAGCCACACATCATTTTTTTTGTGATAGAGGAAATCTTTGTTTATAGAGAAATTATGATACTTTATTATACTGCAACTGTCCCTCCGTTATGCTGTCTCCCCAACCCTTGTTACTGTCCAGTACCATTTCTCTGAATATTCATTCAATGGAGTGGTTGGGAAGTGTGGAGCTCCAGGAAAAAATATCGTAGTGGAGAGTTGATGGTGGAGATGTGTCTAGAAAGAGAGTTGGTGATAGCAAATACAGTTCAGGAAGAAAGTCAATCATAAGTACACATGGGAGAGGGTGGTGGAAAGAAGGGTGGTAGTGTTAATGGACTATATAGTGGTAACCAGGAGAAGAGTAGGAAGAGTTACGGATGTACATGTTCTAAGGGGAGAGAATGGGGGAATATCAGATCATTTTTTGGTGGAAGGTAAGTTGAAAGTGGAGGATAGATGGAGAAAGAGGAAAAGGACAAAAGGTATGGAGGTGCTTAGGGTGAACTGTTTAAATGAGAAAGAAAAGGAGAAAGAGTACAAGAAGCTGAGAGAAGAGTGGGAGGGAGTGAAGGATAGAGTAGAGCTAGGAGTGGAGGAGGAATGGGGATGGTTCAAGGAGGGAGTCACAAAGTGTGCAAAGATGGTGTGTGAAACAAGGAAGATAGGAGGAAATAGAAGGAAGGGTAGTGAGTGGTGGGATGAGGAAGCAAAGAAGGTTGTAGAAGAGAAGAAGCGAGCTTTCATAGATTGGTTACAAAATAGGATGAGGGAATCATATGAGAGCATAGCTCCCCCTTCCCACAGAACACAACAAGGTAAATACACAACATAGCAAATCACCCACACACACCTAAAAACATCAAAACAAAATCCAAATACCTATATCACACACAAATACTCACTTCTCTTCCTCCACAACTATCAGACACCAGCCTCCAGAAGCATAGCTATAATCCCATTGCTCACTGTTCCATCAACAAACTGAAAGACAACACACTGCTGCATGCCAGACCCCCCCCCACCCCGATATCCATCCCTCTGAATCCTCTCTCCACCATAAGGACAGAGTCCACCTGGCCAGACTATTGTGCAGCCACTATCCAGTCATTCTATGCTACCAGAAGAGGTTGGATGACCACACTGCTAATAGATATCCAGGATGCAACACTTCACCCCATACTATACAACACATTATGGAAGACTGCATATTTTAAAATGGATTTATGGGAAAACCCCATTACAGCCATTGCAGTCCTCTGAGAGACAGGACTGCTCAGCCAGACAGTCTAGGGAACAACAACAACAATAACATCCATGGGAACATGATGGTACCATTCTTTTCTCTCCAACTACAGGGGGAACAGGGAGAGGTAGAATCACAGATGTGGTAAAGGACAGGTTTATGGAAGTGGCATAAACAAGGGACAGCAGTAGTATAAAAGTATCATCATTCTTTAATGAGTAGAGATTTAATCTCTATCACAGACAAATGAAGTGTGGCTCTGGTCTGTGAGTGCCCAAAACAATTCCTTAAATACTGACTGCATGTTACCATACAGCCAATACCTCAATTAATTCCAGAAAATAGAATTGTCATAACTTTCACAATAAAAAATGCTTAACTCACCTGTATAATCAGTCATAAAGTCAACTCCCTGAAGAGTAGCCTGAGTAAGCATTGCATAATATGTGTGAGAAACCAAAAATCCTGTGTAGTGACGCTCTTCCAAGATCCTTTCCATTTCCTCACCAATTTCATACAATACTTCTGGACCACGATTACCAAGTAAAAATGCTTCTACACCTCTCAAAGTTGCCTAGGACAATAAACAGTTAACATTACAAATGTGCTGATTATGTAAATTCAAATACATAAAAAAAATGAAATAAATCATCCTATTTCATGAATCATCAACTTGTACTTGCAATTAAGTTTCTATCTTCACATTAGTATATTGATTTTTATTTACTAATGCTAGTTCATATATCTACCTATATACCAAAGGCTTCTTCCCCTTTATAAGGGAGGCAGCCAGTCACAACACATAACCACCTACCCACTGCACTCCCATACACCACCCACTGTTTCCCTCCCATCTCACCTCCTCATGGATGAAGGATCATCCCTGTCTCCTGCCCATTGCCAGGGTCAGAAGCAATGTAGCAAGACACAGCACATCCAGAGCACAGCTGCTTCATTTAAATAGCAACCCTCCCTCCTTGTCCCCTCATGTGAAAAAATGTGGAGACAAGGAGAAATCCCTCCAAGCTGCATCAAAATATTATCCATACACAACCATTCTCCACTCATCCCTATCCCCTGCTTTCTCACTTCCTAGTTCAACATACATTTCCTTCTTGCTTAAAGTCCCTTTCATCCCATCCATCTGTCTCATTTTTGGTCTTCCCCATTCATTCCATCCACCTCTGCTTTCCACACTCTTTTTGCTAATCTTTCTTCACTCATTCTTTCTATATGCCCAAACTATCACAACAATCTTTCATCAGCCCTATCTGCCAGCTCCCTTACTAACCCCACTCTCCTCCTCAACTCTTCATTTCTTACTCTATCCAACCTTGCAACCCCCATCACAGTTCTCATTAACTTCATCTCAAATATATTTAGGCTCCTCCTTTCTGGTTCTCTTGAATTCCAAGTCTCTGCCCCATACAAGGTAAAAGATTAACAAAGTTATGACTACTGATAAAATTTCAAACACACCCTGGACATCCTCTTGACACCCTTGGTAGTTAGTAAGGCATATGGGTGTCAATCAAAATGGGAATAGAGGGAGTAATAAAGGAAGAACAGTGTTGGTTTAAGAAAAGAAGAGAATGCATAGATAACATTTTGTGAGAAGTTTTTGGCAATAGGTTATGTCTTTCTGGCATTTATGGATTTGGAGAAGGCAAATGACAGTTGACAGAGGGCACTGTACGGGATAATGGGAGGGCTGTTGAGGGCAGTCAAGTGTTTATAAATGAATAGTAGAACTTGTGTTAGGGGATGAAATGGAGAGAGTGAATGGTCTGAGATGAAGGTGGGGCTGTGCTAGGGCTGTATAATGCCACCATGGTTGTTTAGCTTGTAAATGGAGGTGGTGCAGGAGATAAGAATTTAATTATTGCCTCAAGTTTCACTATGTTGAAAACCTGCAGCCCCACAGTGGCTGGCAATGTATTAGGGTGAGACTATTTCTCTGTCACCAGCTGAAAATGGTAGGGAGGGGGAGCATTCAGCTCACCATGTACATACATACATACATACATATACCAAAGGGTTTTTCCCCCTTACAAAGGAAGGTAGCCAAAAAACAAAGGCATAATACCATTCTCACCCATTCCATCCCTAATACACTCCACTACCCTCCAACCTCTACCCTCACTCTTATCTTGGCACCTCCTGGATGACGGGTCATCCGTACATCTTGTCCACTGCCCTGGGTCAGAAGCAGTGACTCAAGACACAGCACATCCACAGCAAGGCCGCTTCATTAAATCGGTGACCTCCCATCTCGTCCCCTCATGCAGAAAAGAAGATGGGGAGAAATCCCTTCAGGGTGCGTCAAATTTTTCTCATACATACTACCTCACCCCCATCCATTCCACCTCATGCATCACATCATCCATATACAATCATTTTCCATTCACCTGTCTTCTCTCCTCTTCCGTCCTTCCTCAACAAACATTCCCCTCTTCCCCAAAGCCCCTTTCACCCCATCCATCCATTTCATCCTAGGTCGCCCCTCCATGTTCACTACTTTCACAGCTGCCTTCCATACCTCTTTTACTAGTCTTTCTTCACTCATTCTTTCCATGTGTCCAAACCATCCCAATACTCTTTCATCCACCCTATCTCCCAGCTCCCTTACCATCCCCATTCTCCTCCTCATTTCTCACTCTATCCAGCCTAGTAACCCCCACCATACTTCTCAGACACATTCAAACTCCTTTCTTCCTCTCTTATGTTCCATGTTTCTGCCCCCATACAGTGCTGTTGGCACAATCACTCCTTCATACAATCTCCTCTTAGCATCCATTCCCAAATGTCTATTCCTCATTACACTTCTTAATCCACCAATGCATTTACTCGCTTCTCTCAATCTACATTCTACCTCCACCTTCACTCCTCCCTTTCCTGCCACATTTGCACCCAAGTATCTAAAACTATCCACTTCCTCCAGTCGCTCTTCCTTAATGCTCACTTCTAGTCTGCTGCCATTTTCACCCCTTATACATCTTCAACCTTCTTCTTTCACACACTCTCCCGAACTCTGTCACTAACTTCCTCAATCCCTCCTCTCATCCTGCTACAAACACAGTGTCGTCTGCAAACAACAGCTGACTCACCTCCCACTTTTCTCCATCTTTAACCATTTCCAATCCCTGACCCACTACCCTTGCATTTACCTCTCGCACCACCCCATCCATGTATAAGTTGAACAGCCAGGACGACATAACATATCCCTGACAAAGTCCCACTTTTACCTCAAACCACTCACTCTCTCCATTTCTAATCCTGACACATGCTCTACTACTCTCATAAAAACTCCTGACAGCTCCTAGAAGCTTTCCTCATATCCCATATATATGCAAAACCTCCCACAGTGTCTTCCTATCTACCTGTCATAAGCCTTTTCCAGATCCATAAAAACCCAAAAAACATCCTTACCTTTCCCAATAGCTTTCTCACATATCTGTCTTACCACAAAAATCTGGCCTACTCAACCTCTACCAGTCCTAAATCCACACTGTTCCTCACCAATTACTCCCTCTCTTCCTCTCCTAATCCTCTCAATCAAGATACTCCCATAAGCCTTCCCAACTACATTTAACAAGCTAATCCCTCTGAAACTACTACACTCACACTTATCCCCTTTTCCCTTGTAAAGTGGAACTATACAAGCACTCCTCCAGTCCTTCGGCACTCTACCCTCTCTCCAACAAACATTAAATAACCTCACCAACCAGTCCACCATCACTGTACCTCCTTTTTTTAGACATTCTGCATGGCATCCATCCAGACCAGGTGCCTTACCTGCTCTCATCATTTTAACATCTGCCTTCACTTCATCCTTCCTTATTTCTCTTCCATTTTCCTCACTCATCACTCATTTTCTTAGCACTTCCCACTGCAACTATTTTTCCCTTCACATTTAGTAATTCCCTAAAACACTCTGCCCATCTTCCCCTTACTGCCTTCTCTTCCATTATCATCTCTCCATCTGCACCTTTTACCTTTTCTTCTCTACTTGATTTGCCTCCTCTTCCTCTCTTAATTTCTTTCCAAAACATCTTTTTATTACTTTCAAAATTTTCTGTCATACTCTTACCCCATTTCACATCTGCTCTCCTCTTTGCCTTCTTTACCTTGTGCTTTACTTCTCTTCTCTTTTCTTTGTACCTCTCATATGACTCCCTCGTCCTATTTTGTAACCAATCTGTGAAAGCTCGCTTCTTCTCTTCTACAACCTTCTTTGCTTCCTCATCCCACCACTCACTACCCTTTCTTCTATTTCCTCCTGTCCTTCTTGTTCCACACACCATCTTTGCACACTTTGTCACTCTTTCCTTGAACCATCCCCATTCCTCCTCCATTCCTAGTTCTACTTTATCCTTCACTCCCTCCCACTCCTCTCTCAGCTTCTTTTTGTACTCCTTCTCCTTTTCCTTCTCATTTAAAGAGTTCACCCTAAGCACCTCCCTACCTTTTGTCCTTTTCCTCTTTCTCCATCTATCCTCCACTCTCAACTTGCTTTCCATAAAAAAATGATCTGATATTCCTCCACTCTCTCCCCTTAGAACATGTGCATCCTTAACTCTTCCTATTATACTCCTATCTACCACTGCATAGTCCATTAATGCACTATCTACCACCCTTCCATCCACCACCCTCTCCCATGTGTACTTATGATTGACTTTCTTCTGAAACACTGTATTTGCTATTATCAACTCTCTTTCTAGACACATCTCCACCATCAACTCTCCACTACGATTCTTTCCAGGAACTCCACGTTTTCCAACCACTCCGTCGATTGGTTCATTTCCTATCCTAGCATTAAGGTCTCCCAATACCACTACATTGATGTTCCTCCCTAATCCCTCTATGCATTCATTTAAATCTATCCAAAAAGCCTCCCTTTCTTCTACACTCTTCTCACTACCAGGCTCACATGCACTTGCAAAACCCACATCTACTTTCCCAGTTTCACCTTCATCCACATTAACCTTGAAGAAACCTCCTTCCATTCCACAACACATTTACCTATTTTTTCATGAAAATGGCAGTTGCCAACAAGACTGACGAGTTAAACAACATATGAGGACGGAGCCTTAATTTGTACGACGTTTCGCTTATTACAGCTTTTTCAAGTACAAGTTGAGATACATATGCTTGAGACTAAATAAGGGGAAATGAGGGAACGGGGAGAGAAAAGAAGAAGAGGGAGAGGAAGAGGAGGAAGAGGAGGAGGAGGAGGAGGAGAGGAGGAGAAGAGGGGGGATTGACTACTGGGAAAGGTTGAGAATGCTGGCCCAAACGTCTGTGGGCAAAATGTTCACAAAGGGTGGTTTAAATATTTAAAATTTTGCTGGCCATGGGTATTAGGGGAATTATGTGGGGCGAGATGTTAAACATGCCCCTGTTTTGTTCAATAGTGTTCGTTCCTTGAATGATTGCTGCTTCTAAACACTTCCTGCGGATTTTGTCTGGTTCTCGTATCAGCAGCTCTGCATTCTTCCAGTCCATAAGATGGTTTTCCTTGTTTCTATGTGTCACACATGCATTGGTGGTGACATCATGCCTGACGTCGTAACGGTGTTCACGTATTCGTGTATTCAGGTCGCGTGACGTTTCTCCGATGTAAACTTTATCACAGGACAGCACCACAAGACATCTCGTGTTGCCAACCAGTGCCACCAACCTGACACATATTTTAAGAACCACCAACTTGGAAGTAGTGTGCCAGACAAGCAGGACGATAAAAGACATCACGAAGACGAAAATACACAACAACCAAACACCGGGCACCAAAGCCAGCGTTTATCGTATTCCGTGTTCAGGATGTGATAAAGTTTACATCGGAGAAACGTCACGCGACCTGAATACACGAATACGTGAACACCGTTACGACGTCAGGCATGATGTCACCACCAATGCATGTGTGACACATAGAAACAAGGAAAACCATCTTATGGACTGGAAGAATGAAGAGCTGCTGATACGAGAACCAGACAAAATCCACAGGAAGTGTTTAGAAGCAGCAATCATTCAAGGAACGAACACTACTGAACAAAACAGGGGCATGTTTAACATCTCGCCCCACATAATTCCCCTAATACCCATGGCCAGCAAAATTTTAAATATTTAAACCACCCTTTGTGAACATTTCGCCCACAGACATTTGGGCCAGCATTCTCAACCTTTCCCAGTGTTCAATCCCCCCCTTCTCCTCCTCTTCCTCCCCCCCTTCTTCTTTTCTCTCCCCGTTCCCTCCTTTCCCCTTATTTAGTCTCAAGCATATGTATCTCAACTTGTACTTGAAAAAGCTGTAATAAGCGAAACGTCATACAAATATAGGCTCCGTCCTCATATGGTGTTTAACTCTTCACATTTATCTATCTCTTCACTTACTAGTATAGCCACCCCTTCTCTCCCTCGTCCTCTTCACTCCTGAGAACCTCCCAACTACACTCCCAAACTCACACTCGCCCTTCCCTCTCATCTTAGTTTCACTCAAAGCCAACACATCCATCTTTCTTCTCACAAACATACTACCTATCTCTTCCCTTTTACTCTCATCTGTACCACATCCATGTACATTAAAAGACCCAAACCTTAGGGTGCTGGTAGGAAAAATCCTGCTCAACAAACACTCCTCTTTTACTCAAAGGCCTCCTTCACAACATCCATTCAGCCATCTCATTCTTGGTATTCCCCTAAGTTCACTTCATCTACCTCTACTTTCCATACTCATTATGATAGTGCTTCTTCATTCATTCTTGCCATGTGCCCAAACCATCTCGATATTCTTTCATCTACCCTATCTGTTAGCTCCCTTTCCACCCCCACTCTTCTCCTCATCTCTTTATTTCTTACTCTATCCATCTTTATAATACCCACCATATTTCTCAAACACATTTCAACTTCTGCTTTCTTCCTCCCTTAAATTTCAAGTCTACCCCATACTGTTCTAACTTGCAACCAATCCACATATGTACACTTTTTCTCTTCTACCACTGTCTTCATCTCTTCATTCATCTGTTCATCCTACCATTCCCCACCCTTCCTTCTATTCCCTCCTATCCTCCTCATCCCATATACTATCTCTGCACACTTTGTCACTTCCTCCTTGAAATATATTTATTCTTTTTCTACTCCTACCTCCCCTCTCTCCTTCACCACCTCCCATACTTATCTAAATTTCTACCGGTATTCTTTGTTGTTTTTCTTCTCATTCAATTTGTTAACTCTCACCATCTCTTTACATGTCTCCACAGCTGCATATCAATATAAAGAAATAAAACAATACAACATACCTTGTCAACAGAAACTGGAGGGGGTTGCGGGCTCAAATATGTATGGTATATTTCCATGCCCAGTTGATAGTGGAGCTTCTTATCAGAATGACGAAGTTCCTGAATAGCTGCCCACAACCCAAGCAGAGCTCCATGGCCAATTTCGTCAAGGTAGAGACCAAAATAGTGACGTGCAAAGGCATACTCCAAAATAACTTGGAACATCAAAATCTATAAGCAAAACATGTAAAGCACAATTAATGTGACATTCTACAATTTTTGATTGATCATCACTTGCAGATAGTACTTAATTTTACAACAATCTCTAAATTTACATGTCTACCCATCTATATACTAAAAGTCCTCTTTCCCCTTACATGGGAGATAGCATACTAAGGCATGCACCCACCCTTCACCCATCCCACACCCATTTGTTTTCTCCTTTATACTAGCTCCTTGTGGGTAATGGGCCATCCTTGCTCCCTGCCAATTACCTGGGTCAGAAGCAACAGAAGCAATACAGAAAGACATAGAACATCCACAGCAGAGCCTAACAGGCAAACCTGTTTACTCCCACAACTTCATGACATTGTGACCCCCTCCCTCCCTCCTCATCCTCTCATGTATGATTAGATAAGACAGGTAAAAATCCCTTCTGGACACAACTAATCATAATCCATTAACCACTTCCATACGGTGACGCCTACATAGGCGTCATGAGGAGCAAGTGGGTACGCGATGATGCCGACGTCGGCGTCTTGATTATATTTATTGTAGTCGTACCTACGTAACCTCCATTCTCTCTAAACTGGCTTCATCATATTTTCTATGGTTATCAAAATTCACGGGTGAAAGAGAACGAACGATTGAGCACTGACTTTATTTTTTATAATGCGATTATTATGACGCAACATCGCACGTCGGGCAGCTAATGCTGCCAGACGTGCGATGTGCCCCGGAGTGAAGAGGTTAACAAATAACAATCATTCTCCTCTCACAACTATCTCTCACTCTCTCCTTTCCCTGCTCAACAGACATTCCCCTTTTCCTCAAGGTTCCCTTCATCCCATCCATCCATCTCATTCTCAGTCTTCCCCACACTTTTTCCTAGTTCTCCTTAACTCACTCTTTCCATGTGCCCAAACCACCCCACTACTCTTTGGTCAACCTTATCTGCCAGGTCCTTTCCCATCCCTGCTCTCCTCATCAGTTTATCATCTTATATTCTATCCACCCTCATAACACCCACCATACTTCTCAAACATTTCATCTCAAACACACACACACACACTGAAAACAGAAGAAGATTGCAGAGCACTACAAGATGACCTGGATAAAGTATGGGAATGGAGCCAGAAATATGAAATGAACTTCAACATCAAGAAATGCAGCATAATGGAATTTGGAAGAGGCAAAAATAGAGTTTCGGGAAAATATACAATTAGAAACAAAGTAGTCAAAAAAGTAAACTCAGAGAGGGACCTAGGAGTAATCATCTTAAGTGACTTGACACCTGACAAACATGTAAATAAGTTATTTGGAGAGACCTATAACTTATTAAGATCAATGAAAGTGGCCTTCGACTACATGGACAAGGAGATGGTTAAGAAAATAATTATTACATTGATAAGACCAAAATTATCATATGGTATATCCATGTGGGCACCTAGCACTACCTGGCATTAGAAAAACCAGACATAATGGGAATTGTAGAAATGCAATTAAAAAGTCCTCTACCACCAAACACTGTGGGACAAGGTCTATACAACCATTGGATGAAAAATAGAAAGGAGAAACTGGGTAGAGGAGTAATATTTTTGGCTAAGAAAGGCTTAAATGTGACAAAGATAACAGAGGGAAAAAACCTCACAGATAAACCATATTGGAAAGACTAAAGGCACTGGATCAGCCAACTTTCAAAGATTGTAGAGAAAGAGGTGATACAATTAGTGTTCGCATCATTATAGGAGATAGATTACAGTGACAGAAGAGATCTCTTGATTAAGGGTAGGAGGGTTTTAAGAATCATGAGAAATTAAGGAAGACTACATGTCTAAAGGATGGGAAGAAATAGCTGGAATAGCTTAGAACAATACATGAATTCAAATCTAAATATGAATTAGAAATCAAGGATATGGACTAGGTTGGGACTGTACATGTAGGCTAGATATGACAAATTGGAGTGTAGGAGAATGAACCCAATGAGCACTGTTTGTTTCTTGTATGCTACAAATGGGTGAATACACCAGCTCCACCTGTTGGGCACTCTTTTGGCAGAGCTATGTCTCACTGCATTGCCCATGATCTGAATGGTTTGGCAGGGGACAGGGATAACCCTTCTTCTACTAAGTGCTAAGATGGGAGAGATGATGTATAGGTTTTCAATGAATGTGGGATGGGTACATGCTTTCACTTGGCCAACCCCCTTATAAGGGGGAAAAGACCCTTCAATATAAAGGTATTGGTTATGTTTGTATATATGTAAATATGTATGTATATGTATATATATATTATATATATATATATATGTATGTATGTATATATATGTATATATATATATAGGCATATATATATATATATATATGTATTTACCTAGTTGTATTTTGCGGGAAGGGGAGCTATGCTCGTGATGTCCCGCCTTTGTATCTTGCAGTGTCTAGTTTGTTTTTAAACTCATGAATGGCTTTTGCGCATACTATTCCATTGTCCAGTTTGTTCCAAGTGTCCAAAACTCTATGAGGAAAACTGTTTTTCTTCAGTTCTCTTCTATAGCTATGTTTTTTTTATTTTCTTTCCATGTCCTCTTGTGTTTCTTTTGTCCCAGTTAAGTAAGTTCTCACTATCGAGTACCTCTGTGCCTTTCATGATTCTGTAGATGGTCAATAGGTCACCTCTCTCTCTTCTTTGCTCCAGTGTCGGTAACTCCAGTTTAGCCAATCTCTCCTCGTATGATAGGTTTGCAAGTGCAGGTGCCATTTTTGTAGCTGCTCTTTGGATTCTTTCTATTTTCTTTATATTCTTTTTGGTACTGGGGGACCACAATGTCGCTGCATACTCTAATCTAGGCCTTATCAATGTAACCAATATTTTTTTCATCATGTCTTCGTCCAAGTATGTAAACGCCACTTTTATTGATCTTAGCAAGTTGTAAGTCTCCCCGACAATTTTGTTAATCTGTATATCATAGGACAAGTCGTTCGTGATAATTACTCACAAATCTTTTTCGGATCCTACTTTCTTGACTTCTTTGGTTCCAATTGTATATTTTCCTGATATTCTGTTTTTGCTTTTTCCAAACTCCATTATGCTACACTTCTTAGTATTAAAGTCCACTTCCCATTTCTGACTCCAGTTCCATACCCTATTTAGGTCTTCTTGCAGTGCTTCACAGTCCTCATCAGTTTCTATTTTCCTTAGCAGTTTGGCGTCATCGGCAAAGAAGCTCATGTAGCAGTTCACGTCCTCATCCATGTCATTCATATAGATAGCAAACATTATTGGTGCCAGCACAGATCCTTGCGGTACTCCACTGATCACCTCTTTCCAGTCTGAATATTTTTCTCTGAGCACTACTCTCATCTTTCTACCAGTCAGAAAGTCCTCTATCCATTTTAGTAGGTTTCCCTGTATTCCTCCTATGTGTTCCAGCTTTTTTAGTAGTTTTCTGTGTGGTACTTTGTCAAAGGCTTTTTGCAAGTCTAGGAATGCACAATCAGCCCATCCATTTCTTTTTTGCACTATGTCTATTAGTCTTGAGTAAAAGCATATTAAGTTTGTGGAGCATGATCTTCCTTGTCTGAATCCGAATTGTCTTGGGTTTAATATGTCATTGTCTTCCAGATGTTTTACCCATCTATTCTTGATTATTTTCTCACAAATTTTGGCTATGGTGCTTGTTAGTGATACTGGCCTATAGTTGGTGGGTTCTTCTTTGTTTCCTCCTTTGTGTATTGGTACAATGTTAGCGTTTTTCCAGTCCTCGGGTATCTTTCCTTCTTTGAGTGAGCTGTTTATTAAGATGTGTATTTTGTCTGTTAGTTCTTCTTTGCACTCCTTTAGAATCCAATTTGCAATACCGTCCGGGCCATGTGATTTTCTGACATCCAGCCTTGATAAATGTTCTGATATTTCCTTTAGTGATGCTGTAAACTCATTCATGAGGGGAGATTTCTTGTTTTTATCTATGTCACAATTTGGTATTTTCTCTCTGGTGAAAACAGATTTAAAGTGATTGTTCATGACTTCGGCCATCTCTAAATCTTCTGTGTATTCTATGTTTCCTTGGCATAGTTTCACCAATTCCTGTTTGTTTTTAAGTTTACCATTCACATACCGATAGAATAGTTTGGGTTGCTCTTTGCATTTGTCTATAATATCCTTCTCATGGTTCCTTTTCTCCTCTCTTCTCACATTAACATACTCATTTCTATAGTTAACATAAATTTGCCATTTGCTTTGTTTTTTGTCTTTTCTCCACTTTTTCCAAGCTTTGTCCCTTCTGTCTTTTGCCTCACTGCATCTTTTGTTGAACCAACATTTAATGTACTCTCTCTCTCGCTTTTGTCTTGGTACATGCCTGTTTACCCCTTCATTGTAGTTTTCCATCAATATATTCCATTTCTCTTCCACTGTTGTTTCTTCCCTGTAAAATATTTCCCAGTTTGCATTCCGGAAGAATGTCTTTAGTTTTGTAAAGTCTGTTTTGTTGTACCTCAGTCTTCCTTTCCTATGCTTTTCGTTCCTCTCTATGTCCATTTCTTCCTTTAGTATAGTTTCGATGAGTACATGGTCACTCTTTCCAATTGGTGTCTCATACTGGACTTTATGCACTATTTCAGGCTCTGTTGTAAATATTAGATCTAGTTTCGATGGCTCTTCATTATTTCTGTACCTTGTGTTTTCACAGACCCATTGGGTCATTGTGTACTCCATGGTCATATCTAGCAGTACATTGCCCCACGAGTCATCTCCTCCTTGCACTGTCATGCTGTCCCAACAAATTTTTTTGCAATTGAAGTCCCCCATAACTACCAGATTACCCTTACCCATTAGTATCTCATTGAGTGATTTTCTTGTATCATCTAGCATTTTTGTATGTTCGATTTCTTTCCAAGCGCTTGTTTTTGGAGGCACATAAGTCACCACAAACTTTCTACTTTTCATATTCTTGCCTTCGACTTTTATCATGATCAATTCAGCATTACCTTTGCCCTCTGCAATTTTTGTCACCTTTAGGTCTTTCTTGGCCAAGAACATGATTCCCCCTCCCTGTTTCTTGTCCCTGTTTTTTATCCAGTAGTTGTATAAACCTTGTCCGATAACAGTGGATGGTATTTCACCTCTTAGTTTAGTCTCTACAATTCCCATTATGTCTGGTTTTGCTTCTAACAGATAATCATTGAGTTCGTTCAGTCCCGAAATTAGTCCGTCAATGTTGGTATGTACATACATATGCATGTGTATATGTAAGAATTTCTAAATACCTTTTGCCCTGGAAGATTTTGCAAAGGACGTGAAAATGAAATGTCCTCACTCCTTTCTTCATTCTCATGTCCAATGGTGGCCTCTTGCTGAGTACTTAAAACCTTGATTCTCCTCTCACATTGTGCTTTGGCATAAGTAAGTTGATTGATATACCTCTTCAGATTCCTTGCCTGAAAAGAGAATATATTCTTAAGAAGAATTATATAAAAAAAAAAAAAAATCTAACATTTTCATTTAAGAGACAGGGAAGAGAAAAAAGAAAGAAAAAGTTAAAACAAAGGAAAGAAAGAGATGAGGAATAATGGGAAAAATGTACAGGGTGGGAGAGATGCAAGCATAAATATGTACACTCACATGAAAACAGTGGCAATGGATAGGATGTCAGGCTGGAGGGAAGTAAATAACAGTCAGTGGGTCTAAGAACTGGTGCCCATGATGATCCTGATTTACATAAATGATGGATGAAACATACATATACCAAAGGTTCTTTTTCCCTTTACATGGAGAGTGGTCCTGCCAAGACATGCACCCATCCTTCACCTATTCCACATCCATCCAACATCCATTTATTGTCCCTTTTATCTTGGCTCCTTGTAGATGAATGGTCATCCCTTTCCTTTGCCTGCTTCTTGAGTCAGAAGCAATGTCACACGACACATCACCTCCACGGCAGCAGGGCCCAAAAGCTGGTTTACTACCACCACTTCATTACATAGAAACCACTCCCTGTACCCACTCCTGCCCACTGCCTGGGTTACAAGCAATGCAGCAAGACACAGCACAGCCACAGTAGGGCCAGCCACTTTATTTATACAGCAACCCTCCCTTCCCATCCCTTCACACAAAAAATGGAAAAAATGGAGAGGACAAGGAGAAATATCGTCTGGCTGCATCAAATTATCATCTATCCACAACCATTTTCCACTCACACCTATCCCCTGCCTTCTCCTTTCTCTTCTCGACAGACACTCTCCTTTTGCTCAAAGGCTCTTTTACCTGATCAATGCATCTCACTTTCAGTCTTCCCCTCAAGTTCACTCCATCCACCTTGGCTTTCCAGACTCTTTTTTGCTAATCTTTCCTCACTCACTCTTTTCATGTGCCCAAACTACACCAACAATCTTTCATCAGTTGTATCTGTTGTCTCCCTATCTACCCTTCCCCACTCTCCTCCTCACCTCATTTCTACACAGTCTATCCCTGTATGTGGTATTACAAAACAATCAATTAATTAATTGTTGCCTTGGGACTGGCTGGTGAGGTTATTTAATGTTTGCTAGAGAGAGGGTAGAGTGCCGGAGGGCTGGAGGAGTGCCTGTATAGTTCCACTTTACAAGGGAAAAGGGGACAAGTGTGAGTGTAGTAGTTTCAGAGGGATTAGCTTGTTAAGTGTAGTTGGGAAGGCTTATGGGAGGATCTTGACTGAGAGGATTAGGAGAGGAACAGAGGGAGTAATTGGTGAGGAACAGTGTGGATTTAGGACAGGTAGAGGTTGTGTAGATCAGATCTTTGTGGTAAGACAAATATGTGAGAAAGCTATAGGAAAGGGGAAGGATGTTTTTTGGGCTTTTATGGATCTGGAAAAGGCTTACGATAGGGTAGACAGAAAGGCACTGTGGGAGGTTATGCAGATATATGGGATAGGAGGAAAGCTTCTAGGAGCTGTCAAGAGTTTTTATGAGAGTAGAGCTTGTGTCAGGATTAGAAATGGAGAGAGTGAGTGGTTTGAGGTAAAGGTGGGACTTCGTCAAGGATACGTTATGTCGCCCTGGCTGTTCAACTTATACATGGATGGGGTGGTGCGAGAGGTAAATGCAAGGGTAGTGGGTCAGGGATTGGAGATAGTTAAAGAAAATGGAGAAAAGTGGGAGGTGAGCCAGCTGTTGTTTGCTGACGACACTGCGCTTGAGGCAGGATCGGATGAGGGATTGAGGAAGCTGGTGACAGAGTTTGGGAGAGTATGTGATAGAAGAAAGCTAAAGATAAATGTGGGTAAAAGTAAGGTGATGAGATGTACAAGGGGTGAAAGTGGCAGTAGACTGGAAGTGAGCATTAAGGGAGAGCAACTGGAGGAAGTGGATAGTTTTAGATACTTGGGTGCAAATGTGGCAGGAAAAGGTGGAGTGAAGGTGGAGGTAGAATGTAGATTGAGAGAAGCGAGTAAATGCCTTGGTGGATTGAAGAGTGTAATGAGGAATAGACATTTGGGAAGGGATGCGAAGAGGAGACTGTATGAAGAAGTGATTGTGCCAACAGCACTGTATGGGGCAGAAACATGGAACATAAGAGAGGAAGAGAGAAGGAGTTTGAATGTGTTTGAGATGAGGTGTCTGAGAAGTATGATGGGGGTTACTAGGCTAGATAGAGTGAGAAATGAGGAGGTGAGGAGAAGAACGGGGGTGGAAAGGGAGTTGGGAGATAGGGTTGATGAAAGAATATTAGGATCGTTTGGACACATAGAAAGAATGAGTGAAGAAAGACTAGTAAAAGAGGTATGGAAGGCAGATGTGGAGGGAGTGAACATGAGGGGACGTCCTAGGATGAGGTGGATGGATGGGGTGAAGGGGGCTTTGGGGAAGAGGGGAATGTCTGTTGAGGAAGAACGGGAGAGGACAGAAGACAGGGGTGAATGGAGAATGGTTGTATATGGATGATGTTGTGATGCATGAGGTGGAATGGGTGGGGGTATGGGGTGAGGTAGTATATAAGGGGGAAAAAGCCTTGGTATATGTATGTATGTATGCCTTGAGTTTCACTAAATGGAAAAACCCACAATGACTGGCAATGGTCCTTGAGCCCTCCCACAGATCTCTCAAGGGAGAGACATTGGACTGCTGTCTGTGTTGTTAATGTGGGACCGTTTCTATGTTACATACATACATATACCAAGGCTTTTTCCCCCTTCCAAGGGAGGTAGCCAGAAAGGGAAAGGCATAAAAACACTCCCACCCATTTCATCCCTAAATACACTCCACACCCCTCCCACCCTCCCTCTCATCTGAGCACCTCCTGGATGACGGGTCATCCCTGCACCCTGCCCACCGCCCTGGGTCAGAAGCAGTGTCGCAAGACACAGTACATCCACAGCAAGGCCGCTTCATTTAATCGGCGACCCCCCCTCTCCGTCCCCCTTTGCATATAAGGCGAGGACGGGGAGAAATCCCTTTGGGCTGCGTCAAAATTCACTCACACATACTACCCCACCCCCACCCCCATTCCTCCTCATGCAGTCACAACATCATCCATATACAACCATTCTCCACTCACCTCTGTCTTCCGTCCTCTCCCTTCCTTCCTCAACAGACATTCCCTTCTTCCCCAAAGCCCCCTTCACCCCATCCATCCACCTCATCCTAGGAAGTCCCCTCATGTTCACTCCCTCCACATCTGCCTTCCATACCTCTTTTACTAGTCTTTCTTCACTCATTCTTTCCATGTGTCCAAACCATCCTAATATTCTTTCATCAACCCTATCTCCCAAATCCTTTTTCACCCCTGTTCTCCTCCTCACCTCCTCATTTCTCACTCTATCCAGCCTAGTAACCCCCACCATACTTCTCAGACACCTCATCTCAAACACATTCAAACTCCTTCTCTCTTCTTCTCTTATGTTCCATGTTTCTGCCCCATACAGTGCTGTTGGCACAATCACTCCTTCATACAGTCTCCTCTTCGCATCCATTCCCAAATGTCTATTCCTCATTACACTCTTCAATCCACCAAGGCATTTACTCGCTTCTCTCAATCTACATTCTACCTCCACCTTCACTCCACCTTTTCCTGCTACACTTGCACCCAAGTATCTAAAACTATCCACTTCCTCCAGTCGCTCTCCCTTAATGCTCACTTCCAGTCTACTGCCACTTTCACCCCTTGTACATCTCATCACCTTACTTTTACCCACATTTATCTTTAGCTTTCTTCTATCACATACTCTCCCAAACTCTGCCACCAGCTTCCTCAATCCCTCCTCTGACCCTGCCACAAGCGCAGTGTCGTCCGCAAACAACAGCTGGCTCACCTCCCACTTTTCTCCATTTTCTCTAACCATCTCCAATCCCTGACCCACTACCCTAGCATTCACCTCTCGCACCACCCCTTCCATGTATAAGTTGAACAGCCAGGGCGACATAACGCATCCTTGACGAAGTCCCACCTTTACTTCAAACCACTCACTCTCTCCATTTCTAATCCTGACACAAGCTCTACTACTCTCATAAAAACTCTTGACAGCTCCCAAAAGCTTTCCTCCTATCCCATAAATCTGCATAACCTTCCACAGTGCCTTTCTGTCTACCCTATCATAAGCCTTTTCCAGATCCATAAAAGCCCAAAAAACATCCTTCCCCTTTCCTATAGCTTTCTCACATATCTGTCTTACCACAAAGATCTGATCTACACAACCTCTACCTGTCCTAAATCCACACTGTTCCTCACCAATTACTCCTTCTGTTCCTCTCCTAATCCTCTCAATTAAGATCCTCCCATAAGCCTTCCCTACTACACTTAACAGGCTAATCCCTCTGAAACTACTACATTCACACTTGTCCCCTTTTCCCTTGTAAAGAGGAACTATACAGGCACTTCTCCAGTCCTCCGGTACCCCACCCTCTCTCCAGCAAACATTAAACAACCTCACCAACCAGTCCACCATCACTGAACCTCCCTTTTTCAGACATTCTGCATGGCATCCATCCAGACCAGGTGCCTTACCTGCTTTCATCATCTTTACAACTGCCTTTACCTCATCCTTTCTTATTACTCCTCCATTCTCCTCACTCATCACTCTCATTTTCTTAGCATTTCCCACTGCAGCTATCTTTCCTTCCCTATCCTCCTTCACATTTAGCAACTCCCTAAAATATTCTGCCCATCTTCCCCTTACTGCCATCTCTTCCATTATCATCTCTCCATCTGTACCTTTTACCTTTTCTTCCCTACTTGATTCGCCTCCTCTTCCTCTCTTAATTTCTTTCCAAAACATCTTTTTATTACTTTCAAAATTTTCTGTCATACTCCTACCCCATTTCACATCTGCTCTCCTCTTTGCCTCCTTTACCTTTTGCTTTACTTCTCTTTTCTTTTCTTTGTACGTCTCATATGACTCCCCCGTCCTCTTTTGTAACCAATCTGTGAATGCTCGCTTCTTCTCTTCTACAACCTTCTTTGTTTCCTCATCCCACCATTCACTACCCTTTTTTCTATTTCCCCCTGCCCTTCTTGTTCCACACACCATCCTTGCACACTTTAAGACTCCCTCCTTGAACCATCCCCATTCCTCCTCCACACCCATCTCTGCTCTATCCTTTACTCCCTCCCACTCCTCCTTCAGCTTCTTTTCGTACTCCTTCTCCTTTTCCTTTTCATTCAAGGAGTTCACTCTAAGAACCTCCCTACCTTTTGTCCCTTTCCTCTTTCTCCATCTATCCTCCACTCTCAGCTTACCTTCCACCAAAAAATGATCTGATATTCCCCCACCCTCTCCCCTTAGCACATGTACATCCTTAACTCTTCCTATCATAATCCTATTTACCACTACATAATCCATTAGCGCTCTATCTACCACCCTTCCCTCCACCACCCTCTCCCATGTGTACTTATGCTTGACTTTCTTCCGAAACACTGTATTTGCTATCATCAACTCTCTTTCTAGACACATTTCCACCATCAACTCTCCACTACGATTCTTTCCTGGAACTCCACACTTCCCAACCACTCCATCGATTGGACCATTTCCCACCCTAGCATTAAGGTCTCCCAGTACTATTACATTGACATTTCTTCCTAAACCCTCTATGCACTCATTTAAATCTATCCAAAAGGCCTCCCTTTCTTCCACGCTCTTCTCACTGCCAGGCCCATATGCACTTACAAAGACCCACATCTCCTTTCCCAGTTTCACCTTCATCCACATTATCCTTGAGGAAACCTCCTTCCACTCCACTACCTGTTTACCTAACTCCTCACTTACTAGAATAGCCACCCCTTCCCTCCCTCGCCCTCTCTTCACTCCTGATAACCTCCCACTTACACTCCCAAACTTACACTCACCCTTCCCTTTCAACTTAGTTTCACTCAAAGCCAACACATCCATCTTTCTTCTCACAAACATACTACCTATCTCTTCCCTTTTACTCTCATCTGTACCACATCCACGCACATTAAAAGACCCAAACCTTAGGGTGCTGGCCCGAGGCCCTCCAGCACCCCTTATGCCTTCACTTTTCTTTTTAGGAATATGCCCCGTGGGGCTACAGGGAGAAGGATGCCTAGTCCCTCTCCCCGTCTCTTTCTTCTCGCCTCTTACGATCCAAGTGGGAAACTTGGTGGCAGTATTCTTTTCCCCCACCACAGGGAATTCCCCCCATCACAGAAAGAGAATACTCAGAGAAATGGTACAGGACAGCAACAAGGGGTTGGGGGACAGCATAACGGAGGGACAGTCGTAGTATAAAAGTGTCATCATTTCTCTATGAACAGAATTTCTTCTATCATAGACAAAATGATGTGTGGCTCTGGTCCGTAGGGGCGCCCCATATAGACCCTAAAGTATCGACTGCATGCTACTTTGCCACAATAACAAGCAGCCAATACCCCAGACGTTTCTATGTTGCTAGCTGAAAATGGTAGGGGAAGGGGAGCAGTCATTGTTTGTCAGTGATGAAAGGGAGGGAGGAGGGTAGAAGGGAGTGGAATATCTAGGGAATGGAATGGGTGGGAATGGGTTTTATGCCTTTTACTTTTTGGCTACCTCCCTTGTAAGGGGGAAAAAGCCTTAGTATATGTATGTATGTACAAAGGAATTTAATAAAGTAAGCTTGGAAAAGGACCTAGGAGTAATTATCAGCAAAGACATGTCACTAGACAAGCATATTAACAAAATAGTCAGAGAAACCTTCAATTTACTAAGATCAATGAAAGTGGCATTTGATTACTTGGACAAGTAAATGGTAAAGAAAATATTAGTTACACTGATAAGACCAAAATTGGAGTATGCTGGAACACTATGGATGTCCAGTACTAAAAAGAATATAAAGCCAGTCACCCTGGCTGTTCAATTTGTACATGGATGGGGTGGTGTGAGAGATAAATGCAAGTGTGGTGGGTCAGGGATTGGAGATGGTTAAAGAAAATGGAGAAAATGGGAGATAAGCCAGCTGTTATTTGCAGACAACACTGCACTTGTGACAGGATCAGAGGAGGGATTGAGGAAGTTATTGACAGAGTTTGGGGAAGTGTGTGAATGAAGGAAGTTGAAGATAAATGTGGTAAAAGTAAGGTGATGAGATGTACAAGGGGTGAAAGTGGCAGCAGACTGGAAGTATTAAGGGAGAGAGACTGGAGGAAGTGGTTAGTTTTAGATACTTGGGTGTAAATGTGGCAGGAAAGGGAGGAGTGGAGGTGGAGGTAGAATGTAGATTGAGAAAAGCAAGTAAATACCTTGGTGGATTAAAAAAGTGTAATGAGAAATAGACATTTGGGAAAGGATGCTAAGAGGAGGTTATATGAAGGAGTGATTGAACCGACAGCACTGTATGGGACAGAAACATGGAACATAAGAGAGGAAAAGAGAAGGAGTTTGAATGTGTTTGAGATGAGGTGTCTGAGAAGTATGGTAGGGGTTACTAGGCTGGATAGAGTGAGAAATGAGGAGGTGAGGAGAAAAAAGGGGTGGAAAGGGAGCTGGGAGATAGGGTGGATGAAAGAGTATTGGGATGGTTTGGACACATGGAAAGAATGAGTAAAGAAAGACTAGTAAAAGAGGTATGGAAGGCAGATGTGGAAGGAGTGAACATGAGGGGGCGACCTAGGATGAGATGGATGGATGGAGTAAAAGGGGCTTTGGGGAAGAGGGGAATGTCTGTTGAGGAAGGACGGGAGAGGACAGAAGATGGGTGAAAGGAGAATGGTTGTGTATGGATGACACTGTGATGCATGAGGTGGAATGGGTGTGGGGTGGCAGGAGAGGGAGAATGTGTGAGAAAAATTTGATGCAACACAAAGGGATTTCTCCCCGTCTTCTCCTTTTCTGCATGAGGGAACGGTGAGGGGGAGGGGGGGGAGTCACCGATTTTGATGAAGCGGCCTTGCTGTGGATGTGCTGTGTCTTGCGACACTGTTTCTGACCCAGGGCATTGAACAAGATGCAGGGATGACCTGTCATCCAGGAGGTGCTAAGATAAGAGGGAGGGAAGGGAGTGGAGGGGAGTGGAGTGTGATAGGGATGGAATGGGTGGGAGTGGTTTTTATGCCTTTGTTTTTTGACTACCTCCCTTGTAAGGGGGAAAAAAGCCTTTGGTATATGTATGTATGTATATAGAAAGAATTCAAAGAGCAATGACAAAGATGGCACCAACACTCTCCAAATTGACATACAAACACAGATTGGACAAACTGGAACTACCAACCCTGGAACAAAGAAGAGAAAGAGGAGATCTATTGACCATTTACAGAATTATGAGAGGGATAGAAGTCCTAGATAGAGCTGACTTATTAAAGTGGGACAAGAGAAAAACAAGAGGACACGAAAAAAAAACTCAAAAAGGATAGTTATAGAAGAGATCTAAAAAAGAATAGCTTCCCACACAGAGTGGTGGATATCTGGAATTAATTGGATGAGGCAACAATGTGTGCAAATACTATATAAGAATTTAAGAACAAACTTGATGCTGAAAGGTACAAATATGGGTCACTATGAGCATAGCTCCTTTCCTGTATAAAACAACTAGGCAAATACACAGGCTCTGTTTTTTAGCACCTGAAACTTGTTACCTGCAACAAATCGCCTTTGCCTGTGCCTTGAGGTGTGCTTTCACGGCTGGGATCTACACCTTTAGCTTTCTTCAGATTATTGATTGCAGTTGCTTGCATTATTTCATTTATTATATTTCGCCTGCAAAAACGTAAGTCCATTAGTATATCTTAACACACATTACATATTTTCAAAACATTCTATAAAAGTATAGCTGTTATATCAACCATGGTGTGGTATACTCATATCTGTATTTCTTACCATAAAAAGTATAATGATGCACATGCAGAAATAAGCAACTAATGAAATTTCTTACAATCCACCCACTGCCCTGGATCTCTCTTGCAGGAGATCCACAGCCCCCAGGAAACCAGTTCAGCCTACAAGTCACTCAATGAAGAAATTTTGTGTTACTGTTGGCAAGGGGTGATAGAAAATTGAGTATAGAGCAATCTGTGTTTTCTGTGTGGTAGTTGTATCTGGGGTAATCGCAGTATTGCCATGCCAATTCAGTGCTAGTACTGTTTTAATGTGAGGCAGTGACCTGGATGTAGGCATGCCTGTATTCCTGCTTGCCTTACAAATTAATTTTCTGTTGTGCTCTCTTTTTGGGAGAGTTTGATGAAGTATAAAAATTTGGTAGTGTATTGTGGAGTGCTTGTTTCATGACTGTATTACATACAGTAAGAGACCTTACTCAAGCTGTCATTGTATGAACCACTATCATATGAACATGATTTATGTGTCTTATACCACTTTTATTCCTTCAGAACTGAAAATTTACCATTGGAGTGACAGAAAGGAGAAGGGGGGGATTAGCAATTTTAAACTACATATCCAAATACTCCCTAAATCTGAACATGGTGTGGCCCAATTAGTTCGGATATATGAAGCACTCTTGTATATGCTTCTAAATAAATATATTGTGGGGTACTGGGGCAGGTTAATGTAATGCTTGAGGTTGTTTTCATGTTGCATTCTAATGTTGTATTTACCAAGATGTATTTTGCGGGAAGGGGACCTAAGCTCGTGGTGTCCTGCCTTTGTATCTCACAGTGTCTAGTTTGCTCTTAAACTCATGAATGGTTTTTGTGCACACTATTTCTTTGTCCAGTTTGTTCCACGTGTCCACCACTGTATGTGGAAAACTGTTTTTCTCCAGATCTCTTCTGTAGCTATGTTTTTTTTTATTTTCTTTCCATGTTCTCTTGTGCTTCTCTTGTCCCAGTTTAACAAGTCCTCTCTATAGAGTATTTCTGTGCCCTTCATGACTCTGTAGATGGTCAGTAGGTCACCTCTCTCTCTTCTTTGCTCCAGAGTCAGTAGATAGATGTTCTATAGTTGTTTTTGTGTTGTCAATTATCATTTCTAATGTCTTTGTACTTGTTTGTTTTCTTAACTACTAGATACTATGCATAGTTAAGTATAGTTATTATGAATTGCTTGCATACGATGATAAATGTCCAAGTTTTGTACCAGTTACTTTTCTAATCAAATTCAGTTTCTTGTTCGCTTTCAGTCAGGTCTTTAACATGTGAGGTAAAGGTCATGTATTTACCTAGTTGTATTTTACGGGACGAGAGCTATGCTCGTAGTGACCCGTTTTCATGTCTCTCCACATCCAGTTTATTCTTAAAATTGTGTATAGTTTTGGCATTCACTGTTTCTCCATTTAGTATGTTCCAGACATCAATCACTCTATGTGGGAAGCTATTCTTTTTCAGGTCTCTTCTATAAGCGTCCTTCTTTAGTTTCTTTTTGTGTCCTCTTGTTTCTCTTTTGTCCCATTCTAATAAGTCATCTCTATCAAGAATTTCCATCCCTTCCATAATTTTGTAAATGGTCAATAAATCACCTCTTTCTCTTCTCTGTTTCAGTGTTGACAGATGTAATTTCTCGAATCTTTGTTCGTATGTCAGATTTGACAGTGTAGGTGCCAATTTTGTCGCTGCTCTTTGAATTCTTTCTAATTTTTTTATGTTCTTCTTTGTGCTGGGTGCCCACAATGTTGTGGAATATTCTAGTTTTGGTCTCATCATTGTAACCACTATTTTTTTAACCATCTCCTCATCTATGTATTTGAAGGCCACTTTCATTGATCTTAGTAAGTTAAAAGTGTCTAAATAATTTATTGACTTGTTTATCAGGTGTCAAGTCGCTTGAGATGATTACTCCCAGGTCCCTTCCTGAATTGACTTTTTTGACTTCTTGTTTCCAATTTTATATTGACCCGATACTCTATTTTTGCTTTTTCCAAATTCTATTATGCTACATTTCTTAATGTTGAAGTTCATCTCACATTTCTGACTCCATTCCCATATTTTGTCTAGGTCTTCTTGCAGCGATCTACAATCTTCTTCCATTTTTACTCTCTTGAGTAATTTGGCATCATCAGCAAAGAAGTTCATATAAAAATTTACTCATCCACATCATTTATATATATGGCAAACATTACAGGAGCCAATACAGAGCCTTGCGGGACACCACTTTTCGCATCTTCCCAGTTCAAATTTCTGTCTCTAAGTACCACTCTCATTTTTCTTCCAATTAAGAGTACCTTCATCCATTCCAGCAGCTTACCTTGTATTCCTCCTATTATTTCAATTTTACTTATTAATTTTTTATGTGGTACCTTATCAAATGCCTTCTGCAAATCCAAGAAGGCACAATCTGCCCAGCCATCTCTTTCTTGTATTATCTCAATTAATCTCCAGTAAAAGCAAATTAGGTTTGTGGTACATGATCTTCCACTTCTAAAGCCAAATTGTTTAGGGTTTACTATTTTATTTTCTTCCAAGTGTTTGGTCCATTTATTTCTGAGGACTTTTTCACATGTTTTTGCTACTGTGCTTGTAAAGGATACCGGCTGAAATTTGTAGGAGCTTCCCTATTTCCCCCTTTATATATTGGTATTATGTTTGCATCTTTCCAATCTTGCAGGTACCTTTCCTTCTTTGAGTGAGAATTCTATTATCTTGTATAATTTGTCTTTCAGTTCGTCTATACACTCTTTCAGTATCCAATTTGCAATTCCATCTGGTCCATGCAATTTCCTGACATCTAGGTTTTTTATTTGATCTCTTATTTCTTTTTGTGTTACCTTTATTTCTTTCATTTTGGGTGATCTTTCTTGTTTTCTATCTTCCCAAAATTGTGAGCTCTCAATTGTAAAAACTGACCTGAAATGCCTGATCATGACTTCTGCCATTTCTGTGTCATCCATATATTCTTTATCTCCTTCATGCAATTTCACTATTTTGTGTTTATCCTTTAGATTTTCATTAATATATCTGTAAAAGAGTTTAGGGTGATCCTTACATTTGTCTATAATATCTTTTTCATAATTTCTTTTTTCTTTCCTGTGTATATTTACATATTTGTTCCTAAGTTTTATATATGTTTGCCATTTGGATGTTTTCTTGTCTTTTTTTCCATCTTTTCCAGGATTTGTCTCTTCTGTCTCTAGCCTCACTGCACCTTTTGTTATACCAATACTTTATATAAATCTATTTTTGTTTCTTTTTTGGTACATATTTGTCAATTCCTTCCTTGTACTTTTCTTTTAATATGTTCCATTTGTCTTCCATCTTTGTTTCTTCTTTAGAGAATTTATCCCAGTTAGTGTTTTGGAATTTTTTTCTTAGTTTTTCAAAATCCGTTTTGTTGTACATTAACCTTCCTTCTCTATGCTTATCATTCCTACCTACACTGTTCTGTTCTTTTAATTCAAACTCTATTAGTATATGCTAGGGTGGGAAATGGTCCAATCGATGGAGTGGTTGGGAAGTGTGGAGTTCCAGGAAAGAATCGTAGTGGAGAGTTGATGGTGGAAATGTGTCTAGAAAGAGAGTTGATGATAGCAAATACAGTGTTTCGGAAGAAAGTCAAGCATAAGTACACATGGGAGAGGGTGGTGGAGGGAAGGGTGGTAGATAGAGCGCTAATGGATTATGTAGTGGTAAATAGGATTATGATAGGAAGAGTTAAGGATGTACATGTGCTAAGGGGAGAGGGTGGGGGAATATCAGATCATTTTTTGGTGGAAGGTAAGCTGAGAGTGGAGGATAGATGGAGAAAGAGGAAAGGGACAAAAGGTAGGGAGGTTCTTAGAGTGAACTCCTTGAATGAAAAGGAAAAGGAGAAGAAGTACGAAAAGAAGCTGAAGGAGGAGTGGGAGGGAGTAAAGGATAGAGCAGAGATGGGTGTGGAGGAGGAATGGGGATGGTTCAAGGAGGGAGTCTTAAAGTGTGCAAGGATGGTGTGTGGAACAAGAAGGGCAGGGGGAAATAGAAGAAAGGGTAGTGAATGGTGGGATGAGGAAACGAAGAAGGTTGTAGAAGAGAAGAAGCGAGCATTCACAGATTGGTTACAAAAGAGGACGGGGGAGTCGTATGAGACGTACAAAGAAAAGAAAAGAGAAGTAAAGCAAAAGGTAAAGGAGGCAAAGAGGAGAGCAGATGTGAAATGGGGAAGGAGTATGACAGAAAATTTTGAAAGTAATAAAAAGATGTTTTGGAAAGAAATTAAGAGAGGAAGAGGAGGCGAATCAAGTAGGGAAGAAAAGGTAAAAGGTACAGATGGAGAGATGATAATGGAAGAGATGGCAGTAAGGGGAAGATGGGCAGAATATTTTAGGGAGTTGCTAAATGTGAAGGAGGATAGGGAAGGAAAGATAGTTGCAGTGGGAAATGCGAAGAAAATGAGAGTGATGAGTGAGGAGAATGGAGGAGAAATAGGGAAGGATGAGGTGAAGGCAGTTGTAAAGATGATGAAAGTAGGTAAGGCACCTGGTCTGGATGGATGCCATGCAGAATGTCTGAAAAAGGGAGGTTCAGTGATGGTGGACTGGTTGGTGAGGTTATTTAATGTTTGCTGGAGAGAGGGTAGAGTACCGGAGGACTGGAGAAGTGTCTGTATAGTTCCTCTTTACAAGGGAAAAGGGGACAAGTGTGAATGTAGTAGTTTCAGAGGGATTAGCCTGTTAAGTGTAGTAGGGAAGGCTTATGGGAGGATCTTAATTGAGAGGATTAGGAGAGGAACAGAAGGAGTAATTGGTGAGGAACAGTGTGGATTTAGGACAGGTAGAGGTTGTGTAGATCAGATCTTTGTGGTAAGACAGATATGTGAGAAAGCTATAGGAAAGGGGAAGGATGTTTTTTGGGCTTTTATGGATCTGGAAAAGGCTTATGATAGGGTAGACAGAAAGGCACTGTGGGAGGTTATGCAGATTTATGGGATAGGAGGAAAGCTTTTGGGAGCTGTCAAGAGTTTTTATGAGAGTAGTAGAGCATGTGTCAGGATTAGAAATGGAGAGAGAGTGAGTGGTTTGAAGTAAAGGTGGGACTTCGTCAAGGATGCGTTATGTCGCCCTGGCTGTTCAACTTATACATGGATGGGGTGGTGCGAGAGGGGAATGCTAGGGTAGTGGGTCAGGGATTGGAGATGGTTAAAGAAAATGGAGAAAAGTGGGAGGTGAGCCAGCTGTTGTTTGCGGACGACACTGCGCTTGTGGCAGGGTCAGAGGAGGGATTGAGGAAGCTGGTGGCAGAGTTTGGGAGAGTATGTGATAGAAGAAAGCTAAAGATAAATGTGGGTAAAAGTAAGGTGATGAGATGTACAAGGGGTGAAAGTGGCAGTAGACTGGAAGTGAGCATTAAGGGAGAGCGACTGGAGGAAGTGGATAGTTTTAGATACTTGGGTGCAAGTGTAGCAGGAAAAGGTGGAGTGAAGGTGGTGGTAGAATGTAGATTGAGAGAAGCGAGTAAATGCCTTGGTGGTTTAAAGAGTGTAATGAGAAATAGACATTTGGGAATGGATGCGAAGAGGAGACTGTATGAAGGAGTGATTGTGCCAACAGCACTGTATGGGGCAGAAACGTGGAATATAAGAGAAGAAGAGAGAAGGAGTTTGAATGTGTTTGAGATGAGGTGTCTGAGAAGTATGGTGGGGGTTACTAGGCTGGATAGAGTGAGAAATGAGGAGGTGAGGAGGAGAACAGGGGTGAAAAAGGATTTGGGAGATAGGGTTGATGAAAGAATATTAGGATGGTTTGGACACATGGAAAGAATGAGTGAAGAAAGACTAGTAAAAGAGGTATGGAAGGCAGATGTGGAGGGAGTGAACATGAGGGGACGTCCTAGGATGAGGTGGATGGATGGGGTGAAGGGGCTTTGGGGAAGAGGGGAATGTCTGTTGAGGAAGGAAGGGAGAGGACGGAAGACAGAGGTGAGTGGAGAATGGTTGTATATGGATGATGTTGTGACTGCATGAGGAGGAATAGGCGGGGGGGGGGGGGGGTAGTATGTGTGAGTAAATTTTGACGCAGCCCGAAGGGATTTCTCCCCGTCCTCGCCTTATATGCAGAGGGGGACGGAGAGGGGGGGTCGCCGATTAAATGAAGCGGCCTTGCTGTGGATGTACTGTGTCTTGCGACACTGCTTCTGACCCAGGGCGGTGGGCAGGGTGCAGGGATGACCCGTCATCCAGGAGGTGCTCAGATGAGAGGGAGGGTGGGAGGGGTGTGGAGTGTATCTAGGGATGAAATGGGTGGGAGTGTTTTTATGCCTTTCCCTTTTTGGCTACCTCCCTTGTAAGGGGGAAAAAGCCTTGGTATATGTATGTATGTATTAGTATATGATCAATCTTTCCTGTACTCCATTTTGTTCACAATATCTGGTTCAGAAGTTAATATCAAGTCTAGTTTCGACGGTTCCTCATTGTTTCTATATCTAGCATTTTCCTTAAACCATTGTGTTAAGGTGTATTCGATGGGCATATCTAATAGGATGTTGCTCCAATGATCTTCTCCCCCTTTTACTATCATTTCTTCCCAGATTATATGCTTTGCATTAAAATCTTCCATGATCACTATGTTTCCACCCTCTTTCAGTAACTGCACATTCATTATGTCTTCCAGTAATTTAGAATGTTTGCTATCTGACCAACCCTGTGTTTTTGGTGGTACATAAACTGCTACATATTTTTTGCTTTTCATCTTTTTGTTTACAATTTTGATCATAATTAATTCTACATTGCCTTGGCCTTCATTTATCTTTGTCACATTTAGACCCTTTTTGGTCAATATCATGACACCTCCTCCCTGCTTGTCTGTTCTATTTTTCACCCAGTGGTTGTATAGACCTTGTCCCACTATGCTTGTTGATATAGTTCCTTTCAGTTTTGTCTCCACAATTCCCATGATGTAAGGTTTTTCCATTTATAGATAGTCATTTAGTTCATTGATTCCAGAGATCGAGCCGTCAATATTTGTGTATGCCACTTTTAGTTTCATATTATCCTTTCTTTTTTTGTTTAAGTTTCCATTTTTTTTATGAACCATTTTTTCAGTCTCAAGTCCAGCACTCCAAAAAAACTCGTTTTTTCCGTCTCTGTTCTTTTCTTATTTCTATCATTGGTTTCAATTCTGAGAGCTTTGTCTTTCTCTTTTTCCTCATCACTCATTTCCTTTTGTATCCATATATGTTTGAATTTCTCACTGTTTGCCAATTTAACTGCTTTCAATAATATCTCCTCTGCTATCATTTGAGTTCTTAGTTTTATTTTCAGCGGTCTATGTTGTTTTTCTTTTGAATATTTGCTTATCCTATGGATTTCATAGATTTCTTTATCAAAATTTTGTCCTTCATCCTGTATTTTTTTCAAAATGTCCTTAGCTATTTCCTTCTCCTTTTCTCTCTGGTATCTATACATATCATGTTTTTCCTGGATACCATGGACCACAATGCACTTACCTTTGTCAACTGTATCTCTCACCCAATTTTCCTTTTCTTTAATTACTTTCATAACTGTTTCTTTTGTATTTTCCTCCATCTGTTTTTGTAATATTTCTCTAAAAGAATTTTTTTTCTTGTTCTTGTTTCCATTGATTTTTTATTTCAATGAGGTCTATTTCTTTGATTGACTCTTCCACCTTTCCCGTCACTACTTGTAATTGTTCTTTGACCTCCTTTTTCAGTTCTTCATTTTTATTTTTGTCCTCATTTTTCATTCTTTTGTTTTCTCTTTTGAGGATTTCAATTTCGCTCTTTAGGTCACCTAATTCTTTAATCGTTTGCTCATTACTCTTACACAAAATAATCAATTCTCTAAGTACAGCTCGTTAATCCAATTTTAAATCTATGATTTCTTCCATTAAGTCATTTACTTCATGATTTCTTAATGCATTTCTATATCTAATATCTCTATCTATATCTAAGCTTTTATCTATTTCATCTGGGTTTCTTTGAAACCCTGAAAAACTTTTATTTTCCCACCTATGATTTTTCCTTTGTGTTTCTATCAAACAATGGTTTTTGGGATGACACCTCTCGGACTTTCCACTATACTTACATCTAGTCCTCTCTTTGTTGGTTCATTGGTTATTCTTTCTTCTTTCTCTTTCTCCATTATGCCAAAACTATACCTATTTCAAGAACTGGATTACTTTAACCAGCCACTCGAGTACCATAGCTTACTCATCGCATACAATAACAACATAAGAACATAAGAATAACAGGTTTCCTTCATTTTTGGCGATAAACCACGAGATAAGCGCGCTCAAACGCAGCACTTCCTTTTGCTTCGGTGTCTGGAATGTGCATCAGATAAAAGGCCCAGTATCAGAGACTTTGTCTAGGGGAAAGGTTGACTATTGAGATGTACAGTGCTTGTCATGGCATTATGCTGGCTGCCCCACACACTTACCAAACACAAACACATACCATAAAAATATATTTGCACACTTGCTGAGGTTCTAATGCTTGGTGCTGCCTCCTTTATACTTCACCTCATCCCTCAGTTGTTTAGGAAGACTTTCACACAAATTCCTGAGAGTCTGGGGAGGTATATTAATTCATACCTCATGTACAACAGACTCAAGATGTGAAATAGAACTAATATCCTTACCCATCAAACTTTGCTTCACTACTGACCAAAGGTTTTCAATGGGGTTCAGTTCAGGGGAATTGTCTGGTCAGTCATTAAAGAAGCTCGCATCACAGTCCTTAAGCCACCCAACTACAGATCTGGCAGTGTGACATGGTGCACCATCCTGCATAAATACCATAGCCCCACACTTGTCAAGTGCGTCAGGTAAATTGTCACACAACAGCTCCAGATAATTATACTGATTCATATACTGGTTTTTGGGGCACACTATAAGTTCACCAACACTCTGAGCAGTAAAACACCCCCAAACTATGAGCAAGTCTGGGTGTTTGGTGGTCTCACAGGTGTACTGTGGGTCTAGTGGGTCACTACCTCTGCCCTGGTACACATGTCCACCATGGTTACAGGTGACAGTGAAGGTGGCTTTGTCATTCCAACGTACCTCAGACCACTGTTGAGGAGTCCAATTATGATATTTAAGTGCATAACCCAGCCTATGTTTCTTCTTTCTTTTAATTCTCTAGCAGTTATGGTAGGTGTACTCTCTAGCTGCTTTTTGAGCATGGTCAAAGTACATACAGATGTCTTCTTCAAGGGGCCAGGCCGAGGTTTAACAGACAGTAACTCGACACCACCGCTGGCCTTGAAACACTTCACCCAATTTCTTGCAGATCACTCACTCACACCAACATTTGCCACTATTTCTCTTGTCTGGAGTCCAGCTTTGTGAAGCCCTATGATCTGAGCTATAGTTACAGGCATTAACAACTTCTTTTTACCCATAGTCACCAAGGTATAGCCCAGAAACCAAGGGAAACCCAGACAAAAGTTTGGGGCAAATGAGAGAAAAATGGCGCAACACTTCCTCTCACCACGGCAGCCACATGGGCACTGAGTGAGTATATGGTGTTTGCTGGGAGGCAGTGACCTCATGCTAATGGCTGGTACCCAACATAATGCAGTAACGGAAAAAGAGTCTTCTGTGCGGTAGTGCATTGTTTTTCATCACAGCATTATGCCAGGGTGCTCACCCAGCATAATGCCATGGCAAGCACTGTAGGTATTCTGTTAAATCAGCCACTTCCAGCTTAGTGAGGTAAAGGTCATGTACATCAGATATGAGGCCCAGTATCAGCATTTTGTCTAGGGGGAGATATCTGTACGTGTCACCCTCATAAGCCATATGGGGAGAGACTAAAAGCACTGGGTCTGCTAACTTTGAAAGACTGAAGATATAGAGGTGATATGAGTACAGTACCCAGGTTGACAAAGAGGATAGATTACATTGACAGAAGGGACCTCTTGACCAGGAATGGGAGGACTAGGAGATTATGAAAACAAATTGAGATAGACTAATGCTTAAAGGATATGAAGAAATACATTTTCCATATAGATATATAAATATTTGGAATACCTTAGAAGGTGATACGGCTGAACCTGGAGCAATACATGAATTCAAACCTAAGTACAATAACTGGGAAATAAGGATTGTCATGGTCATAGTTCATGTTCACGATACCTCGACCATGACAGTATCGTGCTACGTATGTTGCTACGCACCTCCCCGCCGTGCCCTACATGCCACAGGCCCATACTTGGAGCGACGCAACCCTGGGACGCAACATAAACAACGAACCCTTGTGCAAGTGTGACCCTCCTACGGTGATTAATGAGCATAAGGGTACTCACGGACCTGTAGCGAAGGAGCCCGGATCCAAAAGAAACAATAGACCCCTTGTGCGCAAAGACGCTAGCATCTAGAAGTGCGCGCGAAGGTGCCAATGGACCTGCAGCGGAGGAATATGAAAACCGGTGCCCCCACCGACCGAGGTTAAGGGGCACGCTCGCCAAAACCAGACGGCAACGTAGAGCCAACATGTATCTGCTCACAGTGTAGTGTAGAATTAAGATATTAGGTAGAAACTTTTGTGAGCCCTCTCCACACAGAAATAAAGAAGATGATGAAAGATGTGAAGTTGGGCAAGTAGAAATAAGATAAGTTAATTAAATACATGTCGGCACCTGTGCCATGGCACCGGTGTCACGCGGCCTGTGTATATAAGAAAGGGAGCAGTGGTCCTTAGGCCCACTCCCGTTCCAGCGCCCAATCTCTGTACTCGCTCACCATTTGGTAAGAGATATTTTTATATTTTGTACTGTGCTCAAATATCATTCCTTGTTGTTCTTTTACCGTCTTTACTTATCCCCGTGTAGAGAAGGAATATCCAAAACGAGGCTGTGTTTTGAATCTAAAATTCTGGATTGTAGGAACTACTCGAATCCTAAGTCTCGATTCGACGTATCAACTCAAATACGGAGCCTAGATTCGTGACAAGGATATTGACCAAGTTGGAGTCAAACATGAATTTGAAGCTACTAATTTGGAACCATACATGAATTTGAAGCTAGGTATGATAAACTGGAGAGTAAGAGAAACAACCTCACAAGAAAATACAAAGGGCAGCAATCAAACTGGTCCCCAGCCTGGCAGATAAACCATATGGGGAAAGAATAAAAGCACAACCTTGAAAGATCGAAGAGAAAGAGGCAATGTGATTACAGTATTCAGATCACTAAAGGGGATACATTATATTGACAGAAAAAAATCTCCTGACCAAAAATGGGAGGGCTCAAAGAGGTCATGGAAGCAAATTAAGAAAGACCACATGTTTACAGAATGTGAAGAGATAGTTTCCATATGGATGCATAAATAAATGGAATAGCTTAGAAGGCCTAAGCTCAAACAATACACAAGTTCAAATCTAAATATGATAATTGGAAATCGAGGATAAAGATTAAGTTGGAATGGTACATGAATTTGAGGCTAGGTAGGATAAAAAATTAGAGGAGAGGAGACGGGACCCAAAAAGCATTGCTCCTTTCCTGTATTCTACAATTATGTAAATATAAGTGTTGTTCCTTCCTGTATACTACAATTTGACAAATATAATCAGATAAAAATACCCAAGACTCCCGAGCAAGCATGTGTTATCATTAATAAATGTGTGGTATTCTCTCTGAATCAGTCAGGGAAGCATTATAGTGCTGAGAGTCACCTATCTTCAAAAATCTCTGGTGGTTTCCAACAACTCCAAGTGAAGACCATATCAAACACTAGCTGAAGGTGTGTATTTTCTACTGGTATCTTGTTTATGTCTTTCTAGTAAGTAGTTTAGGTATCATAGGGTGAAGAATTTTTGTTTACAGCTTGTGAAATATCCCAGCAGGGGACTGGGTGGGCTCATGGATGCCCATAATGTAGGGATTATGGGGTAAAATAATACCTCAATTAAGTTGTCTAAATTAACCCTAAATGGATAACTATAACAAATTTGTAATATCTAAAGGATTTTGTTCTGGTTTATGCCAAATAATTCAATTCAGCTGGTGTTAAAGGGTTAAACATTTTGTAACAAACTTGATACAAATGTCTATCAATGATCCAAACAGTTGTAAATTAGTGTCTAACTTAAAGCAAGCATAGAAACAGCCAAAATATAAACACTGGTATTCCACTGGTGCAGTCCCACCATAATCATCAATGGGAGACATACATCAAGAGGCATGCTGTTTCACTCACATGCTAATGCCATTCCCCATGACTTCTCAAAGCAAGCCACCATGCAGTCACCCATCCATTTAAAAACAACTTTTGACAAGGTTGATCAACTTGTCTCAGCAACAAGTTCATCGGGCATCACTTTTGTCTTTTCCACTTAAGGTTGTCTCCAGTGGAGACAGCACTATGAGTGGGATGATCATCATAAAAGTATGTCACAATTTAAGCTGGTATCAGGCCTTTCCTAAGGCTCATGGAAAAGTTGCTGTTAGTTACAAAATCTTACTGGTGATATCCTATAATTCTTCAAAGGCACTTGGTACAAGACATCAAGATACCTGTTCTAGACATAGAACCTAGTTATGGACCACAAGGTCTCCTGTAGGCATGCTCCACCTTTGTAATCCTTCATCAATTCCTTCTATCCACTTCCACATTCAGTAACTCTCTAAAATACTCTACCCATCTTCCCTTTACGGCCTTCACTTCCATTTCCATTAATATCTGTCCATCTGCACTTGCATTTCCTCTCAGCACAATAATATGCAGTCAATACCCCAATAAAGAAAACATTGAACACCTTGTCCTACAATACCCCACACTAATAGTCCATGGATAACAACAGTGTTTCTTCCATGAATGACTTATGACCTGCCCAGAGGCTGTTGCAAGTTTTCTGGGAGCTGTGGGTCTCCTGCAAGAAAAACCTGAGGCAATGAAATGACCAAGTGATCCAGAGACCTCTTTACCCAATATATCTACCTCGTTTTCAGTCTTCTTCTCAAGTTTATTCCATTCACTTCTGTTTTCCACATTCTTCTAGCTAGTCTTTCCTATCATATTTCTATCATATGCCCTAACATCCTCAAAATTCCTCAATCTATCCTATCTAATATATGTCTCTCCACCTTAAATCTTTTCCTCATCACCCCTTTTCTCACTCTATCCATCCATCTACCATACCACTAAAATATATTTTGATTATCCATATCTGCCTCCCTCAAATTCCAAGTCTTTGACTAAAATAATAAATTCTGCTTCACAGTAATTCTTCACAGGAAGGACAAATGTCAGGTGTTTGTGGTCACCCTATAAGATGAATGTCATGGATAATAAAATCCTTGTAGCTCATTTTTAAAACCCTTTAACCTTCTCACTTCCATCCAGAGGTGGGTCCAAGATATCTAGCAACTTCAACTGTATTTTCTGACCTTCTTAAATAAGGTGAGCTGACAAGTGGTGACTGCTCCTTTCTTACTCCAACTTCTTTTATTCAATGACACAAAAAGAGGAGACCAATGACAAACAACCACATATGGTGGTCCTACAAGATGGACAGCAGAGCTGCCCATTTTTAAAACCTGTCAATACCTTCACCTTCATAAGGTTCAGCCCTGAAGGGAAGACACCTGGTCTTTGGACTGGGTTCAAGATCTCTCTATCAATTTCAATTGTATCTCTTTTTTATATTCAGTCAACATAGAAACTGTTCAAAACCAATACAACCCAAACAAGAGTCCAAATTTTTTCTTCATAGGGAGATCTGTGGGAGGGACCAAGGACCACTGCCAGCTCTTGTGGGGCTGATTGTTTTCCAATCCATGAAACTTGAAGTCATAGTCATTATTGTTACACAAGATCAGTTTCACACTAACACAACACAAACAACAGGCTCAAGTCATTCCACAGAGATCCACAGGACAGCCCGAGGAGTGTTCCTAGCTGTTATGGGGCAGTAGGTTTCCAATCAGTAAAAATAGAGGCAATAATTATTGTTAGCTGTTCTTCACAGGCATATTTGTACTCAATGAAAGAACACATATAAGCCTTTAACCTAAATATCTGCATGTGGTGGTACTGCTCTTGGTGAGAGACACCTGTGGGCTCACGAAGTCCCCAGACTGGGCTATGATCATGACCACTAGATCCAGCACTTGGCTCTTCCTGCTTTTCTAGATACTGAAGCAGGGTATTTTAAAAGTACTCTCAAGCTACAAAACAAAATTTAATCTAAATTTACTATTCCTACATGTAAGCAGGTTACAAGTAAGCAGTCACTTTTAAGAGACTATTACTTCATGCACTGCAAACACAAAGATATCTTCTTTAAATAATCTCACCTGATATGCCTAATACTTTCATCATTGGCATTGACTACAAAGTTAAGCAGATCTTCATAACTGAAGAAAAAATTAAAATCAATAAAATGAACCAGAAATAAAATAAGAGCAGAGTAATAATAGTACTACTGAAAAAAGGCAAAACCTGGTGCCATAATCAAACTGTATGTCTCCAATATGCAAAAGAAAGCTAGTGTCTAGATTCTTGAAATTAAATAAACTACTAAAAAATAAATAACAATGAATATGATGCACACACTAACAATCTATCAGATCATCATGTTAGTAATTAAAGATTTTTACCTTAAGTGTTTTAAATCATGAACATCAGTTGAATCATGAATTAGAGTAATGAAGTCCTCATAGCTAGCAGCATACATATAGGTTCTTCTATGTAGTTCCTCAGCAGCTTGTTGCTGTCTAAGGTATAATACAAGACGCTGATTTATCCAGTCAGGATCACAAATTCTATCAACAAGTGGTTCAAAAACTGGAACAGAGATGTTGGATGTCAGAATATGAAATGCATACATAAGAAAACAGTTATCAATGCTTTTCTTTTTAACCATTATCATATACAGACCTTGGCAAGCTAACAGCTCTTTGAGAAGGGTTTTGAGTGGGGTACATTTTGAATATTCTGGAGGAAGGGATCGGCTGATTAAGAGCTCAGCAACAAGTCGCAAAAAGTTTCTTTCACGTTCAGGGGAGCTAAGTTGCGGTATAAGGTGAAAAACTCCTCTTTCACCTCGAGCTTGACTGAAAATGAAATAACAAAAATGTAATAAACTTAGTAACTATATGTTGAGTACTGAAACACTTACAGAAGATTAGAGGAGATTAGATAATTTTATGGATAGGGATGACAGGTGGTAAGGGACAGGGAACTACCTCGTGTAGGCCTTATGGTCTCTTGCAGTCTCCTTCATTCTTATGTTCTTATGACTGACTCAAAGTGATTAGTATAGTCTTAAATTTTAATTGGAGTTAACTTTTGATCAATATGATGGTTACATTGCTGAACAGGCCTTTTAGCTCTACCTAAATACCAAAAGTCTTCTTCTCCCTATAAGGGTGGTAGCCAGCCAAGGCATACACCCACCCTCCACCCATCCTACATCCTTTTGTTTTACCTTTGATCTTAGCTCTTTGTGGATGAAAGGCCCAATGCCTGGGTTTGAAGTATTATAGCAAGACACAGCACCTTCACAGCAGGGCCTGACATTCAAAGCTGGTTTCTTATAGGAAAACTTGTTGTTGGAGTGTTCATTTGTTGTCATTTGGCTGTTGGCAGCCATTTTGGATTTTTGTGTGGTTCAGTGAATAGACACCAGGTGGCAGTATTGTTGAGCTGCTATGTGGAGTGCTGGGTCCCCAGTACAAAGGAAAAGGTGACTGGAGCAGGGTTGGAGCAAAGACTGGATTGGAGCTAATACTTGTTAGATGTCATTTTTTAATATTTAACAACAACAAAAATCTTGTATCTCAGAATCACATACTACAAACATGTTTTTTCCATAAACAATGTAATTCAGGGGATTACTTTCCTGGACTCAGGAAAGTCCATCTATGTAAGGGATCTGCTATTCTATGAAAATCATTCATGCAATCAATTGTTGTCTTGAGTTTCACTATGTGGATAACCCACAGTCCCAATGTGGCTGGCAATGGTCCTTAGGCTTCCACAGATCTCTGGCAAGAAACTTTGGACTGCTGTCTGTGTTGTATTAGTATGGGACTGTTTCCACCTCACTGGCTGTGAGTATTAATGGAAGGGGAGCAGTCAACAATGACCATCATAAACTTAGTGAACCAGTCACAAGAATTATATTATAAACCAGCAATGTTCATTTACTCAAGGCAGCACCATGCAAGTGGTATGCCAAACCAGCAAGACAATGGAAGAATTTATAAAAGTGGAAGAGAAAAAGGATGAAAAGGACTTTGGTGTCAATAAGATTCCATGTAAGAGGTGTAACATGTTTTACAGAGGTAAAATAACATGTACAAAAAAATACATTCATGAACATCAAAATGTTATAATTAATATCACCACTGGCACATGCACAACACAATGGGATAACACCAACCATCTAATGGACTGGAATAAGGCTGAGCTAATTATATGTGAAACTAACAGGGTAAGAAGGAAGTGTCCAGTAGCAGTGAATGTTCAAGTCAAATATTGTCATGCAGGTAATTTTGACTGGTGGTGTAAAGTTGACTGTCAATAATTAAAAAGAAAATTAATGTCAAAAATGTTGTGAACAACTTTACACCACCAGTCAAAATTACCCCACATGACAGTACTATTGAAATGAATCTACATGAATTCATGTATTTCTTATGGTGAATAGGGTTTTGGAAGGCCATATGTGACTTGTACCAGCCATGTGACTTTCTGCAACTTTTTGCTTTCCCTTCCCTTGCCCTGCCCCTTCTGGGGCTTTTATGCTTATCTTGTATTCTTCATTTCTGTACTTGAAGCAGCTCCAATGAGCAAAACATTGTACATTCAATAAAGGCTTCATCTTTAGATGGTTTTTACTCTCCCAAAACTATCAGCAGTTGCCATCATCAAACACTGCCTGGGACAGTTAGCACATGGAATGTTACATAACAAAGGTTTTCAAATCAATGCTACGAGCTGCATTGTTGGCCTAAATCACATAAGCTAAAAAAAATGCATACCACAGGTAAAGTTGAAAACATGTAAGCTTGTGTAACTCAAGAGTTACCTGTGTTAGAAAAACCTAACTACTCTTTAATTTGAAATCCATAAAATCAGTTGAAAAAATAATAATAAATTGGAATCTCTAGTTGTGATGCTTTACTGTATCTCTATACAAAAGGCTTCTTCTCCCTTACAAGGAAGGTATCTAGCCAAGGTACACCCCCCCACCCCTCCACCCATCAAATACTCATTTATTTCTTTAGGTGTTACATGGGTAATACATGGCCCAAAAATGAAAGCTTGAATTTTATCTATGCAGTGGGAGGCACAAAAAAAAAAAATGACAGTGATGGATGAGGAAAATAGGGGAGAAATAAGAAAAGATGAAGTGAAAGCACTTATTAAAATTATGAAAGCAGGAAAGGCACTTGGACTGGATGGATATCATGTGAAGTGTCTGAAAAAGGGAGGTATAGCGATAGTAGACTTGCTGATGAGGTTGTTTAATGTTTATCTAAAGAGTGCCACAAAACTGGAGGATTGCTTGTATAGTTCCACTTTACAAGGGAAAAGGTAACAAAGGTGAGTGTAATAATTTCAGAGGGATCAGTTTGTTGAGTGTAGTTGGGAAAGCTTATGGGAGAGTTTTGATTGAGAGGATTAGGAGAGGAACAGAAGGGGTAATTTTGTGAGGAACAATGTGGGTTTAGGAAAGGTAGGATTTGTATGGATTAGATTTTTGTGGTAAGACAGATATGTGAAAAAGCTTTGGTAAAGGGTAAAGATTTTTTTTTTTTTTGGGGGGCTTTATGGATTTGGAAAAGGCTTATGACAGGGTAGACAGGAAGACACTAAAGGTTTTCCAGATATATGGGATAGGAGGAAAGCTGTTAAGGGTAGTCAAGAGTTTTTACAAGAGAAGTAGAGCCTGTATTAGAATTAGAAATGGAGAAAGCAAGTGGTTTGAGGTTAAGGTAGGACTTTGCCAAGGACGTGTCATATCTCCATGGCTGTTCAATATGTACATGGATGGGGTGGTGAAAGAGGTAAATGCAAGAGTAGTGGGTCAGGGATTGGAGATGGTTAAAAAAATGGAGAAAAGTGAGAGGTAAGCCAATTGTTGTTTGCTGATGACACTGCACTTATGGCAGGATAAGAGGCAAGATTAAGGAAGTTAGTGACAGAGTTTGGGAAAGTGTGTGAAAGGAGAAAGTTAAAGGTAAATGTCAGTAAAAGTAAGATGATTAGATGTACAAGGGGAGAGAATGGCAGGAATTTAGAAGTGAGTCTTAAAGGAGAGGCTGGAGGATGTGGATAGCTTTAGACATTTAGGGTTGTATGTGACAGAAAAGGGAGGGGTGGAGGTGGAGGCAGACTTAGCTTGAGAAAAGTAAGTGCCTTGGGGGATTAAAAAGTATAATAAGAAACAGACATTTGGGAATGGATGCTAAAAGGAGATTGTGTGAAGGAGTGATTGTGGTGACAGCACTGTATGGGGCAGAGACATGGAACATATGAAAGGAAGAGAGGAAGAGTTTAAATGTGTTCGAGATGAAATGTCTGAGAAGTATGATGGGGGTTACAAGGTTGGATAGAGTGAGAAATGAGGAGGTGAGGAGCAGAGTGGCTGTGGAAAAGAAGATAGGAGATACAGCTGATGAAAGAGTATTGGGATAGTTTGAACACATGGAAAGAATGAGTGAAGAAAGATTAGTAAAAGAAGTGTGGAAGGCAGAGGTGGATGGAGAGAACATGAAGGGGTGACCAAGGATGAGATGGATGGAAGGGGTATAAAGAGTGTTGAGGAAGAGGGGGGTGCCTGTTGAGGAAGGGAGAAGGCAGAAGATAGGGGTGAGTGGAGAATGACTGTGTATGGATGATCCTATGATGCATGAAAGGGAGTGCGTGGGGAATATTGGAGGAGGATTAGGGAGTGGATATGGGTGAATATCTTAACACAGCCCAAAGGGATTTCTCCATCTTCAATATTTCTGCATGAGGGGATGGAGGAAAGGGGGGGGGGGGCATTACCGATTAAATAAAGCAGCCTTGCTATGGATGTGCTGTGTCTTGCTGCATTGCCTCTGATCCAGGGCAATGGGTGAGATGTATTGATGACCCATCATCCAGGAGGAGGCAAGATGAGACAGAGGGAGGGAGGGGTGGTGAATGGGAGTGGAATAGATGATGAATTGGGTGGGAGTGGGATTATGCCTTTTGACTTTGGCTACCTCCCTTGTAAGGGGGAAAAAGCCCTTGGTATATGTATGTTTGTATATTTTCTACAACCTATATTCTGTTGATTTAATAATTGTATCTAACAATAAAAACTCCAATTTGAATCTGTGAAGAACATAAAAATACATTTCTGAAGCACAGCTACTTACAGTAAAACATGTCTCAACCATTTCCATACCATGATATTTTTCAAAGATTTTGTTCTGGATAATACCTAATGACTTCATTAGGAATCTTTAAATGACATCATGGTATGGAGACCAAGCATCTTCAGGTTTTTGTTCAGTGGGAGAGGCTGACTATTTAAATAACCTCTTCGGTACGATGAAGCCTATGTAGGCATCATGAGGTGCAATTGAGTACACAAGGATGCCAGCGTCAGTGTCTTGATTATATATTTTTTTATAGTTGTACATGACTTACCCCTGATTTCTGTGAACTGGTTTGATAATGTTTTCTGTGTTTATTATTACTCAGAGTAAAAGTGAGTGAGTAATACAGCAGTGACTATATTATATAATGCAAGTAGCGTCATGCATTACACATATGGCAGCTGATGTTGTGCACGAGAATTTGATTTGTATTGAAGCGGTTAATATGACTCTTGCATGCTTCTTATATTCAGCCACCACCTTGGCCCAAAAATAACTTGGAGAAGAGACATTGTGGTGTTGTTTGGATTGGGTGAGAGTAGGTCAGTATAGAAATGTTGCTCTAAGTCTCCTCTGTGGTAGTTGCATCTGGAGCAGTTGGAGTCTGTTGCCAGTCTAATCCTGTGTTAGTTCTGTTTTAACCCTTAGCATACAATGATGCCAATGTCAGCATCATGAGGCATGAGTGGGTATACGCGGATGCCAGTATCAGCATCCTGATTATATTCATCTTGTAGTTGTAGCTGAGTGACCCCTGCATTCTGTGAACACACTTGATCACGTTTGCTGTGGTTATCAACATTCAGGGTGAAAGAGAGTGAGTATTGCAGATGTAACTTTATATTTTATGTGTATTGTGATACATCATTGAATCATCATACATCAGACAGCCTAACACTTCACATGAGTATTCGACTCATATTGAAGAAGTTAATGTAGATAGTGACCTGAATGTAGTCATGTCAGTATGGGTCTTACTTGTCTTTAGAGTTATTTCTCAGTTGGGTTGATGACTGAAGGTCTGAAGAAGTTTTATGATCCATATTCCAAGGGCCTCTTCCCCCTTATGAGAGAGGTAGCCAGTCGAGGCATTCACCAACTCCCACCTATTCCACTCCCATTCACCACCCTTGTTCCCCTCTCATCTTAGCTCCTTGTGAATGAAGGGTCATCCATCTCCTACCCACTGCCTGGGTCAGAAACAATGCAGCAATGCACAGGATATCCATAGCAGGGCTGTTTCATTTACATAAAGTGACCCTCCTTCCTCATCCCCTCAAGTGGGAAATAGAGAAGACAGGGAGAGATCCCTTCAAGCTGTGTCAAAATATCATCTATACACAACTATTCTCCATTCACTCTTATTCCCTGCCTTCCCCCTTCCCTGCTCAATAGACATTACTCTATTGCTCAAACACCCTTTCACCCCATCCATCCATATCATCCTCAGCCATTCACTCAAATTCATTCCATCCACCTCTGCTTCTCACACTCTTTTTTGCTTATCTTTCTTCATTCATTCTTTCCATGTGTCCAAACCATTACCTGTGTTTTATGATCTGAATGTGTATTTTGTATGAATGTGTTATGCAGTGCTGGAGGCAGGTTATTCTAAATGTAGCTTATTGTACATACTCGTACTGGTACAAAAAACGAAATAATTCTCCATCTTGCCCTAAAAAAAATAACTTTGAAATTACATTAATATGACATTGTACTACATGTTTTTCTGTCTTCTAGTTTACAGAACTACAAAAAAATATATATATATATTACCCTGCAACTTGAGCCACATGGATCTTATCAAGATGTTGTGTCAAGCAGCTTACAACACCACATGTGATGAACTGTACCTGATCCATGCGAGTTAAGCGGTCATAAACGTTCATAACACACAACCACAGCACACTCCTGCAACAAGAGCTACTATAAAAATATGCTCCTGCAATAAATATTAGAGTATACACATTCCTGCAATAACTGTAAACTAAAGTACACCTATTCCTCAATTTAACACACAAAAGGGAGAGAACATTAGTCCAATACATATAATAAATCCAACATATCTAAGGTCACCAGTATCGTTAATAGGTATCTTCCACCTGACCCCACATTGCATGACCCCTCTTTTTGTAAGAGTGCTATATAAGTATAGTACCTTCCCCCATTCTGTACTACTGAAGAGGAGTGTAGCTTACAGTCAAAATATATAGATTCACTGTTTCCAGTTTTTTTACTCTGTTTTGACTGTGGTGTTAGTTTTGAATTACAAATGTGCTATCACATTTTTCATCAGTGATAGATATATATATATATACACATATATATACATACATATATATATATATGTAGTTTTAGATACTTGGGTGCGAATGTGGCAGGAAAGGAAGGAGTGGGGTTGGAGGTAGAATGTAGACTGAGAGAAGCGAGTAAATGCCTTGGTGGATTAAGAAGTGTGATGAGAGATAGACATCTGGGAATGGATGCTAAGAGGAGGTTATATGAAGGAGTGATTGTGCTGACAGCATTGTACAGGCCAGAAACATGGAACATAAGAGAGGAAGAGAGAAGGAGTTTGTATGTGTTTGAGATGAAATGTCTGAGAACTATGATAGGGCTTACTAGGCTAGATAGAGTGAGAAATGAGGAGGTGAGGAGGAGAACAGGGGTGGAGGGGGAGTTGGGGGATGGGGTTGATGAAAGAGTATTAGGATGGTTTGGACACATGGAAAGAATGAGTGAAGAAAGATTAGTAAAAGAGGTGTGGAAGGTAGAGGTGGAAGGAGTGAATATGAGGTGGCGTTGTAGGATGAGATGGATAGATGGGGTAAAAGGGGCATTCCAAAAGAGAGGAATGTCTGTTGAGGAAGGATGGGAGAGGACAGAAGATAGGGGTGAATGGAGAAGGGTTGTGTATGGATGATGCTGTGATACATAAGGGGGAGTGGGTGGGGGATGGGGGGTGAGGTAGTATGTATGAGAAATAGTTTGATGCAGCCCGGGGGGATTTCTCCCCATCTTCTCCTTTTCTGCATGAGGGGACGGAGGGGGGGGGGGGGTCGCCAAATTAATGAAGCGGCCTTGCTATGTATGTGCTGTGTCTTGCGACACTGCTTCTGACACAGGGCAGTGGACAGGATGCAGGGATGACCAGTCATCCAGGAGGTGCCAAGATGAGAGGGAGGGAGAATGGTGGAGGGGAGTGGAATATGTAGGGGATGGAATGAGTGGGAGCGGTTTCTATGCCGTTTTCTTTTTGGCTACCCCCTGTGCAAGGGGGAAAAGAGCCTTTGGTATATATATGTATGTATGTATGTATGTATGTATGTATGTATGTATGTATGTATATATATATATATATATATATATATATATATATATATACACATTGTTATGAAATGGATATTTTTGAAGTATTTTTCTTCTCATGATGATAATAACTTGTGAGTGTTCAGTAGTCTTGGTGTTTATTCTAACCAATTATGATTTTTCCATGTTTTGAGTGGTTTATTTTAAGTACTTGTTGAGAAGGAGGGCATAACTTATGAGCACAGCTTCTGAGCTGAAGGGTATGATGATTAGCTGGGAACTTTCTCAAATCACTGGTATTGTATTGCCTCCTTCTTGAAGTCTGGAAGGATTTGGAAATTCAAACTGGGTACATACCCAATTTGAATCTTAAGGGGTAGATGAGAGCATAAGTCATTCTTTCAGTTATTTGTGTAAGTGAGTTGAAACAAGAAAGAGTGAGTGCTGTATTGGTTGATGAGCAGCCCATTGAAGTGGAGCAAATGCCTGACCCATTATAAAGGAACACTTATGAATAAATTACCTCAAAGTTTCCATGGTTGGTGTTGATTCATGTACTAGATCCACATACCAAGGTAATACATTGTGTTCTATGAAATGATCCATGATTTCACCTAGTGCTGCATCAAGTTTACGGCTCACCACAACACCTTGTTTAAGTCTTGCAACTCTGTCAACATCATGTCTACTGCTCTGTAAAGTAATACAACAATTTGAATTACATATTTGAATCTGATATTTTCCGTGCAATACAATAGATGATATTAGAAGCATTCATTTTTTTCTTTTATTTTGTACAGCTGGCCTTTCCCCATTGTAAAAGTGAAGTGGCCTACACAAAGCACATCCTGACTCTTCACAGGAGAAAAATACAGAAAGAGGCATATCAAAAGAAGCAGCACATGAGGACAGAGCCATCATTAGTACAACATTTCACTTGTCAGAGCTTTATCAAGTACATAGCCATGGTACACAAATATCTGAGAATAAATTGGAAGATCTGAGGGAATGGGAGGAGGTCATTGAAGCCTAGGGAAGGTTAGGGAGATAGGAAGCAACTTTCTGTGTGCAGGATGTTTATTCACTGGTGATAAACAAATGTGAAATAGGAAGGAATAAGGTGAGGAAACCTTTGTCCACTGATAGTGGACAAAATAAGTGTGGAGGGCATCTAGAAATAGCTTTCCAATAATTTGTTTGTAACAGGAAGCAAAAGAATCAGGTGGAGTGAAATGTTTAACATCCCTTTATCTATATACAGATAGAGGCATCCCCAGTACCCTCATTCCACCTGATTTAAAAATTGAAGACACACATGGTTATACATTCTTATCTGTATGTAACAGGAACATGAAAATAGAAGTTGTGTCTAATTTTCAATCAATCCACAGACCCTGGTTTCTCTTATGATGACCCACAGCCTTCAGGTAACTGCCAACAGCCTCCATGCAGGTACAAAAGTCAGTCAGGGAAGATATATTGTACTGTTTAAGGATTGTTAGTATGGGGCACTGTAATATGAAGTATTCTATCTCTTCTATGTGGTGGTTGCATCTGGAACAGTTTGAATCAGTGGCCAGGTCTATTCTGTGTTAATAGCATTTCAATGTTGGATGGTGTCCTCAACACAATTGTGCCAGTGTGATTCTTAGAAATGGGAGGGTTGTTGGTGGAGAATTGAGTTTGGTGGTCAATCTTGAAGGGCTTGTTTAGTGATCTGAGTATTTACCTATTTACATTTACCTAACTGTTTTGGACAAGAAAATGGTTTATTGTTCATGAGGTCCTATCTCCTACTCTCCAATTTGTCATAGTTGGCCTCAAATTCATAAATGGTTCCAACTTGGTCTGTCCTTAAATTCCAATTATAATATTCAAATCTGAAGGTATGTATTGCTCTTGCTTGGGCTACATCCCCTAAGTTATTCCAAGTATTTATGCATCTACATGGAAAATCAATTTCTTCACATCCTTTACACATGTAGTCTTTCTTAATTTGTTCTCATGTCCTCTTAACCACTTCGGTACAATGATGCCTACATAAGCGTCATGAGGTGCAAGTGGGTACATGAGGATGCAGTGTCGACGTCTGGATTATACATTCTTTTGTAGTTGTACATGAGTTGCCCCCAGATTTTGTAAACTGGTTTGATTATGTTTTTTCTATGTTTATTATTACATACATATACCAAGGGTTTTTCCCCCTTACTAGGAGGTAGCCAAAAAGGAAAAGACATAAAATCATTCCCACCCATTCCATCCCTGAATACACTCCACACCCCTCCACCCTCCCTCTTATCTTAGCAGCTCCTGGATGACGGGTCATCCCTGCACCTTGTCCACTGCCCTGGGTCAGAAGCAGTGTCGCAAGACACAGCACATCCACAGCAAGGCCGCTTCATTAAATCGGCAACTCCCCCTCTCCGTCCCCCCATGCATAAAAGGAGAAGATGGGGAGAAATCTCTTCGGGCTGCGTCAAAATTTTGCTCACACATACTACCTCACCCCCCATCCCCCTGCCCATGTTTATTATTACTCAGAGTAAAAGAGAATGAGTATTACAGCAGTCACTTTATATTTTATAATGTGAGTAGTGTGATGCAAATTACATATGGTAGCCAATGCTGCGGGCAAGAATTTGAGTCATACTGAAGTGGTTAAAGCCCTCCTACCCCTTATCCTTCAGACAAGTAGTCTTTCTTAATTTTATCCCATGACCTCTTAATGCCCTTCACCCTTAATTAAGAGATCTCTTCTGTCAAAGCAACCTATCCCCTTTAATGTCCTGAATACTTTAACCCAGTGTTTCCCAAACTTTTCCAGTATGTGACCCCTTCCAGTAGTACCAAACATACCATGACCACCACCTTTATAAGCCTTCTGAAAGTCTACCAATTTTTTATATCGCTGATACATTATCTTAAAATTTAAAAGATTAATCACAGCAGAGAGCAATAATTTTTTCATTATTGTTTATTAATATTTATTAAAAAAGATTGATTTAATTATATATTCCAATAAGAAGGATGTGTTTACTTTTCTGATACAAGCAAATCAATATGTGGATTGGTGTAGCTGAATATACATACAATTAGACCCTCCATGGCCCCCAGAAAAAGACTCATGACCCTTTTAGGGGTCATAACCCGCAGTTTGGGATCCCCTGCTTTAACCATATCACCTCTTTCTCTTCAATCTTTCAAAGTTGGCAGACCCAGTGCTTTAAGTCTTTCCTCATAAGGTTTACCTACTAGGCTAAGAACCAGGTTGGTTGCTACTCTTTGTATTCTCTCAATCTTGCTTATATCCTTCACTACTACTGATGTATATTCCGGTCATCAATGAATCAGGGTTTCTATGAGTTTTTTCATCATCTCTTCATTCATATAGAGAAAAGCCACTTTAATTTTCAATACACCCAATTCTTTCTCCTCTTCTGCTTTGGTTATGGGTTCACTTCCCAAAGAATAGTTTAAGGATGGTCTTTTGCTATTATTGCTCATTTCCAGTAATTAATCATTTTGTTTTTATTTCCCATTCTTGAGTCCATACAAAAATAATGCCTGGATCTTTTAGCAATAATGTACAGTCCTCCTTGCTTTTCACTGTTATCATGATTTTTGCATCATTTGCAAACATGTTGGCATAACTTATTGTACCTTCGTATCTTCCCTTCAAAAAAATCTTTCATCCATTCAAGTTGTTTGTCTCTCACTCCTCCAATAAGCTTCAATTTCTATATAAGTCAACTGTGAGGTTCTTTATCAAAAGCTTTCTCCAAGTCGAGGTATACGCAGTCCACCCAACCCTCTCTCACTTTCGAGTAAAAGTTTAAGAGGTTTGACACACATGACTTTCCAGATCTGAAGCCAAACTGACTATCTGTCAGAATGTCTGCCTCTTCAAGATATTTGATCCATCGATCTTTCACAATATTTTCACATAATTTCACTATTGTGCTAGTTAGTGACAGTGGCCTATAATTTAGTGGTATCCCCATAGTTCCACCTTTGTAAATTGGTACCACATTTGCCCTTTTTCAATAAAGCAGCACCATGACTTCTTTCAATGAACATACATTACTTGTCAAAAGTATGCAGAGCCTACTCCCTGTGGCAGCATATCTATGATGAAAATAGGAAGGCATTTCCCGAGGTAAAATTATATAGATAATATGTATCAAGCAGCCCCCTGCTGTCACACTGGGCCAACAGAGTAGAATATGATGGAGAACCCAGCCATTTGCTCTCACACTGCTGTGGGAAGAACATTTATAGGTAACCCCTCTCTTCGCGACATTGACTTTTTTCACATTGGTTTTCTTCTTTTCCCTACAGTCTGAATTGTTACCATGACCCTACAAAGGAATTAACTAAAGAAATAATTGTCCAATTCATTGGACTCAAGAAAGCAAGCCATGGAACTAAGGAAATCAGTGAAATATTGAAGGAGGCCGATTCCAAATTCAAGAGATATACAGTGCATTTTCAGAAGGGAGGAGGGCTGGAGGTACCATTTCAGTAACCTGGTACAAGGAGTCCTAAGAAGACTTTTCCTTTAGAGATTTTATTTTTGTTAGTGGATATGACTCTAAAGTATGCTTTATGTTATTCAAAATCCTTGGAGAAGTCTTCTTACGATGCCCTATCCTAGGTTTCTGGGATGGTATCTCCAGCCCTTCTCCCTCCAAAAATTACACCATATATCTCTTGACTTTGGACCTAGCCACCTTCAACATTTCACTGATTTCCTTAGTTCCATGGCTTGCTTTCTTTAGTCCAATGACTTGGGCAATTATATCTTTAGCTAATTCTTTTGTAGGGGCCATGGTAATGATATAGACCCTAGGGAAATCGAGAAAACCAAAGAGAAAAAAGGCAAGGTCCCGAAGAGGGGGGTTACCTGTAAATGCTCTTCCCACGGCAGTGTGGGAGCAAATGGCTGGGTTCTCCCTTACATTCCACTCTGTTGGCCCAGCATGACAGCAGGGGGTTGCCAGATACATTCTATCTACATAATTTCACTTCAGAAAATGCCTTCCTTTTTTTGTCATAAATATGCTGCCACAAGGAGTAGGCACTGCATACTTTTGATGAGTACAGTATACCAAGACGGTGAATCTTGTCTACTAGTTATTCCCTACATTCTTTAAATATCCAGTTTTAGATCCCATCAGGTACTGAAGTTTTTTTCACATCTAATGATTCCAAAATATTGAGCACTTGTGTGTGTCATGGGGGAGGGGGGGGGATAAGGCATTGGGGTACCTTATATACTATTGTGTATCCTCGAGTAATAGCTTGAATAAAAGTCAACCCTCTATTTATGGCAAAAAATCTAGAATTTTTCATATACATTGTATAAAAGTCGGCACTAGTCTCTGATGTAACTTTTTTATGTAAAGTGTTTGTTATATCTATTGTAATGTGTGAGTGTTCCCTGTGAGTACTTTTTCAAATAAAATACCATCAGTACTGTACATTTTTTAAATTTTACTACCTTCTTCATTCCATGATTAGTGCGATGTATCAATAGATGGAGCTGGTGATACAAAACAACATTTGTGTACCATGTACATCATGATGTGCTGATGGTGATCTTAAATGATCACCGTCAGCACATCATGACTTCCAAGTGCCAGTTAATTACAGATAAACTACATACAGGCTATATATTTGGTAAGATTGCTAATATGAAGAAATAGGTAACCAGTATAGTAAATCAGTCTTCAAAACAAATTTCCATAGGTCTGAGTGCAGGTAGTTTGAGCTATAGGGAGTTGGGGTGAGCTAAACTTTGACTCCTAGCTTGAACCCTGTACTTTCAGTAATATAAAGATTGTTGTTTTTTGACAAATAATCTTTTTTTTTTCTTTCTCATTTTCTATAGTGATCTGGCTCTTAACTGTTTATTTTTCTACTTATTCCAATCATGAATCTTATCACTTTAAAACTAGCACATATGTATTAGATGTTCCCCTAATTTTAGCTTTAAAAAAATATCTATAATTTGTTACTATTCCTTTAAGGATATACAGTACTACTAATACTATACTACCACTATTAATATTATTGCTGTACTATTATGGACTTCCTACTTGAGCCCATTATAGGTTAATAATGTTACCAAGGTGACTGTAGGTTAAGCAAATTAATTGTAGTACATATTAATTGCATACACTCGTTCTATGTGAAGGTGTGAATTGTACATTAGGCAACACAGGATGTCTGATCTGAGGGTAAACAGGATTCTCTCATCAGTCCCAAAGCAAAATCTGCCCAGAGGGAGGTGTCTTTCTTCTCATTGATTCATGTTTCTGTATAGAGAATCAAGTAAAATTCCATTAACTACCTCAGAACTATCTAAGACCAGTGTGATGTGGACAGTGAAAGACCCATGTCTCCAACAGATTGCGTGATACAGCCCTGAGTAAGATTATAAATGAGGAATGAGTATGGTGAAACTATGGTGTTTTGTTTTTGTGTCTTCTTATGGTGTATTATGATGACTATCATGTCTGTAATTTCACATAGTGTGTGTTATCATATTCAAATAGTGTTATTGTAACAAAATAGCACATGTGTTCCCAGTAAGTGAAACTGAAAAGAATTATTTTTTTTTTGGAAAGTGGTGGACCTGAGGCTGAGAAAATGCTATATAAGGAAAAAAGAAACAAAGCAGACAGAAAAAAATGAGGAGAAAGGAAATTAAAAATACCTTATACCAATATACTGTAGATGGAATAATTTCAGGAATGAATGAATTAAATGATTATCTGGCCTTAGAAAAACCAGACATAATGGGAACAGTGGAAACTAAATTAAAGTATACTCTACCACTCAACACTATGGGACAAGGTTTATTCAATTGTTGGACAAAGAATGGAAAGGATAAACAGGGTGGTGGAGTATCAATTTTGACTAACAAAGATTTAAATGTAATAAAAATAACTGAAGGAGAAAATAATGTAGAATTAATTGCAATACAAGTTGAAAGCAAATATATGAAGAGTAGAAAATTTGTAGTGGTGTATGTGCCCCCCAAAACACAGTCCTGGATAGAAAGTGATCATTCCAAAATATTAGAAGATACAAAATATGAATTAACTAATATACTAAAGGACAGGAAATATAGTAATAATGGGTGACTTTAATTAAAAAGAAATATGTTGGGAGGAAATGCCAGTGAAGGGTGGAGAGGAACTCTGGGGCAACTTCCTGCTCGACATGACCATCAAATACACAATGACTCAATGGATAAGGGAAAATACCAGATACAAAGGTAGTGAAGAACCATCAAGGCTGGATTTAATACTTACAACAGAGCCTGAAATTGTTGACAAAATTGATTACAAAACTCCGATAGGAAAGAGTGACCATGTACTAATAGAATTTGAGTTGAAAGAGCAAATGGATCAAAGTAGAAATGATAAACATAGAATAGGAAGATTTAAGTACTACAAAAAAAAAATTGAGAAACTCAAAAAATTATTTCACAACACGAACTGGGAAAAATTCCTAAATGAAGAAACAGGGATGGAAGAAAAATTGAATGTACTAAAAGAAATTTATAATGAGGGAGTGAATAAATATGTACAACAAAAAAAGGAAAGAACATACATAAAAAGCTGGTACAACAAAAAATGTAGTGAGGCTAAGGATAAAAGAGACAAAGCTTGGAAGAAATGGAAAAAAGACAAGAAAACAAGCAAATGGCTAATGTACATCAAACTAAGAAGGAAACATGCCACAGGACTGGAAGAATGCAAACATTGTACCAATTTATAAGGGAGGAAACAAGGAAGATCCATCAAATTACAGGCCAGTCTCCCTGACAAGCACAGTAGCAAAAATTTGCGAAAAGGTCATCAAAAATAGATGGGTTAAACATTTGGAAGAAAAAGCTATACTGAATCCAAATCAATTTGGATTCAGACAAAGAAGACCATGTACAACAAACTTGATCTGCTTCTACTCGAGATTAATAGATATAATACAAGAGAGATGGTTGGACAGACTGTGCCTTTCTGGACCTACAAAAGGCATTTGATAAGGTACTACACAAGAAACTAATAAGGAAAATAAAGTCAATAGGTGGCATCAGAGGAAAATTATTGGAATGGATGAAAGACTTCCTGACTGGGAAGAAATGATAAGTGGTGTCCCGCAGGGATCAGAACTGGCCCCGATCATGTACATAAATGACATGGATGAAGGAATAAAGTGCTATATGAATTTCTTTGCAGACAATACAAAAATACTAAAGAAAGTAAGAATGGAGGAGGATTGCAACTCATTACAACAAGACTTGGACAAGATCTGGAAATGGACTTGAAAGTGGGAAGTGAAATTCAATATCAAGAAATGTAAAATAATGGAATTTGGAAAAAGTAAAAACAGAATATCAAGAGATTATAAAACTGGTGAAGAAGAGGTCAAAAAAGTTAACTTGGAAAACGACCTTGGAGAGATGATAAGCAAAGACATGACACCAGACAAGCATATTAATGAAATAGTCGGAGAAACCTACAATTTATTGAAGTCAATAAAAGTGGCATTTCCCTATTTGGATGAGGAAATGATAAAAAAAAAACTAACCACACTAATAAGACCAAAACTCAAGTACGCAGCAACACTATAGACACCCAGTACCAAAAAGAATAAAAAAAAATTAGAAAGAATACAGAGAGCAACAACAAAACTGGCACCAACTCTTTCCAAAATGGCATATGAACAAAGACTGTCCAAACTAGAATTACCAACTCTTGAACAACGAAGGGAAAGAGGAGACCTACTATCTATAGGATTATGAAAGGAATGGAAATCTTAGATAAGAATGATTTATTGAAATGGGACAATGAAAAAACAAGAGGACATGAAAAGAAACTCAAGAGATAATTACAGAAAATATCTGAGAAAAAAAAAAAAAATAGCTTCCCACACAGAGTGATAGATGCTTGGAAAAATATTAGACAAAGAAACAGTGTGTGCAAACACTATTCAAGATTTTAAGAAAAAACTTGATGCTGAAAGATACAAAGATGGGTCACCATGAGCATAGCTCCCTTCCTGTATAATACAACTACGTAAGTGGAAAACCCACGGACCCACAGTGGCTGGCAACAGTCCCCAGGCCCACCCACAGATCTCTCAGGGAAGAAACTTTGGACTGTTGTCTATGCTGTATCAACATAGAACTGTTTTTGTGTCAATGATTGAAAGTAGTAAGAAGAGGGGAGCTGTCATCACTTGTCAGCTCTCCATGTGTGAAAAGGTACAAGAAATATAGGTGAAACAAATAGATATCTTGGACCCAATCCAGAGACTCAGTGACACCTCCTCAAGACTACACTTTCTGATGGAGGGAAGGGCAATGATAGTTTTTGAAAATGGCCAGCTCTTCTGTCCATCTCACAAGACCACCACAAGAAGGTGCACATTATTGGTCCCTTACAGAATAAACCGAAAAAAAATCTTACCATAACAAGAGAATGTAGAGCTGTTATCTCCTTTGGTATCTTGACTGATACCCTATGCTGTGTTGAAAGCATCACATATGCTGCAATGGTAAGTGTGGCTCCCAACACTATGGCTGATATTCCTCCAACAACCATTGACAGTGGGAGTATAATGCCACCAAAGGTACTCCGTTCTCCCCATCCCCACACAACATCTGCAGACACTACAGCCATAAGAATGCCCCCAAGCCATGCTGCCCACATCTGTCCTCCCTGAAAATAAATGAAAAATCTATTTAGTCCCACAGACATACAAAATTGATCACCTAATTAGTACAAACCTGTTAGGTAGATATCTGTCAGTCTCAAGAGACTATGGAGTTAGTCTTTGGGTAGGGACACCGTTACATCTGGTGTGAATAAATTAGCCAGTGCAAATGTGACAGTCCTTGTTACAGCAGGTGCAAATGAAGTCTGATGCTAAGCTGCCATGATGATTAGAGGTGTTCCATCTCTGCCTCTTTGCTCCAGACTACTGAAGGAGTGTCTCTTCGAATTCAAAGTACTTTCTGAGCCAATCGCTCTGACACTAGTCTCCTAGCTTTGTAGTGCAGCTGAGGTCTGTTGAGTGCTTCCCTACAAACCTATTTTTCTTATAAAAGACCAGTCCTGATAAAAAATCAGAGAAAATCAATTCAACCCTTTGAGCTAAGTCATGCATTCTCCTGATTTTGTTCTGGTTATTGCAAGATAACTACACCAAGCTATGAAAACATAGCCTTGATCCTAGAGGATATACAAGACAATACAACTCTGACTATATTCCCCACAAAAAGATCCAATAGAAAAAGAAAATGAATAACTAAATTTAAACTGCACATCAAAGAACAAAATAGGTATATATATCTATACACTAAGGGCCTCTTCCCCTTTAATGGGAGATAGCCAACCAAGGCATGCACCCCCTCCCACCCAATGTTTCCCTTTCATCTTAGCACTTCATGGATGAAGGGTCATCACTGTCTCCTGCCCACTGCCCAGGTCAGAAGCAATACAGCAAGACACAGTACATCCACAGGAGGGCCACTTCACTTACATATGGTGACCTTCCCTCCTTGTCCCCTCATGTGCAAAATAGAGATGGGGAAAGATCTCTTAAGGCTGCATCCAAATTTCATCCATACACAACTGTTCTCCATTCACAACTATCCCCAGCCTTCTCCCTTCCCTGATCAACAGACATTCCCCTTTTGCTCAAACCCCCTTTGACCCCATCCATCAATCTCGTTCTTGGTCACTCCCTCAAGCTCATTCCATCCACCTCTGCTTTCCATATTCTTTTTGCTGATCTTTCCTCACTCATTCTCTGTGTCCAAACCATCCCAATAATCTTACATCAGTCCTGCCTGGCAGCTCTTTTTCTATTGGCACTCTACTCCTCACCTCATTTCTCATTCTATCCAACCTTGTAACCCCCACCATATTTCTCAGACACTTCATCTCAAGTACATTTAAACTTCTCCTTTCCGACTCTTATATTCCAAGTTTCCATCCCATAAAGTGTTGTAGGCACAATCATCCTTTCATACAATCTTCCTTTGCATCTATTCCCAGATGCTTATTTCTCATGACATTTTTTTAATCCCCCACTCTACAGTTTACCTCCTTTCCCACTATTCCATTTCCTGACACATGCAACCATACATACTTAAAATTTTCACTCCCTCCAGCCTCTGTCCTCTATGACTTACTTTCAAATTACTGTCACCCTCTCCCCTTGTACATATCACCACCTTATTTTACTCACATTTACTTTCAATTTCTACCTATCACATACCTTCCCAAACTCCATCATTAACTGCCTTAGACCCTCCTCTGACCTTGCCACAAGTCCAGTGTCATCTGCAAACAACAACTGGTTCACCTCCCAGCTTCCTCTACCATCTCTGACCAATTCCAATCCCCTCCCCACCCTTATATCCACCTCCTGTACCACCCCATCCATGTACACACTACATGGATGAGGGAATGGTAAAGAAAATATTAGTCACACTGATAAAACCAAGATTGGAGTATGCTGTGACACTATGGACACCCAACACAACTAGGTAAATACAGACTCCCTTCCATGCGTAAAAGCTTCATCCATACACAATCATTCTCCACTCATCCCTATCTTCTGTCCTCTCCCTTCCTTCCTCAACAGACATTCCCCTCTTTACTAATACCCCTTTTACCCTATCCATCCATCTCATCCTTGGTCATCACTTCATGTTCACTCCCTCCACCTCTGCCTTCCACACCTAAAATCATTTATAGCAAATAATATAATAAATAATCTTATAAATCATGAGAGATACATTTGGCAAGACTTTTTTCATACATTGGGTTATGGAAACCATAGATACTTTTGGTCAGAGGGCAAAATAAATTTTCTTTTTTTTTTCAGTTTTGTTTCATTTATACCTTCTCACTGGCCAGGATGATGAGCACACAAGCTACTGTATGTACCAAGCTTTGCATGTTTTGTACAAACAGTATGCCCACAGCGTTTGTTTTACTTGGATCATTATACTGTATAAGCAGTTTGGTAAAAAAAAAAAAAAAAAAAAAAAAAATCAATCAATTGGTTTTTACTTTATTTTGATTTCAGGTTTTCCAACATCAGAGGGCCTGTAATCCAGTGAATAAAAAAGTCTGGCCTTAGAGACAGAACCAACAATACACATGTTTGTGGCCCTGCAAAAACTTCAAGCCCTCTTTATTCAACCACTATACCTCCTGAATCATTTCTTTCAGTGTATATTTCTAAATTCTCTCTTCTTCCCCTCCTGTTACAATCATCTCATTTCTCCCTCATCAATCTTTCACTCTTGGCAATCTTAATTTCCCCATTTCACAACATAATGGTATTTTTTTATTGCAGGACTATAGAAATAATATTTTCTGGGGGTAGTGTATATCAATTATCACTCAATTACAAGAGAAAGAAGAATTGTAAAGAATTCTTGAAAAAGAACTTTGGTTAATTTTTTCAGCATTGGGTTGGCTAAGTTGGTTAGAATGAGTAAGATTAAATTAATTGTGGTTAGTCTGGCGAGGCTAGGTTTGCTCACCTGGGTGGCTACCACCTACCAGATAGATGGGTCAGAAGTTGGTCTTGTTAGGTTAGGGTTGATTAGCTTAGGTTGGAAGCTCTGGATACCAATATGAACATTAGTAATTTCTGATGATACACTCTTAAAAGCAATTAAACTACAGTGAAATAGTTGAAAATATATACTGGGTGATTAACAATATCTAATGAGTTGATATAATTGCAGTTCTCTTTTATATTTATCCTAAGCTGTTGGTAAATATGGCTGTAGCTCTTATTTTTGGTCAATTTTTAGAAGTGCACATCTATGCAATATAGCAATAGAAAAACATTTATCTGCAGGGTGAGTAATTTCACAGTTTGAAGAATAACATTAAGATCAGCTCCACAGTAGTGTTTTAAGAATATGTAGCATGGTGACATAACTTGGAGTGGGAGAACACCTGGTACAAAATATCAATGCCATTGTCAAACTAACATTGATGGGACTGGACAGACAAAAACATGGCATCTTGAACCTAATGCCAGCGCTCAGTTCAGTGGGGTATTTGCTTTCAGCAAGGTTTTTTGTTACTGGTTTCAGCCAAGAAAAATGTACATTACACTGATGTATTATAATTTACAAAATCAATATTTAATTTTTTAAGTGCACACGTATTGTATACGCGTGCACTTAAAAAAAATTATATCTGGGCCAGGATTTCTACCTGGCAATTCTAGAGTTAGATTCCAGAATCACACAAAGTATACCTAATATGAAACTTAAGTTGTTCAATAGCCTCAAACCTAATATCACCTATCTTAAGCCAACATAACCATTCAGTAAAAAAAATAAAAGTATTTTTTTAGAAGTGCACACATATACAATATAGCATTAGGAATTTTATTACTAATTTTGTAAATTATAATACATCAACATAATTTATGGTTTTTCTTGGCAGAAATCAATAAAAAAAAAAACTTGCAAAAAAACAAATATACTACCGAAGGAAGCTGCAAGCATAGCATCGAGACGCCATGTGTCCGTCCAGTCCAGTCAGTGTCAGTTAGACGATGGGTTTCACGTTGTGCACCAGGTGCTCTCCGACTCTAGGGTGACATTATTAATAAGCACTGTTACAAAGGCAATAGGGCTTCCTTCAAGCTAGGCAACAACTTTATTCCCCACAGTCCAATCAAGTTCTTAATTAGGCCATCAGCATTCGTGATAACGACAACCAGGATGATCTTTAGAATTACAGGTACCTTGTTACTAAATACAGCTTAGGTTATGTAGGTTAGGTTAGGTTCTAGTTAAATTAGGTTAGAATAGACATATTTATCATCTTTTAATTTCTTCAACCTTGGCATTTCTCAAAAACATGGTATATCATTCACCCACCATGACTTCATTCATTAGTAAATAGGTTTTAGCAACTTTTTTGTTATTAATTTCTGCCAAGAAATATACATAATTGATGTATTATAATTTACAAAATTATGAATTTTCTATTGTTATGTCACATAGGTTTGCACTTCTAAGAATTTACTGAAAAAATAGATCTTACAAATGCAGAAAAGAAAGAATTGATACATGTGTTCGCATGATACTGGAATAAACTAATTCTAGTGCATCTGTGCGTCTAGTACTTTTTTATATTCAGACCTATGACAATGTTGTTAAAAAACATACGTCAGAGAGTACAGTTAATATGAAAAAATTATACAGTGACTATAATACTATTCTGGTCAATCCTACCAATAAATTGACTTGAGCAAACTTACAGTCAGATTTGTACGTAAATTACGTCGTAATCCTTGGGTTACTATTTTGCAGAGAATATTAGCTTCTCTTACCACCTGATGCATTGTGGAATACACTGCACAATTTCATTAGGCAGCTCACGACTTTTTTCTCATAATCAATTACGGTAATGCCAAATTATGAATCATATTTTCGAACTGCCTAAATAACACATAAGTAAGAAGATAAGCACATTCACTTTCACGCCAAATTCATACGTAATATGGAAACTCGTGTTTCCCCATTAATACTTATTAGATATTTAACATTTCACTTCCAACATACGTTATTTTCTTACCCAAACTATTTCTGGCTTCCACAGTAACTTCCTTTCCTTTATTTTCTATACGTATCTCAGTATCCTATTATATCATCCGCCAAACGTCAAGTTCGGCAATAGTTTTGTTTACAAATTATCAGCTGGTAGATAGCTGGTAGCAGGTGTTCAGAAAGAAATTAGGTTCGGTCCAAACCGGCCTAAGGAGCAGTACCTTACGAGTTTGGTTTCCTTTCACGTTTGTGATTACTTATATTTTAATAAGTTATTAATTAATTAAGGCTGATTCTAATGCTCTTCATTTTATATATGTATACATATATCTGAAAACATGACGTCAATGATGACGTCACGCCTCGATGCCCGTTCTGCGTCCCACTGGTGTGAAATATGGGGACTGTTCTGTTCTGTTCTGTTAAATTTGGGAGTGAAGCTCCCACGGGCTTTTAATGTGAGCCCGCTTGGAGGGTGATTTGACTTATGAGTGTGTGTGGGCCCAACCACATACATTCACAAGATGTGCATACGCATGTGATATACGTATGCACATCCCGGGGAATGCACCCTTCCTGATGTAAGTGTAGTCAGTTAAGATGTGAAACTGGTGTAATAAATTGGAAAAAAGGGGGGGGGTTGATTCAATGTATGAGTGTGTGTGGCCTTGGCCACGCCCACTCATACATTCACCAGATGTGCATACCTATGCAATATACGTATGCACATCGCTGTGAATTCACCCTTCCGGACATAAACGGTGTATGTAATCAGTACAAATATATAAAAAATTAAAGGGGGGTGGCTGACACTCCACCACCCGATGCAGTTCGTACGGACTTAAGTGGCTGCATAGGCGGCGCACAAGACCCTCAGATGTTGTCGGAGGCCCTCTCCTCAGAAAAGCAGTTGCGGGGCAATGCTTGAGGTAGTGGACAAGGGTGGCTTCAGGGTGGCGGCAATGTCGACATCTTCTCTCTTCTGGCGTGGAGTTGTTCTTGATTTGCCAGAAACAACGGTCCTCCAGCCGCAGACGGAAAAGCAGAGTTTCCACTTTTCTAGGTGTGGAGCGAGGAAGTACAAGGGGCTCGTAGTCTGTGACTGCCCTGTACCACCTCGCCCTCTCTGACACCTCTGCCTCCAGTCTGTGCTGAAGGAACCGTTGTATCTGGTTAAGAGCCCTGGTGCGTAGGCGCAACTGATTTCTGCTAAGAGGGACGACAACATCGACTTTGGGTCTTTGGAGCGCCACTTCTGCTGCGGCGTCGGCTAGCTCATTACCTGGGACACCTACGTGGCTCGGCACCCAGTTGAGCGTAACACTCCTACCTTGCTGATGCAGCTTCAGCAGGAGTGCTAGGATGGAGGTCAGTAGGCGTACATTGTCGCTGGGCTGTGTCGATTCTAAGCTGCCTAGCAGAGACTGTGAATCCGTGTGTATTACCACAGGACCAGCTCGAGATATTAGAGCATGCTCTAGCGCTCCTTGGACCGCTATGGCCTCAGCTCGGAGAGTGGACGCATGATCAGATACTCTCCTGCCGAAGGTCAAACCATCCGTCACGAAGGCAGCCCCCGCACTACGGGGCCTGTTGGGGTCTACGGAGCCATCCGTATAATAGACCGCCATTCCAGGTTCCGATAGTGCGCGGATGCCTTGTAGGGCCTGCGCTCGCACTCTTTCCTGGTCACATAACTTATTCTTACTGGGAAGCTTTGTGACAACGAAGGTTGCAGGTATCGACAGCCATGGTGATGGGGGCTTGAACTCTGGGTGTGGAGAGTCCCTACCCTTCTCAAGGAGAACGCTGGTGAGCCTGAAGGAGTCCAGAAGTCCTGCCGCCTGTGATAACCAGGTATCAGAGTGGATAAGAGTACCCACCCGTCCCAGAGCTGTCACAAGGCTCTGACTTAGCTCAGTTATCCTGGGGCTCTGGACTATCTTGGCAAGAAAGTCGACCTCCAGCCTTCTGACCCGTGACGTTAATGAAGGCAATGAAGCCTCCATCTGGAGGTTAACAATCTTGGTCCAAGGTTGAGCTCCCAGGATAATCCTTGCTGCGGCATTTTGGCAAGGCTCCAGGTCTTCAAGCTTGGCAGTCGCCACATTTATGAGAGCTGGGGCAGCGTAGTCCACCAAGCTGCGGACTGCGTGCACATAGAATGTGCGAAGGACCTGATGCGTGGCACCAAGTGCCTTCCCCGTCATTGCTCTCATAACTGTGGTTCTTGCCTTCAGTCTCTCCTTGAGATAGGCTAGTTCCTTCTGAAAGGTGAGCCTCTCATCAATCCAGACCCCCAGGTACTGAAACTGGTGAACCCAGTCCAGCCTAGGATCCTGGATGGTGAGGTGCTCCCCCTCTTTCCAGAGTCTTAATGCCATGGCCTTCGATTTTGTAGGGGAGATCTTTAACCCTAACCTGCAACACTCCGTCGCCACAGTGCTTAGGCAGCGCTGAGCCCTGCTGAAGCACCGCCGTTTCCCAGTAATTATGAGTGCAATGTCATCTGCATAAGAGATAACCTTACACCCGTTGGGTAGAGGTAGTTCCAGAATGTTGAAGACGAGCACATTGAACAGAGTGGGGCTGAGGACCCCCCCCCCCTGAGGAGTGCCATTCTCCAGCATTCTGGCCTCTGATATGTGACCCTGAAATCTTACTTTCGCAGACCGGTGACTGAGATAGTCAGCAATCCAAGAAAGCAGCTTGCCTTTTACACCCTTGCGAGCAAAGGTGTCTAATATCACAAGTGGACTGGCCAGCTCAAACGCCTTTTCCAAATCCAAAAAAGACCACGATGGACGGTGTGCCACTGACAGCATTGAGGAGTGTTGCTATACTGTTTGCTGTGCCAGTGCCCTTGCAGTAAGCATGTATATGCTCATGCATTGGGCCCAGTTTCCACAGCAGCCTGTTTAGCACCATCCTCTCCGCTGTCTTCCCCATGCATCTTGTCAGGCTGATGGGGCGATAAGCACTAGGTTCCTTTGGCTTTGGAATTGGCGTTATGATTGCCGTCTTCCAGGCTGTTGGTAGCTTGCCAGTCCTCCAAGACGCGTTTATCACCCTTAGAAGTGCCTCGTCACCCGCTGGCCCAAGATGGGTCAGCATGGAGTAGGTGATGAGGTCCTCTCCAGGTGCCGTGTCTGAGCTGGTCCTGTGTGTGACCCGTAGCTCCTGAAGCGTAAAGCTAGCGTCAGTATCATCCGATCGACTCATCATGTCCTCAACACTGTGGCGCCTCACTCCTTGGAGGTCCTGAAGTGTGTCTAGAACACACTGCGGGAGTGAGGTGCTGCTGGAGCAAGAGACAAACTCTTGCACCAGCCGCTGCGCCTTAGCATCAGGGGCATGATGAGTGCGTCGCGGTTGAGTCCTGCCAGTAGATTTACGGAGCTTAGACCACAGCTCTGCTAGGGAGGTGTGAGCGTTAAAGCCCTTACACCATTCAAGAAATTTAGCTCTTCTGGCATCTGCAGCTATGACGTGAGCGTCATGAACTGCAGCGAGCAAGTTGGCCAAATTGGTCTGAGTTCGGCGCCGTCGGAAAACACGCCTAAGCATGTTCACCCGATGGTTGGCCTCTCTCACCTCGGGGGTATAATACCAGCTGTTCTTATGTTCTCTGGGGGACTGGCGAGTCTTTGGGATGGCTCTGTTGGCAGCCGCCTGAAGGGCTGCAGAAAAGTCAGCTTCTAACGTTTCCACGTCCTGTGGTGGAACGTAGGACGCTGCCCATTCTTCAACAGACCTCTCAAATACTGGCCAGTTTGCCAAAGCTGTCTTCCACCTGGGAACAGGTAATACAGCTGGTATGGGTGGTGTATCCCGTATGTGCACAGAGACACCGAAGTGATCGCTAGTGACGATAGGATGCACCACCCAGGTTACCCTAGGGAGGAGAGTGGCCGTCGCCAAGGTCAGATCAAGTCGTCCACCTTGCACGTGCGTCGGATTTCCATCAATCAACAACGCAATGTCAGGGCATTCATCTAATACGTAATTTAAGTGGCGCCCAGCGACATTGGGCCCTTGGGGCGACATCAAAATATCATGATGGGCGTTGAAGTCCCCTCCTATGATGAGGAGCCTGTCCGCAGCAAGAGCACACACTTCTCCAAGGTCCAGTTCCGCTCTCTGGCCCCTGTATATGTTATAGATGGTGTACGTTTCATGGGCTCGATGGAGTCGAACCGCAAGAACTTCCACACCATCCCCACATGATAAAGGGTCCACGATCTCACTGCAGGGGATGGATGATTTGACTAAGATCATGCACCCTCTAGCAGTGAGAAGGCGAGGGAGGGAGAAGATGCGATATCCCGGAAATCGCACCTCGTCGCTCACCAATGTCTCCTGGAGCGGCATGATATCGTAATCATGCTCTTGCGCAAGTACAAGGAGACACGAGCTTTTGCTGCGGAACCCGTTTATCTTCCACTGTAGCAACCTTAAGTGACAATTGAACAGGGTGACTTTCTTCCCTGTCAGTTTCCATTACGGTCTCATCTTGTCCTCCCCGGTCAGAAGACAAGATGGGTTGCGTCTTTGTTACAGTGGGGACATTTTCCTCCTCATCAGAAGAGGAGTCTTCAAGCCTAAGTGCACATTGACGTTGGGGCCTGGCAGAAAGCACTTTCCTCGTCTTTGTCGTTGTTGGTGTTGCTTTCCCAATAGTGAAAGTGGGCGTGGCGGGCTTGGGGGAAGTGGAAGGGGAGGAGGAGGAGGCAGAGGAAGAGGAGGAGGCAGGGGAACAAGCGGGGGAGGAGGCGGATGATGAGGAGGTAGAGGGGGAGGGAGTCCTCTCCTTTCGCCTGGGGTTCCTCTTCTCTTTAAGAAGTTTGAGCACGTTCTTGAAGGCCATATCCACCATGACTAGCATCTTCTCCGGATCGCTTTCCCCTAGGGTAGTAGCGACTGCAGAGACGACACCAGTCACAATCAAGTCGATGTCATCCTCCCTAAGGGGGATGACATCAGACGGATACTGAGGTGGAGGGAGCTGCCGTTCCCGTGCTCGTGGGGTTGGTACTGAGGGCGTGGGTTTGGCTTTAGGTTTAGGGGTGGGATTGGAGGCGGGCGTGGGTTTGGAGGTGGGCGCGGTTTTGGAAGTGGGTGCGGGTTTGGAAGTGGGTGCGGGTTTGGAGGTTGACGTGGGTTTGGGTGCGCTAACTTTCTTGGGAGCTGGTTGTGTCTGTGTGGGGGCTTGGTTAAGTGATGGGAATTACTCCTGGTTGTTCAAATCAGTAGCGCTAGGTGTAGGTGGTTATGGTACTGTGGTGGGAGAGTGCTTCCCGCTGCCCCATACAAATGTTCCTGGAGGGGCAGGTATGAAGTCCTGTTGCTTCTCTGTTCTCTCCTTACAGGCAATGGCCTGAACTTTACGCACTGCGCATGAGGTATTTCAGGCGTTGTGCTTCTTGCTGCAGTTGGAGCACTTGGCAACAGTCTCAGTGCCAGCCTTGAACTTTTTAAGACAAGTCTCAGTGGCATGCTGCAAATGCCGCACTTGGGCTGCTTCGAAGTGCACCTCGCCTGGTGATGACCATAGCGCTGACACCTGAAGCAACGGAGAGGATCAGGGATGTACGTTCGTACATCATACCTGCCATACCATCCCAGGTCGATCGAGTCAAAAGGTTCGCCTCTGATCGTAATTAGCACTTGGCGTGTGGGCGTCTTGTCCCATCGGCGCATCCTCGTGGCCGCAATTACCTGACTGTGATCTTCGATGGCCTCAGTCAAGTAGCCGGTCGGGTAATTGTGTACCTGGAGTCGATGCTTTTTGTCCTCCGGGTTAAGCCGCTCCAGGTTCACAGGCTTGCCATCAGGCGACTTGATCCCGTCCAGCTCCTCGACAAGGTCATAGGTGCTTGGTAACACTAGCACGTTACCATCGCCAAGGGGCCGGAGGGACAGAAGCTTACCACGTAGGGGGCCCTTCTCTAGAGCTCTGACCACCTCAAAGGCCGCGTCATACCCCGCCGAGGGTACGACCTTAAAGGGGGGAGCTTGCCACCCTTGCCACTAACAGGGGCCACCATGACAGCAGCTTAATCGTCTGATGGAGGCGCTGATCCCGGAGCGCATCGACGCCGTTTCGGCACACCAGTGACACTATCAGTAGCCGCCATGGCGGCACTGAGTACGAAAGGTAATACGGAGTAACGTAAAAATCAGTGTTCGTGAAAAAAAGGCGGAAATCTAAGGGGCAGGGGGGCGCGGGCGTTTACTAACGTGTTGGTGCTGATTTGCTGTCTACCTAGCAGCAATCGATCGAATACGAGGCCCGAGTGCACCTAGAGCGTGCGAGACCGGGCTTTTCTTGATGAAGGGGTTCCCACCTCTCCCGCCGTAAAGGCGATTTTTAAAAGAACCGCAAGGGCTACGCCGATCGTGCAGGTAGAATTATTTAGGGCACAATCCTGCCAGAGCGAGATTCCACAGGAAGGGGGAATTGTCTCGGGTAGCAGTACTTTCCGAATTCAATAGGTTGTAGCACGTCAAACAGAGCTAGCATCTAGGGTGAGTGACGGCATACAAGGCGAAAATAGCGTGAGGAGCGATCCAGCGTGGATGTTCTCAGTCTAGAATCTGTCTAATCTCTGATGTAGGGACTATGTTGAGATTAAACGTTTACACACAATCAGGGCCGTCCATCATGAACCCCGAAAACAGTGCAATGGGAGCACCTAATTACAGAACCAGTCAAAGGAATAAAAACGTAAATGGTCGATCACATTAAACAAATACCAATACCTCCAACAAAATAAATGTCTAAAATGCGATTCCCATTTATCTATCTGTCTATCTATCTATCCGAATATCAAAAGGATTCTTCCTTTTTATAAAAGGAGGTATCCAACCAAGGCATTTCCTCACCCTCCAGCCTCCACCCGCCCAACATCAATTTGTTTCCCTAATATATATATATATATATATATATATATATATATATATATATATATATATATATATATATATATATATATATATATATATATATATATATATATATATATATATATGAGGAGGACCTCACTACCTCGGCGACAAGTGTGAACATTACATATTCATTGTAACCAATAACAAGTAAATGTAATAATAATGATAATGCTAGCAATAAGAGTAGTGGTAAAATGATAACATTTATAATAATGATGAAAAAAATAGTAGTAGTAACAATGATAACAATAATAATAATAATAGTAATAATAATAATAATAATAATAATAATAATAATAATAATAATAATAATAATAATAATAATGATAATGATAATGATAATGATAATGATAATGATAATGATAATGATAATGATAATAATGATAATGATAATGATAATGATAATGATAATGATAATGATAATGATAATGATAATAATAATAATAATAATAATAATAATAATAATAATAATAATAATAATAATAATAATAATAATAATAATAATAATAATAATAATAATAATGATAATCTACTAATGATAAAAATTAAACCATTTCAAAGGTGACACATTTTAAAAATGTTACATGTCTTGGAGAGGGGGGTCTGTAAGTCCTCCGAGGTCGTAAGTTCTCCGAGGCAGTAAGCCTTTCGAGGCTGTAAGTTCTCCGAGGGTCCAAGTTCTCCGAGGGTGCAAGTCCTCCGATGGTGCAAGCCCTCCCAGGGTGCAAATCCTCCGAGGGTGCAAGTCCTCCGAGGGTACTAGTCTTCCGAGGGTGCAAGTCCTCCGAGGGGGCAAGTCCTCCGAAGTTGGAAGCCCTTCGAGGCTGCAAGTCCTCCGAGGTCGTAAGTCCTACGAGGTTGTAAATCCTCCAAGGTAATAAGTCCTCCAAGGTAATAAGTCCTCCAAGGTAACAAGTCCTCCAAGGTAACAAGTCCTCCAAGGTAACAAGTCCTCCAAGGTAACAAGTCCTCAAAGGTCGCAAGTCCTCAGTGGTCGCAAGTCCTCAGTGGTCGCAAATCCTCAGTAGTCACAAGTACTCAGTGGTCGCCATGTTCCCTTGAACTGACCAGGAAAAAATGTCCCCTTGGGTTCGGCCTCGGGGCGGAACCCCAACACGGGATCCCCAACACGGGATCCCTATCACGGGATTAGAGCGCGGAGGTTATATAAAGGAGTGGTTGTGCCGACAGCATAATCTTTACACAACTCTTCTCCATTTACCCCTGTCTTCTGTCCTCTCCCCTCCTTCCGTAACAGAAACTCCTCTCTTTTGTAATGCCCCCTTTTACCCCCATCCATCCATCTCATCCTAGGACGCCCCCTCATATTCACTCCTTCCACCTCTGCCTTCCACACCTCTTTTACTAGTCTTTCTTCACTCATTCTTTCCATGTGTCTTAACCACCCTAATACTCTTTTATCAACCCTATCTCCCAGCTCCCTTTCTACGCCTGTTCTCTTCCTCACCTCCTCATTTTTCACTTTATCCAGCCTAGTAACCCCTATCATACTTCTCAGGCACCTCATCTCAAACACATTCAAACTCCTTCTCTCTTCTCTTATGTTCCATGTTTCTGCCCCGAACGGTGCTGTCGGCACAACCACTCCTTTATATAACCTCCTCCGAGCATCCATTCCCAGATGTCTATTTCTCATTACACTTTTTAATCTCCCCAAGGCATTTACTCTCTTCTCTCAATCTACATTCTACCTCCACCCCCACTCCTCCCTTTCCTGCCACATTAGCACCCAAGTATCTAAAACTATCCACTTCCTCCAGTCTCTCTCCCTTAATGCTCACTTCCAGCCTGCTGTCAGTCTCTCCCCTTGTACATCTCATCACCTTACTTTTACCCACATTTATCTTCAGCTTCCTTCTTTCACACACCTTCTCTAACTCTGTCACTATCTTCCTCAATCCCTCCTCTGGTCCTGCCACAAGCGCAGTGTCGTTAGCAAACAACAACTGGCTTATTTCCCACTTTTCTCCATTTTCTTTAACCATCTCCAATCCCTGACCCTCTACCCTTGCATTCACCTCTCGCACCACCCCATCCATGTATACATTGAACAGCCAGGGCGACATAACACATCCCTGACGAAGTTCCACCTTTACCTCAAACCATTCATTTTCTCCATTTCTAATCCTAACACAGGCTCTACTACTCTCGTAAAAACTCTTGATTGCTCTTAACAGCTTTCCTCTTATCCCATATATCTGCAGTACCTCCCACAGTACCTTCCTGTCTACCCTGTCATAAGCCTTTTTCAAATCCATAAAAGCCCAAAATACATCCTTACCTTTTCCTAAAGCTTTCTCACATATCTGTCTTACCACAAAAATCTGATCTACACTGCCCCTACCTGTCCTAAAACCACACTGTACTTCACCAATTATTCCCTCTGTTCCTCTCCTAATCCTCTCAATCAAGACCATCCCATAAGCCTTCCCAACTACACTCAACAAACTGATCCCTCTGAAACTACCACACTCACACTTGTCCCCCTTTCCCTTGTAAAGTGGAACTATACAAACACTCCTCCAGTTCTCCGGCACTATACCCTCTCTTAAACAAACATTGAATAACCTCACCAGCCAGTCCATCATAACTGTACCTCCTCTCTTCAGACATTCTGCATGGCATCCATCCAACCCACGTGCCTTACCTGCTCTCATCATCTTAACAGCTGCCTTCACTTCATCTTTCTTTATTTCTCCTCCATTTTCCTCACTCATCACTCTCATTTTCTTAGCGCTTCCCACTGCAACTACATTTCCCTCCCAATCCTCTTCCACATTTAGCAACTCCCTAAAATACTCTGCCTACCTTCCTCTTACTATCTCCTCTTCCATTATCATCTCTCCATCTGCACATTTACCTTTTCTTCTCTACTTCCTCTTTTAATTTCTTTCCAAAACATCTTCTTACTTTCAAAATTTTCTATCATACTCTTACCCCATTTCACACCTGCTCCTCTTTGCTTCCTTTATCTTATGCTTAACTTCCCTTCTCTTTACTCTGTACTTCTCATACGATTCCCTCGTCCTAATTTGTAACCAATCTATGAAAGCCTGCTTCTTCTCTTATACACCCTTCTTTGCTTCCTCATCTTACCACTCACTACCCTTCCTTCTATTTCCTCCCATCCTCCTTGTTCCACACACCATCTTTGCACACCTTATGACTCCCTCCTCGAACCATCCCCGTTCCTCCACTCCTAGTTCTACTCTATCCTTCACTCCTTCCCACTCCTCTCTCAGCCTCCTCTTATACTCCTTTTCTTTTTCTTTATCATTTAAGTAGTTCACTCTAAGTACCTCCCCACCTTCTGCCCTTTTCCTATTTCTCCACCTATTCTCCACTGTCAATTTACCTTTCACAAGAAAATGAACTGATATTCCCTCACTCTCTCCCCTTAGAACATGTACATCCTTAACTCTTCCTACCACACTTCTGGTCACCACTATATATTCCATTAACACTTTATCTACCACCCTTCCATCCACCACCTTCTCCCATGTGTAGTTATGCTTGACGTTCTTCCTAAACCCAGTATTTGCTATCATCAACTCTCTTTCAAGACGCATCGCCACCATCAATTCTCCTCTACGATTTTTACCTGGAACTCCATACTTCCCAATCATTCCGTCTATTGGTTCGTTTCCTACCCTAGCATTAAGGTCTCCCAATACAACTACATTGACATTTCTCCTTAATCCCTCTATGCACTTATTTAAATCTACCCAAAAAGCCTCCCTTTTCTCTACGCTCTTCTCACTACCAGACTCATACGCACTTACAAAAACTCACATCTCCCTTCCCAGCTTCACCTTCATCCACATCAACCTTGAAGAAACCTCCTTCCATTCCACTACACGCTTACCTATCTCTTCACTTACTAGTATACCCACTCCTTCTCTCCCTCGTCCCCTCTTCACTCCTGAGAACCTCCCAACTACACTCCCAATCTCACAATCGCCCCTCCCTTTCATTTTAGTTTCACTCAAAGCCAGCACATCCATCTTTCTTCTCACACACATACTGCCTATCTCTTCTCTTTTACTCTCATCTGTACCACATTCACGCACATTAAAAGACCCAAACCTTAGGGTATTGGTTGGAAAACTTCCAGACCCTCTTATGCATTTTTTTTTTTTTTTTTTTAATGTCTCCTTTGGGCCTACAGGTAACAGGACTCCTAATCCCATCCCCCGTACCGCTTTTTGTTGCCTTTTACGACTCAAGTGGGAGGACTTGGTGGTAGCATTCTTTCCCCCCACCACAGGGTATTTACACTTGTATATTCTTTTTCTAATGAGAATGAATTTGCACTTTCACTTGTGCTTTTTCTCTGTTCAATGAGAGTTTTGGTGATCTCTTTTCTATGAGGTACACACTCGCTAGAGGCATAGTTTTACTGAAGACACGATATCCTAAGTGGTTAGTTTGTTTTTTAATAAACGTGTTAGTTTGTGTAGAGCTAAATATTCATATATATATATATATATATATATATATATATATATGTATATATATATATATATATATATATATATATATATATATATATATATATATATATATATTAACATGGAGATATATCCGTTTACATAAAAGTTCCATTATGTGAATTAAATGTTACTAATATTTATGCTGTCAAGAAGTGTGAATGGTTATTGGCTACAATTTTTATTGGAAATTGTGATTTCTATTACTGATGTTTCTGTTAATTATTCAAGGCAGTTGACTTTTGAGCTTTTTTATATCTAACTTTAAGATTTATGTATATAATACATTATGGTAGGACATGCTTATTGGTCGTATTTGAGTGGGAGTTATGAACACATTATTCCGGGGCTTTACGGTCGGAAGGAAGTGAAGAAGTACTTTTACAGATAGTGGGAAAAGTTTGATAAATAAATGATCGTGAGGACCTAACCTATCGAATCGCATGACGTCCTACGTCCGAAGGAGAAATAATCAATGTAATGTCATAGTTTTATGTATTAGTTATGTTCATCGTGGGATTTGTCGTTGTGCTTTGGTTTGTCCTAATTTACTCGGTTTCGGGTGACTGCCTGGGAGATTTCTTCGCGGTGACATTTTGATATTGTGAGTTAGTCTACGTTGAAATTGAAATAATATCTTGTAAGTCTACTGTAAAAATTGCACTGGGAGATGTTTTATTATTTAGTTATTGAGTTCTATCTTTCGTAGTTATTTCTAATAGTTCTACGTGGGTTATTTTACATCTTAAGAATGTCAATTTAGAAATTTTGAAATTATTACTTTATGGTTTTGATACGTGGGTTATTTGTATGTACCTATGGTTTTGTTTGCGATATATAAAAAATCTAAAAATTGGGTACATATGGTAGGCCTGCGCTGAAGTCTGATTAGCACTGGTTGGCACCGTGGATAGATGAGAACTGGATCTGAAGGTGTTGATTCTTAGCTGGTGTTGAATATTGCTTGGGTAAGCAAATTTCGGTGAGCAGCTCGAGCCAAGGGTGGAGGGTGTGGTTGGTTGGTTGAGATGGTTATTTTTGAGTTGACACGGGGGTGGTTGGGTAAACGAGGATACTGACCCGATGCGAAGAACAGGTATGTTAGGCGGGTCCGGGCCTAACTGCTGCGAAGCTCCTGGTCTGGATGGAAGGGGGTGGAGGTGGGTTAGGCGGGTCGAGGCCTAACCGCTCCGAGGCTCCTGGTCTGGCTGGTCATAAAGGGGGGTGGAGGTGGGTTAGGCGGGTCGGGGCCTAACCGCTGCGAATTTCCCGGTCTGGTTGGTCATGAGGGGGGGGGGAGGGGGGTTAGGCGGGTCAGGGATCCTATGAGAGGGATCAGCATCAGGGGTGAGGATGCACCCATTTTTCAGACCTGATTAACACGTAAAAAGTTGGGCATGCCTCCTCCATACTCCAGAGCAATCTTTGTCTCATAGTATACGCCAGGCATCTGGTCAGTAATTCTCGCAGGAATCCCACTGTTCTGTAGAAGATATTAGGGCACCCCGCAATGAAAACCAAACGTTTTCTGGAAATTAGCGTAAGTTACAGGTAACCCCTGTCGAGATTCACATCGGCGCTCCATAAGAATACAGAGCTCTAAGATACGATCAATTGTTGACTTAATATAGACTATTTGGGCTTCTGGAATTTTAACAGATGAAATCAAAACCACGCCAGCAACCGGTGGGCGAGCACCTTGCGCAGCATGCTAAACAAATAATACCATGGTAATTGTAAGCAGTCCTGCCTACTTTTTCCCCATCCAGGTAGGGGTGACCACTCCCTTTTCACCAGTGTATTCATATACACACATATCATTCCAACATTATTCTATTTCAATGCTGAGATAAATGATTGCTTCATCTGGGGCTAGGCTTTCTTTGCCTGCTATGAATCGAATCTCGTTGGAGGTCTTGCAGCCCTCTCCTTCTCGTCTCCTACCTAAGAAGAGGGAGGCAAGATTGAGAAGCAGGATTTGAAAGTAGAGTGAAGAAAAACTAACAGCTGTTTTATTACCTTCAAGTGATGCCCCTGGAATAGACTTCCTTCCAGGAGTTGATCCCGAGAGTGAGGAAACGACTGAGACTGACAGCATATTTAGTCACTGTCAGTCTTTTCTCCTACTGACTAACAACAAATCCATTCTTCCGTTTAACAAACAAAAATCCTCCGACGATGGTACGTGACGGTGGGGACAGGAGGTGGTGACCTCTGAAAACCCTCAGTCACAACCCATCCACACGAAAGGTGGTGTCGACCCATTGTTCGCTAAGTGATGGGACTAGGGAACAACACAGCTCGGCAGCAGCCTACACTATTGAGCAGATCTATTCAGAATCTGTTTCGCTTACCCCACATGAGAAAAAAAAACTAGAAAAGGTGCCCTAATCATAGCCCTCCTAAACTTAACCTGGCTGAGAAGCCTCTCCCAGCAAGGTCACTTAAAGGCGACATGAATAATGATAATTAAACAACAGCAAGGAGGGGGTTCAATTTCCAACTCTTCACAGGGGGCGTAATAATCGCCGCTGTCGGTGTTATCAATAGATCCAATCACCACAATCAATGACTGCAACTCCGATCCCAGTAAGAGATATTGCAATTTTGAGTCTACCCAACCCTGACAACCACAAACTTAGCCTCTACCGAAACGAAGTGGCTCTTGGGTTGGATTACTTGAAATCTAATAACAACGAACCAATAACAAAGAAATACTCCATAAAAGTATGTGATGAATTTTAAAACAGATGCGGAACCCTAAACGATATGTGGTCCCAAGGAAAAACACTAACAGCAGAACTAAAATCAAGAGTTCAGTATGACAAAGTTAAATCTTTAACAATCCTGGCAAACACCCCAATCCAAACGACACCACCAGTGTAGAAGTCCGCATTCGGCCACTACGATTACATACAGAAGAAATAATGGAAAGAATAGTAGTGATCTTTAATCAACCACATCTTTCAACCTACCTAACTGTGGGTTACTTAAGATATGAAGATATGGCTTCCAAGCGTTTTATTTTCCCCAGAGCACAATAAGCCTTCGCTCCCTGTACACGGAAATCTGGAGTCCAGGTCAGGCCATTGTTCAGTATGCTACCTAGCACAACGGCATGATCTTTCATTGGGATGTATTGGGTTGCTTATCTTCAGAGGAGTTTCCATGATTGTCCTATTGGGTTTGTCGCCGTTAGAGTAGACAGCTTTACTCTTCGACGCGCTGAACTTGATATGCCACTACTGCTCCCATGCGTGTGTCCCGTCAAGTATGTTTTGCATTATGTATTAAGTTCCCTTCATTGTTTTGTGTCTACTATTATGATTAGTGTCGTCCACATAAGAAAGAGTAAGGGCCTGGTTACGTAGGTAGGCCGGCTCTGGAATATCATTCCTATATAGATTATAAAAAGTGGGGACAAGGACAGTATCCTGAGGCACTCCAGCCTTAGACACAAAAGGCCGGGACAGGCAGCCCCGTCATTTTATTCTTAATGTCCTGTCATCCAGGTAATTACAGCCTCCCCCTGATGCTGACTGAGGTCGAGGGGTACCTTGTCTTCCTGATCTACTCTGGGCATCGCCCCTCCTAACAGAAACATCACGTGGACGCAACCTCCTGATTTCATATATGAACTGCTCCGGACCGCCTCAAGGTTGTAGTTCTGGTGGGTGACAGTCCCGCAAACCTGAAAAGAAGATACTACCCACAACATATTGACTGTTCCTAGGGATGATCAGGACGTTACTGTGCCAGTATTAGGGATTGAGTCAGATGATATGCACCACAAACAACTGTCCCCATCAGAAGGTTCAGAATGCCACAGTCTGATTCATCACGGGTTTGTGATGGAGCAATTCCAGGACCTCTGAATCATTACTCTATGCTACCAACATCAACCTACTCAACTAAAACAATAAAAATATATGCTACACTTCAGACATCTTGAAAGACTCCACGCCAAATACAAACACCCAATTCAACACATTCTACCCAGACCTCACTGTGCAGGCTCTTTGTCCTCAGTGCCTATCTCCTCACCGATATACACGAGAAGTCGTGAATAATCATGAGAATATTGTCTAATGCAAAATTCACTGTTGCACGCGGAAAGTGAAATGAACTCACTTCTTGTAGGAAATATGCACACACTTTACACGGACAACAACACACTCACAAGCGCAAACATATACACTTGCTTTTTCTTCTAATGAAATTCACATAATTTCCAACTTTCTCTCAGATAGTTTTTTTCTTATTTCAGCTTCCCTCTCACTAGAATTTTCCTTTTTTTTTTCTACAATGATATCTCCGACCTTTTTCCCATCTTTCGTTGGTTAATATAGACAAGAGTATCGATCCTCCTGCCACCTGACTTCTGAGCCACGATATAAAACTCAATAAAGTATCCTTAAAAACGCTCATTGGCAATAGCCACCTTTTATACACAATTATCTTTTCATTTTCTTATAAACTTAATTTGTCTTCCACAAACACCGATCTCGCGAAAGTGGGTGGTCTGACCTAGCCGATCCATGATCTATCCATACCTCTGAGGACAGCTCTAGCAAAAAGTCCGGAACGTCAGGTAGCAAACTTCCTCATCGAGTCCGATGTTTATGTTTTTTCATAGGATATGTATACGCATATAAATACGCGCGCGCACGCACACACACACACACACACACACACACACACACACACACACACACACACACACGCACACACGCACACACACACAATCGGTGGCGCGGTTGGTAGAGTCCCAGAAAGTCGGTACGGAGGTGCAGGCGGTACCTGGTTCGAATCCTGTCCAGGGCTGAAATTATTTCAGTATCGCTGCGCTTCGAGTCGTTACTCCAACTCTCGTGGGCGGAGAGTTGGGTGTGTCTGCGTGTAAGGCATAGAATTACCCATAGATCGGTCATACGAGCTCTGAGCTCTCTTCCGGGAGGGAAATAGCTGTCGATCACAAGTCCAACACGTAATCCAAAGACCAAGGTGAAACACACACACACACACACACACACACACACACACACACACACACACACACACACACACACACACACACACACACACACACACACACACACACACACACACACACACACACACACACACACACACACACACTGGAGACGGGACACCACGAGCATAGCTCCCCTTCCCGTAAAATACAACAAGGTAAATACACACACACGACTCGGTGGCTCAGTGGCAGAGTTCCCGGCCGCCACTACGGCGGTCCGGGCTCGAATCCCGGCCAGAGCTGAAATAATTTTAGTATCGCTGCGCTGCGAGTCGTTACTCCAACTCTCGTGGGCAGGGAGTTGGTTGTGTGTGTGCGTGTAAAGTCACAGCATTACCCATAGATTGGCCATATATGAGCTCTGAGCTCTCTTCCGGTAGGGAAATAGCTGTTGGTCACGAGTCTAATACGTGATCCAAGATCATGGTGAATCACACACGCGCACACACACACACACACACACACACACACACACACACACACACACACACACACACACACACACACACACACACACACACACACACATATATATATATATATATATATATATATATATATATGTGTGTGTGTGTGTGTGTATTTACCTAGTTGTATTTACCTAGTTGTATTTTACGGGAAGGGGAGCTATGCTCGTGGGGTCCCGTCTTCATATCTCATTTTATCTAAACTATTTTTAAATTCATGTATTGTTTTTGCACACACCACTTTCTCATCTAACTTGTTCCAACTGTCTATTGCTCTGTGAGGAAAGCTGTTCTTTTTAAAATCTCTTCTATAGCTGTCTTTTTTTATTTTCTTTCCGTGTCCTCTTGTATTTCTGTCATCCCATTTTATCAGATTCTCTCTATCAGTAATTTCTATGCCTTTCATGATTCTGTAAATAGCTATCAAATCACCTCTCTCTCTTCTTTGCTCTAGTGTCTGTAGTTTAAGTTTTTGTAGTCTCTCTTCATATGATAGTTTTGAGAGTGTTGGTGCCAGTTTTGTAATTGCTCTTTGTATCCTTTCAAGTTTTTTTATACATTTTTTTGTACTTGGTGACCATATCGTTGCTGCATATTCCAATCTTGGTCTTATCAGGGTGATTAGGATTTTCCTCACCATTTCTTCATCCAGGTATGTAAATGCCACTTTGATTGTTCTTATTAAATTATAAGTTTCTCCAAAAATCTTATTTATATGTTTCTCAGGTGACATATTATTCATAACAATGACTCCCAGGTCCTTCTCATTTTCTACTTTTTTTATTCCTTCTTCTCCCAAATTATATGATCCTGCTATTCTGTTTTTGCTTTTTCCAAATTCCATTATACTACACTTTTTTGTATTGAACTCCATCTCCCACTTCCTACTCCATTCTTGTACTTTATTTAGATCCCTCTGTAGTGATTCACAATCTTCTTCAGTTTTCACTCTTTTCAGTAGTTTTGCATCATCTGCAAAGAAGCTCATATAGCTTTCAATTCCTTCATCCATATCATTAATATATATAGCAAACATTATTGGGGCCAGAACTGTTCCCTGCGGGACACCGCTTATTACTTCATTCCATTTTGAGTGCTGATCTCTTATCACTACTCTCATTTTTCTTTCTTGCAAAAAGTCTTCCATCCAATTTAGCAATTTACCTTGTATTCCTCCTTCATATTCTAATTTCTTAAGCAACTTCTTATGTGGTACTTTGTCAAAAGTTTTTTTTAGGTCTAGAAATGCACAATCAGCCCATCCATCTCTTTCTTGTATTATATCTATTAGCCTTGAATAGAAACATATTAAATTGGTGACGCATGACCGTCCTTGTCTGAATCCAAATTGCCTTGGATTTAGTACGTTGTTTTTTTCCAAGTATTTTACCCATCTACTTTTGATAATTCTTTCACAAATTTTTGCTATTGTACTTGTTAGAGAGACTGGTCTATAATTGGTAGGTTCTTCTTTATTTCCTCCTTTATATATAGGTACTATATTTGCTTTTTTCCAATCTTCTGGAACTTTTCCTTCTTTTAAGGAACTGCTTATTATGCTATGTATTTTGTCTGCCAGTTCATTCCTGCATTCTTTCAGAATCCAGTTTGCTATTTCATCTGGCCCATGCGATTTTCTGACATCAAAATTACCCAAGTGTGTCAATATTTCATTCTTTGTTACTTCTATTTCTTCCATAGGGGGGACTTTTTCTTTCCACTCAATCTCTTCAGGTTGTATATTTTCCCTTGTAAACACTGATTTAAAATGTTTGTTCATAATTTCTGCCATTTCCATTTCCTCAGTGTATTCAACTCCTCCTTGTCTCAATTTCTCCAAGTCTTGTTTGTTTTTCAGTTTATTGTTTACAAATCTGTAGAATAGTTTTGGTTGATCTTTACACTTTTCTATAACATCTTTTTCATATTTTCTTTTTTTCTCTCTGCACTTTTGTACATATTCATTTCTATAACCAGTATATATTTTCCATTTTTCAGGTCTTCTGTCTTTTTTCCATCTGGTCCAGGCTTTGTCTCTTTTGTCTTTTAACTCCCTACAACTTTTGTTGTACCAGCATTTTACATATTCTTTTTCTTGTTTTTGTCTTGGGACATACTTTTCCACTCCTTTTTTGTAAATTTTTGTCAAAATATTCCATTTCTCTTCCACTGATGTTTCTTCTTTGTATATTTCTTCCCAGTTTTCTTGTTGGAAGAATTCTCTTATTTTATCAAAGTTTGTTTTTTCATACATCATTCTTCCTTTTCTATATTGTTCATTTCTTTTCATATATTTTTCTTCATTAAGTTCCAGTTCAATCAATATGTGGTCACTTTTACCTATTGGTGTTTTATATTCAATCTTGTCCACTATTCTAGGTTCAGATGTAATTATTAAGTCTAGCCTCGATGGTTCTTCTTCATTTCTATACCTAGTGTTCTCTTGTATCCATTGTGTCATTGAATGGTCAGTAATCATCTCAAGTAGAGCATTTCCCCATGAGTCATCACCACTCTTTGCTGTCATTTCTTCCCAGCAGATTTCTTTGCAATTAAAGTCGCCCATCATAACTATTCTTCCTCCGTCTTCCATTATTTTAGTTAATGCTATCTTTGTGTCCTCTAACATACTTTTATATTCACTCTCCTCCCATGAGGCTGTTTTCGGAGGCACATAATTGATCACAAATTTTCTGCTCTTCTTATCTCTGTCTTCCACTTCTATCATAATCATCTCTACTGTATTCTTTCCATATATGACACCTTTCACGTTTATATCCTTCTTAGTCAGGAACATAACTCCACCCCCTTGCTTTTTCTCTCTGTTTCTAATCCAATAATTGTATGCATCATGTCCTACACTGTTGGGTGGTAGTGGGCCTTTTAATTTTGTTTCTACAATTCCCATTATGTCCGGTTCTTTTTCTTTCAAATAATCATTCAGCTCATTCAATCCTGTTATTAATCCATCTATATTTGTGTAAGACACTCTTAGTTTTCTGCCACTTCCATTGTGTTCTCTGTTTCCCTTATGTTTTTCTTTTGTATGTCGAACTTCCTTAGTTTCATGTTCACTACTCTCCAATAGAATCTCTCTTTCTCTGACTCCGTTCTGTTCTCGTTTTTTGTCTTAGCTTCCAGTCTTTTCTGCTTTTCTTCCTCTCTTTCCTCTTTATTCATTTCTCTTTTTATCCATATCTTTTTGTGTTGTTCACTTGTTGCTAGTTTCCCTGTTTTGGATAAGATATTCTCTGCCGTTGTTTGTGACTTGAATTTAATCTTAATTGGTCTGGTCTTGTCTGTGCTATACTTTCCGAGTCTAAATTTCTCTTCGATTTGTTTCATAATTCCTGGTTCATCTTCCTGAACTGATTCTAGTAATTGGCTTACTTTTTCATTTTCCTCTTTGATTCTTGTGGTTCTATCTGTGTTGTGTTTCTCTTCCATTCCTAATATAATTATACATTTCTTCTTGTCTGCTAAATCCCTTACTATATTCTCCTTTTGTCTCATCACTTTAATAACTGAGTCTTCAGTATGTTCTTTCAATTGCTGTTTGACTATGTCAGTGAATGAAATCTTATTTCCTTCTTGGGTTTGCTTCCAATTTTTACTTTCTTTAGCTATTGTTTCTCTGTTTTCTTTACTATTCTTCTTCAATTCCTCATTCTCCCCCTTTACCTCTCTTAACTGTCTTTTTAGTTCTTCTATTTCATCAGTTAAGTTTTTATTCGCCTTTTCCAGTTCTTCCAATCTTTCAACCCTTTTTAAAATGGTGTTCATATGACCTAACCTACTCTCCAAGTCCTCGATCACCTTATCAACCTTCATCTCTAGTCTTGTCAGTCGGGGGGGTTTGAGTCCCCCCCACTCTCTTTAAATCCCTTGAAAATATTCTCATCACTTTCTGCTATATTGCTCCTATCTATACCTCTAATCTTCACATTCCTATTAGACATGTTATCATCCAACTCGTCTTGGGGTCTTTTGTCTACCCGGCGGCCCGTCAGGGCCATTTCCTCCACCTCCTCATTACCTTCCATTTCCCCAGTAATCCCTCCCCCTCTCCTCTTTCCTTACTTTCCCACTACCTCACGAGCAATTCCCCCCCCCCCTGCAAATACAAAAAGGCACTTCTCTTTGCGTTGGTATCCACAATCTGCACTTTTCTTCAGAGCGTTCGTCAAGCCGTCCGTTCGTTGAAAGTGTGTGTGTGTGTGTGTGTGTGTGTGTGTGTGTGTGTGTGTGTCTACATATATATATATATACTATATATATACATATATATATGTATATATATATGTATATATATATATATATATATATATATATATATATACACTAGTATAAATAAGTAGTAAGTTCTCTTGAAGACATATTTAACTGAACACTAGATCTAATACTGTAACCACTATCTTAGATATTTTCTCATTTTTCTGAATGGATGAATTACACAAATATGAAATACTGTATAAGCTTTCGGTTGACTCATACAACCATCTTCACATACATACATATACATATACCAAAGGCTTTTTCCCCCTTACACGAGAGGTAGCCAAAAAAACAAAGGCATAGCAACCACTCCCACCCATTCCATCCCCTACATACATAAATATATAAATAAATATATAAATACAAAATATATAAACATATCAATATATAGATATATAAATATATAGATATATGAAAATATACATATATCAGTATACAAACATACGAGTATACATATATATATATATATATATATATATATATATATATGTAGATATGTAAATATGTTAACATAGATATATAGATATATAAACGTGAAGATCAGGAGTCTGGGATCCATATCGGGAAAGAGAATAAACAACAAGACTAAATTTGAAGGGTTTGTTATGTTTCGATTCCCGTCCAATAATCGTCTTCTAGGGTGTAATGGTTGAGTTACATACAGTGAACTCGTTTTTATGTGGTCCGGGATGTAACCATGAGAGGACCTTGGAGAAAATCACTTTTCGTTAATTGTATGTTTGCCATGATTAATGGAGCATGGTGATCTCCAAGGCCCTATCCTAGTTACATCCAGAACCACATAAAAACAAGTTCATTGTATATAACCATAACATCACTGAAGACGATTCCTGGACGGGAATCGAAACGTCGGGCACAATAGACCTTTCGAATTGAGTCTAGTTGTTTTCTCTCTTTCCCAATAAATATATAGACATAGGAATATATAAATATATTAATATATATGTAAATGTATACACATATATACATAAATATGTAAATATATAGATACATAGATATATGAATATATAAACGTAAAAATGAATAATATATGAATATATATATATATATATATATATATATACGTATATATATATATATACATATATATATGTGTGTGTGTGTGTGTGTGTGTGTGTGTGTGTGTGTGTGTGTGTGTGTGAGTGTGTGTGCGTGTGTATACATATTATACACACACACACACACACACACATGCACACACACATATATATATATATATATATATATATATATATATATATATATATATATATATATATATATATATCAGAGGCGACTCCAGGTCATCAACGTCACTCGGGCTCATCACAGATTTCGCCTAAGACACGTGCATAAATGAAGGTAAGAGACGTAATCCACACCGTAGACTTTTACCTCTACCAAGCTACGTATTAGCCCGAGTTACTGGACAGTTTTCCGTTCCTTTAAGAATATTGTATAATTTAAATCTTTCTTACATTAGAATTTAAATCCTAAGCTCTGTAGAAATCTATTGTTTCAAGGAAACATTGAATTTGAATTACTTTTAATTCTTACAATTATAGATAACAACTTGGGCCGGTAAGCTCTGAGCCCGAGCGCATCATCAACTCAAGAGATGCCAGTTAGTCTTTTACCCAGCTTACCAAGCTAATTTGTATTAGCCCGAGTTACTGGACAGTTTTCCGTTCCTTTGAGAATATTGTAGAATTGAGATCTTTCATACATTGGAATTTAAATCCTAAGCTCTGTAGAATTCTATTGTTTCAAGGAAACATTGAATTTGAATTACTTTTAAATTCTTACAATTATAGATAACAACAAGGCTGTAAGCTTTGAGCCCGAGCGGCGGAGGCAGGATCCGGAAAAGCTCTGATTGGCCGAGCCGAGAAGCAGCTCGACTATCATTGGGTGACGAGTCAGGAGCGTTATATAGGAGCAATATTTATATTCTGACACAGCCCACCTAGAGTAGACGAATCCCAGACCCTGAACGAAATAATATGAACTGTGGCCAGACGAAATAAATGGAGCCCGAGCTAACTGGCTGTAATCACATGTTCATTTTAGAAAATCTAATACTCGGGCTAAGCCCGAGTAGCCTGACGGCCGGAGTCGCCACTGATATATACGATATATATATGTATGTATATATACATATATATATTTATGTATATATTTGTATATACATATATATATAATATTTATGTATATATATGTATATATAATATTTATGTATATATATATACATAATACTGATGACCCACTTTCGGAGAAGAATAAGCGAAGATATAGAGATCTGTATATTTCGATCACTTACTGTGATCCTCTTCGGCAGATATGAGTTACAAAGTACAGAACAATGTGTATTTATAGTAAAGCAGTGAGGTAGCATGAGGGGACGAGGCTCAGGTCAACACGTCCGGCACGCACAGTTTATAGGAAGCCCACCCACACAGGGAGCTACCTACATTTCTTTAGCCACCATCCTGACAAAATAAAATATAGTGTAGCTTCAGGCCTATTTTTACGGGCTTTGAGAATTTGTAGCTCCCAATACTTAGATTTGGAACTAAATTCAGTGAAAAATCAACTAACAAAATTAGGATACCCGCCGTGGTTTTTACAAAAAGCTCTTAGCAAGGCCAAAATTAGTTTTCACAAAACAGATTCCCATTCCGCCATGAATCATCATTGGGATAATAGATGCATAAAATTGCCTTTTAACAAATCAATCCATGAATTGTCTCACATGTTACCAAAGGAAAAGGTAAATTTTGTCTTCCATTATCCTAATAATTTGTTCAGTAAAGTTGTCAATATACATCATAGATCCAAGAGTAATACAACTCCTGGAGTTTACAAATTACCTTGTTTAGATTGCAATGATGTATATTGGGGACAGACGGGTCGAGATCTCAATACCAGGGTTAAGGAGCACAAGAACTCTGTTAAATACGGACAGGAAAATTCCGCAGTATTTCAGCACGTCGCCAATAAAAACCACCGAATAAATTGGGACGATGCTGAAATAATTTATAAATTCCAAATGTAGTTTCAGAAGAAAAATAGTAGAATCCTCCTTAATAAATAATTTCCCAAATTATAACATTTCCCATGGTCAATGGTCACCAGACTGTATTTCTTCTTTTGCCATAAATAAAATGTTACCATCAACATTAGCGGTGGACAAAAATCACCAAGGCCCATGCAACGCCGGTCATGTGACCTGAGCCACCAAGATGCGAGCATGCGTGCCGGGCGTGTTGACCTGAGCCCCGTCCCCTCATGCTACCTCACTGCTTTACTATAAATACACATTGTTCTGTACTTTGTAACTCATATCTGCCGAAGAGGATCATAGTAAGTGATCGAAATATACAGATCTCTATATCTTCGCTTATTCTTCTCCGAAAGTGGGTCATCAGTATTATTTTACATATGTGCTACGACATATCTTTGTTGTGATATATATACATATACATATGGATATAGAACTATAAATTAAACAAATATACGAATATATGAATACCAGGTATATAAATGTAAAAATATACAAACATAATATAAATATACTCGTGTATATATCTATATATCTATATATATATAGATATAGATATATACATATATATATATAGATATAGATATATATACATATATATATATATACATAGATATAGATATAGATATATGAACATATTGATATATTAGTATATAAGAGTATAAATAGGTAAGTTTATGGGTATATAATTATATAAGTATATAAGTATATAAGAACATTAGTACACAAGTACATAAGTATATAAGTATATAAGTGATATGTGTAAAATTGTATAAAAGTATAAATATGTAAGTATAAAAGTACATAAGAATATAAGAGTATAAATATATAAGTACATAAGTATATACATATTTAAGTATACAAGTATATAAGTATATAAGTATATAAGTATATAAGTATATAAGTATATAAGTATATAAGTATATAAGTATACAAGTATACAAGTATATAAGTATATAAGTATATAAGAATATAAGTATATAAGTATATAAGTGTAAAGTATATAAGTACATAAGCACATAAGTATATAAGTATATAAATATGAAAATGTGAAAATATAGAAATATAGAGGTATAGAAATACATAAATATATATATATATATATATATGTATATTCGTGAAGCGTGGCAGGAGATTCTCTTTTAAGCATATTCTGTTGAAAACGACAGCAAATTCATTAGAAATTAATTTCTTTCTTAAGCTTTCTAGCTTTCGGAAAGTAGATTTCTGGGGAAATGAGAGGGGAAGAAGCAAATTTCCAATTGACATTGGTAACTTATATTAACACAGAAGTCTATGTTATATACAGAATAAATGAAAATAAACAAAACACAGTATAATAAACCCAAGACGTTTCGCAGATCGTTCTGCATCTTCAGTTGGAATGAAGGGAAGTGTGACCAAGACGAGTATAAATATGTTTAAAGGCAAAACTTGGAGAGGTCACTTAATGACTCCTCTGTTTGGCTGGCGCTGTTTGGTTGGTTCCTAAGCCTAGCCGATCGCCTAAGGCATGACATTTTATCCTCTGCGGGGATATTTTGGACCTTTATGGGTGTTCTCTGATCTGGTGGTTGTATTTTGGTGAACAAATGTCTCCTGCGTGTAGGTTTCATGCTGGGGAGGAGGGAGAAATCATTCGTTTGTACATTAATAATTGGTTGTAAATCTTTTATGATTACAGCCTCCAAAATGGTCAAACGTTGGAGGTCCTTCTCCTCTGCGACGATTTCTGTGTTGTGTACCATGGTTTCCCTGTCGAGATGGCGTCTGTGGTGGGTCCAAAGGTGTTGTTTCGGTCCTCCTTGTTGTAGGTGAAGGGTGATTCTTCTGGACAGGGTGGTAGTTGTCCTTCCCACGTAGGTAGATAGGGGCGTACAGTCCTCCTCTGGGCAGGTGAATTTATATACTACGTGGGATTGACGTATACCATGAGGTTTTGGGGCGGTGTGATTTCTTAAGATTAGGGAAGATGTTTTCTTGTTCCTGTAGTAAATGGTGAGTGATGTGATGTGATGTGATCCCCACGAAAGAACGTGACAAAATATCACTCACCATTTACTACAGGAACAAGAAAACATCTTCCCTAATCCTAAAAAAAAAAAAAAAAAAAAAAAAAAAAAAAAAAAAAAAAAAAAAAAAAAAAAAAAAATCACACCGCCCCAAAACCTCATGGTATACGTCAATCCCACGTAGTATATAAATTCACCTGCCCAGAGGAGGACTGTACGCCCCTATCTACCTACGTGGGAAGGACAACTACCACCCTGTCCAGAAGAATCACCCTTCACCTACAACAAGGAGGACCGAAACAACACCTTTGGACCCACCACAGACGCCATCTCGACAGGGAAAACTGAAGATGCAGAACGATCTGCGAAACGTCTTGGGTTTATTATACTGTGTTTTGTTTATTTTCATTTATTTTGTATATAACATAGACTTCTGTGTTAATATAAGTTACCAAAGTCAATTGGAAATTTGCTTCTTCCCCTCTCATTTCCCCAGAAATCTACTTTCCGAAAGCTAGAAAGCTTAAGAAAGAAATTAATTTCTAATGAATTTGCTGTCGTTTTCAACAGAATATATGTATATACATATATATATACATATATATATATATATACACATATATACATATATATATATATACATAAATATGTGTATGTAAATAACCTAATATATGAATACATCAGTATACAGATATGTAATTACATTGATATATAAATGCATGAATATATGTAATCACATGAATATTTCAGATATACACTGAGACAGAATTTCTTAACCTACCTGTTAATATTCTAAATCTTATCCCAACGGCCTTTGCTGACCTTGTAACTGATGACAACAATAGATATAAGTATATAAGTGTATATGTATATAAACATAAGTATATAAATATGAAAATATGAAAATATAGAAATATAGAGGTATAGAAATACATAAATATATAGCTATACACACACACACATACACACACACATTTATATATATATATATATATGTGTGTGTGTGTGTGTGTGTATGTGTGTGCGTGTGTGTTATTCTCGGCGATTGTAATTGTTATTTCGAACTGTTTTTTTTTGTTTTTCGTTATCTACACTTTATGTATATTGATTGATTGCCAAATAAACTTATATATATATATATATATATATATATATATATATATATGTATGTATGTACACACACATATATATATGTATATATATATACATATATATATATGTATATGTATACACACACACACACACACACACACACACACACACACACACACACACACACACACACACATATATATATATATATATATATATATATATATATATAAGTAATATGAAAAGGACAGTCCGAGCAAATCACATTTTAACCATCTCTCAACCACGAAATCTATTCAATACATCATGGTTAGATTCAACCATGAAATCCAATTTATATATATCATGGTTAGATTCAACCACGAAATCCAATTTAAATATGTCATGGTTAGATTCAACCATGAAATCCAATTTAAATATATCATGGTTAGATTCAACCATGAAATCCAATTTAAATATATCATGGTTAGATTCAACCACGAAATCCAATTTAAATATATCATGATTAGATTGAACCATGAAATCCAATTTAAATATATCATGGTTAGATTCAACCATGAAATCCAATTTAGATATAGCATGGTTAGATTCAACCACGAAATCCAATTTAAATATATCATGGTTAGATTCAACCATGAAATCCAATTTAAATATATCATGGTTAGATTCAACCATGAAATCCAATTTAAATATATCATGGTTAGATTCAACCATGAAATCCAATTTAAATGTATCATGGTTAGATTCAACCACCACATGGTTAAACTTATAATGATTTGAAAATGACTTAAAGACAATAAATCCTATATAAAATGAATACATTAAAAAGAATTCGTGAAAAATTTCATTGCGAAATTTGTGATAAAACCATTTAACCGTTTAAGACATGAAAAATCAGTCTATCACAAGAAACTGTTGGATCCTAATTACAATACAGAGAGAAAATTCCATTGTGAAATTTGTGATAAAATCATTTTTAATCGTTTAAGACATGAGAAATCAGTCTATCACAATAAACGGTTGAATCCTAATTACAATACAGAGAAAATTTCATTGCAAAATTTGTGATAAAATCATTTTTAATCGTTTAAGACATGAGAAATCAGTTTATCACAATAAACGGTTGAATCCTAATTACAATACACAGAGAAAATTCCATTGTGAAATTTGTGATAAAATAATTTTTAATCGTTTAAGACATGAGAAATCAGTCTATCACAATAAACGGTTGAATCCTAATTACAATACAGAGAGAAAATTTCATTGCGAAATTTGTGATAAAACCATTTTTAATCGTTTAAGACATGAGAAATCAGTCTATCACAATAAACGGTTAGATCCTAATTACAATAGGGTTAAATAAGGAGGGAAAATTTCATTGTGAAATTTGCGATAGGAATGTTTTCAACCTCACACGTCATGAAAAATCTAAGAAACATTACTACAAGGTTAACCCCCAAGATATTCCCAAAAAATCAAAACCAAAATGTGGGATATGTAACATTGAAGTCTCAAACCTCAAAAAACACAATGGAACAAAAAAACATTTTCGGAACCTCAAATCTAAAATTACATGTAAATACGATAATAGTCGGGAAGGTTGTGGAGGAAAATTACGAGTTTATTGTTATTCCGACATTAGTACAATTGATCCAAAACTTTTTATCACGAGTATGGTAGATGTTATAGAGAGCAGAATCAAAGAGCAGAATTGGAAAGGTTTGAAAATTTCTCTTTGTCTCAAAGTTCGATTCTACAAAAAGTTAGGAGATGGGAGCAGATCAATTCTAGAACCCTGGTTCAATAGTGGTAAGATGAAGCCGATCACAGATCTTTCAGAAATAAAAAGTGTAGTGCTAGATATGATTGGTAAATTAGAAAATAAGATTGATAAATTTACAAGAGAGGGCTCAGGTTGGATAATTGAGAAGCTTCTCAATTTTGAAATAAAAATAGCAAAATACGAACCATTGAAAGCGTCTAGCTATATTGAACTTCCTAATAAATATCAAAACTCAAATTACAAACTAGTGAATATCAAAAATGAGGATCAAGAATGTTTCAAATGGTGCATTGCCCGGTCAGATTGTTTAGAAGAAAAAAAACAAACAGAGAATCAGTAAGACAGTTATGGCTGCTGCTCAAAATTACGATTGGAGTGGAATAGAATTTCCAGTCAAATTAGATAAGATCACCATATTTGAAAACAAGAATCCCATCAGTGTTAGTGTCTTTGCCTTTGATAATGATGAAAATAAAAGTCTGTATCCTTTAAGAATTACAAAAGTGAAAAAAGATAAACATGTAAATCTTCTCTATATGTCTGAGGAAGAAAATAACCATTATGCATTGATGCAAGATTTGACCCCATTTATTAATAAAAGTCATGATGGACGAGTTTTCCCTTGTTCATACTGTCTGCATCCCTTCTCAAAGAAGGAGCTACTTGATAAACATGAACCTGAATGTTCAGTCCATAAACCTGTACGAATGGAGCTTGTAGAGGGACCTATTGTTTTTAGATCATACTATAAAAATTAGAACATCCTTTTGTAATATAAGCGCCTTCTGCAATGCCTACAACATCATGGATATCCCTGATGATTCTGACAAAGGATATATCCTTGAAGTTGACCTCGAATATCCAAGGGAACTCCACGATCTTCACAATGATTACCCCCTTTGCGCAGAGAGTCTTGTATTAGATAAAGTTTCCAAGTTATGTCCAAATTTAGACCATAAAAATAAATACGTGATTCATTACAGAAATCTGAAACAGTGCTTGGAGTTAGGCATGAATTTGTCAAAAGTGCATAGAGTCATCGAGTTTGACCAAAGTCTGTGGATGAAACCATATATCGACCTTAATACGGATATGAGAAAGAAAGCGAAAAATGCGTTTGAAAAAGACTTCTACAAATTAATGAATAACTCAGTCTTTGGGAAAACGATGGAGAACATCAGGAATAGAACTGATGTAAGACTAGTCAAATCATGGGAACAAACCCGCAAACTTATCAGCAAACCGAATTTCAACTCATACAAGATCTTTACTGAGGATCTAATTGCTTGTAATATGAAAATGGTAAAGCTACGATTTGATAAGCCAATATACGTGGGGATGTCTATACTAGAACTCAGTAAGACATTGATGTATGATTTTCACTATAATCATATTAAGAAAATCCAGGAGGTGCCAAGATGGGAGGGGTGTGGAGTGTATTTAGGGATGAAATGGGTGGGAGTGTTTTTATGCCTTTCCCTTTTTGGCTACCTCCCTTGGAAGGGGGAAAAAGCCTTGGTATATGTATGTATGTATGTAAGAAAATCCATGGAGAAAAGGCTAGATTATTATTTACCGATACTGATTCACTTTGTTATCACATAGAGACAAACGACATCTATGACGAAATGAAGAAGAGCCATCACCTATTCGATACTTCAAACTATGATAAAGATCATCATTTATACTCAGAAGGAAACAAGATGGTTGTAGGGAAAATGAAGGATGAAACAGGGGGAAAACCCATATCAGAATTTGTTGGATTGAGATCAAAGCTATACGCATTCAAAGTTGAAGAGCAGGAGGTTAAAAAAGTCAAAGGTGTTAAGAAGGCAGTAATAAAGAAGACAATTGATATAAATGATTTCAAAACTGCATTATTTGAGAATAAAAAGGTATATAGATCAATGAACATGCTCACTACGGATAAACATCAGATCTACACCACACAAATGAACAAGGTAGCTCTTTCTTGCGAAGATGACAAGAGGTACATCCTAGAGGACAACATACACACATTAGCTTTAGGACACTATAAAATAGCGTAGACATCACATTTATTACTCATATAATAAAAATATGGATAATGTTCCAATACACTGGAGTGATGAAAACAGTAATAAACAAAATCATCATTTCTTACTACCATCACCAAATTGTAGAATGCTGATCATTGGTGAATCAGGTTGTGGTAAGACGAATCTTTTATTAAGATTGCTATTATTCCAAAAATGGCTTGATTATGATAGTCTGTACATATTCGGAAAATCTCTACACCAACCCGAGTATAAGATATTAAAGACTGGGCTAGACAAAGGCTATAGTAAAGCTGATATTCTCTCCTCAATTAATAATGGAAAAGGTAATATAGATACGTTCATAACACGACTACCCAAAAAGTCTAAACCTAAATGTAAGGTGAATTACTATGAGGATGCAGAAGCCATTCCAGATCCTAGAGATGTGGATACACGAAAGAAGAACCTCTTTGTATTCGATGATATAATGACAGATTCAAGACAGAATGCAGCAGAGGCTTACTATACAAGAGGTAGACATAACAATACAAGTTCAATTTATATTAGTCAGAACTATTACAAACTTCCTCGACAGACGATCCGATCTAATGCCAACGTCTTAGTGTTTTTCACATTACCTAAGAAGGATTTGTTCACTATTTACGATGATTTCATTCAGAATGATATGGAATGGGTCGAGTTCAAACAATTTTGTAATGAAGCATGGAAAGAACCATATGGATACATAGTTATTAACAAGACCTTACCTCCAGATGGAGGAAAATATCAACACAACTTTAATCGTGTGTATAGACCAAAAAGATTTTCACCTATATAATAAAAAGAATGAAGGTATACAATACAATACGTTCAAAGACAGCAAGAACTCCACCTTTGCGCAGGCAAGGTGCAGATCTTAAGGAAAGATCGCTGGGCGCCGCAGGCGCCCTAAGCGCGCAAGCGCGCACGTTGACTCCAGAGAGTGAGGAGTATATATATCAACTGCGACAGCTTAGAGGTGCCGGCGCCGAAGGCGCTGGCCTAGTGAACAGTTTAATAAAGAAAATCCCTTTTGAGATGCATATGAAATTACCAGGTGATACACAATCTGAACATATAGAGAATGGATCTTTCAACAATACTGGAAAATATTCATATTGTGGTCCAGGAACCAAAGTGCACCAAAGGATAAAAGAAGGATATTAGGGTGTGAATAGCTTAGATAAAGCTTGCAAACAACATGACATAGCCTATTCATTAAGTAAGAATCCGAAGGATAGAAACGTTGCTGATGATATATTAGCTAAACAAGCTAGTGAGATTGCCTTAGATAGGAATGAACCATCGTATGTGAGAAATGATGCTAGACTCGTCACAAGTATCATGGGAGGTAAGTCATATCTAGGAATGGGGGTAAGGTCGCTGCCGCTCCTAGCGCACCTAGCGGATTAAAAAAAAAAAAAAAGCCTGAACTCAGAGTCGACACTGAAGGCGCTTTACTATAATCCTCGTAAAGGTTATAGTGGTATTAATGATCTCGTAAATAAGACTGGAATTTCTAGTAGAATTGTACAGGACTGGTTGCACAAACAGGATGTTTATACTTTACATAAACCAATTAAGCGTAAATTTCCAACTCGTCGTGTTCTAGTCTCAGGAATTGACGATCAGTGGCAAGCAGATTTAGTAGATATGAGAAATTTCAAAGACGGTTCTTATCAATATATTATGACCGTAATAGATGTGTTTAGTAAGTATGCTTGGGCTGTTCCAATAAAGAGGAAAACAGGAGAAGAAATATCAAATGCATTCAAGAAATTATTCAAAGAAAGAAAACCTAAGAAACTACACACTGATAAAGGACTAGAATTTATCAATAAACCTACTAAACAGCTATTGAAAGAACAAGAAATACATTGGTTTGCCACGGAAAATGAAACAAAAGCGCAAATTGTTGAAAGGTTTAACAGGACATTGAAGACTAAGATGTGGAAGTATTTCACCAAACAAGGAAGCAAGCGATGGGTTAAAGTTTTGCCAGATCTCGTTTATAATTACAACACTTCTAAACATCGCAGTATCGGAATGACGCCATCTGAAGCAAGCTTGAAGAAAAATGAATCAGAAGTATACACAAAGTTGTACCTGGAGCCGGAAGCCCTAAAGACGGGCGCCGCAGGCGCCCTAAGCGCGCAAGGAAAGGATACAGACCTAATTTTACAAAGGAAACTTTCATTATATCTCAGGTGTTGGACACAACTCCGTTTACATATAGAATAAAAGACAGGGATGGTGAAGAGATCTTCGGTTCGTTTTATAATGAAGAACTTGTTAAAGTAATTGCAAACGGGTAACAGGTGTTTGCTGTTTTCCTGCAAACGGATAACAGGTGTTTGCTGTTTTCCTGCAAACGGGTAACAGGTGTTTGCTGTTTTCCTTCAAACGGGTAACAGGTGTTTGCTGTTTTCCTGCAAACGGGTAACAGGTGTTTGCTGTTTTCCTGCAAACGGGTAACAGGTGTTTGCTGTTTTCCTGCAAACGGGTAACAGGTGTTTGCTGTTTTTATTTTTTTACCCATCTAATAAAAAACAAGATGTCGTATGTTAATATTAAAAAGAAAGAAGAACTTGTTAACCTAAGGAAGAGTCTCCAGAAGAAATTTCAAGCCGAAAAACTAGGTGAACAGCAATCATATCAAGACAATGTGAAGAAACTACTTCCTCTCATCGAACCTATTAAGAGTATAGCGCCTTCGGCGCCGGGGCAGCGCCTAGCACCTCCACCAACACCCGTTCCCCCATTAACATCGGGCGCCGCAGGCGCCCTAAGCGCGCATGTGCGCACGACACCTCCAGCATTGCCGGCGCCTCAAACGCAGCCGGAGGCCCTACCCCCACAATCAACCGTCTTGAAATTAGGCAACCTGTCAGACAAATATCTTAAGAAACTAGGTTTAAAAGAATTTGATCATGCCTATGGTCTAAAACCTATCGAGGGTAGCATAGACTTTAAACTAGGAAGGGAGACTGTGAAATTAGAGGGTAACGACCTGGGGCCGTATACACAAAACTTGTTAGCACTAACAAATAGCTGTTAAGGGTAACAAATTCCTGTTAAGGCTAACATTTAGCTGTTAAGCACTAACAGTGATACAGAAAACTTGTTAGGGCCTTAAAAGTACTGTTAAGATAAAAGTGCTGAGGAGGACTATTAAGCTCTTAACAAGTTCCTGTTAGTAGAGAAGATGGCGGAGCAACAACAACTAAAAAGATGACTGCGAGTTTATCGACAGCGACGGGACATATTTAACGAGTACAATGACGACGAACTCATCAAACGCTTTAGAATGAACCGTGCTGGTATAATAAAAATGGCTGATTTAGTGAGGGACAAGCTTCAATCCCGAACAGAACGGAATCGACCACTGAGTCCTGAGACGAAGGTGGCAATTACCCTATGATATTTAGCCACAGGTAAAATGCAGCAGTGACGAATTTGGGACCTCGCAAGCATCAATCAGCCGTGTCATTACTCAAACAATTGATGCACTATCAGAACCAGATATTGTAACTCAGTTTGTAAAATTCCTATTGACTCGCCAAGAAGTGCAAGTAAAACAAGCAGAGTTCATGGAAAACTGTAGGTTTCCCGGTGTTGTGGGTACCATAGATGGCACAAACATTAGAATTGGGGCTCCAAGTGTCGATGAACATTTATATGTAAAGAGAAAACAATACCATAGCATCAACGTGCTTTGTCATGCCTCCCTCTTATCCTTGTGGTTTAAACTTGGCTTGAATCGCCCATTTATTATTATTTTTTCTCCATAATCACGTTGATCAAGAGGAGTGTTTCCTCTTGTGACCAGTTTGGCTTCCTTTTCTTTTTCTGTGTTTCTTCTGCCATGTCTATGTCCTCTGAAATTATTGTTGAGTCTTCTGTCGGAAGATTTGTCTGTGGTACGGCCGCCTGTACAATGCGCCTTCGTCCAAAAATATCTGTCGTTGGTTAATAAGTACTTCTAAAAACCCATACATACGATATCTATGTGCTATCATGATACTTTATTAATAAATTCTGAACAACTGCATTAATAACACTGTTTTATGTGTGCAATTTTTGATAATACGTCCATTTACATGTTCATAAGCTGCTAACTTCAGCGCTGTTTAGCGGTACTTGACAAACAACTGTTTGCTAGCTAACAGTTGTTAGTTAAGCATTGGTGTATAACTTTTAGTGGTTTTCTGTTAGCTAGCAGAGATTGTTAAGGCTAACAAAAAAGTTTTGTTTATACGGCCCCTGGTTATTGATGATAAGAAATATATAGGTACGGATGGACTCTGGAAGCTCATAATGTTGAAGGATCCAGGACAAGTAACAGCTGAAGATTATGAAAATTATACTAACATCATGAGGAAGACATTAGCATTCCTTAAGGATGATGGGAATGTAAAATCTAATAGAGGTGATAAGTATAAAATCTTTGTGAAGCCTATTTATGAAGGATGGCAGCAGAAAAATCAACCTCCAACCTCAGAGCAAGCGCAGGAGCGCCTTGGGGAAGGACTGCCTGTAGTACCGAGCTTTGTGTTCTTACCTTCTGATGTCAATACGTTGGTAGACAAGCATCGTCTGTTGTTATTGCAAATGAGATCTGGAAATACGAATGTGTTCAACGAGTTGCAAGCGATTACTGATGAACTCGTAAGACTAGGTGTATTTGATGAGGTTATAGTAGAAAATATTGCTTCTTTCATGAAATTTTCCCCTCTATAAAAAAAATATGAAGGTTGAATCTAAAAGTATTGTAATGTCCAGCAACGAGTCGAATCTCAAGCTGGATATATATCCCCCGATACAACTTGATAGAAACGCAACACATGAGTTGTCATTACTAAATTTAGACATGTATAACTCAATGCCTAATATTGATGAGCATAACAATCTTTTCGCATACAGTGTGGGTAAGGAAGTGTTTACGATCACATTTCCAACTGGCGCTTACGAGATAGAATCGATCAACGAATTTCTGAAGAGACGCATCACAGAGGATCTATTCGATATTACAGCTAACCACACAACATTGAAATGTGTCATTTACATTAAAAAGCCTGATGTTAGTATTAGTTTTAATCATGAACGTTCTTTGAGGTTTCTGCTAGGATTCGATAAGGAAGTGTTGATAGGAGTTGGTGAGTACCAAGGTAAGGCTATGGTGGATATCTTACCAGTCAATTCTATCCTAGTCAATTGCGATCTGATCGAGGGTTCTTATCTACAAGGTACACCAGCGCCTGTATTGTATAGCTTTTTCCCTGATGCACCCCCAGGTTACAAAATTAACGAGAAACCTAATACAACCATCTATCTTCCCGTCACATTACCTTCGGTGAATTCAATCCACGTTTGGTTAACGGATCAAGATGGAAAGCCCTTGAATCTTCGAGGTGAAAGAATCACATTGAGACTACATCTGAAATCTACGAGCGCCTGAGGCGCCCTAAGCGCGCACCCACTTCTCAAAAGCATGATTTTTTTTACCTCTATATAAAAAAGGAAACATGGAGTATTTACAATGGCGTGATCGTCTTGAAATCGATGAATCTGTAAAAAGATTTGAGTACCAAGAGTACGAACCATATACAGGAGCTGATCTAAACAATCCTGGTGATATCCGAATTAACATTCAAAACCAAGATGAGTTTCTTCTTCCTAGTCGCAGCTACCTATACATTGAAGGGGCGCTGTTAAAGGCAGACAAGAAGAGTAGATTTAATCTGAAGGAGGATAAGATCTCGCTCGTTAATAATGGTTTGATGTACCTGTTCTCACGTGTTGATTATCAACTTGGAAATGAGACAATTGAAGGTTATTCTAACCCAGGTCACGCATCAACAATGAAAGGGTTACTAACCTATCCTAAGCAATATCCTGAAGGTATGTCCTTCATGTGGTGTCCAGATTCTGGCACTGGTAAGACGGAGGATAATTATGGATTTACACAGCGTCGAGATATCCTCAATGATGGATCAGAGCAAGGAAATTTTTGTGGTATAATTCCTTTGTCACATATGTTCGGATTCTGTGAAAATTATGATAAAGTGATGTATGGTATCAGACATCAACTCATTTTGAGAAGAGCTAGTACTAACGCTAATGCCATCCTGAAATCAGATGCGAAAAATGGGGGTGATGATAAGGTTCCAGATGGAGAGATTGTACTCACGAAGATTAGCTGGAGGATTCCACATCTGAAACCCTCAGATGACTATCTTGTTAAGCTATCGCATGATATTCAATCACGAGTCAAGCTCGATATTAATTATCTGAATAGACAGTGTGAACGTATAGAAATGGATAATGGTCACACACAGCTCGATTGGCGACTGAACATCACAGCAGAAGCTGAAGAACCGAGATATATCATTCTTGGATTCCAGACAGATAAGGAGGATAAACAGACTGGGAACAGTACTACCTTCAATCACTGCAGCCTGAATAATGCCAACGTATTTCTCAATAGTGAAAGATACCCCGAAATGGATCTTCAACTAGATTTTTATAGAAACATATACACGACCGCATACAAAATGTTGTGTGATTATATGGATACACTCGCGGGAGATAAACGCTGTGCGATTACCATGGGAGAATATAGATATTTGTATCCCTTATTCGTATTTGATGTGAGCAGGCAATCTGAGAAATTGAAAAATGCTGTGACCGACATTCGAATTCGAGCATCATTCAAGAAAAACATCCCTAATAAAACGGTAGCCTATGCGTTGATTCTATCTGAGCGTATGATCAAACTGGAATCAGATGGAAGTAAGTTGAACATTGTTTACTGAGAATTTTTCTCCTCTATATAAAAAAGAAATGGCGTATATTAGTGCAAACGTATACTTGTCAGTTAATCAACTGAAGAAGATAAAACAGGCTGTGAAAAAGGGCACGTCTGTAAGTCTTCGAATTAATCCAAAGATGAAGAGCAATACTTCACTATTACTGACAGAAGATCAAAATTCAAAGTTATTGCAGGGGAAACCTTTTAATCTCAAATTGAGTATTTCACAAGTAAAGGCATTGTCAAAACATGGAGGATTTCTAATTACTATTCCAACATTATTGGCAGCTGCTGGAGCGATTGGATCTCTTGCAGGAGGAGCGGCTGGGATAGCTAAGGCTGTGAATGATAAGAAAGCAGCAGACAAGCAGCTCAAAGAACTTATTAGGCACAACAAGAAAATGGAGGGAAAGGTGAAGGGAGAGGGACTTAAAAAAAAAAAACAAAAAAAACTGGGAAGGGTTTGTATCTGAAACCATTCAAAAACTGAAAATCCCGATTCAACCTCTAAGTCAATATGATCTCATAAATATTATCAAACAATTAAGAATACCTAATTTTAAAGGTGTTTTCATGCGTGATAATCTTCCAAAACAAACCAGGAAAGTGGAATGCGGTATCTTGAATTTAGATTCCATCCAATTTGGGAGATTTGGGAGATTTGGGAGATAGGGTTGATGAAAGAATATTAGGATGGTTTGGACACATGGAAAGAATGAGTGAAGAAAGACTAGTAAAAGAGGTATGGAAGGCAGATGTGGAGGGAGTGAACATGAGGGGACGTCCTTGGATGAGGTGGATGGATGGGGTGAAGGGGGCTTTGGGGAAGAGGGGAATGTCTGTTGAGGAAGGAAGGGAGAGGACGGAAGACAGAGGTGAGTGGAGAATGGTTGTATATGGATGATGTTGTGATTGCATGAGGAGGAATGGGCGGGGGGGGGTGGGGGGGGTGTAGTATGCGTGAGTAAATTTTGACACAGCCCGACGGGATTTCTCCCCGTCCTCTCCTTATATGCAAGGGGGGAACGGAGAGGGGGGGTCGCCGATTAAATGAAGCGGCCTTGCTGTGGATGTGCTGTGTCTTGCGACACTGCTTCTGACCCAGGGCGGTGGGCAGGGTGCAGGGATGACCCGTCATCCAGGAGGTGCTCAGATGAGAGGGAGGGTGGGAGGGGTGTGGAGTGTATTTAGGGATGAAATGGGTGGGAGTGTTTTTATGCCTTTCCCTTTCTGGCTACCTCCCTTGGAAGGGGGAAAAAGCCTTGGTATATGTATGTATGTATATTCCATCCACGGCTTAGGCACTCATTGGACTTGCTGGTTTAAGAAAGGTACGACTTGTTACTATTTTGATTCATTTGGAATTAATCCACCAAAAGAATTTGAGACTTACATCATAAGCAGCTCCGCTGCCCTCCTACATTCTACCTATCGAATACAGAAGATCGGAGAGGTAATTTGTGGCCATTTATGTATTGATGTGTTATACGCGTTAACAAAAAAGAAAATATCATTTGACGTTGTAGTTAGACATATATTTTTCTCCCGCTAATAAAAAAGGATGGCAGTTAACATATTTGGTTGTGGACCTAAAAACATAGGGTCTGTTCAACGAGGACCACCCGGTATCGGATTCAATGTCGATAATGAAGGTAATTTTGATATCTGTGATAAGCGATTAGTAAATGTGTCATACCCTATAGAGAAAAATGATGTTGCTACGGTTGAACACGTAGAAAAAATTAATAAAGATACTGCTAAAGCACTCACCGGTGAAATTAGTTCATTAGAAAGCGTTACGAAGGATTGTGTGATGAGGTTGAGAAATAAAATTGGGGATAAAATTGAAGAAATTCAAAACAGCATGAGAAGACTAAGGACATTTCACGCTAATACTAAGAAAGAAGTGGACGCTATTAAGAAATTTCACGCTAATACTAAAAATGAAGTGGACGCTGTTAAAAATGATTTGCATGAAGTCAGTAAAACTATTAATGAAAAACTGGCTCTCGAAGTGGACGCTGTTAAAAATGATTTGCATGAAGTCAGTAAAACTGTTAATGAAAAACTGGCTCTCGTTGAAGTAGATAAAACTGCTTTATATGCAAAACTGGAGAATGAAGTGGACGCTGTTAAAAATGGTTTGTATGAAGTCGGTAAAACTGTTAATGAACATCTGGCAGATAAAACTGCTTTATATGCAAAACTGGAGAATGAAGTGAACGCTGTTAAAAATGATTTGCATGAAGTCAGTAAAACTATTAATGAAAAACTGGCTCTCGTTGAAGCAGATAAAACTGTTTTATATGAAAAACTGATTCTGCTAGATAAAAATATGAACAGTGTTATGAGCCTTATGAGGTCATAAGATATATATATTTTTTTATCTCAATTATAAAAAAAGATGGCATCACAAAATAAAAGTTTTGAGGATTTATCACCCGAAGAGATTTCTCACATTTTTGAATTGTTTGAAGCGATGGACGCCGCAGGCTCCTTAGACAGCTCCGCTGCCCTGGGACCGGAGACCTTAGAAACGCTACAAGAGTGTGTAGTGTTCTGTAGCCAACACGTGTAATTACCCCTTCAGGACCCGTGATCGCAGAGTACGGAATAAACAATAGTCACCCCTTGGAACATGCGTTCGACTAAACATGATTTCAACTAAATGTAATTAATATAAATAACAATGTTCACTGTAACAACTTAATTTATTTTGTAAATAAAATCAAACATATTCCTCTACATCCTGTAAAAAGCATATTTATGTATTATAAAAAGACTTTAAATAATTGCATATGTAACACAAAGAATCCAGAATTTCGCCATAAATTTTGTAAATAGCGTCATCGCCATTTCCATTAAGCAGATTAGTCATGAAATTAACTTTACATATCTTTGCTTCATCAAGGAAAAGTACCTAGCTATTTGCACCAAACACAGCAGTATTCATCTCAAGGGTGAATAAGTGTAAATATACCTCGGTGATCATTGCGATCACATGGGTGCCTTCTGATAAGAACATACTTGCCGTCGGCGCAAAGTGTGGAAACACTGATTCCAAATGTGCCCAAGGGAACCATACCACGGTAAACTAAATGGTGTGTTCCGACTCCCCACTATGAAAAACTTCCCAGACATTGTCCCTACGACTCCTTCCAGGCTGATCGTTTCTAACTAGGACGTTTGTAGTAATCCCTACAAGTGTGATCATGTGTTAGTAGAAGATGATTATGGACAGATGGTATGTTTGGAATGTGGTGTAATACAACCAGATAATTTAGTGGTTTTTGAAAACATTGACCGTATGAAGGTAAGAAGGAGAAATATTGATAATAGGGTGAAATATTTTCGATATTGCATTATTCAGTACGAGAACAAGCATATGTGTACGTTGCCTATGGATCTGGTAAATCAGTTTGAGGAACTGGTGAGGTTATATGATGAGATGTTTACAGCTGAGGGCAGCGACCTGCCTAAAACTCGTAAGAACTTTTGGAATACACAGTATGTTCTATTTCAACTTTTGAAGATTAATAAACATCCTTGTCGGATTAAAGATTTGAAGATCGTTAAGAATGTTCAAAGTAGACTTTTTCATGATAGAGTATATGGGAATTTGTTTGAAAAGTTAGGTTGGGAATTTACACCTATCATGAATTCCTCAAAGAATCCGAAATGACTTTGATGGAAGGTGCATAACCACTTCTCCACCCCGTATTGGGAATCATAACGAAAGTAATGATGAGGAAGTTTAGCATTTATTTATATTCTAATTAACAGGAATATAAATCTAAATTATTGAGGTGTACTCTGACCCTTCTCAAGATGGAAGCGGCTCATAAAAAGTATCTTTAAATAATTTTCAAATCATTATAAGTTTAACCATGTGGTGGTTGAATCTAACCATGATATATTTAAATTGGATTTCGTGGTTGAATCTAACCATGATATATTTAAATTGGATTTCGTGGTTGAATCTAACCATGATATATTTAAATTGGATTTCGTGGTTGAATCTAACCATGATATATTTAAATTGGATTTCGTGGTTGAATCTAACCATGATATATATATATAAATTGGATCTCATGGTTGAATCTAACCATGATATATTTAAATTGGATCTCGTGGTTGAATCTAACCATGATATATATAAATTGGATCTCGTGGTTGAATCTAACCATGATATATCTAAATTAGATTTCATGGTTGAATCTAACCATGATATATTGAATAGATTTCGTGGTTGAGAGATGGTTAAAATGTGATGTGCTCGGACTGTCCTTTTCATACTACTTACATATATATATATATATATATATATATATATATATATGTATATATGTATACATATATATATATATATATATATACATACATATATATATATATACATATATATGTGTGTGTAAATAACCTAATATATGAATACATCAGTATACAGATATGTAATTACATTGATAGATAAATGCATGAATATATGTAATCACATGAATATTTCAGATATACACTGAGACAGAATTTCTTAACCTACCTGTTAATATTCTAAATTTTATCCCAACGGCCTTTACTGACCTTGTAACTGATGACAACAATAGATATAAGTATATAAGTGTATATGTATATAAACAAAGTATATAAATATGAAAATATAGAAATATAGAGGTATAGAAATACATAAATATATAGCTATACACACACACACAAACACACACATTTATGTATATATGTGTGTGTGTGTGTGTGTGTGTGTGTGTGTGTGTGTGTGCGCACGTGTGTTATTCTCGGCAATTGTAATTGTTATTTCGAACTGTGTTTTTTTTTTCGTTATCTACACTTTATGTATATTGATTCATTGCCAAATAAACTTATATATATATATATATATATATATATATATATATATATATATATATATATATATATATGTATATATATATATATATATATATATATATATGTATATGTATATGTATATATACACACACACACATATATATATATATATATATATATGTATATATATATATATATATGTATGTATGTATGTATGTATGTATGTATATATGTAAATACCTTAATATATAAATATATAAGTATACAGATATGTACTTACATTGATATATAGATGTATGAATATATGTAATCACCTTAATATTTCAGACAATCATTGAGCCAGAATTACTTAACCTGTTTGGTAATATTCTGAATTTTATCCCACCAGCCTTTGCTGACCTTGTAACGAATGACAACATGAGATACAATTTTGTATAAGTCGCACTAGCTTATATTTGCATGTTTTTCAGTGATGAAATTTGATAAATGAATCCAATCGGGAATGAAGAACGCGAAGAAATTTTAGGTCAGTTTATACCGTTTTTCTAGTAACCTAGTTTTGCTAAAGTTGAAGGTGAGCAATATTCATCGAGTGATGACCGGGGCAACGAGAAGTGCACAAAGAGTTTTGCATATGTAACATGACTGTCGACTTGTCTTCCACTGGCACACTCGCATTCAGCATCAGTGCATTAATCTCCCCGGAAAGACGATGTTTCGTGCTTCGGAGGTGCCTCCAAATATTTAGCTGCTACACAAGAATTCTCCCTGTATGTGAGAAATCGTCTACATATTTGGACAGATCCAGAGTCCCCTGAGATCCCGTTTACAAACACATCGGTCGCTAAGATAATTCATCATTCTATATGCAATAATTAGGAAGCACATCGATCGCTAAGATAGCTAATTATTCTCTATAGCACACAATTTTATGTTTGTTAATAAGAGGTTGAACTTCAGACGAGGCTGAGACAAATTTCAGCTTAAAATCCAAGGCTGAATAAATGTTGTACACAAAATCTGTAGGCAATCTAGTCGTGAGTAATTGTCGAATTATTTATCGACCAAATAGGCTATTCGTTTGATGGACTGCCTGTCCACCATTGTATTTCAATACCGTATAAGCAATCTGATGATTTACTTTAAATAGCTACGGCATTATGAAGAAAGAAGCGAAAGAAACGTAGAGGGGATTTTGAGGATATTTGATCATTGTTTGATTTTCATATATCCTTGTTCCCTTTCCTTGTACATTACGATGAGTTGTAATGACAGCAGGAAACCGACAGTAAACCTTTCCGCCTTTAACGAAGTCGGAGGCGGTAAAAAAGTTGCTGCAGTATTTTTTTCAGATGGTGTTTCTTTAAGTACTGATGCAGGAAAAGGGAACATGAGCTTGGGTATGGAGCACTGAGTGAAACCACAAATTTCCGAATAATGATGCTTTACTAAATCAGATAAGATAAACACACACACACACACACACATATGCACACACACATACACACACACACACACACACACACACACACACACACACACACACACACACACACACACACACACACACACACACACACACACACACACACACACACACACACACACACAAACATATACATGTACGCGTGAGAGCACACACATACACAGAGTCGACGAAGGAAGTGAAATGCAATCACCCCCCATGAGGGAAATAATAACACAAAAAGAAATAATAGATCAATTAACGAACCTTGATGTCAGGAAATCACATGGACCAGACGAAATTACAAACTGGATACTAAAAGAATGTAAAGAAAAATCATTGGACAAAATATATAATATAATAAGTTGCTCACTCAAGGGGACATGATAAGAAACTAAAAAATGAGAGTTATAGAAAAGACCCAAACAAAACAGTTTTTCACACAGTGATGGATATCTGGAACAAACTAGATAAAACAATAGTGTGTGCAAAAACTATACACGAATTTAAGAGCAAATTAGACACTGCGAGATACAAAGACGGGACACCATGAGCATAGCTCCCTTTCCGTAAGATACACGTAAATAATTGAAGTATTACTTCTTAAATCTGCTGTTTGTGGTCTTTTGTCATGTTGTGCTGTGTAGTGAGCGAAAATTCCACCATTGTAACGATGGTGATAAAGCCTTTTTTCTAGAGAAGTTCTGGTGAATCCAATGTGAGTATTGGAAGTGATGCACAATTCCCTGTCTGGCGTGTGTGTTTATACGCTACATTGTTTTCACTCTGTTCTCTGGGGTTAGATGTATTGTTTCTCATAATGAGTGACGCGGTTTTATTTGTTTTGTAATAGCAGACTAAGTTTATCTTAATATTGTGTGCTGGGGTAAATCCGTTTTTAATTATTCTGCGAATAGCCTTTTCCTCTTCTTTGCTGTGTTCATTGTAAAACATCTTGTAAAAGATGTTGATAATTACAAAGGATTACAAAGGCGGAGCATGCCGACAGGAGACCTATTGATCCATATCTAGGTCGGATGCGAAAAAAAAATCATATTAATAATAAAACAATAAATAAAAACTATAATAATGTAAATAACAAATAAAATACATAAATAAATGCATAGGTATAGTTAAATAATAAACAAACAGGTAAATAGTAAATAATAATAAATTGACATATACATACATACATACATATACCAAGGCTTTTTCCCCCTTCCAAGGGAGGTAGCCAAAAAGGGAAAGGCATAAAAACACTCCCAACCATTTCATCCCTAAATACACTCCACACCCCTCCCACCCTTCCTCTCATCTGAGCACCTCCTGGATGACGGGTCATCCCTGCACCCTGCCCACCGCCCTGGGTCAGAAGCAGTGTCGCAAGACACAGTACATCCACAGCGAGGCCGCTTCATTTAATCGGCGACCCCCCCTCTCCGTCCCCCTTTGCATATAAGGCGAGGACGGGGAGAAATCCCTTCGGGCTGCGTCAAAATTTACTCACACATACTACCCCACCCCCCACTTCCCCGCCCATTCCTCCTCATGCAGTCACAACATCATCCATATACAACCATTCTCCACTCACCTCTGTCTTCCGTCCTCTCCCTTCCTTCCTCAACAGACATTCCCCTCTTCCCCAAAGCCCCCTTCACCCCATCCATCCACCTCATCCTAGGACGTCCCCTCATGTTCACTCCCTCCACATCTGCCTTCCATACCTCTTTTACTAGTCTTTCTTCACTCATTCTTTCCATGTGTCCAAACCATCCTAATACTCTTTCATCAACCCTATCTCCCAAATCCTTTTTCACCCCTGTTCTCCTCCTCACCTCCTCATTTCTCACTCTATCTAGCCTAGTAACCCCCACCATACTTCTCAGACACCTCATCTCAAACACATTCAAACTCCTTCTCTCTTCTTCTCTTATGTTCCACGTTTCTGCCCCATACAGTGCTGTTGGCACAATCACTCCTTCATACAGTCTCCTCTTCGCATCCATTCCCAAATGTCTATTCCTCATTACACTCTTTAAACCACCAAGGCATTTACTCGCTTCTCTCAATCTACATTCTACCTCCACCTTCACTCCACCTTTTCTTGCTACACTTGCACCCAAGTATCTAAAACTATCCACTTCCTCCAGTCGCTCTCCCTTAATGTTCACTTCCAGTCTACTGCCACTTTCACCCCTTGTACATCTCATCACCTTACTTTTACCCACATTTAATAATAATAAATGAAAATCAGACAAACAAATGATAACAAAACAAAAACAAATAATATAAGATAAATTATAATCATTACAGCATCTTACTTAGGTATTTATCTAACTGATTCTTAAAGCTTCGAACTGAACTACATTGCACTACCTGTGCAGGAAGTTTATTCCATTCATTTACTACACGGTTGGCAAAGTTGTTTCTACCTACTTCCAAATTAAATCTATTTCCGGACAGTTTGAGACCATTGTTTCTTGTCAGATTCTCATTCAGTGTAAATATTTTGTCACTTTTGATGTTGTCAATTCCCTTTAGAATCTTAAAGACCTATTCCAAATCATCTCTGAGTCAACGCTTTTTTAGGGAAAATAGATTCATATGATTTAGTCGAATTTTGTATGGTTTATTTTTTATATTTGGAAAAACTTTTGCGGCTCACCGTTGTACTTTTTCCAATCTATCAATGTCTTTAATGAGATTCGGTGACCATACAGAAACAGCATATTCCAAATGTGGACGAACTAACGATTTATATAGCTTGTTAATGAGTGATGGACTTTTGAAATCAAAAGATCGCGCAATCAGTCCCAGAATCTTATTTGCTTTCTCAGAGGCTGAAATACACTGCTTGGATGATTTGAGGTCGTTACTGATAATTACGCCGAGATCTTTTTCACTATCCACTTTTGTTAACGAATTTCCAAATAACTTGTAATCGTACTTACTGTTATTTTTACCTATGTGCATTACCTTGCATTTACTTGTGTTAAATTTCATTAGCCACTTTTCAGACCATTGCTGTAATTTATCTAAATCTACTTGAATATCTAATTGGTTTGAGTGATCATTTGCCACTCCGCACAGTTTTGTATCATCAGCAAATTTGGAAACAGTAGATTTTAGTCCATGGTCTATATCATTTATATATACTATGAATAGAAGTGGCCCAAGAACGGATCCCTGAGGAACTCCACTTGCAACACTTTTCCATCCAGAAGTTTTTCCATTTAAAACAACTCTCTGTTTTCGACCATTCAACCAATTACTAGTCCAGCCTAATAGGCTACCACTTATTCCATGCAAAGCTAATTTAGTAAGTAGTCTTTCGTGTGGGACGGTATCAAAAGCTTTTGCAAAGTCTAGATATATTAAATCTATATTGTTTCTTTTGTCATAATTCGAGATAACTGTGTTGTAGAATTCGAGTAAGTTAGTCACGCAAGAACGTTTCCGTCTGAAACCATGCTGGCTATCATTTATCAAACGGTTACTTTCTAAATGATGTTCGATAGCATCTCTGATGATAGTTTCCATTATTTTTCCTACGATTGAAGTCAAACTTATAGGCCTATAGTTATTTGGTTTCTTTTTGTCATCTCTTTTGAATATGGGAGTAACGTTAGCTAGCTTCCATTCTCATGGGACATCTCCGGATATGATGGATTTCTTGAAAATAATTTCTAATGGAACAACAATCTCATTTTTAATTTCCTTTAAGATTCTTGGATGCCAACCGTCAGGCCCTGGTGTTTTATTAACTTTGAGTTTGTCTATACACCTTTTAATTTTTTCTTTTGTTATATTTACCGTAGTGAGTAAGTTTACCCTAGACTTTTCACAGGTTTCAGTTTGGAATTCACTTTGAGGTGTTTCGTTTACGAATACCGAGCTAAAATAATTGTTTAAGATATTACACATTCCTTCATTTGAATATTCAAGTTGACCGTCAGCAGATAATAGTGGACCAATGTGATTCCTAACAACCTTTTTATCTCTAATGTCATTTTGTTTTGACGAACCTTCAAGGAATCTTTCAATTGTACGGCAAATACTATGTTCTATAATGGCATCGGGGAGCCCATTGTTGGTTGGGAGTTGCATGGTGCGTTCAAGTTCGTTGTGTCTCATTTGCCAAAAGAGCCGTCACACACTGCAACATCTGTCAAGACACGCAGCGAACTTGAACGCATCGGGCGGCTCTTGGCCAACAGTGGGTTTCCCGATGCCATAATAATAATAATAATAATAGTGATGATGATGATAATGATGATGATGATGATGATGATGGTGATGATGATGATGATGATGATGATGATGATGATGATGATGATGATGATGATGATGATGATGATGATGATGATGATGATGATGATGATGATGATGATGATGATGATTATGATGATGATGATGATGATGATGATGATAATTATGATAATAATGATAAGAACAACAACAATAATAATTATGATAGTGAATTCATGTCGTTTGCTGGAATGGATTGGCATGTTCTTAGCGATACTTGCAGTGAAGCTTTCATTTTGACGCAATATATTGAAGATGGATTCGAGAAAAAGAAAATCACTGGCGCTGTCTTTGTAGATCTTACAGCCGCCTACGATACAGTCAATCATAGGGCACTCCTCTTGAAAGTCGCCAAAACACTACAGAATCACACCTTGGTTCACATCATCCAGTCTCTTCTAACAAACCGCCGTTTCTATGTGGAAATGAATGGCAAGAAAAGCAGGTACCGTTTCCAGAAGAACGGACTCCCACAAGGATCTGTGTTGGTTCCAACACTGTTCAACATTTATAGCAATGACCAGCCACAGTATCAGAATATCCATAGGTACATCTATGCAGATGATCTGTGCATTGCCACTCAGTCTGATTCCTTCAACACCATCGAAGACCGACTATTAGAGGCCCTAACCACACTCTCCACGTACTACAAAAAGTGGCATCTCAATGAGAACGCAAACAAAACACAGGTGTGTGCATTCCACCTTAAAAATCATCAAGCCAAGAGAGAGTTACGAATCAGATGGAACAACACTGATCTGGCACACCACCCACACCCTGTCTATTTAGGTGTTACTCTCGACAGGACTCTCTCTTACAAAGAGCATATCAACAAGTTGATTGGAAAAATCTCAACCAGAAACAACCTCCTCAGCAAACTTGCCACCACCAGCTGGGGAACAGACCCAAACACCCTGCGACAAACAGCTTTGGCACTGTGTTATTCTACTGCAGAATATTGCGCACCAGTATGGGCCAGGTCATGCCATGCACACAAAATAGATCCAGAACTGAACAGGTCGTGTCGAATAATTACAGGTACCCTAAAACCAACGCCATTACATACTATCTACAGACTGGCAGGGATTCCACCTCCCCACATTCGGCGCGAAATAATTACCAAGATAGAAAAATATAAACAACAAAATGATCCCAGGCATCCACTATACGGTCACCTTCAGGTTGGACAGAGACTGAAGTCTCGCCAAAGCTTCATGACGGTGGAGGGACTGGATCCAACCCAAGCTGTGGCCCATAGACTAGAATGTTGGCAGGAATATGACAATCTGGGCCATAACGAGGCCATACCATGCCCAAACGAGACCTTGCCCCCAGGAGCAAACCTAACCAGGAAGGACTGGGTTACCTTAAACAGAGGAAGAGCCAAGGTGGGCAAAACGAGAGAAAATCAACACAAGTGGGGATACACCAATAGCCCCCAATGTCCCTGTGGCGAAGTACAGACGATGGTCCATGTCCTCCGGGAATGTCCATTGAGTCCCCATTGCTCCGACCAAGACCTTAGGAAGCAAATGAAACTGCCCTTATATGGACGTGACTCATACCAATATTTTTGCAGTGTGCTCCTAGATAAACCTGCATCACGTTTAACTATGCCTCATAAATGCCACAAGTTTTGTAAATGTTTACAACAAAATGGAGATATACGACGAAATATATCTCGGGCTTAGTGTGTCAGTAAAAATTCTAATCATGGCGGTATGTTAGTACTAGATAAAACTAAACGATTCTTTATACAATTTAGATACATTAGATTGTTTAAACACTGTCATCATATCTTGTCGCGACAAGATATGATGACAGTGTTTAAACAATCTAATGTATCTAAATTGTATAAAGAATCGTTTAGTTTTATCTAGTACTAACATACCGCCATGATTAGAATTTTTACTGACACACTAAGCCCGAGATATATTTCGTCGTATATCTCCATTTTGTTGTAAACATTTACAAAACTTGTGGCATTTATGAGGCATAGTTAAACGTGATGCAGGTTTATCTAGGAGCACACTGCAAAAATATTGGTATGAGTCACGTACTTTTTTGAGTGCCCAAAGACAGCATTGTAGAACTAACATGGTCACAGGTAAGAACCAATGACGTACCAATAAGAACATTTCTTTAGGGAGATATTTCGGTTCCAAATGATAACCCATAACTATACCGCCTACTTACATATCTTGCATGTTGTTAAGAATATTGAGGGAGTTGAGACTACTCTCAAAAGACGAAAAAAAAATCTCAATATCGCTGAAGGAATCGTCTGTTTCCCTACACGACTACTTTATCAATTTATATAACTTGGTTTGGTATACATCGTGACGCCATCACCAAGACATGGCGTTGTATGCTGTACTTGAGAATGCTAATTAGCAGACGACGAACATTTTCGCTAAAAAAATCCTTTAAAAATCTTTTGAGATAAGATATTTGTTTTAAACATAGTTCTCATGAAAATAAATACCATTACGAAAGAAAAAAAATGTAAAATTGTACCTGGTCATGGTGGTTACCTCTTAATTTTGACAACATTAAATATAAGAAAGAAATAGGCAAGAACTGGTTTACCAATAGAATGGTTAATGAATGGAGTAGACTCTGTGACCATGTAGCAAGCACTGAAACTACCGGTTGATTTAAGAGAAGATTAGATAACTTTATGGATTGGGATGATAGGTGGTAATGGATATGGAACTGCCTAGTGAAGGCCTTATGTTTTTTTTTTGTTCCTATGTTCTTATGTGTTCTTATGAATGAGACCTCAGAATAAGGAAAGTATTTCCTTCTTTCCAGTAAACTTGTTCTGCAGTAGTCATATAACATAGAAAACAATACCACCTCTTAACAAGAATGTTGTCTTTTTATGATGCACATTTTTGCACTTTATCACGAGACATGAAATAGCTTGGAAGCAGCCAAAATAGAAGAAGAAAGGTGCCATCCAGTATGGAATGGGTTAAGTGAGATAGGACAAAGCCCCTTTGCTAATGAGAAAGCACCACAAGGATAAATAAAAATGTATAAAGGCAGTCAAAATAAAAGGAAAAATGGCGGCCGGTATTGGTGAAGTTACACAAGTAAATACATTCATTGATTCCCTGTTGTCGCATTAATCAATCTCTGGGAGTCTCGTCCTTTGCCTGAGGTTAACAACCCTGATCGAACAGAAAGGTTTTAAGTTTGTGACTTGTGAATTATGTGTAAATTGTCGTGTCTATAACTTTCTCTAATTGCTAATATGAAATACTGATGTTACAAAACCATAATTTCCAAAAATTCAACAACCCATCGTATATACCTGTTGCATCTGTATTACAGGACCCTACTTTTAATAGAAACTTGTAACTAAAATTCAAGTTATTGTTGTTCCATTAGAAATTATTTTCAAGAAATCCATCATATCCGGAGATGTCCCATGAGAATGGAAGTTAGCTAACGTTACTCCCATATTCAAAAAAGGTGACAAAAAAAGGATCCAAATAACTACAGGCCTATAAGTTTGACTTCTATCGTAGAACATCATTTAGAAAGTAATTGTTTGATAAATGATAGCCAGTATGGTTTCAAACGGAAACGTTATTGCGTGTCTAACTTACTCGAATACTACAACACAGTTATCTCTAATCATGACAAAAGAAACAATATAGATTTAATATATCTAGACTCTGCAAAAGCTTTTGATACCGTCCCCCACGAAAGACTACTTACTGAATTAGCGGAATAAGTGGTAGCCTGTTCAGTTGGATTAGTAATTGTTTTAAATGGAAAACCTTCTGGATGGAATTTTTTTACGAGTAGAGTTCATCAGGGTTCCATTCTTGGGCCACTTCTATTCATAGTATATATAAATGATATAGACCATGGACTAAAATCTACTGTTTCCAAATTTGCTGATGATACAAAACTGTGCAGTTTGGCAAATGATCACTTAAACCAATTAGATATTCAAGATTGTTTAGATAAATTACAGCAATGGTCTGAAAAGTGGCTAATGAAATTTAACACAAGTAAATACAAGGTAATGCACACAGGTAAAAATAACAGTAAGTACGATTACAAGTTATTTGGAAATTCGTTAACAAAAATGGATAGTGAAAAGGATCTCGGCGTAATTACCAGTAACGATCTCAAATCATCTAAGTAGTGTATTTCAGTCTCTGAGAAAGTAAATAAGATTCTAGGACTGATTGCGCGATCTTTTGACTTCAAAAGTCAATCACTCATTGACAAGCTATATAAATCGTTAGTTCGTCCATATTCAGAATATGCTGTTTCTGTGTAGTCACCGAATCTCATTAAAGATATTGACAGATTGGAAGAAGTACAACGGCGAGCCACAAAACTGATTCCAAATATCAAAAATAAATCATACGAAAATCAACTAAAATATATGAATCTGTTTTCTCTAAAAAAGCGTAGACTCAGAGGTGACTTGATACAGGTCTTTAAGATTCTAAAGGGAATTGACAACATCAAAAGTGACAAAAATTTTACACTGAATGAGAATCCGACAAGAAACAATGGTCTCAAACTGTCAGAAAATAGATTTAAAATTGGAAGTGGGTAGAAACAACTTTGTCAACCGTGTAGTTAATGAAGCTTTAAGAATCATTTAGATAAACACCTAAGATGCTGTAATGACAATCATTTATTTTATATTATCTGTTTATTTGTTGTGTTATAATTTTTCCGTTTGTTTATTATTAATTGCTTGATTCTCATTTATTATCATTTATATGTCAATTTATCATTATTTACTATTTACCTGTTTGTTTATTATCTAACTATACCTACGCATTTATTTATGTATTTTATTTGTTATTTACATTGTTATAGTTTTTAATTATTCATTTATTTATTTATCGTTATTATGTTTTTTTTTTGTTTTGTTTTTTCATTCGACATAGATATGGACCAAAAGGTCTCCTGTCGGCATGCTCCGCTTTTGTAATCCTTTTTTTTTTTTTTTGTAAAAACTAGGTAAATACACACACGCGCGCGCGCGCGCACGCACGCATGCATGCACACACGCGCACGCACACACTCACAAAACACACACACACACACACACACACACACACACACACACATCCCCACATGTTTGCCTGGTCTTCTCTATAAAAGAAATTAGGTGTTACCGAGTATGAAACCTATCCGTTGGAAGAAAGTCGCACAAAGTCTATCAAACCAGAACAAACCGCGGGGACCGGCATTTCAATCCCCGGCGATCGAAAGAATGAGAAAACATCAAAATGGTGACAATTAAATGATCGAGCCATAATGTCCTTTCCTTCACCCTTCAGACCGTAATAAATTTCCACTTTAAATGTTTAGTTATCTCGTTTATTCCAGCTGGAAACGTAGAACGCTCTGTGAAACGTTTTGGTTGAATTTATGTAATGTATTTTTTCTACTTTATTTGTTATGGTCTGTCCTACTTGAATATTAAAGTTTCCAATGAGCTTTGAAAGATTACTCTTTCCCCTTACCTCCCGACAGGAATAAATTTTCAATAGTTTGAAATCTTACGAAAGAAATTTATTTCCATTTATTTGTTTATTTATTTATTTATTTATTTATTTATTTATTTTTGCTGATGCTTTCAACAGATCTTCCTGTCACGTTTCACGAATATATACATATATGGACACACATATATATCACACACACACACACACACACACACACACACACACACACACACACACTCGACGGAGCAGAGGTAGCGTTCGCGGCCGCCATTACGGCGGTCCGAGTTCGAATCCCGCCCAAGGCTGAAATAATTTCAGCATCACTGCGCTGTGAGTCGTTACTCCAACTCTCCTGGGCGAGGAGTTGGGTGTCTGTGTGTGTGCGTGTAAAGTCACAGCATTACCCATAGATCTGTCATATATGAGCTCTGAGCTCTCTTTGGGGAGGGTAATAGCTATCGATCACGAGTCCAACACGTGATCCAAGACCATGGTGGTGAATCACACACGCACGTTCAGAAGAAAGGGCTCGCGTCCAATAAAAATAAAGTTTTAATCACAAGCCATTGCAAATTAAACAGTCAGCAAATCTTGGATATTAACAGCAGAATAAAATTTTAGAAATGTTTGGATTGCAAAGATTCAACTGAATATGAACGTGCAAAGGAATGGATACTTGTAAAGGAAGCCAAAGAGAAAAATTAAATGAAGACGGGAAAAAACAAGTTTTTTTGAGAGTTCTCAGTCAAAATGTGAGGAAACGGTTTCCAAAAGGAGGGCAATATTGCACAAGAAACAAAACAAAGAAACGTAAAGTAGTCTATGCTAATGTAGATGGATTTACTATCGGCCAGGTTGAAGATAAATGGTTACTTGTGGGTGAAAGAGCCTGGTATTTTGTGCATAGTAGAGACCAAACTCTCAAAAATTGTTTATCTACAGCTGAAGAATAATAGATACATTACCTGGAGAAGAGATAGAGTGGACAGAATGGGTGATGGGGTGATGGCTGATGTGAGAAATGGCATGTAGGTACAACAAGCAAACCTGAGTGAAGGCAAGGCTGAAGCAGTCTATCTGAAAAAAAAAAAAAAAAAATCTAAATAGAAGTCTTTATGGTGGTATATGCTCCCCCACCAAGACAAGATGTTGGAATGAAGCTAAATATAAATATTGAACCAAGTAACAATATAGTCCTTAATGGAAAATTTAACTGCAATGGGGTCAACTGGGAGAAGTGGGAAGCAAGTGTTAAGGCAGATTCCTAGGTATACCCTGTTGAGTAAAGAAATGGAAAAAACAGTTACCAAAGAACATAAGAACATAAGAATGAAGGAGACTGCAAGAGACCAAAAGGCCTACACTAGGCAGCTCCGTATCCATCATCACCTGTCATCCCCATCCATAAAGTTGTCTATTCGTTTCTTAAAACAACTGATAGTTTCAGCGCTTACTACATGGTTACTAAGTCTATTCCATTCGTCGACCACCCTATTAGTAAACAAATTCTTGCCTATCTCATTCTTAAATCTAAATTTGTCCAGTGTAAATCCATTACTGTGAGTCCTGTCCTGTTCTTTTAATATGTTGGCTTTGTTTGCATCACCCTTGTTATAGCACTTTCATATCAACTATCGAATAACGAAATGCATTGCCCCGACACTTTCATAGTACACGGCGTTCATGAATGCAGTCTCACCTGTGTATTAAAACGCTTATATCGCTCGATTTTCAATTTTCAAAAGTTTATTTAAGTGCGCAGTGATGGGTCATACACCTTCTACCAGTCGCGGCGTCGAGAAAAGTGGGGAAAAGAAGAATGTGGCACTAACACTTAAGGTCCCGTTACACTACGCGTTAATCTCGCGGGGAATTCATCCCAGCGGTCCCCGCAACACGCTCATACTCAGGCGACCAGGGCACCCGACGCGCGCCACTGTCCTCCCAGCAGTGGTCGGTTGGTGACGCGCAACAGAAGACCCACCAAACCGCCTCACTCACCATGTCACAGAAGTCTCAGTTCCACTGACGTCGTGAGGACGTTATTCATAGAACTGTACAAGAATAACGTGTGTTTGTGGCAAGTAAAACATCACCTGAACGAGCACAAAGCTGTGACAGCTTTGATGAACTGAGTGGCGCTCGTCACTCACTCACGGCAATGAGTCACCGTTCGAACACAGGGCGATTAAAATGCGCATTCCTTTCCCTCCCGCGCCAGGCCACCCTGATTCAAGTCGCGTAGTGTGGTATGGCCTTTAGTGATACATATATATATATATGTATATATATATATATATATATATATATATATATATATATATATATATACATATATATATATACATATATATAATATAGATGTATATATATATATATATATATGAGAAAATTTGGAATCTGGGATCCATATTGGAAAACT